>NC_053162.1:38864366-40064366 GCF_016835505.1 Polypterus senegalus
GCTTTAGATTAGATTGTAAATGTAACTTCATTTAAACCCAAACTATCCTTCAGTATCTCTGTTTCACACAGCAGACAAAAATTTAACATCAGCTTCTCAGCTGTAAGTGCAATAAGAGCATAGTTAAAATAGGGCCTCTTGTGCTTTTTTGTTTAAAAGTTGACCTACGGATTGCATTCCTAGCAACTGACTTCTCAAGCTCAAAAGCTTATAATCCATTAATTCCACACAAATAATGAAAAGTATTTGAAATTCCCATAGGAAAAAAAATCCAGAATTCTTAAAAATGAAAGTGCAATACTAAGAAGCAGAGATATTTTAAATGTAACCAGCAAATTACATCTGCTTTTAAATATTGAATGTAAATTACTATTAAGCAAGCAAATACTACGCATCAGAATACATTTACTGTTGATATGTAATAATAAAAAAATATTATGACAGCACATTAACGGTGAAACGGCTTTAAATAGCCACTCCCACTAATATAATGTTTACAAAGCAGCCTACACAGACAGTGGAATCAAGAAGTGTTAATAAGATTTTAAAGTATTAAGCTAGTAATAGAAAAGCTGCTCAACAATTCAATGCCAAAGATGTGTTAATATATAAGTGGAAATTAAAATGTTTCTTAAAACTATGCATGCAAATTAATTTCACTCTGCAAAAATGTTTACTTTTGCTGTCAGGTTTAGAAAGGTGTCCAGAAATTAACATTAGTTTCCTATGATCTTCTGGATATATATAGTAATTAATAAAACTTTCACGTGAACAAAGTAAACTAAATACTAAATGTTCATAACAGATCAGATAAAATTTAATATATTTCAATATTATTGTTTAGGTGTTTACGTATTATTTATAGGTATTAAGCACTGAATGTGTTTTAAGGATCCAAGATATTTCTAGACAAATGCATTGTATATCGAATGGAGATTGGGCTGCACAAACTTAATCACAAACAGGAAATTAATAACAAAGATGTTTAGTATTTCAGATTAAAGTGATAAATAGTGAACTAAAATGAATAAAAAGACAAGCGATCAAATAATGGTCTCCAAACATAAATATTACCAATACATACAATGAACAATTTACAGCACCTTCAAAAAGTACACTCATAAAATGATTGTCACAATCTGGGATTTTGACTAGTTTGACTGTTAGTTTTTATTTGTTGATCAAACGCTTTTGAAAAACAAATACAGACCATTAAGGAATTAAAATTCCAAAAACTACAGTGACAATTTTACCTGACCGATCTGAAGTGTTATATTTATTCAACACATACAGCTTTGTGTTCCAACCACAAACAGCTAGAGCTTTTTCCTTGTCACTCTTCCATAAAGGCCCTGTTTTGTGCAATACCTAGGAAACTGACAAGCAGTGAAAATCCACTCAATCGCAGTCCCTAACTTCTGCAACTCAGTTAAAACAACACAGCGGGCATCAAAATAGTGTGTCTGGCAAGTGCCATCCTTATTGAGATGGTTGACTTGATGAAGGCAGTGTGGCTGTAGTTTCATTTTTTTCACTTTAAAATATTGGATTGTATTGAACTCAGAGATATGTTTAGTGCCATTAATATGGTCTTCCCCAAACTTTATCCTTCAATTGCTCTGAATGCTCTTTGTGTTTTAATTTGCTTTGCTAAAAAGCAATACCATACTGTTAAACCTCGAGGTTTAATTTATCCTCATAAATTGAGTACAGATAATAAATCTATTGCTTATGCAGGTGGACACCATCAACAAATTGGGTGAGTTAATAAGGTTTTACACCACACCTCAGCAATGTTAGCCTTAGATTGACAAGAGCAGAAATACTTAAAATTTCATGAATTTAAGCTTTTCCTTTTAATCAAAATGTTGAAATTTTCACTGTCTTTTTCTATTTGGCATGATGTAAACCAAGAGTTCCCAAACTTTTTTTGGCCGCAGACCCCTTTACCAAAAATTTTTAAAACCGTTACTCATTTACTTTACTTAAATTAATAAATTTGTACAGTACTTGACATTAAATATTTCACTAGATATTAAACTTTTCATTTTAATCACTTGTAATTAATGATTGAAAAAGATAAAAGGATTACAGAATATTGCATTATCTTGTGCAACATTTAATATCGAAACCTGCACTAACGAAAATTAAAGCAAAAAAATACGAGCAGAGTTTTTTTACATTTTTGACATTTATGAAATAAATATGTAAATTCAAAATAAGTACAAATAGTCCAAGCTGTACTGTCTGCATTTCTTTTTTGGTTCAGTCATATTATTATCTGAAGAAATAAAAACTTTTATTAACAAACAGTTTCGACAGCGCCCATGATAAAAAAAAAAAAACAATAAAGTATGTACTTACTTGAAACAGAAGACTCGAATAAATAAACTGTGTTCTCTGATTTTTTTTTTCGTAGTACTGCTCCTCAATAAATAATTATATTCAAAGTTCAAATCACAAATAAGTACATGTCACATCAAACAAACCAATTTATAGTGTTTTATGAAAGCATGACCGTACAAGACTGATAGATTTTGCTAATATCGAATATCCGTCGTCTCGTCCCATCGCGAGCAATTGCGGACATGCAACGGTTTTTCATGTCCGCACTTGCTTTGATACGTTCGATAAGACAATGCACAGACATGTTTGTGCTACATGTATTTTCATGCATTCTTACGTGTGACTCTTTTAATGACACATTTTACCTTTTCGTTCACAAGTTTGGTATGTAATGTGTTTTTATCAAAAAAGTGTTTTTTGAATTATTTTACTTCTTAATTAGGTACCTATTGGAATCATAGATATTTTGAAGTAACAAACAAATAGCAGTAGTAAGGGGGTCTATTTTTGCTCTCGTCGACCCCCAAATTTTTTTATTGAAACTATCGACCCCTAGAAAGTGCAAATTGGCCCCAGGGGGGCAATATCAACCACTTTGGGAACTCTTGATGTAAACAGTTTTACACATTAGATGGAAAAATTCTTACTTTAATAAGTAAGCTTATATTCAGAGACAATTAAATGTGAAAATAGTTTTAGGGTTTGAAAACAAAGTTGGACAATAATGCAAATAAAACTGCTCACTCTATGCTACTGCATATTATAAAAGAACAAATTACATTTTAATGATTCTGTTTACATGCTAATGCAAATGTGAAATACAATACAGTAGCAAGTAGTTACAATGCAACACTAATTAAATTTAAAGAGCCACTCTGAACAAAATGGAGCAGCTATAGCACTAGAAATATGCTCAAAAATGTAATAAAAAAGATATTAAATTTGTGCTGTTGGCATGTGTTAAGAACATAGGTAAAAAGTAACTGGCATGTGTTAAGAACATAGGTAAAAAGTAACATGGAAACAGACAACATAAGAGTGATGCAATGTAGTTATCAAGTACTTCTGGAAAATCAATTTTAACATTGCCCAACACTTGCAAATGCTGTGAAACTCAGTTCCTCTTCTACAGCTGACATACTGCAAAAGAGAGGGGTTTAGTGAAGTAATATTACTTCAAAGGTTTTTGATAATGCCTAGATCATTTATGTAACTTAACTGATGTAATTTCAGGTGTCTTTTGTAAAGTAATGCATGAACTATAAAAGAAATTGAGCAAGTTACTACTTAACAGTGGCTTCCATAAGCACCAGTTTTCTCTTATGTCAGCTATTTTCTAAAAACTAAGTAAGTTTTATTTATAAACATAATGTCCATGAATAATAATACACTTGTCGTAACATTCTTAAAGCTTTAGTCTTGCTTGTGAAATCACTCTTCTATAGCTAACTGCACATCTTTTCTATTGACACAGCATATCCCATGGAGGTTACCTTTCAGACTGTGAAGCAGGCGGTAGTTACAAGTAACCATGCAAATAGAATTGGTGGGTATAGCATCTCCTGGAATCCATAGTTTTGTAGCCCATGCACTGTGAGTGGAAACATTGCTGTACAGCAAAAAGAGGATCACTGAGAGTTTTCCTTGCCACAATTTCCTAACTATCAATAATGTGAAACAAATCAGCGTAATATTAACCAGTTGTGGACAATTTTAAGGCATGTACTCAATATGAACTATGCCCTATTCATCATAAATTGTGCACATTATTTTGTAAATACAAGTATAGACGCTGAATTTCTGTTGTGTTGGAGAATGACCATGTTTTGATTATTTCAACTATTGTTTTGTTTTAGTGGTACTGTATATCCAAGTTTCAACCCAAGTTAAAAAAGTTAAAAAGCTTTTAAAAAAAAGTTTAAAATGCTTCTTAAATTTATCTTAGTACAAATTTATTAGCCCAATTTGTTTGTGAAATATTTGATGCAGTGATGTTTCATTTCCGGAGTCAATACTCTGGGCAAACAAACAAACTTTTTAATTTGCTCCACAGCAGCAAGTCTCAAAAACTGACCAGAGCTTATAGGGAGTCATTTTTGAGAGACAACCTGCTATGACAGAATTCTGCAACTCATAATTTGACTCTGGAGTGTGAAGGCTGGTTCTGGTAAACAACAAGTAGGTGAAAAACATCTTTGAAAACATATGGTCCTCTACTGTTAGAATTCAACGACCATATAATATTTAACTTTGTGCCCACCACTTTCAGGGCCAGACACAGGCTGAAATTGTTTTGATTATATCAGATTTTTTATGCAAATTATCTCTTACAGAGTACCGGACACAAAGATAAAACATTACTCTATTAGATAAACTTAACAATTTATTCAGTGAAGGATATATTTACTTTGTTAAAATACAAACTTAGAATATACTTCATAATATTTTATGGGCAATATTATAAAAGTCAGTAGTGCAACGAAAATGCCTGAATGTAACAAAGGTTTGCTGTTATTTATTGCTGCAGAGTGTAAAAAAATAAATTAAACTTTGTAAATAAAAGACAAAAATTGAATCTAAACCATAAAATACAGTCACAGGGATATTGTCAAAACTGCTTACAAAAACAGATAAGGTTTGTACTTTACAAGTTAGAAGAGAATCAGTTTTTTTGTGATCACATTTTCATTAACAATACAATAAAGGAGTAAATCAAGTGATTGTAACAATTCATGATTTTAATTATATATATCAAAAAAGGACAACATACCTCCCTACCTCTGCAACAAATAGAAAAAGAAAAGAAAACAGAGAGAAGCATATACTATATGAAGTTTATAAGAGATCTGGTTCATGCACCCCACAGAATAAATCCTGCAAAGATAAAAAGCACAACACCAATTCTGGATAGTGGAGCTGGAGAAAAGAAGGGTAAAATTATAGAACAAATACTTCCAGACTGAATGAAGCCAGTAATATGAGAATCTGAGGGGACAAAGTATTGGAGAAGGAAAGGATTCTGGAGAAAGACTTTGCAATATTGCACCACAAAGAAGGAACTGGGGGATAATCTCAAAACAGGTTAAGAAATATGCCAAAGGGTTGAGACAACAAAGGGGTCATGTGGAACACCTATCAGATGATGACTTTGGCTGAGTAGGATATAATTTGTGGACAAATTTAAATTGCATGTGCTCATAATGATTTTTCAAGAAGTTTTTGATGTTTAAAAAATAGTATTCCAGCACAGCCAATTTAAGGGGAAAACTTTACCAAGGAGGGAACATAAACCAGACACAGGTGCAGACTTCAGGGTTGAGTTTCAAACCAATGGAATAGAGAGGTGCCATTGTGACAGTGCACCCATCAATTTCTAAACTTATCCACATGTGTTCAGCACATAAGAAATGGCACAACCAATAGCAGGTGACGGAGACATTAATAAAAAAGAAAAAGAAGACTGGTGAATGATGTATTTTCTTCAATTGTCAGCATACAAGGAAACTTACGGGGATATCTAATCAATATGAGACTGATCTGGTCTCATTTGTGAAGAGCTACTACAAAAGGCTCCAATGAGAGAGAGAGAAGTGGCTTCTTAAAATACAAAGTGATATTAATTGATATTATTGATATTAATGAGAAGAATTTAAATATGGAAGTAGTAAAAGGTCTAAATCATGTTAATGAAAACAGGACCAACGCCCATCCGAGCCAGGACCTTCCAGAAAAAGGCCCAATTTATCCAGATACATGCCTTCTCTGCATCTAGAAAGAAGACAGCAGCAGGAAAGAGTAGAGCAGGATCAACATGCAGGACATGCAACAAATGGTATAAGTTAATGGGACCTGATAAAGTCAGTGTGGTCTGAATGAATCAGTTAAGAAATTACTGTATGCAGTTGATTAGCAAGCACCTTCACCAGCAGCTTGATATCAGAATGCACCAACAGTAATGGGCAGTGACTGAAGCAGTAAGTGGGGTTCTTACCTTGTTTGACTAATACAGCAATCACAGATAAGTTAGATGAGTTAGAAGCGACAGAATTAAGCATATAGAAGAGCAGAGCTGAAAACTGCTTGTATAAAGTCAATAAGAGCTCAGAGGGTACACCATTGGGACCAAGAGATTTTCCAGAGCTGTTCATTTTGTCTGAGTTAGTAGTAAGGGAATATTCCTTGTTTCTTTGGCTATAATCATTGAAAATGAAGCATATCTCTGAATTCTGAGGGCCAGTCATTTATTGGGTCTACAACCTAAAATGTAGTAATACACCCTAGTGTGGTGAACCATAAAATCAACATGTCATGGAAGAACAGGTTTTAGTTTAGTCTTAGTGCTACAAAGCCATGCAGGGGACATGTACTCCCTACGTGCAAGGAGGAATATTCAAGATTGGAAATCATTTGATGAGAATCAGGAGACTAGCCGCTGGTAAAGCAATAGTCACATCATAAAGAAAATCTTAAATCTCCTTCCAGAAGAAAGCAGCGTCTTCACTTGACACAAGTTTAAGTGAAATTAATTCCTCAGGCTTAGGGGACAAGTAAGCAATGAATTTAGTATAATGGAGCAAAGATGCATTGAATTTCCAACACTGACACCAAACACTGTATAAATATCTGAGATATAGCACACTTATGCTTTTGAAAGGTAGAAGGAAAGGAGACCGGCCTAAATTGCTTCTTATTTATTTACAACATACTTAGACACAGTATGACACTAAAACAAAAACAATATTTTCATGCAGAAAATATTGTACCTAAAGACATTTCTATATACTGTAATGAGAATTTAATTATATTTTTAAGCTATTTTATATTTTGGATGTGTTAACTTAGTACTATCTGTGAAAATTATTTTCACTATACCTAGTTAAACCTGTCTATTCATTTATAAACCTTCTTTATCAGTTCATGTCAATTTGTCTTCATGCGGATGACACCATATGCCCTTCTTTTCCAAGTCTGAGTCTTCTCTAGTGGTGCATGACGACAAACAGATATACTAGATTCTCATATAAGCATACTGAATAAAGTGACAAGAAAAATAAGACAAAATGCAATTTGCTTTAGTGACATTTGTGTAAAAAAAAATCATGACAAATGAAACAAAGTAGTTTTAGATTTTATGTTTCACACAGCTGTTAATATTTTAACCAGATACAGCTTTTTTAATAGTAAGTCTTCTTACCAGGCTGCTGCTGCAGACACTTAGATTTAACACTGGTGTGGTCAGTTTTCATCCTTAAACTACCTGTGTTGTTTTTATACAGGTACTCTAGTAATCTATTATATTTTCTGTTGACTCTAAGTGTCCTTTTACAAATGAGTGTGGATCGTTGCATTAGGGTACCCTGTGATGAAGAACTTCTCTCCTGGACTAGTTTTTGTATGGATTCCTACTGCTATTAGAATAGTAAATAACTAAATGATATATTAAAAATACATTAGCAATTTCAATTATGGGTCTTCTTCAAAAAACAATATTGTATTTAACATATTATACTGTAATTGCAGATCAAAAGTGTCTGGGACACAGTTACATAAAGTAACTCCTACTCAGGTAAAGCAGAAGCTTTTGATGTGGTAGGCTGTACCCAAGTACAAAAAGATGGCATTAGCTATAACCTTTTCACTCTTAGGACTATAAAATTCACAAAAATAGGGTATATAAGCAAAATCATGAAATAAAATAATTAATACAATGTGTCTTTCAAATTTTACCTAGAAACAAGTTTGCTGGTACAGTGTTATTCTAAGCTAATGTAATTTAGGAAGGCATTGTAGCATAATGGAATTAACCAATTGTATCTCAAAAATCGCAAGTCTTCTTGGATAAAGGTGTAAGCCATATAACAGGTGGTAGTAATAACAATAATAACAAAAAAACTCCTTCCTCCAACTCTCTGCATTACCCTGAGCAACACACTGTCGACAGGTACTATAGCTGGTGTTAGATAATTTTGTTCATTATATAAATTAAATAGTTTTTAAAAACATATTTGGTCATACAGGTACCTGTCATCTAATATTTTTTTTTAGTTTTTAATTGGAAACATTCAGTATCAAACATTTGCTATAATAAGGCAAAAAACTTCTTAATAGTACTGTATTACAGCTACCCTAAATGCCTTTAGCTGTAACTCCAAACCGAAGCCACTATAGAAAAACTGCTGTTTAGTCCACAGTATGTAAAAAATGTTATTTACCTTGGTTTATTTACTTACTTCCTACAGTGTAAAGTCAAAAGTAGGGTGCAGAGCTATAGCGCCTTTATGTGAAAACAGCAGTGTCAGATGGGGGCGGGGGGGTAGGATCATGACTGCGACTGTGAGAATAAAACTGAATAAAAACAAAAAAAAAAAAACCTAACTTTTACGAGTATCATACATTTACACCAGCTATTACAGATTGAAATCAAATGTATGTTTTTATTCTAAAATAGCAAGAATAAGAGCAGCTCACTTCTCAAAACGGACTCGTCCATGATCGAACCCGTGAAGTTTTGATTACCAGTCAACAGTTGATACCGTTGCGCCACTGAAGCGGTCATAGTAAATGTGTGTTGATGTCGCAACCTAACGCGGAATCTTTTTCTGTAGTTATACTCTTGAAGAGAAGCGTACTTGTTCTGTTATATTTGTACCTTTTGTGAAAGTGTTTGATATTTGGAAATCAGTCTTAACACATTATACACTTCATGTCTACATTTTGTCAATGATTACTAAAACATGAAAAATGTTTCTGTCTTAACGATGTGTTTACTGTACATAGATTGTTGTAGACATGGAACACACATGAAATGCATGTGTTCCAAATAACGATATAGTATTTATAAAAGGTGTGATTTTGCTGGACTTCTCACTCTATACAGCTCCAACCAACTGACACGAAGTTAAACAGACTTGAGCTGAGAAAACTGTGTGCCCGTGGGGGATGTGACAGCAGGCTGCTTGCTGCTTATCAACACATTTACAGGACAAAAGACGCTGATGGAGAGGTGCGAAGCAATTTAAGGTGGGATGGATCTACGAGTTCTTTCATAGGCTCTGGTAATTCTAGTGTTAATCATCGTCTTTCCTATACAAAATAAGCACTATTACAATGTGCATCACACAGACCAATTTCACTTCTGAATAATGATGTTAAGATAATCTCCAAAGTCCTAGCTAGAAGGAAGGAGAAAGTGCTGCCTTCAGTAATATGACAAGATCAAACTCTTATTTATTAAAAGCAGAAACTTAGCATCCAGTCTTCGGCACCTGTTTAATGTAATATATTCACCCGCAAAGTCAAACATCCCAGAGATTTTATTAACCTTGGATGCAGAAAAAGCATTTGATATGATTGATTGGAACTACCTTTTCACTACATTGGAGAAATTTGGGTTTGGCCCTGAACATTTGTGCATGGATCAAACTGCTGTATACCAATCCAGAAGCTTCAATTTGTATTAACAACATTTGTCCAGTCTATTTTAAACTAGAACGTGGTACCAGACAAGGATGCCCCTTGTCACCACTACTTTTTGCATTCGCCATTGAGCCACTGGCAGTTCACTGTCGAAATGCTTATGAGATAAAGGGGACTATCAGAGAAGGACCTGAACAGAAAATTTCTCTATATGCAGATGACATGGTACTGTATATATCAGACCCACAAAATACTGTGCCTGCAGTCCTAACACCACTAACAGAATTTCAAAAGATTTCTGGTATCAGAATTAATTTGACTAAAGTGTGCTCTTTCCAGTAAATTCTCAAGCACACACTATTAGATTGGACACCTTCCCTTTTATCATTGCAGATCAGTTTAAATATCTAGGGGTAAACATCACAAGAAAACATAAAGCTCTTTATCAACAAAATTTCGCCATCTGTATGGAAAAAATTAAGCAAGACTTCCATAGATGGTCAAAAATCCCAATATACATCAATAAATTGTTTTTTAAGAAATTAGATTCAACCATAACCACATTTATTTGGAATTCAAAACACCCACGTATCCAAAGAGTGACCCTATGAAGGCCAAAGGCAGAAGGTGGCATGGCTCTACCTAACTTTCAATTTTACTACTGGGCAGCAAACATACAAACTATAAAAACCTGGACATGGACACAAATAGATCAACATATACAGGCTTGGTCTGCAATAGAAAGAAAATCCTGCAGTACTTCTTTATATTCCATGCTTTGCGCAACAATAAATGCAAGTTATCACCAATATACTAACAATCCAATAGTGCTTCACTCACTCAGAATATGCAACCAATGTAGGAAGCATTTTAAGATAGACCATCTTTTATCGGTGGCACCTCTGCACGTGAACCACCTTTTTCAACCCTTGCAAACATATGCAGTTTTTAATGTCTGTAAAACAGTTGGGATTAAATCACTTAGAGATCTGTACACAGACAACATCTTTGTATCCTATGAACAATTACATTCTAAATTTAACTTTACAGCAACATATTTCTTTCACCATCTTCAAATCAGAAACTTTGTTAAACAGAACCTGCCCAATTTTCCTCACCTCCCTCTCTGCTAGAAAAAATATTGATCAGTTTCAAGGACTTAGACAGCATCTCTGCAATATATGAAACCATTCTACAGTCCTTCCCTTTCAAAGATCCAAGAGGTATGTGGGAAAAAGATCTCTTACTCAACATCTCAGAAAAAGAGTGGAAGGTAGCAATGCAGAGAATTCACTCAAGCTCCATATGTGCAAAGCATTCAATTATTCAACTCAAAATTATATATCTAGCACATCTATCTCGCTTAAAATTGTTCAAAATGTTTCCAGGGAAACCTGTGAACGCTGCAATCAAGTTCCAGACTCACTGGGTCACATGTTTTGGGCCTGCACCAAACTAACATCATTCTGTAACAAACTTTTTAAATGCCTTGCAGACAGCCTTGGTGTCACAATCACACCTAACCCATTAATAGCTGTGTTTGGTGGACTCCCAGATGGGCTTAAAGTAGAGAAGGACAAACAAACTGTGATTGCCTTTACTACACTATTGGCATGCAGACTTATCTTGCTAAACTGGAAGAATGCTAACTCTCCTCTTTTAAGTCAGTGGTTAACTGATGTTATATATTATTTTAAATTAGAAAAAAAAAATCTCACTTAGAGGATCTGCGCAGAATTTTTTTTAAAACCTGGCAGGATCTAATCAATAACATTCTAGAATAAGCTTTTAAAGCACTGAGGAAGCAGATTCTCTCCTAATTTTCTTTTTCTTCTCCATTTATCTATATTCACATATTAATTGATTTATTTACTTAATTTTACTAGGTTTAAGTTTTATTCTGCTGCCCATGCTCTCTTTCTCAGGGGTGGGGGTTGATTTGTTTTCAATCCTATTCTTGTAAAATGTATCTATTTGTATGGAATGTTATGTGATTTCAATAAAATCACTACAATTATATAAAAAAAATAAAAATAAAATGTATACCAGGAAAACTAAATAGCTAGTGAAATAAGAAAGAAATAAAAATACTTTGCTGGAACAAGTTTCGTTATATGCTCTAATAATTCATTTAAACCGATTTTTTTTTTGTCTGATACTTACAGGGCTCAGTATATTTAGGATAAAATTCAAGTCTTGGTAGAACACTCTCTCTCTATTATAAAAAAAATCTTGGAAGGTTGGAAGGAGACGAGACGTGATTTTCTTACTGAGACACTTTCACCTCCCTCAAGACAAGTCTTTGTGCCAAGAGATTTAACCACACCCTGGGCCGGAAATAAAACAAATGAGTAGATCACAAAGTAGAACGTCATAAAGAATTCAAAAACATTGGCGAGGTACATGTGCAGAGCAGGTTAGAGATAATGGAAGTACGAAAATTTGAAAGTTAAAAAAAAGGATAGTAAAGATCGCATTATTGCAAACAAACGGAAATTATTACTCTGTGAAATAACAGAACAGCAAAAACAAATCAAATATATTGTTCGGATTTAAACTTTAAAGTCGGAGACTTGTAGATTGTCTAATTTGTGTTGAAATCGGGGGGGAAGTAGTGTTTCTAATAACAATATTATCATTTTAATGTAAATAAAACATTACTTTATGCTGCATCATTCAAAAACCATTATTTTTCTCTCTATTATAAAAAAAATACTGCGACGAGACGTGATCTTGAAGAGATCACTTCCCGAGACACAGTCAAGTCACGTCATACTGACATCCATTGGAAGCATGTTCCCGTGAGACGGTGACCTAGGCAAGGAAAGTAATCAGCCTGGAACAAGTGGAATTGAAAACCTTGCAGGTCCAAATGGGCTCAGAAATAAAAGACAAAGGCAGGTCCAAACATACACATGCAGAGAAGGTTACAGATTATGACAGCAGTGGAATTTGAAAGGCTCAAAACAAACCTTGGCGCGATACACACACAGAGCAAGTTAAAATAATATGACAGTACTACAATTTGAAGGCGTCAAACAACAGAGTACAGATCGCATTCACGCAAACAAACGGAAATTATTACTAGGTGAAATAACGAGGGTCAGAAATAAAAGACAAAGGCACATCCAAACATACACATGCAGCGCAGGTTACAGAATATGACAGCAGTGGAATTCGAAAGGCTCAAAAATAACCTTGGCATGATACACATGCAGAGCAAGTCAAAAAATGACAGTACTACAATTCGAAGGTGTCAAACAACAGAGTGTACAGAATGCATTTGCGCAAACAAACGGAAATTATTACTAGGTTAAATAACGGAACAGCAAAAAGAGATTGATTATATGGACATAGGTGATATGTCGGAAGTATGTAGATATTGAAAGGCTGTACAGTTTACATCTGAGCCTTGTAGATCATCAAACTTGAGCTGCAATCAGAGAAAAGTACCATATGCTATGAGAATCTGTGTTCATGCAACAATTACAGCTACGACAAGTTTAACTTCAAAAAAAACACAGTTTGGTCAGGTGTATATTTATGATCACTGAGAAGCGATGCAACATAGAATCGAAAGAGTTAAATGATCCGATGTAATAGAAATTATACAGCCAATAATGGATACAAATCCATACGTCCAAAAGTATCGCACTTTACACGAAAGTTATCAGCAAAACATGAACAAAGAAATTAACTTGGATGTCCATATGAATCCGAAGGATCACTGTCGCATTTATAATAAACCCAGAGGTGAGGAATTGTCAGCGATAATACTTTCAAAAAACTGAGATTTCAAAGACAGAGTAGATATTCGTGTATATCCAAAGGCAAAGCATGATTCATCATATATGTCAAATACATCACCACATCCGTCCCTGTACTCTTTCCTTTGCTTTTCCCAGGTGGCGAAACAGGTCGTACAAAATTAAACAAAGGCATTCACAAAAATGAATAATACCCACACAATATTTCGGGTAAAAGTCGCATCTAATCGTCTCCTCTGTATTAAATCGAATCACGTTAAACTTACAATAGAACATATGCAAGGTCTCATTGATCACGTTCACAATTCATATATCAATAGTTCAGACAAATTCAAAATAGGTAAAACAGTAATATTACCATCATCATGTCAAGGTAGTCCAAAAGCATTGTAACAGTTATATCATGATGCAGCTAGAAAAATTTTTTGGCCAGATTTCTTTATTACAATGAAGTGCAATACACAATGGCCAGAAATCCGCAGCTTCTTGAGAACAATGCCACCGGCTACATCGGCTCTGGATTTTCCCACTTTCGTAAATAGATTGTTTTATCAGAAAGTCTTATTTTTATTGAATGAACTCAAAATGGGAATATGCCATTCGTATTAAAACGTTGACAGTTTCCCATGAGAATTAGTATTTGCAATGACAAATAACAAATCACAAGGACAAACATCTGAAAAAGTCAGTTTATTTATAAGAGACAAAGAAATGATGTTCACTCATGGCCACTTATATGTTGCATTATCACGCTGTAAGACCAAACAAGGAATTAAAATTTAATGCGATCTTAAAGAACAGTTCATTCCAAATATTGTTTTTACTGAAGTTCTAAAATAAAAAGTGAACATAATGAATATGTAAAAATTCCCATGAAAAAAAAAAAACACTTTAAATTGTTTTTCCACAGGACCAAACCTGGGGACTGGCGAGTGAAGTGAGCAGCTACATTTCTTGCATGCTATTCTAATCCACAGAAGTCACAATTTTTCAATTAATTAGTGGCACTGATGAAATATAAATATCTCAGGGCATATATATTAAAATTTATCATACTTGTTAAAGCTAATGTTACATGAAAAAACTACTCCTATTTAAACTTACAGAAATGATTAATGTATATATTTTTCAAAATATGCATAGACCCCAACACTGGAATTGCTAAGTAAAATTCCCAGAATAAATAAAAATACAGCAGATTTATCTATAGGGTCCCCAAACAGTAGAATTGTCCTTATGTCTCTATTAGCGATGCCCAATTGGGCTTGGAACTAAAATCAAGGCTGAAGACAAGTTATTGTACATGTAGTACTGTGCAGTCCTGTAAAACTGCTCAAGAGTGCTAAAATGGCCTTGTTTAAAATGTAAAAAATTTGTCAAATACATGTTAAAAAGTTTTTTCAAGTTTTTTACTCTCTTCTTAGTTTTTTTGCGCTTAGCATTTCCCTCATAATGAACAAGGCATTCCGGCTAACGTTGGAATATGTGGATTCACATTGCTGTATTCCACAAATTGTATTAACAACAGCCTGCACTGAAATGCACTGTATAATGTTAAATAAGGGATGGTCAGTTCACATTCTGTTAGGATTCTGTGTATTAACGCTTTGAGTAGTGAGAAAAGCACTATATAAATGTAAAGAATTATTATTATTATTATTTTGACCAGCTTTTTCCTTAACCACTATGAAATCTTCAGGTATTTTTTGTTTGAAATCTCACACTAATTTCTTTTTTTGCATGTGTTCCTTGTCAACGGAGTTTTTCTTAATATATCCACATATTACCTTATTCTTATATCAATATGTAAGAAGCCCATTTTAAAAAAGGCCTCTCTCTTGTACTTCTTTCGCGACAATGATTTGCGTATGCCTATCCACAAGTCTTGAGAGTACTTTTAAGAAAAGTTGATAAGAAACCATCACTTATGTTTTGTAAAAGGCTCACGAAAAATTTGAAGGGAGGACTTGAATAATAAATGCAGTTATGTTATGATGAAAATACAATTCTTTTAACATAATTTTATACAGGGCTGGGAAACCTCAAATCCGAAGAAATGCAGCAGCTACAGTGCATCCGGAAAGTATTCACAGAGCATCACTTTTTTCACATTTTGTTAAGTTACAGCCTTATTCCAAAATGGATTAAATTCATTTTTTTCCTCAGAATTCTGCACACAACACCCCATAATGACAACATGAAAAAATTCAGTTGATTGGACACGATTTGGAAAGGCACACACCTGTCTATATAAGGTCCCACAGTTGACAGTTCATGTCAGAGCACAAACCAAGCATGAAGTCAAAGGAATTGTCTGTAGACCTCCGAGACAGGATTGTCTCGAGGCACAAATCTGGGGAAGGTTACAGAAAAAATTCTGCTGCTTTGAAGGTCCCAATGAGCACAGTGGCCTCCATCATCCATAAGTGGAAGAAGTTCAAAACCACCAGGACTCTTCCTAGAGCTGGCCAGCCATCTAAACTCAGCGATCGGGGGGAGAAGGGCCTTAGTCAGGGAGGTGACCAAGAACCCAATGGTCACTCTGTCAGAGCTCCAGAGGTCCTCTGTGGAGAGAGGAGAACCTCCCAGAAGGACAACCATCTCTGTAGCAATCCAATCAGGCTTGTATGGTAGAGTGGCCAGACGGAAGCCACTCCTTAGTAAAAGGCACATGGAGTTTGACAAAAGGCACCTGAAGGACTCTCGGACCATGACAAACAAAATTCTCTGGTCTGATGAGACAAAGATTGAACTCTTTGGTGTGAATGCCAGGCGTCACGTTTGGAGGAAACCAGGCACCGCTCATCACCAGGCCAATACCATCCCTACAGTGAAGCATGGTGGTGGCAGCATCATGCTGTGGGGATGTTCTTCAGTGGCAGGAACTGGGAGACTAGTCAGGATAAAGGGAAAGATGACTGCAGCAATGTACAGAGACATCCTGGATGAAAACCTGCTTCAGAGCACTCCTGACCTCAGACTGGGGTGACGGTTCATCTTTCAGCAGGACAACGACCATAAGCACACAGCCAAGATATCAAAGGAGTGGCTTCAGGACAACTCTGTGAATGTCCTTGAGTGGCTCAGCCAGAGCCCAGACTTGAATCTGATTGAACATCTCTGGAGAGATCTTAAAATGGCTGTGCACCGACGCTTCCCATCCAACCTGATGAAGCTTGAGAGGTGCTGCAAAGAGGAATGGGCAAAACTGGCCAAGGATAGGTGTGCCAAGCTGGTGGCATCGTATTCAAAAAGACTTGAGGCTGTAATTGCTGCCAAAGGTGCATCGACAAAGTATTGAGCAAAGGCTGTGAATACTTACGTACATGTAATTTGTCAGTTTTTTTATTTTTAATAAATTTGCAAAAACCTCAAGTAAACTTTTTTCACGTTGTTATTAATGGGGTATTGTGTGTAGAATTCTGAGGAAAAAAATGAATTTAATCCATTTTGGAATAAGCCTGTAACATAACAAAATGTGGAAAAAGTGATGCGCTGTGAATACTTTCCGGATGCACTGTATACAGTAGGTTTCATTATGCCATTTAATCATAATCTTATTTATTAAAATTAGAATGTTTAAACAACTATTTTGCTTATAAAATTACATCAAAATGTGATTTGGTTTTATAAGAAATACTAAAGAAGAAGAATGAGTCAGTCAATCTGTCTTTGTTGCAAGTATTTTACCTTTTTCTGAAAGTAGTATTACAAGATACTTTGCCAAATAAGTCACACATGGAAAAATATATATATATATACACAGTATATATATATATATATATATACACAGTATATATATATATATATATATATATATATATATATATATATATATATATATATATATATATATATATATATATATATATATATATATATATATATATATACTGTATATATATATATATATATATATATATATATATATATATATATATATATATATATATATAACCCCAATTTCTAAAAAATTGGGACGCTGTGTAAAATGTAAATAAAAACAGATTGCAGTGATTTGCAAATCTTCACAATAGAACATAGAAAACACATCAAATGTTGAAAGTGATACATTTAACTATTTCATATGAAAAATATTGGCTCATTTTGAATTTAATGGCAGCAACATGTATCAAAAAGTTTGTGATGGGAGCAAAAAAGCAATAAAAGTGATACTAAAAAGAAACAGCTGAAGAAACATTTGCAACTAATTAGGTTAATTAGCAACATGACTAGGTATAAAAAAGGGAATCTTAAAGAGGCAGAGTCTCTCAGAAGTAAAGATAGTTTTTTGCAGGATGGTGAACCTATGTCTATAAATTGTGGAACAATTTCAGAATAATGTCCCACAATGTAAAATTGTGAAGTACAGTACATAATATTATCAAAAGATTCAAGAATTTGCAGAAATCTCTTTAGGCCCTCAGGCAGCACTGCACTAAAAACATGCATGATTCTGTCATGGGAATCCCTGCATGGGCTCAGGACCACTTCCAGAAATCATTGTCTGAACACAAATGCAGATTCATGCTCTATCATGCAAAGAAGAAGTCATATGTGAACATGATCCAGAAATTCCACCTTCTTCTCTGGGCCAAAGCTCATTTAAAATGGACTGAGTCAAAGTGGAAAACTGTTCTGTGGTAAGACTAATCGAAATTTGACATTCTTTTTGGAAAATATGACAGTCACGTCCTCCAGACTAAAGAGGAGAGGGACCATTCAGCTTGTTATCAGTGCTCATTTCAAAAGCCTGCATTTTTAATGGTATGAGTGTGCATTAGTGCCTATGGAATGGGCAGTTTGCACATCTGGAAAGGCACCATCAAGGTATACACAGGTTTTAGAGCAACAGATGCTCCCATCCAGACAATGTCTTTTTCTGGGAAGACCTGCATATTTTAGTAACACAATGCTAAACTGCACACTACATCTATTTGAACAGCATGGCTTCGTAGTAAAAGAGTCCAGGTGCTGAACCGGCCTGTCTGCAGTCCAGATATTTCACCAATTAAAAACAAGAAACGAAAAATACAACAAAGATGACCCAGGACTGTTGAGCAGCTAGAATCCTATATCTGATAAGAATGAGACAATACTCATGAAAATAGACAATACCAAAAGTCCAGCAACTGGTCTCCTCAGTTCCCACACATTTATAGACTGTTGTTAAAAGAAGAGTGGATGCTACACAGTGGTAAATATGGCCCTGTCCCAACTTTTTGAGACATGTTGCTGCCATCAAATTCAAAATGACCTTATACTTTTCTTAAAATGGTACATTTTCTCAGTTTAAACATTTGGTTTTCTATGTTCTAATGTGAATAAAATAGGAGTCTGAGATTTGCAAATCATTGCATTCCGTTTTTATTTATATTTTAAACAGTGTCCCAACTTTTTTGGAATTGGGGTTGTATTTAAATAACAATATACTAAATTGTAATATACTGTCATACACCACTGTAACAACATTGCATAAATTAGCTACTAGAAGCAGTCAGAAAAATGACTAAAGTAGATTTTTAAGCAGCTACATGAAAGAAAATCCAATAACATACCATTAAAAAAGCAATTTAAACACTCTCTCTTCAAAGCGTGAACCACTACAGGATACACTGCAAAATTTGCTACACTGAGAATGCGCCAACCTCATCACCAAATCAAAATGCCAAACAGAATAGACCTATTGCAAAATAAGAAACAATCTATTTCCATGTATTTCCATGGAGTATGGCTCAGACCTCCCAGTGGAAAAAGCACAGACTATTAGGAACAGTTCTTTCTTTGGAGTAAAAGCACTGGATTGCATTCTTTACTCCACCTGGAATATAAAATATTCCTCAATTATCACAAAAATAATTCTAATTGTCTGTTTAAAAACCATTCCAGGTATATTCATACAATGTTCCAAATAAATAACTCAGTCACTCAAAAGCTAAAAATACCCCTACAGTTACCATAACAGAGTATAACTTACTGGCATAGTGTATCTTAGAAAATGTTTAGCTGAGTCACCAAGTCTCAGAAAGGAAACATCTTGAATTTCTTTTTGAATGCTTTCAATTTTTTGCATTTTGAGTTTTTCTGGGCAAAAAAACAAACTGTTTATAGATTCAATTAGTTACATTTAAATTACTAATGACAAAAGGCAATAAAAGTACTTAATAAATTCTGTTTAACAGTTGTGTCTGAAGAAAGTAGATAATAACAGACAATGAAAAACCACATTGCAACAAAAGGTATTCTTTCAATTGTTCAAAACCTATATCAGAAGTAACGCAAGATCATTTTCAGAAAAAGAAACAAAGATCTAAAAAAATTAAACCTAAATGTTGTTAATTATTCCAAAACTATTAATCACATAAAATATCTAATAAATCCACCAATGAATCTCAAATTAATTTCCATTTAAGAGTACAGCTGCCCATCTTACGACCTTTATAGGGTTTATACTGTAGCAAATAGTGAAATGAAAGAGAAATGTATTTTATGTCCCAATATTTTTAAATGCAAATGCAAATATAATTTAGTTGTATTGTATGCTGACAGGACATACAGATGGCAAGGCTTCATAATGTGTATCATGCAACTACAAAATGTGTATCCTGGTACAATAACATATACTTTTTGGTGAAGATTAAAAAAAAATTGTAGAATAATACTGGTCATAATTTCTGTTTCAAAATTGACAAAAAATGCACTACTATATCATTGTATGTTAGTTACTGTTTTGAAATGCAGGTTTTTCATTGCATACTGCACGAAAACATCAGTAGTAGAATAGGATTGTGTGCTAATGTAAATTAATTCAAAGTAGCCTAGTAGTAACCCAAAGTCATGGTGTACATAAACTCACCCTGAAATTTATGTATAATGCACTTAAGCAGTAGGTTTAACAAAAATATATCCCAGTGTGGTTTACATTCCAAAGAAACCCTGCTACACTGTGTATTATCTCTAAATTTTCTTAACACGACTAGGTGTGGATTTATGCCCGATTGTGCAAAACTGTGAACTGGTGTTGCATCCAAGGTAGACTTTGATATTGACAAAGATTGCAAGTTTACAACATTAAAATAACTTAGGACTACAGTTACGTGGCATAAAAGACAGCATATGTTTTGCTACTCAATGGACCATTTCTTCAAATGTCCTCCATAATGGACGATATGGTACATACATAAAATCTGCTTGCTAACTACTATTTTGCTCCCTCAGCTCTGCAAAATTAATTGAGTAATGTGTCCTCATATCCCTAAATTTTAGCATTTTCACCGGTTATACATGTACTGTTTCAACAGGTCTCTGGGCTACTACAAGCTAGCAGGGAACATTCAGTGTGGTTATGCATAAATACTGAAAATGTCTGGAATTGTTTTAGAGGGATGCAATACCATTGTTCCAATTGAAATTCCATCATTTCATGTTTTTAATAATCATGGCTTAAAATGCAGCTGCATGCACTGCTCAAAAGGCTACTTAAACATTTCTGAGTAATTTAAGTATGGTGACTTTGGATATGGATTGGATACCAATACCAGTGAAATTTTATGGCCCTTGATACCATTGCAAAAACAGAAATCCCATTCAATGGCTCAGTTATACAAGTAAACAATACTGTAACCTTTTCTGTAACACAATATAAAATAAATACTAACAATAAAAACAGTTATAAATACTGGTACTGTATATCCATCAAGTAGTTACTAGGCTTTCATTTAAGTAAATTAGTACTGTTATTCATAAATATCAAAATACAATGCAGGGTTTGAACTACACTGTATGGCAGAGATAGGGATACCCCTAAGATCAACAGCAAATTTGGGGGATTTCAGCTTAGGGTTTACAAAGAATGGAAGATCATGAAATAGCCGATTTATCTTAGCATGTACACATTTTACATTTAATTGCCAGATATTTTCTCTCCACTAACTGAAAAATTCTGCTTAAAATCAATGCTAAAAATAAAAATTCAAACATTATATCTTCACTATTAAGTTAGTGAATTCCAAGATAGTTCTGGATTTTTCCATTTAAGCAAACTCCTTAAAGCTGTGTTGTAACAACATGCTAGTCTGGTTTTCAGAGAAACAGTCTGTTTCATTTGTCATATTTGCTAATTGCAATGTTTATAATTGAATCATTAGCTGGTTAAAAATATATCAGTAAAGAATATTTGGTCAATCCTCTTTTTTTTTTTACATTTGTCTCAAATTTGTAGCTTCCTATGAGGAATCTAACTTGTCAGTTTTAGATAAATCCTTTATTTTAAAACACATGTAAAAAGGCTGTTGCTGTTTTCAAGATTTTTTACATGAGTAATCCCACTTTGCTATTGCTTACACTTGTTTACAAATCCAAGAATGAAAATTACTTGGGCTGTAGTTACCTCTACTCAATAAAGTTATAAATGTAAGAAAGCATTACATACTAAATTCTTCAATATACAATTCAAATAAATGATTTGTGTTTTCACCTGTGGATTACATAAATAAATGGTAGTTTGCCTTCAAAAACCAAACAAATAAAATTAGTGGTTGCAGATTTGTATTTAGCAGTAAAACATGCTGTTTCGCTTGACCTGCTATCTACATGTTTCGGCAATTATGTATTTCTGTTAGAACAGTGCATGTTGTATTAACATGGAGCTGTGCCTTGTCCTACGAAGCTTTGAAAGAATCGTACATTTTATTTTGGTATTAAATGAAGCAACTCATGCCATTGCGGTGTAGAAAAACCAAACAGCCAATTCATTTAAGTCTTGCCTCAAAGATGTCATGCTACAACCTTTAGCACTGCCAGTCCTCTCACATCCCACAGTCCTATATGCATAAATGTGGATGCATACAAGATGTCCCTACTGACTGTGAACTGTATACACTTGTTAGAAAAAGGAATGCAGAAAATTAATACAAGGCATACATTCATTTATTGGGACTGTGCAGGATGCTATTAAAAGTGATCAGTTTTGTTATCTTTTCATCTGTTCTTGCAAATGCATAATACGAGTTAAATGATTAAACCTTATCTGATCAGTGATATTTTTTCTCAAAGCTACATAAATCAGTTTCTGAATTAACTCCATAATGCAATAAAAGTGTCAATAATGAAAGCCTATGTGTAAAAGCACTTCCAAGACAGGACTTCTGCCGTTTTTCTTTTTGACATTTGTTGATGTTATGTGATATCTCTGATAGTGACTAGGGAAGTATGCTTTCTCTTCAATCCATTCAATAATACCTTATACTACTAAACAGCCATCAGGAAAGAAATGTTTAACCACAGGATGAAGCTTCCTTTTCCACTGTTTCCTTGGGTTGTGTTTCCCATCTGTAATAACTACAAATGAGTGACGTTATAGACTTGGGGTGTTATGAAAATGAAAATAGACATGATTTTCATGGACTATCTTTTGATTTATCTTATATTATAGAGTAAATCATCTACTCACTGAAGACAAACTATTTTTACATTTTTTCCTTTGCCTTATACAGGTATGAGAATCTATGTAGCAGTGTTATGTATTTAATGACCATCTGTTGGTAAGAAAAAACATTACATTTGATTAATTCTCACATAATAAAAAGCAATCCCAACAGAAGTCATCCTGCAAACATTAGCACTGCTGCAAAGACTGCTATACTATGCCAAATGCTCAATCCACTTTTAATTGAGCATTTGGGTTCATCTTGGCTTTCATAATATTACAGTGAATAAAGATAACGTACACAAAATATACAGTCACTCTCTGTGGGGTGATATGTTCCTGAAAAACCCCACCGATACAGCAATAGCAGATACTGAAGCATGAATCCTCAGGGGAGGACCAGCAGTGGGGATACAGGGTCAGGTGGATATGGGAGCCCTCCGCTCTCACCCCCAAGGCTCAGTAATGATCCTCTTACAGGCTTACCTACGGAAACCTCGTTACCAATTTTACATCCTCTACAATCAAGTTCAATCGTCTGCAAGGACCCAAGAGACCACAGCAGGTCAGATTTAAGAACCTCACTAAACCATCCAATCAGCAGTAGCAACAGGCAGTGTATACACAGGAAAAAGACTTAGAAAGAGACAAGCTAATGACCTGCACTTACTGGGAATTCCTTATTCGTGGGGAAAAATGCAAGCCCTGGTCCCCATCAGAAATAAGGTTCAACGGCTTACTCATTCCTCTCAATGTTAGGTAGACACACATTGATCCATTCATTGTAGCATGTGTGCAGCCAAAGATATATCTAGGCTCATCAAAGACTTGTTAATGCTCAATCTTACGCATTGTACATGTAGGATAGGCCTCTTTTTTTCTGTTGTGCATGACAACGAAAAAGCAGGATTAGACAACAGGTAAGCAAACTGGGTTACACTTTTGTAATTCTGCAGATTGTGAGGATTTATTATACAATATATATTTAAATAATATTTTAAATATGAAAAATTTCAAAGGTGATTATTGATTGCCAGCCCTGCTACAAGCATAACGACTCATCTCACAAGGACTTAGAGGGCACGATACTAAAAAAAAATACAAATATCAGTAACATATGAATAAGTAAATACCAAAATTAGCCAGGAGCCTTTAACTGAGATAAAATTTTTTATAGAAAAATTTGTAACAAAACATTTTTCCAATCAGGTCTGCCAACAAGCTACTTTGTCAGGTTTATGACATTTGCTGTTGTTAGTTTACTGTTCTCATTCATGTAGGAACCAATAGTTGATTTCACTGCAGTGCTGCTTTTGTTTAAACAAACTTCTATATTGTAGGACAATCTACTTCACGACTCCTGCAAAAAGAGTTGTGTTGTAGCTTTCTAGGTAGCATAACACACAACTTATTAGATGCTCACTGCAGCCTAAATCAAACCAGAAATATACAGTACCTAGAAAAGGAGGAATGTCTTAATTACAGCAATTATGGTATCCATCAATGAGATTGCATTACAATCACTTCTATATTATTCAGACAATGTATATTGTTCTTTTTTGTTATATTTTAGGGATTTGTTCCTGCCTTGCGCCCTGTGTTGGCTGAGATTGGCTCCAGCAGACCCCTGTGACCCTGTGTTAGGATATAATTGGATCATGACTGAACACATTAATGCAAGAAAACTGGCCTTAACAAAAGTATTTTATTTATTCATTTATCCATTTGTCTTGAAAAGAATTTATTGATTACAGTATTAATTAAAACAGTGCAGGATTTTTAACTCTAATGTGTGAATTCCTTTGAAATTCACACCACAACTTTTTGCACAGCTACATTTACATTATTCTTCTAGAGAAGCGAGACGCCCTCTCAAAACAGGATGCATGAGGAAATTTGTATGGAATACCCGAAAAGGCACAACACCTTTATAAAAGTGTATGCAGCAGCAGCAGTACATAACATCACGTCGTAAATCAGTTGCACTTTTACATGAGGATTATTCTGCCAGACTGCAACTAGTTGTCTGATATCAATTAAAGACATTAGTTTCTTCAAATTCACATTATTGATCAGTCTCAGAACAATCATTAGCTGTATGCTTGGTAATCAAGGCAAAAAATAAGTTAAATAAAAAGAATAAAACAAGGAGAAGATGACATGCAATATTTATTTGACACAGAAACGTTGATTGGAAGGGAAAAACTGACATGTCTGAAGCCAGCCCAAGAAAAAAATAAAAAATGAAAAAAAAAATAAACATGAAAAAGCAAAAATATCAAGTTGATTTTTTTCCATTATGAGTTTACAGTCTTGGTAAGATATATGGAAATGTAAGATATATCCACAGTATATTTTGTGCTCAGAAGTTCTTATCCATGAAAATAAAAAATTACACTTATTCAGAAACCATGTATCCCACATATCTGAAAAAAGACTTGAATTTTTCTTCTGCCATAAGGAGAGCGAGTTACTCAGTAGGTGACAAATCATAACTAAACAAATGGAAATTTCTGATCAAGCAGAAAAGGAATCATGTGAGATAGGATACTTAATATGAAAGTGCCAAAAGTATTTCATTCAAGCTGATGTTGTAATAAAAAATAACAGATGCATGGTGATAAATTAGAAAAAAAAAAAAACTATAATGATAAAATTGTGGAACACCTTGATGAGAAGTCGCCAAGACATTAAAGGTCAGTTCAATGAATATGTCTTGCAGTGAAACATTTGTGCTCCAGTAACATGAATCCACTAATGTAAGATTATAAGAAGACATGCTATCTATCAATAAACCTGAAGGAACTTCACATGCAAAATTAGGTAAACTGCACAGCATTTGCATTGAAATTTCAATGATGGGAAACACAAAAAGACTAAGAGATTAGGTTCTTTGAGTACTATGACAGCCCATATTGATTTTATACACACTGTGATACATGTGGAAGCCCTGAACCCCAAACTACTTGAATGGAAAACAGCATATAGTATTACAGACAACAATAAAAATTGTTAATTAGCATTAGCATAAAATCATACTGCTACACCCAGAAATCAAATGGTTGTACCAAGGTAGATTTCTGATAGGTCTGTTCGATATGTAAGATGAGTTATGGCCTTTTCTTAATGATAGCCACTTGACAGATGTTAAATGTCTGGAGAAGTTTAAATATTTTGTGGAGATTTCATTAAAACTAAGTGGGCAACAATTAGGGGTTAATGAAGAAATCGGTGCACTGGACTGTACCTGTGAAAGGAGGAAGTGCCAAAATTTTTCCAGTATCCTATAGTTTTCTGAATAAATATGGACTTGCTTTTGAAACGATGAAAGAGACAACGACATTATATCTCTAAAGCCTTCAAAAGCAATTTTGAAACATACTTCAAGCATAACATTCAATTTGCATTAATAAAATTGGATCCCGCAACCATTCTTATCCAGCTTGTCATCTGAATTAGAGAATTCAGTAATAACCTTCATGCAACAAAGAAATGTGGAAGTAAAAAAGTTCAAGGACCACTATACTGTGGAACTGATAGATCTAAAACCATCTAAACTTGAGCCTTTTACTGTAGGAAATAAATATGTAGACTTATAGGCTTCTTTTGGTCATTACCGTACATGTACTCACCTGTTCGACAAGAACAAGGTAAAGGACAACCCTTTTTAACCACATGAACTTTCTCTACTACAAAGCATACTACTGCTTGTGTTCTCCACTTCTCCTGCAAATGTGCAATTTTAGGTATAAGAATTGGTTTACATAATGAAAACAAACCAATCACCCTTACCGTAAGTTTATCACTAAAATTCATACTGCTAATTTACATTAACATTTTAATTAATAGATCCAGAGGCATACAATATTTTTATTTGAATCAACATACAGTCATCACAATCATAAGGTTCGTTGCTGTTTTTATATCCCTTTACCCCTATTTAAAGATGTCTTTCCTTTTAACATCCATGCCAATACAACCTTAGCTTCAATTAATTGTTAAGCATTAGCAATTCATGAAATTTAAGTCACTTAAGTTCTTAACAAACATGCACCAACAACCAAATCACTCCCAGAGTCACCAAGATCTTTATGATACAGTAACCAATATAATAAACAACTGGGTTTTTAGAAAAAAAACTAAGGCATCATTTTTAAACATTTTTAAATGTTTAAGATAAAATTAGGAAAATACACTATTTCAAAATGCAAAAAGTTATAATAAAAATATTATTACTTATTATACAAAACCACTTATTAGGATACATTGCCTGATATAAGTCACTGGGTGTAAGTCTGATACCAACTGTTAATGGAACATTTACAGTAATCTATCACAAAAATGGTCACATACACATCTAAATTCACATTTACATTAGGAAAATCTTGAGTCACTAATGAAATAAAATCAAATCACAAGACTATGGAATGTGGAAGGAATCTAGAGTTTCCATTTTGACATGGGGAGAACATGCAACAGAGACTGTTAATCTGTAAGGCGGCAGTGATTAATTACTGTGCCACAAAATAATAATATAGAAATGTTAAGAGCAACATTAAAATATAAGGTTACTTAAAAAAAGAAAAAATCTTAAAATATAAAACAGCATAAAAAAAACAGCAAACACCACTGTACACAAAAAAAGAATAAATATTTTTCTTGAAAAAAATCTGTAAAACTGAGCAATACTGTGTCGTATGAAATTCTGTTTATAAGCAATCTGCTTTCCATTAATAATGTCAAAACTATGAATAACAAAAATGAAATCATTGAAAAAATAAATACCTTAGCTTTAGCTATCTTTTAAGCTTTTCATTATAATTTTCACATTGTAAACTGAATTTCAATTTTAAAATGTTCTTTGATTATAGCTTCGCATTTCAAAGGTTCCTCCTTATTCTTCTTGTACATTAAAAAGTCAAAGATAATAATTTTGTGCCAACTTCAAGAGACAGTATCTAGTGCATGCCAGACAAATGCTCTGCTTGCTTCAGCCAAGAAGTTCAAAAGATCAATCGTATTAATCTCTCCCTAACATGGATTTACCTGAAACTGCATATATGCCAAACCAAACAATCATCAATTATTTTGAATGAAAAATTATTTTGGATGAAACAACCTGACAAACTAAAAATTCTATTTGCTGAGAATGATTCTCAGACTGCAACCACAATTTTAGATTATGAACCTGTGCTACCAAGTATTAAGATTGTGATTGTGTTCCGTTTTAAAAAACCCATTATGATAATACTAGCTGTGCTACCCACCTTAGAAACCTAAGTTATCAACCCAGAACTCGTGTTTTTTTATTTGATACTTGGGTTGTTCATTTGGTCTTGTGCAATAATACATACCCAATCCCTTTTTCTCACAGGGATCTTTTCCTCTTCAGATAGAGCTGCCTGCTTTGAATGCTTTCTCACAGCATCATTCACTGAACTTGATCACTCTTATAGTTGAAGTATTTCGCTTGGAAAATGTGGTGGTAGTCAGTACTGCATTGGCTTTGTTTAGTGACTCTGGCTTAGTCAATTTATTGTTGTTTTCATTCATTCATTCATTGCCCGCCACACAAAATTATCAGTCATTATCATTAAAGTTCTAAATCTTGGTCATGTGGTCCAAGCAGGTGCACCAAAGTCGCATTTTTGGCATAAAGCATCGGACAACAGATTAGATCAATAAGAATAATTTATAGATATATCTTTTTTAGTATTTTTTTTACCCTTCTTCTAAATGCTAGTCTATTTTTAATTTTTTTTCTAAATCCTAGCAACTGGACGAACACACATATACAGAGACACTTGTTCTTTTATTAGGGTAGATAAGCCAATTTCTGTCCATCTCGCAGTTACCCTCTGTTGGACATATTCAGCGTTAATGTTTACAGTGCACCATCTATTAGAAATTGGAGTGTACTTTATAATGCACAGCATTCTTCCAACAGATGGCACATCACAAACATTAGCACTGTTTTTACACATTCCACGCCAAATGGCCTACAAAACAGACATAGCAACCAGTGAGACACACGGATACACAGACACTTGTCCTTTTATTAAAGTGGATTACTTGTTTCCCAAACTATTTGCTTATGTATGCAGGCATATATTATAATCTAAAAAAAGAAAAATCATCTTTTAATTTCAAATCCAACAACATCCTTTTATGTTTGGGAATACCAAACACAATATCACTTAAGTGGAAAAATCCAGCACTTAATATTTTCACTTTAGTTAATATGATCAGTTGCAAACATTATAAGAACAGCATATTAGATGTAGCTATAGTAAATATCCTGACAATACAATCCTGTTATTTTGATGATGGTTATACCTATTCAAACACTGTAAGAGTGATCAGTTTATTTTCTAAACTAATGTAGAAATCAAAGAAAATTAAACATTTCCTTTCCCAGTTTATTAAACAGCATTAGACAACAATCAACTATGCTCTACCACTCTGTACTATCCATGCACACATGCAGAGTAAGCAATCTGCATATTTGAAGAAGAAAAACAGATTAACTTCAAAACACTGTGTGAACACTAGAAGGTGTAATAAAACAAACTGGCACTGGCAAGCCAACGTAGTGCACTGAAATTCCAAAATGATTAATATTTATAACCCAACGGCCTATGAGTAATCCCATCCACATATTCTACACCTGCATTCCTATTCCTCAGGCGCATGGGCTATAACCACATCTGTGGCTGTCTGGAGCTGCTATTTAACATAAAGGGAGACGGTTAACATATTGATGTTTATGTTTATCTTCACAGAATGCTACAAGGTTAGTTCCAGTGTAAATTTAAATAAGAATACTAAAAGAAAAAAAAAATTAGAATCTAAAAAGAAAAAATTAGAATCTAACAGATGTAGAAATGCCATTACTTGCTGAACATTCATACATACATACACACATATACATATATATATATATATATATATATATATATATGACAGAAAGAGAGGGAGAGAATGGCTCAGGAATGGCACAATATCTTCATAAAATAATACATGAGCTATAGCTAGCTTTCAGTTCAACTAGTTTTGTGTTAGTCTCTAAGCAGTCTAACTAAAAATGCATGACCTCTCACCTGTAGCAGAATTGAAATGAAAAAGGTTATAGCAACAGTCAAACCTCTGAAACCTTACATATCACAGCTCTTACGATAGTTTAAACTGTAAACCTATGAACCAACATCATGCTATCTAGCAGTACTCATTTATTTGTGTTTCAATGGACCAAACAGACAATAACTTTTACAACAAATAAAAATAATCTCTCTCACCTGCTGAAGTGGCACAAAGCATAATGCAATCACTTTTAATCCAGTATCTTTTCACCTTAACTGAAAACCATGTATATTTCTGAAGATGAAATCCCACTCTTCAAAAATATCAAATGATGAAATTATTTAGTGAATGAACACAGCTATTTAAAACAGAAAACACAATGAACCAACAGTTGCAAAGTCTAGTCCTTCAAGTAACAAAAAAAAAAGTTCTGAATGTCAAAAAAAAGAAAGAGAGAGAGGGGGGAAAAAAAATCAAACAGCTAAATATATAAAAACCATATAAAATAAAACCAAGAAGGAAAGGCACCAGCTTGCTGCTGCTTGTTAAAGCAGCTGTGAAGAGCTGATGACTCCTCTCGTCTTAAATTCCACTGCCATCTGAACTGCACATGGCGTGCCTAGGCAAATTTGATGACTTGGATGTTGTTTTAGTGGCTGGGCTTGCTGCCAAGTCATTCAGTCTTCTTCTGTTTGACCCAATGAGGACAAATTTAAACACCTTTTTGGTTTAGGTTGCTTCTGAAGCTCACACACAAGTTTTGCTTCTCTGTTTTCAGCACATTTTAGGAAAAGCACAGAAATTAGAAATGCACTCCTATAATACATACAATCCAGAAAACCGTAAAACAAAATAGTAATTTTATCAGATTGTGCTGCTTGCAATGACTACCTTGACATAGTGCATCCAGTTAATGATGCAACCTACAGTACTTGAAAAAAGCCTTTTAACAGTAATTATAGGATGCATCTCTCATAAATTAAAACTGCCTTCAGAAGAAGGAAAAAAAAATCTCCTTAAGTTTTGTTTTTCAAGGCAACTCAATTAAACAGCTAAATGGAACAAAAGTTTGAAGAACTGCTTAAAATCCTAAATGTAGCTGAGCATTATTGAGCTACATTTCCTTCCTTGCACAAATGTGTACATAGGAAAAAAAATCAAATGGCAATAAAACTGGCACAAAAGCGAAGTGTACTTTCTAAAAATACAACTCTTGCACAAACAAGTGCTTACATGCCTTTGGGCTACCTTTTTTTAACAGGGGGCTTTATACATCCATTGTAGAATAATAAGCCTTCTAGATCAGAAAATAAAGAAACAAAAATAATCTAGGTATGCAAGGAAACACCTTTGTTTTTCTCTTCTTGTTACTATGATACTATGCTTGACAAAAGTAAACTTTTTGTTCTGCTTGGTGGTACATACTATCCATATTTATTAATGTATTTTACAAGTGTTTCAGCTATGAAGATGTTAAAATGGAACAGAAAGTGTATGAATGGGAGGATCTGCAAAGAGTAGATCAATTGACCTCGGCAGATTCAGGCTTCTATTGCAAAATGTTACCCTTTGCTTTTCTTCTGTGTAGCTTCATGCCATTTTTCTATTTGCAGTGTATGGACAAGGTGCTACAGGTCACATAGAAAATATGACAAATTGGTAGGTGAAGCCATATGTAATAAAACCAGCAGAACCTGTGGCCCTGATGGATGAGGGTTCAAAAACATTGTCATATATGATTACAAGATAACTAGGCGTAAGTCAAGTCAATTTAGAATATCCTAGATTTCTAAAACCACATGCTAAAATGTCAAGCGTGTTTGCCTGAAAATTTTCAAGCAAATTCTGAGACTATAGGAATACTTCATTTTGGTCCATTCTGTCAACAGAGAAACCCATGAGTGACACTTATCAAAATAAGCATCACCAAATTAAGTAAAACAAAAATTATAAAAAAAAAGCCTTAATTTTCTAAATATTACACTAAACTTAGGTAAATATTTTTCCTTATGATGTGACAGACTAAAGAAGTATAGCAAGTCTAACAATTCTGATCATTTCTTTTAATCTCTACTTAGATATCAACCCATTTGTCATCAATTTATTCATCCATGGTGGAAGGTTTAATGAGTCACAACCACCCTTAAAAACATTTTTGAATGTATCATTAAAAGCTTCCTATTAGGCAAAGCCCTTTGTAACCTCTTTTGACACCAAACAGCTTTTTAGACTTAATAAACAAAGAAAATGTGCAGTATAAAAAGGGAGATGATGGCATCTTATGCCTGATTCTTTATGAACAGCACATCTGAGCAGAGCTTTAGCGGAAATCTAAACTAGCAACTCGCATCACATGACTGGATCTGAGCACCCTGCAACAGAGACGTGACCCACCAGACCCGCTGTCTATTTTAGTAAGAGAAAATGTCTCTGTCCATTTTTAGAAAACACATTTGTGATAAATTCTACAGGGTAAAGTTACAAGCAAGACATACCAAAAAATACCATAGTTCGCCAAAACTTAAGGCAGGAATCATTTTTGAATGAAGACTGAGAAAGATAAAGCCAGGGAAGGAAGCATGGATAGCTTTACACTGAGCAATATGGCTAACACAATATATCTGCTCCTCCTTAACAAAACTGAATTTCTAACCACACACTCCATCCATCTTTTTTACTAAATAATATGCACATTTGCAGGAAGCAAAAGCCAGAGCCTGACATTGCCAGTATCATCAAACATATGGCACAAGCCAACCACATTTATATTTATATTATTCAGTTTAATTTATCTTTATATAATGGATTTCCCTTTTGTAAGCTTAAAGCGTTGTAATATTTATATATACACAGCTAATAATTAAAATATAAAATAACAGTCAATAACACTACAAAACATGAATATTACTTAGTGTAACTAAGAGATGTTTCTCTTCATATAGCTAATCACTTAATCCAATTTCCAATTGCATGGTCTGTTTATTTAATCCCTACAATGATATTTTTCTGTGAACTGTATAGTCTCTAACAACTTTTAGCTAAAATATTTACATGCTTTCTAATTTTAGTTTTAAAACATTTAGATGCTTTCTATATTAAATATAAATATGTTTAAAGCTTCTGACATCCTGAAGCAGTATAAAACCAAAGTTTAAAAGTGACTAAAACACTTTCACATTTAAAACTCCAGTTGATTAACAGACAATATAAGTATGCAACTCAAAGTTTTAGGTAGGTAGAGAGATTCATTATTTGTTTTTCTCCTTTGCAGAAATCATTCAGTTATCCAAAACGTTATGGTATTACACATATTATTAAAATCCTCTCCATAAGCATATTCATTGATTAGTTCTGTAAGTGTCCCAGAATCCAGGTACACTGGTAAAGGCTTTGAAGTAACATAGGCAAGAACATGCCATCAAAATATTCAAATTCAACATATATGCTGTGCCCATAGTATTTACGTATCATTGACCCTTGATTTCAGCAGAATCAAGTAATAATTATAAAATGTGTTAAAACTTAAACTGTAGCTTTATTGTAATCGATAATAGTAATTTAAGTTTACATAATAATAATAATAATAATAATAAATGAGGATGTACAAACATATAGACAAATCTGATGATTTGCAAGTATAAATGAAGTTATCAAGGGCATATAAAGCCTTTAAGAGATAAAAAAAAAAGCAGAATAAATCATCAGGACACCTTAATTTTTTTCATTTTCTCCATGACTCAACTTTTCTCATAAAAAAAAAATGTGCACGGAATTTTATTTCAGACAGAAAGGATGTTTCATCCTTAATATAACAACGCAATTAATCACGAATACTATTCATAAATAAAATGCATATAACCCTTAGTAATATTATTACATTTTACTTGATGTAATAAAGTTCATACATTAAATATTACATAACAATGTGTTTGCATAAAAATTCTGTTACTGATTAAAACTCATTACAAATATGCATTGCTAAAAATTTCCCTTATGCAATAAATGTAGAAATCTTTCATACATGAATGAACAAAATTAATATTTTAACTACAAATGCGAGAAAAATTCTTTCCTCTCTAGAGATCCTATTTCATCTTTAGCACACTTTGGGACCTGGGATAGGCTTTAGCATCACTGCAACATAAACTGAAGCAGAGCAATTACAACAAGTTGAAGGAAAACTTTATAAGTAAAATTTATAAAAGAAAAGATTATTTGAAGTCTACTAAAAGAAATTGCCATTTTCTATTCATTTTAACACTTGTTAAATGATTTTCCAAGTCACCAAATGAAAGAAACCTTCAACTTGGTTAACAGGAAATAATTTCAAGACATTCTACCTGGCACTGAAATCTCATAAAAAAGAATAAACTTATTTTTTATCAATTAAAGTAAATAGAAAAAGTTTTTACTTATTACAAATTGTAAGCTGCATGGATCGACTTTTATACAAAATATATATATTCTGGATCATTTTTATGCAAGGTTAACATTACATTAGGTAACATTAAAATGGATACTGCACAGTGTATTTGAAACGGATGAGCAATATTGTGTAATTACTGTGCACCTGTTTCCTCTACTCAAAATAACAACACTGAGAAAAATGTAAAAATTATGATCTAACCAATGTGCACATTTGTCACTTTTCTTGAGAAGAGTGCAAGTTAATTGCAAAAAATAAATAAATACAAAGCACCTTCCCCTTTAAAATGTCAAAACACACTGTCCGGGACCTTGCTGGTTAAACAGAAAAATAAGTAAATAAACTTGTTTAGCTCGATCTTCTGCTGTAAATTTAACCTGCTTACCTAAGCAGGTGGCTATACAGTATTAACAAACAAAGCAAGCCCTGTAGTTTGCGTGGGAACCAGTCTTCCTTTTTGCACTACTTGCCGTTTCTAATTTAAAAGATAGACAAGAAACTATAATACGGAAAACCTATGTACTGAAAAACTTTCAGAAAAGTAGCATATATAGCACCTTGTAACATTCGACATAAACATAAAAAGCGAAAAGGGGGAAGTTAGGGGAAATACAAACGAATTAAGATTACAACGATGGGACTAAAATTCTTTTTATAGATAGCTTTTTCACAGTCAAAACAATCGCAAAATACGTTTACAATTTACTTCTAAACCATTACAAGGTGAACCATTTATAAAAAAAAAAAAAATATGCATAACTTATTAAAGACATTAACTTTAGCATGTATATTGTGCAGTACGTTTATAAGCTGACCAACTCGAAGAAAACCCGTTCCGCGCGTTAAATACTATGCGAGTTTCTTGCGGAATCCTCAATGTTTATGTCAAGTTTCTGTCCCACATGAGATCTTAAGGTAAGAACAATTTTGAAAGTTGAGTGGAAACCTAAATGACAGCTCACACGCTCGACCCGGTATGATGCACACACACATGGTGCCGGCACAAGCACTCTCTTATACTCTCGAAAGCGGGGCGAAACTCATCTACAAACCTGCAGGGCCTAGCGATGGAGGCTGCCCGTCTTCCCCGAAGATCAGTCTGAAGTCCAGCTCGTCATTGCCGTTGCACTTTGCAGTAGTCATCGGTTTAGCCGCTCGGGTGCTCCCCGTCACTCTTTGCACCGGTCCTTGTTTCAACGCATTTAAACACCAACTTTTTTGCTTGGGTCCGTTTTCTTTTTTGTCTGCAGTAAAAAGGGGAGTTAGAAATAATGTTTTTGTAAGAAGTTTGATGGTGAAGCTCCGTGATCCTGACTTGTTTGTGTTCCCAGAGTTTTGCCGTGTGTCTCTCTCGCCCTACGACTCGCCCTTATTTTGTCGATTTCATTAATTTCGGAAGACGTCGTGATACACTGGGCTCTTTGCACTGAGCACTGGGACGGAAGGGGGGATCGACGATGACAGGATGGCCGGTGCCCGTCTCGCTTTCCTACGTCTATATCTTCAATCCCAACTTTTACTAACAGCGCGTGACAGGGCAGCTCCTGTAATGACGCAAGCAAGTTCACATCAGCAGTAGTTCCCGTACAGTTCTCTCGCACGCTCGCTCACATAAACACAAAAAGCGCGCGCTCGTGCTCGCCGATACCAAGTACTCATGGGAGTTGGAGTGCACGTACAAGCCAAGTCCATCATTTCAGTATTCAGGCTGGGAAGTTGAAATGCCCGCCTATTATCAACCCCAGCTGATTTGCTTGAGTTCGACAAGCTGCACTTCTCCGCTGTATGGTATGGGAGGATGGAGAAAACTATCTCGCAAAACGAATAAGAAAATCCAGTATTTTTAAGCGCAGTTACAACAATGCAGAATTACAACACAATCAGGTAATGCCAAAATTATTAAACAGTCATATAAAACAATGTGTACGACTACATGTTTGTTTCTAAATAACATAACAATCTCAAAACCTAGTTTGTAAGTGGCATGCTAAAAAATAAAGTTATATTAATATTGTAAGTGGTTGTCCCCACGTCGCTGAGGGATTTGGATTTGCATACACTTCCCTGTGGAGTCTCTGGTGATGTAACTGCACCTCTATTTTAACATTGTCCAGTCCTAAATAATGTAAAATACACTATAGTAAACAACACTACACTGATGTGTTAGAATTTCCTTATGCAGATAAATTTAAAACATTTTTTGTTACGGAATTTTACACTTTGATGCCAATTAAAACAATACTTAATAGGATTTCCTGGTATATACTCAATTTACCTTTTCATGTATTCTAATAGCTCAATATGTTAGGATCGCCGTCTTTCTGATCAATAATTCTTGTTCTCCCCATGTCTAACTAGATTTTCTTTCTGCATTTTCAAGGATATGGCAGGACAAATTAATCTGCAATGCAGAATTTAACATGGTGCCCCATTACACAGGTTTGCAAAATTAAACTCATGAAAAACTATTCACTATTTTGGTTGTTATTTTTATTTGCATTAATGAACACAACACAAAATATAATTAGAATGTTTCCATGATGTCACATTTAAGTAAACATTTACCAAATTTATTCATGCATACCATAAATATTATTCTAAATCAATTTAACATGAAAATAAATTACTCAATGTAATATAATATAATAGAATAAATATTTATGTAAAAATAAAGAAGAATACATATTCATTGACTAAATAGAACTTCTGTAATTTTTGTCAGTTCTTAGCTTGGTGGCCCATCGTTTGTACACTTTTTTTTGTGCATCCCTATGAATCATCCAGCAGTAGTCCACCATTATACTAGCATTCCCACATTCCTGGTGCCTTCTCTTAATGTACTTGACATCCTGATTGAATCTTTCACCTTGCTCTTCACTCGTTGCTCCAAGATTTTCAGGGAAAACTTCCAATTGTAAATCTAAAAAATGAACTTTGAGACTCATGCATTCCAGTTCCTTAAACTTAACTAAAACAATTTTCTCTTCCTTAAAATAATTTGCCTCCTTATTTTTACCTAAACACTTATAAATTACTTCTTTAAAAAATAGCCAAGCCTCTCATTCAATAGTATTCATAAACCCTTAAACTATGCATTATAAATTAGTTTTCTAATATCAGGTGGGCAGTGTGGTGTAGTGGTTAAGACTTTGGATTACAAACCCTGAGGATGTGGGTTCAAACCCTGCCACTGACAGTGTGTGACTATGAGCAAGTCACTTGACATGCCTTTGCTCCAATAGGAAACACAAAAGAAATGTAACCAATTGTGTTGTAAGCTGTCTTGGATAAAGGAATCAGCCAAATTTGTAAAGGGTTCAGTAAAAATACACTTTTTCAATTTAGCCGGAAACATTCAGCACAAACACATTAAACAGGCTTTGTCTTTTGATAGGGCTAGGACAAAATGCTTCCTTAAATCAAACCTAATATGAAGTGATGGTAGCAGCACTTTATCTGGATCCATAAAGTTAGGTCTGATTATGTTTTTGACACCAAGCTGTAGCCTTTCTCTAGCTGGCCATTCTTTCTGAAACCAATGGCTTTTAAACACTTACAGGAAATGCCCTCACTGCTGACCCAGTAATGTACACAGAACTTTCAGGTCCTCATATATGAACCAACAGTGCTCAAAGTAGTTAATTTTCCATATATATTCAAAGTTCTTGTTGATTTCTTTCAAATGCAAGTAATGAGCAACAGGTATTGCTCTAAAAATAAACTGTTAATAAAATAATTTGTAATATAAATATCTATAATTGATATCTTAAAATCTTGTTTTGCGAAGAAATGTTACATATGGAAACACATGGTTTTTATTTTTTAATTCAGTACCCAAAAATATCTAAAAATCACATGAAACAATTAAAACAAATTTTCCAATCTATCCCAGTGTGTGTGTGTGTGTCTTTGAGAGAGAGAGAGCGAGAGAGAACCCTCTGGTGGACTGGTGATGCATCCAAGTTTGTTTCCATCTTTGCTCTGTTCCCTGCAAACCTGAATTGAATTAGGCAGTTTGGAGTATGTTATGCTGCATTCTGTATTTTTTATATATGGAGATAATCTGGAAGATTCAAAGTTTTCCATGTATTGAAGAAATAAAATCTCAACCCATGCATTCCCTACAACTTTTCATGTTTTAATCTTCTCTTTCTGTCAAAACACAGTCTTTGTTTCGTATTATGCAAAGCACAGCCAGAAGTCTTTTAACAGAGCAAAATAAGTTACAATTCATTATTAAATATACAAAGAGGTCAGTACAAAATGAAGAAAATACTGCTGCCTCTCTGGGCTTTCCTACACACACACATATCCTAGGATTTCCTACCACAAAGTACCTCAATAAACATCCTTTTCACTATCCATGTATCAGCTCTCTTCTTATCTCCAAGCCCCAATCTATCTCTTCTTCTAGTCAAGTTGTTGTTCATACATTCTTCCTGACCCCACAATTAATGGACCCACTGGCAGAGAGTTGCATTTAGACCTCACCCTTTTGAAATTAAAGGGCCTTTTTTGCAGAGTCCCCCCTACGATCTTAAGCTCCCATTTAAAGGGACAGACAGTTCTGTTAACCCCCATGAGGTTTGTATTCCATAATATAAGTGGAGAGATTCAAGTATAATTTGTTGGATTATCTGGCTGCTAACTATGGACATGGGTGCCTCTTACACTTTACTGGTCATCCCCTTTCCCCATTTTCTCCCTTCTATTTTCTGGCACAATCTCTACTCATGCATGCAGTATCAATCCCTGGTGGTGTCCTCCTTTCTTCACTGATATGACAAATCCCTTTCTTGTCACAGCAGTTTTCTCTCTGTTTCCTAGGCACAGCCTGCCTTATATAGCACCCTTATACTTACAGTTCACTCCATCATCTGTAACCAGTTTACAGTATGAAAGCACACCTAAGGAGTAAATTCCAGAGGCCTGGAACTACAAAGCTAAATGAGCATTCAAAACAATTTGTGTAATAAGACTGGTAAAAAGACAGATAGATAGATATAATGATAGATGGTACTTTATTTGTTCCAATGGCAAAATAAGGCTGGCAAGAGATGATCACAGCAGTTTTGATAGGTTTTTATGGTGTGAGCAACACGGATAAATGTTCTAAATTGTCAGAGCCAACATATTTGCAAGTCAATAGTAGAATTTTAAAATTTATTCAGTACCAGAAAAGAAGCCAGTGTAGTCAAGCTAATTTAGTGCTAATATGGCCACAGAACTCAGTTCAAGTTAACGTTCTGGCAGTAGCATTTAATACTTTGCAAACCATTAAAATGCAAATTGCAATACACCATCTAAGAGAAAAGATAAAGACATGACCAAGTATTTCAGCATCAGCAATAATGTGGCAATGGTAGACTCTGAAGCTAATTTGTTGACATACCTTTGACAGGTAATATTAATACAGTCAAAAATGGAAATTGGCACTTTGAAAATTACAGTAAAGGAGATGTTCATCCCTTTGTTTTCTATTAATGGTTGTTGGCAGATGGAGACAAGCACAGTTTTAAGATGGAAATAATATCTGGACAGCGGCATGGTGGCGGAGTAGTAGTGCTGCTGCCTCGCAGTTAGGAGACCCGGGTTCGCTTCCCGGGTCATTCCTGCGTGGAGTTTGCATGTTCTCTCACAGTCCAAAGACATGCAGGTTAGGTGTATTGGCGATTCTAAATTGTCCCTAGTGTGTGGTGGGTGTGTGTGCCCTGTGGTGGGCTGGCGCCCTGCCCAGGGTTTGTTTACTGCCTTGCGCCCTGTGTTGGCTGGGATTGGATATAGCGGGGTGGATGAATGGATAACATCTGGACAGTTCTCTAGTTCATCACAAGACTTGACCATGCATGCTGAGCCAATTTAAAATCGCTGAGCCAATTAAAAATCTGGACTGTGTGGGGAAACTAGAGTCAGAAGAAACAAATACACATGAAAAAGAGGACAATATTCTAACTTCACAGAAAGCACATCACATTGCCACTCTTAATAATGCTTGAAAAACAGACACTTTGTTTAGATATAACCTTCTTCAGTTCAAACATTAAGACATCTGTAATTTCACAAGCATATTTTCCTTCTGCTTTGCTTCAGCCACTTCTTAATTCTCATTCTATGTTATATATTTACATTTTTTGGTTGCTTTAACCATTATGCTACTTTTTCTTGCTTTCGCTTTCTACCACCTGTTTTCCAAAAGAAATAAAGTATGACTGATTTTTTACATGCTTTAATTCGTTTTTAAAACAAGGATTGAAATATTATAAAAGCATGATCTATATGTGTTCAGAAATGTTCTCAAGGTGCCGACTTCCTTATCCTCATGATAAATTGAATAAACTGTGTAAACTTTGGTCTTTGATTTTATCTCAATGAACTGTATAACCTTGTATAAAATGACAATAAAATTCCAAAGATAAATATGTAAATACACTCTATTTAAACTTATTAAATGGCATTTTCATAGTGACTTAACACAGATCAAAAATAAAGTGGAAATAAAAAATATTCTTTCTGACATTTCCAACGCTTTACCGTTCTACCACATTAAATGTGAATGTATTAATTGAGATTTTGCTGTAATAAAGAACAAAGAAAATTCTACAGATCTTGTGTGATTGTGGGTGTGTAAATGAATGAGGCCTGCAGTGGATTGGAGCCCCAACCAGGGATGGTTCCAATCTTGGTCCAGTGTTACCTGTGCTTTCTTTTCTCAGTGAGAACAAGGAAGAGTCACTAATGAGCACAGGTGTTTACTTCCAATTTCATTACTCCAATGCTAAGACATATAATGGAAGGAGAAAGGATAGTGAGATAGAGAAAAAGGATATCTACTTTGTTGATGCTAATCCTTCTGTTAAGTACAGTGTCTAATAGTCCTGGGTAAAAATATATTTATTTTCAAACTAATCGTTGTTATTCATTTAAATGATTCAATAACGATTCTTAAAGTCTCAAGATCGATCTCGTGAATCTCTATCCTGCTTAATTACTAGATGTAGATTTTTGCTTATCTTCATTTTTGGCATCCAGTCCACCAGATGTTGCTAATACATATGTTAAGGCTTTATATGGAAAAAGCATTTTACTACCTTGCATAGAAAGAGAAAAGTCTAGCTGCAGGTAGGATTACATAAAATGGTGTGCCCTTTTTAACACTGAGTAGTTACATTAGATATGTGGATTTTCTATGCATTCAAACAGTGTGTCAGTTAAAAACAACTTGATAAAAGCACAGCCATATTTAAGCTGTGTAGCTCAGAAGTTATGTATTGTTGTTAACACAACAAATTTGAGAAATCATTTATCCCAACTTCACTCATAAACACAATCTCAGACGAGTAGAGCCTAAACAATGTGCACAGTAGATAGCAAGTAGCTCCAAGCTTCCATTTAATTTGTTTCGTGCCAAAAAAATAACAGAATCTATATCTGTTTTTATCTGTATTGATATGACACCCTAAACCGCTGTTTAAAGCAAGTGCTTTTGGCAAATGATTTAGGTTTTGGAACTGCGGTATACTATACCTATATTATTATAACCATAGCAAACAAGTGAAGTTATTGTACTAAGGCTTTATGAAGATCTTAAGCAAAGCATCACCACGTCTCTCGGGTCAGCGGAGAGAATAGCCCTAACCTGCAACAGCTGAACATCCAAGGCAGCAGATTCCTATGTGGCAATCAAATTATGGTAAAATTTGAATGTGTGCAGTGCTGTGAAATTGTCACTATAATTAAAAATGACTCGGCACCTGTAGAGGATGTGTTGCAGACAAGCATGCTGCATGCCCGTCACGCTGGGAGTAACCTCGTTGCTTATATGTAGAGCTGCTAAGACAGCTGGCCGGCTGTTGTTCCAAAAATCTTTCTAGCATTTCCAATGCACTGATCCATTGCGTGACCACATCATTCAAAAGTTTGTATGTTGGCAAGTCCAATAAACATAGCTTCTCTTTAAGAATGTGGCAACGTGTACTGCTACGGTGGAAAAAGTTTGCAACGCTCCTCATCCGGCAAAGCAAGCAAGCAATTGTTATAATGTTCATAGCAGCCTGCATTGCCAAAATGAGCATGTGCACAAAGCAGCCAATGTAAAGTAGCGGCAAAAGCAACACTGCGCAGATCATATTAGTGGCGTTGTCAGTCACAATGGTAGGTTCCATTCGTTTAACACTGTTGTCAACAAGTGTCAGCTCTAGATTATTCTTTTAAAACGCTTCTTTTTTGTCAGAGGAGGAAGTGTGAAGACATGTTTTCAAAAACTGAATAACGTGACTGCTACACATGAGCAACTGAAGATATGTGTAACTTGTAGAATTATAGAATGACATGAGTCTTCCTGCTGTATCTTTAAGATTATTTTAAATGTTCAATAGGAGAATAAATTTGGCTAACAGTTTAGTTGAAGGGTGTCTACATATAGATTCAAAACACACACATAGATTATTGAATAACATTTGTTATTAATAAGTAATAATAATATTCACCAGATGATATAGATGTTTTATAAAGAAGGTGCCATTACATTGTATTAAAACAAGGGCCCCGCCCCCAATAATATGCATGGACTGATGTGGCAATGCATGTTAGTTAAATTATGGTAAATTTTAAATGAGTGCAGTGCTGTGAAAATAAATAATAATTTTACTAATGAAGTATTTCATCTTAAATGTCATTCCATGCTTATGCATATGTTATGAAGTCTCTATGTAGACACTCTTAAAATAAAGTGTTACTGAAATTTGTCACATTATATTAATGTTCTCTGTGCATTGTTAAATAATCTCTGAAAAAGCCATTACTTCAGCTATATAAGTGCATGCTTGTTCAGTTAAGATAAAATCTGTATCAAATCAAATCAGGACATCAGTGCCAATACCAAGCCCTTATGTCTAGCAACCCCACTGGCTCTCATGTCCAGGAATAATTTGTTTTTCATTTTCCCACCTCTTCTCCGCTAAACGGTGCCCGAGTTGTGTCCTCAAGTTATCTACTTAGTCTTGTTACAGGACAGTGGTTTTTACACAGAGCTTATTCAAGCATTCTATTTGATGTTTTTACTTTTAGCCCCGAAATATTAATGCAGTTAAAAAAATAGCCACATCATAATTACCTCATAAAGATGGGACTGCAAGATTCTCAAGTGAATGTGAGTATAATTAACATCAGCAGAAGACATGCAGAATGCCACTGTGTTTTTTAAATAGTTAGCAATGGCCGAACTACCAAACCTTGCTAACAGTGAACAGATGTTAAACATGGTGCTATTTATTCCAGGATAGGATAGCACACTGGTCTCCTCCATTTTGCAATATATATTATAAGTTATAGAGCTGTTCAGTTCAACACAGATTCATAACTAGGCCACATTTTCTCAGCTTTGCTATAAAAAGCTATGTTGTGCTTTAGGAGGATTTTCAGTGGCATGTAAGTTTTATTTACTAGCCCTTGAATAGTGTCATCATCAGGTTTAAGGTCAGTATTCTTTTGGATATATTTTTTTTTTTTGAGTTTTACTGACTCATCTTAGAAACTTTCCCTGAAAATGGATAAGCTCCATGTAGCTGCTTGTGTCAATACTTAAGGTCACCAGTATATTTAAAGTGTGTCATAACAAAGACATTTTTTTATTTGTAATTAATTTGGATGGCTCTGTATAATATACAGTAGTATGTACCAATTCCAAAAAAAGTTGAGAGAGTCAAATGTTTACAATTATTCAACATCACTGTTTTTTTTAATAAAATTTTTTGAACATTTGGGCACAGAAGACACAAGTTGGTTAAGTTAAAAAAGGAGGATTTTCCCCTATTTATCCATTATGAGGGGTTTTCAGCTGCATAAAATGTTTGGGGCCTCCATTGCCGTGTTTTGGGCTGTAGACATACTAATCTAGTGCCTGCACACTCTGCTTGCACAGCTTAATTACATTTATATAACGCATTTCATGCTACTCAAAGCACTTAGACAGAGGGGAACCACTTCAACCACCATCAGTAGTGCCCACTTGGATGATGCGATGGCAGCTATTATTGCACCAGTATGCTCACTAAACATTAGCTATTATGTGTTGAAGTGGTGAGAAAGATGGCCAGTTAGAGACGGGATGATTAGAGAGGACAGAATGACTAGGCCATTGAGGGAAATTAAGCCAGGACATTGGGATAAACCCAGCTCTTTTCGAAAGATGCCCAGGGATCTTTAATGTCCACAGAGAGTTAGAACCTTAGATTTACGTCTTATCTGAAAGAGGGCACACCCCCATACCATGACAGATGCTGGCTGTTGGACCTTACATTGATAACAGCTAGTACTGAAACAGGTCAAACTTTAAAAATCAATAAGCATACAGGTATCGCTAGATAAGTGTAGGCAAGGTATGCTCCAAAACATGGCCAGAGGTAGACTGATTCGAACAGAGCCTGGCGTGTGAGTGATGAGGGCCCTGCCCGGCTCCCTACTGCTGACATCACGCTTCCCATCGCAGCCTCTAGCGCGAATAATTTGCTCCTGCAAGTGAACTACGATACTTGGTGTGATGAGAGAAGTCAAAAAATCAACCGGAATGCCAATTCTAAAACAAATCCAATCTAAATCCATTAAGTAGTTCTCTTGTGACAGACATACAGACAGACAGACATTGCATTATATATATACAGAGGGTGAAATGCCAAAAATCCTGATAACTTTTTTTGGGAGGTACATTGTTTCAAAGTGCTGGATTATTTGATGATGCTGTTTGTTGACATATTGGGGAGCCATAAGCCATCTTTTTTGGAGACTCCTTATACCGTATAATACAATTGCCTCAGCTCTTTCACATCACCTTGTTAGATCCACTTGCCATATTGTTATTACTCCTAAACTATCCCTCTCCAAACTTTTTTGGAACGAGTTGCAGGCATCAATTCCAGAATATTTGTTTATCTTCAGAAAGCAATGGATTTTCCTTACTGCCCCAACCTTTTTGAAACTGGGGTTTGTATTTACATCAGAGTTACTGTGTTTCTCTGTGGTAAAAATCCCAAATTAGATGCATTAAAGTTTAATTCTCTAACCTGCTGAAATCTGAAAAATTAAACATGTGGTACAAGGAGAATAATTTTATAGCCACTATGAAGTCTATACCACAACATTATGCCAATTGACTTTTCTACAATATGATTTTAACATTCTGATTTCATTTACCAAATACATTTTCTGGATGAAGGTATTTTTGTAAATAAAAGTTTATATTTCAAATCTCCAGATTTCACGCAAAGCAGTATGCAAATCAGTGGACTCTTCCCCAGTGGCAGACATTTTTGATTTTTTTTTTGTATCCTATTCATTAATCTGTTCATCAGGTATAAAGCATAAAAAAAACACACATGAACATGTTGCCAGTCACTTTTATGGCAGGATTATGAGGTTTATAAGCAGACTTCCAAACACAAAAATAGTGACTGGCATAGAAAGTCAAACATGCACACAGTATCCTATCAGTATCCTATCATTTAAAAGTCAAGAACTTTGGTGACACAGCAGAATAGGAAACCCGGAAACTGCAGCATAATTCAAAACCTGTAGAAAAGTAAAGGTAGTAATTTTAGTTGGCCATCTTAGCACCTCTTTGTTCATTGCATGCCCACTTAACTGGTGTTTTAGAGTATCTAAATAATGTAAATGATTAAAATAATAATATAAAACATTCTGATGGAAACTGACTAGCCATCTATTCATTTCTATAACCGGATTGATCTAGTTTTAGGGGTTTAGGGAGCCAAAACCTTTTTTCAACAGTATCAAGCGCTAATCAGCAAGCAACTCTGGATGGAATGCCAGGCCATGGCAGGGCCCACTAATTCATATCAGGCCAGCTTACAGCCTAATTTCACAAATTAGTCTAACATCTTTGGGATGAAGAAGGAAAGGAGGAGCAAAAAAAAAGTAAAAAAAAAAAATGAAGACACAGGGAGAGATGAAAAATTACAAACAGTGACTGACTGTACAAGGATTCAAAACAGGCGTCTGGAGCTGTCAGGCATTTAATGAACTTTAATAGCAAAATACATAAAAAATAGTAAAATTGTTGAAGCAGCTTCACTAAATTAAAATCTAACTGGGAAAGTGCATCCGGATTCTTTGACCTTAAAGAAGGAGTGCTGAGCACCCCTGGAATTACAAAGCTATAAGGAATGTATAGACATGTCTTGCCCTCACAGATGCCTTTGCTCCACCCTGTTTGTGAATGAGGAGCCTGCAAGCTCAAACCAGACAGTGTCTTGAAAACAGCATCATTCTGTGTTTTTCTTTGAAACTGTTCCCTGGCCTGCATTGGTGTTTCCCTTACTGTGTAAATACACAGCACTGTGTCCCCCCTAAGGCATTAGCTCTGTGTTTTGGCCTTTTTACTATACTGTATATTTTCAAAGCAAAAAATCCAGGAAATGGAAAAAAGATCTGTGAACATTTTAGGTACAGTGCACTCATTTACATATTTATCGAGTCTGCAGTTTACCAACCAGTTTTGTTTTTCGGTTCCTTGGCAAACAGCTTATTTAGGAAATCTTTATAAGTGTGGACATTCCATTATGGGTTGTACAAAAAAAAAAAGTGTTACATTTTTGGGATTTCAGACCCAGGTCTCATGAGCAGGAATTCCCAACTCAGCTTCAAGACCCCTTATCAACTAATAATAAATCTTCATCCTTTGACTGCATTTTATTCTGGTTAATAATAAACAAATTCACAGAATATTTATTATTTTGTATTAGATTAATGTTCAACTTTAATTATTGAGGGGCAATAAACACTATAAAAGCAAGATTAGAATCAAAGTACTGCCGAGATCATGCTACCATCATTCTCCTATAAAAGCGTTGTCCTCCATGCCCTGGGTCAGTGGGTTCATATTACGGAAGCTTCTGATTTATAGGATGACATGTCAGACCATTTCAAATGTTTTTTTTTTTCATAACAATTCATGGTCTAGGACAAGATTATGCTGAGTCATTGTACTAAATCTTTCTATTCTGTCTACTACTCTGTTAGTCTTTAGCACATTTATATGGTTCTTAAATGTTTCTACACTTCATTACTGGAAAGGTTTTCATTATTGTTACAGATATTTCACATTTATTACTTCTCAGCACAGCATAGATTATTTGCCTACCAGTGGCCTACAAAATCCCTGAATGCCTTCATGGTTGAGTACAAACCCAGTTTATGCACTGTTTTTGTCAACTCATCATCACGTGCAAATCGGTGACCTCTCCTGGATGTAATTCAAGTTTCTCTGTCATCACACATTTTCAGTGGGAGCAATGGTCTTAGTTCTTTTTACACTTCTCATCACGGTTTGATATTGCCAGCCATTCTGACGTCTCTACATCCGTCAAGCTTGTCCAACTGTTTTTGAACTCAATCTACTTGTATACACTATGGTGAAAAAAATAATTTTCATTTTCACCCTACTAAGTGCATAAAGAGTGTGAATTGCAGGTACTTCTGCCCACAAAAATTATTGGACACCTCTTAGCTCTTCCTTGTTAAAAACTGGAAGCCACACAGCTATGCTCAAAACTCCATAGCAGTTTACCCAGTTACAGCAAAGGAAAAAGCAGCAAGGTACCAAATCATAAGACTTGGGCTTACAAAGACTCAGCTAGCTACTTCACAAAAAATGCTTGAAAACAAAAAAGAGTGGAAACTTTTTGAAAAACCATCATGTTTGTACTTCCACTAGCTCAGAAGTCAAGGTAGATAAGATTTCACAGGTGGACTTATTTTGTGTTTTTTTTTTGAGTCTTTTACTTTACCGCTGTCACTAGGAATCAGAATGAGGCTGATAACCTGGCTCTGAGTTTGATTTTTTGAAACAAGCAAACGTCTAACCATTTCTAATATATTAATAAGATCAAATTTAAATGAGAGGCAATTGCATATACTTTATACTCTCATAGTTGATATACAGTAAAGGAAATGAATGTACTGTAGTGCTATGTATTCTTTTCTTACTGTTTTACACTCTTGCTTGAGTTTTAATTCTTTGCTCTGCACTGTTATACTTTGCACAGGATAGTTTGTTTGATGTGCTCCAGTACATCAGTACAGTATTTCATTACAAAAAACATTACTACGTTAGACTGAAGGATGAGAATTAGTGCTCACACTGTTTCTATATTCCATTACACTAAATTTTCCATAAAGAAGTGTTGTAAAAAAAACACATTCACAACTAAAATACGCATTTAAAACCAGTGTGAACAGCAATAAAACTTCAAGTACATCCTGTCTTCTGCATGATGACACAAGCCCTAATTAGTTGGTGATTGCAACAAGGTGAGGAAGACCATCACAGCACCTTAGGAGGAAAAGTTAATCACAAGAAGCCAAGGGAGATTCAGTCTTGATAGTACAGAATAAGATTTTTCCAAAGATGAAGTAGGCTTCACTAGGAATAAGATGTAATTAATTAAGATCAAAAGGCCCCAAATGGCACAGCATTACAAGGTTGACTTAGACACAAAGAGTCATCACACTCTTGAATTTTTGGGAGTAAACTTTGTTCCAATAAATCAATTTAAATGTTTCAGTGGTCTGGTGGTCTGAGAAGGTCATTGATGCTGCTAATGCTCACAAGGCAGAAATGTAGAAATTAATTATAGTTGATTTGGAAAAAATACAATGAGTTTCACTTTTGTAATAATATCATGCAAGCTCAAGTTCTTGGGCCACATTTGCTGACTTGACAACGGGATATTGATAAAATACTGTATGTGGTATTTGGTAGTTCAGTTACCAGGAGAGGATTAAGAAGAGAGTGGCTGGTGACTGGTATCAAGCAGGCATCCACACTCCCGGTGAATAAACAAATGAAGATCACGGTAACAGCAGTGGACACACTAATTAATGGATGGAAGGATGATTAATGCTTTTCTCCAGCTCCCACATCCAAAGACATTTGCATTAAGGTGACTGGAAATTCTAAATTTCTCTAGTGTGGGCATGAGAGTGAGTGTGCCCTATAATGGACTGGCACTCCATTCCGTTATTTTCTGCACTTTGCCTATACATTCATTTCCTGAGCTCAGTTTTTTTTATAGGTTTGGCAACACTAGTTCACTGCAGTAGACATTCACATACAGTATGTGACCATGTGTACAATTATACAGTAGTTGGTAATACCATGTATATCACAAACATCAGAGCATTCAAGAGTGTTACAATGAAAACCACACAAGGTGTGAGGATTCTTTTATCTAAGAAGGTGGGAAACAGAAGCATAAGCAGATGGAAAGAGTTACAGAGAAATGAAGAGGCAACACATCCTGAATCAAGACCCATACCATATGTCAACTAAGGTGATCCAAAATCTAATAAATAGCAGGTTTCATGTTATTACAGTGAAGAAGATAAAACAGAAATTCAGCCCTTCTCAGTGAGTAATATATATATATATATATATATATATATATATATATATATATATATCGGACAGACAAAGCAAAACTTCAAACAAGAAAGACCCTAAACTACTGACCACTGATCAACCAGCCATGCATCAACTGAACTAAGGATGAGCGTTGATTAATATTGCAGTTGGCTATCCTCTTAATCCACAACACAGAATTCTTAAAAAAAGAAGAGTAGAAAGGACAAAAAGAAGAAATTTATGATGTAAGAGCGGGATCTCAGCAGAAAGACTCCAAGATAAAGAAGCGGCATCAAAGGGGCCAAAGGAGGCTGCAGCCATATTGCTTATTGCGACTTTGACTGTTGTCAGTAACGTGGATGAGTGTCATTATTGTGTGTAATGTTATCAGGTGTTACTTCTTTATGATGGCAGTACCCAGTATCTAGCATCCAAGCTTTTGAACTTTGAAAGAGAATATACTCATGTTTATTTTGATTTTTTGCAAAAGTCATTTTGCGTTTTGCCTTGGCTTGTTTTAGACTACAAATCTTTGCTGTTTGCTTTTGTACTACATGACCAGATTCTTAGGAACCTCTTTGGTATATTTAACCCTTACTGGTTCTTCCAGGTATTCTTTTGCATGGTTCTTGAATATTTGTTATTTTCATTTCCAGTTCCACATATTTTCTCAGCTCTTTGGACACAAGCACAGCAACATCAGTTGTGCTATTTCCAGGGATATTGAACATTTTGTAGTCTAGTTTGAAGACATCAACCAAAAATGTATGAGACAGCTGATGATTCTGACCAGATCTAAGGATTGCCTTTATTTATTCAGTACCACTACATATCACAACTTCTTTAATCCAAGTCAGCCAAAACTTATCCTGGAACACTGGGTGCTATTCTATCACAGTGCTCAGTCAATTACAAGCCCAGACTCTGAATTGACGACGTTAATACAGTTTGTTCCAAATTTTGTGGAAGGATGGATGCCTAAGGTTGATTCCTTTGTTGTGCCCAATTCACACCGAGATTCCTGCCTCCTAGTCACACTACAGTGAAATAAGAATATATGGATGAGTGGGAAGAGCTAGTCTGAGTCATGTAATGAGGGTAAAAGAAAACAGATATTTAGAGGACAGTCACAGATCTGATGCAGTTGTGTATGTTTAGGGATTCCAAGTGCCCCTATGAAAATCTAATGTTTATGGGCCAGAATATATCTATTAATTTTAGATAATCTTTATATATAATATATATCTTTAATAAGAAAAATCTTTAGATTAAAATTTTATAAAAGAAATTTAGAGCCTGTTCCATTACCAACAATTTCAATAAGGAGCCAGTTGTACAATACTCATATGGGTCAAAATCCCCTCATTTATGGTAATTATTATTCATCCATCTCTTTTCTGAACTCACTTTTTCCATTAGGCAATCATGGCCAACCAAACAGTAGTGTTAAAGATTAGAAAAAAGGTTTGGACAAAGAAAGCTAATTTCCCAACTCTAGATCTCTATATCTGTTCACTATTGTGTCCAAGGAAGTGTCAAGGCAAGAACTGAAAGTCTTCATTCATCTGCTCTTTAAGTTTCTCTGTATGCCTGCAGAGCTGAAATAAACTGCCAGATGAACCCAGAATTTACTCCTGTACAGCCTATTGCTGGCTCCTTATGTTATTAGTGAGTGACATTATACAGTATATTCATCCTGTTAATTTATTTCTTAATTTTAAACACACAACCAAGTAATCATAAATGGTAGTCTGTGTATAATCCTACCTAAAGCAGTCAATGACCGCTGCCTAACATCATTCTTAAAAACTGACTGAAGAATAGAGTCTGAATCAACACAATAGTATATAGAATTCTCAAAATTCTTTTAATCAAACTCACTGTTGTGGAAGGAACAGAACTAGATAGCTGCAGCAATGGGCACAAGGCAGGAATCAGCCCAGGATTGGGTAACGGTATATCACCAGGCTCCAAGCATGAACTGACACCCCCACAGGCCTTTCAGTGACTTAGCTCCTTAACAGAGAGTTGATCCTTCTTTTACCAATGCAGCACATGGGCACCTGGTAGTTCAGTGCTGCACAGTATTTGCCACTCTTACGTTCAGCACACAGAGACTTGACTAATTTATCAAGGGGGGGAGGGGTCCCCTTGGTCATTTTGGTGTGTATAGACTTGATTGTTTCATTGTGCCAGAGGGGTTGCATTGGTGAAAAGACCCTTTGCCATCATGGACCTCTGGGTGCGCATCCAGAATTAGAAGTGACAACAGTTAAAAACTGATCCGAGTCAGACCTAAGATTAAAGTCACATTAGACTCTCAGATGTCCTTTATTACCACTCTACTAAAGGTAAAATCTCTCAGTGTCTACTTATATTGAAAGTACTGTTTCTTAAATCTTTACTTGTTAGGAAATAAAGCTGTTCTGGTCTTAACATAATAAGTATACTGTGTGATCTCTGCTCACCCACTGAAAATTGGCTTGAATATTCCTTTAGTCTTTCTTCCAGAAATGGCAAACTATGGCTATGAAAGTGAACTTGGAGTAATTATGGATTGATTTGTAATGCTGAATGACAAATACGTTTTAAACAATCTAGGCAATTTCACAGCCTCAGACATGTTAATATAAGCACGGTTATACCGTTTTACTCATGTACAGATCTAATAAGCCATACTCTTTTAACTGGACTTTATGGTTTTGAAGGGTAATTTTAACATTTACACAGATATGCAATACAAACATCCTTTTTTCTGTCCTTTTCTGACCTCAGATGATTTTGTCATATTATAAATGTTCTAACACCTTCTCACTGTCACCCTTCAGGATGTATTATTAGTCATACATTTTATATTTAAACCACAATTATCTCTTCTGTAAATAAACATGCATTTAGAGCACTACTATTGCTTTTGATCTGCTCCTGCCGACAAATGTGTTATCCAATCATGAGTTTTTTGTCCCATAGCCAGTCACTGTCTATGTGCAGTTTTTCTCCTACGTCCCTAATGTGTGCCTCTTAGGTTAACTAGCTATTGTACTCTAAACTGGCATAGCCTGAGTAAGTGGAATGATTCTACCTTAAAACGGAATAATGTTCTTTCCAGAGTTGGCCTATAATTTGATTAAACATGTTCTGACAATGCATAGATATATATGAATCAAAATTCACTGCTAATGTAAGACACCCTTCACTTTATCCTTGATACTAATATAGAAAAGAAAGATCCACATATGACTACAGTTCTTTTTGGAAACAAGTTTGAAACAGTAATTCTTTGCAAAGTACAAGAATATTTGTAGGCTTAGTTGGGTGGCTCCATTTATTTGTTTAAGGTTGGAGATAAGGGCAAATACAAAAGCTGGAATAACACATTGCTAGCAAACACATAATCATAATTTCCAAGGCTTAATATTTGTATGCCATATCTACTGTTATTATTGTTGGCATGCGCAAACTCATTGTGGTCAGTGCACAATGAATTTTGGGACATTTGATAACAACATCAGAAAATCGGCTTATGAGACTGCTAGACTACATGACAATTGACTGAAATTTCTGGCATGACAGAAATTCTTCCAAATGTACAACAACCCAGTCTTAAGATGCAACTGGATATTGCAGTGCCTTTCATACTGCATGTGAAATGACAGCCGATGAAGCTGAAATTCAGGCTGTTTCAGAAAATCAGCCGAGCACTGCAAATCAGGCGTAAAATCATAGCAAAATCGCACAGTGCATGCCCAGCACTAGGAGGAAACAAAGCTGTTATTTTCCTGCTTTGTGCTCGCCACCCCTATTGTGTTCCTTTGCTTATAAAGAGCATAGAAATTCCTCATGATTTAATGATACCACATAAGCCAAAAATACAAACAGAAATCAAATTACTTTCCCAAACAGCATGTCTTAGACTGAAAGCATTTAGAAGTATAAGAAGACTCTTTGTCTGTCCTACTCTGACCACTATTGCAAATTAATAGGTGAAAACCTGAAAGATATACAAGTTTTATCCCATTTTGGGGTTTCAGTTAGCTGACAGCATTGAAATTATGGATGGCTCACCAGTCCAAAGTAGGACACACTCATAGTGGAGTAATTTTGGGTTTCCAATCAAGCAACCTCTCAACGTTTTAGGGGCTTCACGTGAGTGTGGGTGAAAGTGTGAAGGAACCTGGAGTTGAATGACATTCTGTACAGGACCAGTTCCTACCATATGTCCAGTGCTACTGGGATATAATAATCCCATGACCCTAAAGTGGTTAAAGTGTATGTGAGAATGTCACATTGCACAAGAAGCACCCTTATCCAATATTAATAATGGCCGAAAATGTATCATGCCTTGCTTACCAAACTGACATTCAGGGGCTATTACTTGCCTTAAAATAGTGGAACATATTAAGGAGGACTAAGCAGTCCCACCCTTTCCTTTAGAAAGACTTTTTAGTCTACATTTCAAAATGAGTAAAGTATATTGCACCTGTAAATTAATACATTTTAGAATCAATACATAGACGTTTTGAAGTGGACTGTATTGCAATTTGAAGTGGTATAGTGATAGCAGGATTATCAGGATATTCATTTACTGAAAAATACACTATATGGCCAAATGTTTGTGGACATCTGACCACCACACCTATACGAACTTGTGGGAGACGTCATTCCAAAACCAAAGTCACTGAGCTCTTCAGTATGAGCCTTTCTACTGTCAATGTTTGTCAATGTAAACTACATTTTTTATATACATTTTTTTGTACCTGTGAACAATGAGTATGCATGAAACACCTGAACTCAGTAAATTGGCAACATTACTTTTGGCAATATGGTAAATTTCAAACACTTCTTCCGAAACATTGTAATTAACTGAGTGAATCAGCATACAGCAAAGTGGGGAGCTACATGTAAAACCTCACGTACACATAGCATCAGATTTGTGCAATTTGTTTTTGTTAACAAACTACACTATATTTTACTGAGCTGTATAATCCCATTCATACCTTTCCTTTTGTACCATTAACATTTAATAATCACAAATAGCATTTTTTAAAATCTTAATCTGTTCTTAAATATTTGTTGCTCAGGGTCACACGGTAATATTAATCTGGGACCTGAACCCAGAAACATATGGTTTGGCGACCAAAGCCTTAACCAGTATGGTGTGACATAAAAAAAATCTTGATTATTAATAGTGCCCACGATTTACCGCGAAATTTAACTCCACGCCACGGAATTTAGGGTTTTGCAGCGGTAAAACGCCACGCCGCGGAATTAACCTAACTGCCACGGAAAATACCAAATCTGAATGAAATCTCACCATTTGAAGCATACTGATATTATTAGTATGATTAGTTTTGATTACTTCTTTAGGTTCTTCCTTTAGCCTATTGCATCATCTCATTAATATCTCGTTCGTTGCTACTGAAATCGAACACAGTGGAGCTACAGTTCAGTTAAAGAAGGTGTCGGCGTTTCTGCAAAGTACTGATAAACTTAACGAGCTGAGAGCTGAACTTGAATTTGTATCTGTTCACTGCCAGCCAGTTATGAACATACTGAATTCTTTTGAGGCACAGTCATTCATGGCTGTTGATGTCTACAACAAAGTGTCTGACTTATTGTCTTGCCTGAAATCATCCGAATTTCCAATTGCAACCAGCAGCTGTGAAGATGCAAAGCACAATGCTGCTGCTAAACTTGAAGAATATTTTGTGGGAACCAAACAGCCGGCAATAGACCTATTCAGATCTGTGAGAATATTTCATCTACGACAGCTACCACTCTTATCGAAGAATTTTGCTGATGATGCACCACCACCTCAAATGAATGTTAAGCTTATCTGGACATAGCATCTCGTGAAGTAATTGCAGCTGATATCACTGCTTTTTGGCGTGCCTTAGAGGACAGCCTGCCTCGCTTAGCAGCTCTTGCTAAAGTTTACATTGCGCTGCCGATCTCTTCTGTTGATGTGGAACGTTCGTTGTCAAAATATGTTGTCACCACTGCGATATTCTCTGTCACAAGAAAACCTACGAGCTTACAGTGCCGTTTTCTTCAACAATAAATAAACAATAACTTTAGAAACATTATTCGATAGTTTGTTGAGAATAATATTATGCCTACATATGTGTCAGCATCGTTTGGCTAAAGCAAATGTGCGGATGCGAACGCTTTGATATACCTATTTCATTAGTATTACGAATTATGGTTGATTATTATTAAGCTTTAAGAATAAGAAAAATTGCATTTATTTTGCTTGGGTTACGAATTAGTCTTACGGAGTTCTGGTACTGCATTTGCACGATTTCTTGCCGCGGTAAATCGAGGGCCCTAGTTATTAAGTTTTTTACTTCCTTTTTTGTAAAACACATTGATCTACCTATGTGCTTTATTAATAAATGTTGTTGCTGTTGTTAAGTGCATAAAACCTGAAATGATATTTTATTTTTTCTCCAGCCGTCTGGAGTTTTTTTTGTTTTTTCTGTCCCCCCTGGCCATTGAACCTTACTCTTATTCGATGTTCATGTTGATTTATTTTGTTCTATAATTGTGTCTTTCATTTTTCTATTCTTTAATATGTAAAGCACTTTGAGCTACTGTTTGTATGAAAATGTGCTATATAAATAAATGTTGTTGTTGTTGTTGATATCAAAACAAGCAGACACTGGGGTTTGAGAAAGACCGATCACAGATCTACAAAAAAATTTTTTTTTTCAGGTGCCAAGGTTTTTTGAACGGAGTTGGGGTATTTTGAGGGTGCTGGATTCAAAAATCCCATTACTTTTGCTGAATTGGTTCTAGTTTTTGAGGTAATGGACATCCATGGAAATAATGCATTCCCCCAATGCGACTTGTGTGTGATAACAAATGCAATAGCTTTTGGTCTGTCTTTTGACTCTTTAACAGTGTCTTAGGTAATGAAATATCCCATATAATTATTTTGTATTTCAATTTGTAGGTCTACAATGCTATAAAAGCGACTTTTTGAAGCCAGAATTCAACTGTGAATTTGCAGAGGAAAGAAGTCGGCTACAGTATAAGTTTGTCAACCCAGTCTTGGTTTATACCCAGAAAGTTCTGTCTTAATAAGTATATAAATATATGTAAAAATTATGACTTCATCAAGAAGAGCCTGCATCAACAATCCTGATGTATTCTGCTACATCTGTGGAGAGTACATGGTTGAAAAACAAAGAAGAAATATCACAGACTTTGTGCATCGAGTATACCTGGCTTAGTTTGGAGTACAGCTTGGAGACCAGGATAAGCCTTGGGCTCTACATATGGTTTGCAAAACATGTGTGGAGTACCTACGACAGTGGACAAAAGGTGAAAGGAAATGTTTAAACTTTGGTGTGCCAATGGTATGTAGAGAACCGAAAAACCACCATGACGATTGTTATTTTTGTGTTGTAAAGATTAAAGGTTTTAATCGTTACAAGAATGCTTGGTGGGATTATCCTGATTTGGAATCAGCAAGACAACGTATTCCACATGGCAATGACATTCCCAGTGTTTACCAGACTACCTAACCAGCCACTGTCAGACTCTGAAGAGAGGCAGGGATTGGAGTGTATGGCAGGTAGTAGCAGTGGAAGTGAATTTGAGGGAAGCTCTTCGACGCCTCAACCATTAAGCCAAAAAGAACTCAGTGACCTGATTCGAGACTTACATCTGTCCAAGCAAGCATCTGAACTTTTAGCGTCCACACTTAATGAATGAAATTCTTATAAAGGCAGAAGTTAATATTACAGCCTATCGGACAAGAGAAGAAAGGCTTCTCCCATATTTCAGCCAAGAGGAAGAACTCGTATACTGCAATGATATCCCAGAAATTGTACTTCAAATGGGACTAACAGAATATCGACCAGAAGACTGGCTGCTTTTTATAGAGAGCACCATTAGAAGCTTGAAATGTGTTCTCTTGCACAATGGTAACCGTTATGCATCTCTTCCCATTGCTCACTCAACAAAACTTAAAGAAGAATATGAAAATGTAAAAATCGTAGTACAGAAAATCCCTTATCATGAACATCAGTGGTCGATTTGTGTTGATCTGAAGATGGTGAACTTCTTGCTTGGACAGCAATCTGGATACACAAAATACCCATGCTTCATGTGCCTCTGGGATAGCAGGGCAAAGCAAGATCATTGGACAAAAGTGTCATGGCCTACAAGGGAAGAAATGATTGTTGGCGCTGCGAATATCATCAACAAGCCGCTGATGGTCAAGAACAAAATCATTCTCCCACTGCTTCATATTAAGCTAGGATTGATGAAGCAATTTGTTAGGGCTTTAGTAATTGCTTCAAGTACATTTGTAGATCATTCCCTGGGCTGAGCATGGAAAAACTAAAAGCCGGAATCTTTGGATGGACCTCAGATTCGTAAACTCATGAACAATTCCAATTTTACCAAATGCATGAATGACACTGAGGCTTTGGCCTGGAAGAGTTTTGTCTCTGTTGTGAAGAACTACTTGGGTAATCACAGAGCAGACAATTATGAAGAACTGGTGCAAGATATGCTTGCTAACTTCAGAAATGTGGGAGTTAATATGAGCATAAAGATGCACTATCTCCATAGCCATTTAAACAGATTTCCAGATAACCTTGAAGACTTCTGCGAGGAACAAGGCGAGAGGTTCCACCAGGATATGAAGGAGAGATATCAAGGCAGATGGGACATACACATGATAGCAGACTACTGTTGGAGGCTCCAACGTGAGTGTCCTGATGACACACATAAAAAGAAATCAGATAAACAGCATTTTTTGAAGCATTGACATTAATAACAATAACTAATTAATATTGTATTAATTAATCAAATCAAACATAACTTTTTTCCTGTCACTGTTAGATATTTTATGTATGATGTTAGACTGTTTATTTACTAGTTGTAACTAAAATAAAAATATTCTTGCAATTCTGAATGCTTTTCAAACGTGTTGCGTTAATTAACTAATTAACTATTAAATATCTCAGAAACTAGAGCCAATCTGGCAAAACCAAAGTCATATTCTTAATCAGCACCATAAACTTAATATAAAACCGTTCAGACATCGTTGGCACCAAATATAAACTAGATTCACTGTGAATCACCGCCACAAACGCCACTGAAGGTTTAGGCATGAAGAGACCAATTTCTGCTGAAACAACTTCTAAAATTAAAATCTCTATGAACAGACTTGTTCACGTGTATCTGCTTATCCATGCAGAGTTTTTAGCATAATTAAAAGTACGCCGTTTTTCATAGCTCTCTTGTGTTCTGGTCATCACAAATAATTGTCCCTTGACTCTTTCCATATTCTAGTTAATCAGGGTCTGCCCATCAGAAGTATTTTTTCTATTAATTACTATAAAGTATTTACTATATATCACCTGGCATTAAAAGGAGATGTCTTTCCTGTACGCACCTTTTCCTGATACCCAGACATGTGCATACAGGCTTTGACATTTGTACTCTTTTTTTCGTTCTTTAAACAACAACAAATTAAATGGACATAGATGCTTGCAGTTTACTGGTTAAGTTCATTTTTTTTGCTTCTCAAAATGAAGGTCATGGTGTCACACATACAAGCGACCTGAATGATGCCCTCCAAACAGAATTTGTACAGACCTCTAGTGTCAGACCCCGTGTGTCTGCTCCAGCTGCAAAAGCCAGTGATGTCATTTAAGGGCCTGCAGCTGGAGGTGTGAAGTGAAGAGCCTTAGGAGAGGGTTGTTCTTGAAAATGTGCACTTCACTGGGTTTTGAGAACTAAAACATCTGGATAAACGTATGTTGCAGTTAAAGGTAGATGTGGTTGTTGAGCATTAATAAATAAGTAAGTGTAGCTGTATTTCACTAATAATTCTTAATATTATAAATGAACAAGTGTACAACTTCAATAATAAAATATGCTATTTCTACATTTGTACCATAACGGAAACCTCTTTAAAACTACTTACATTGCGAGGGAGTAACCAGCTAATATCTAAAAGTGCTGTCAGACGGAATATAGCATAATACAACTCCAATTCCAATAAAAGTTGGGACTCTGTGTAAAATGTAAATAAAAGCAGAGTGCAATGATTTGAAAATAAACCCATATTTTATTCACAATAAAAAACATCAACTGTTGAAAGTGAGATATTTTGCTACTTCATGAAAAATAGCTCATTTTGAATTTGATAGCAGCAACGTCTTAAAAAGGTTGGGACGGGGGCAACAACAGGCTGAAAAAGTAAGTGGTATTAGAAAGAATCAGCTGGAGGAATTTTGCCAGATTTTTGCAATTAATTTTGGAATTTTTTTACTCATTTTTGGAATTTTGTAACTAATTAGGTTAACTGGCAAGAAGTCAGTAACATGACTGGGTATAAAAAAAGCATCTTAGAGAGGCAGAGTATCTCAGAAGTAAAGATGGGCAGAGGTTCAGCAATCTGCAAAAAAACTGTGTCTTCAAATTGTGGAACAATTTCAGAGTAATGTTCCTCAATGTAAAATTGATAAGACTTTGAATATCTCATCATCTACAGCACATAATATCATGAAAAGATTCTGAGAATCTGGAGGAATGTCTGTGCGGAAGGGACAAGGCTGAAAAGCAATATTGGATGCCCGTGATCTTTAGGCCCTCGGGCAGCACTGCATTAAAAACAGGCTTGATTCTGTCATGGAAATCATTACATGGGCTCAGGAACACTTCCACAAATCATTGTCTGCAAACACATTTCTCCATGCCCCCCCACAAATGCAGATTAAAGCTTTATCATGCAACGAAAAAGCCATTTATGAAAATGATCCAGAAACACCACCGTCTTCTCTGGGCCAAAGCTCATTTAAAATGAAACAAGGCAAAGCAGAAAACTGTTCTGTGGTCAGACAAATTAAAATTTGAAATTCTTTTTGGAAAACATGGACGAAACGTCCTTCAGACTAAAGAGGAAAGGGACCATTCAGCTTGTTATCAGCGCTCAGTTGAAAAACCTGCATCTCTGATAGTATGGAGGTGCATTAGTGCCTATGGAATCGGTAGCTTGCACATCTGGAAAGGCACCATCAATACTGAAAGGTATAAACAGGTGTTTGAGCGGCATATTCTCCCATCCTGACAACATCTTATTCAGGGAAGGAATTGCATATTTCAGCAAGACAATGCTAAACCGCATACTGCAGCGATTAGAACAGCATGGCTTCAAAGTAGGGGAGTCCAGGTGCTGAAGTGGCCTGCCTGCATTCCAGACCTTTCACAAATTAAAAACATTTGGCACATCATAAAGCGAAAAATATGACATGGGGCTGTTGAACAACTAGAATCCTATATCAGACAACAATGGGACTGCATTCCTCTCCCAAAAGACCAGTAACTGGTCTCCTCAGTTCCCAGACGTTTACAGACTGTTTTTAAAAGAAGAGGGGATAGATAGATAGATAGATAGATAGATAGATAGATAGATAGATAGATAGATAGATAGATAGATAGATAGATAGATAGATAGAAATGGAACGATAGATAGATAGATAGATAGATAGATAGATAGATAGATAGATAGATAGATAGATGCTTTATTAATCCCAAGGGGAAATTCAAATACTCCTGGATGCTATACAGTGGTAAACATGGCCCGGTCCCAACATTTTTGAGACATTTGGCTGCTTAAAATGGTACATTTTCTCAGTTTAAACATCTGATATGTTTTCTATGTTTTTTGTGAATAGAATATGAGTTTATGAGATTTGCAAATCAGGAACCCTTCCAGAAATCATTGTCTGTGAACCCAGTTTGCATGTCTTTCACAAATGCAGATTAAAGCTTTCTGTTGTTATCTACATTTTACACAGCACCCTAACGTTTTTGGAATTGGGGTTGTATTTTTATGAGATGATGACACAATTTATTACATATACTAGAATATCTCCGTCTCTCGATGTTGCAGTGTGAAACTTACCTTATTAAGACTGACAAGTTAATATTTTCCAGACATGCACTGAAAAAAAGATTGACAAATCTACTGTGAAGTATAACAATAAAAATAAATGAAGAAATAATACATAGACTACAATAGTAGAGCTCTCGGTGGCTATACTAGCCACAGGACCCTGACATTTGTTCATGGAAACAATCACAGTATATTTAACATAAGATTGTTTTTAGATATTACATTGTGACACTGTATCATGGAAGCACTATAGTATTGTAGCAGCCAGCTGATTTTACTGAAATATGGGTGAGGCTAGATTTCTGACTGACTTGTCAGAGAGGTACAAGGAGCGCTGCCATCTACAACTTTCAGGAAGGCCCTAGATACATTCTACAAGCCTGGGAAGATTCAAGAATGTAGAAAGAAACTACCAGAAGAAAGAATAAATAGAGGCCCCATGCAGAACATCAGTATTGTCCTGGTGGATTGCATGGAAAAAACATGACAGCTGGAAGTACAATCAGAAATCCTGTGCTACATGACAGGGGATGGCGCAAAAGTAGCTCTAACTACAGCCAAGTGTGTATTTAGTATTTGAAGAGGTGTTTACCATGACCCATAACAACAGGAAAGTGCAACTAAGAACACGGTGCTTCCCAAGGTACGATCTGACAATTTGTCATTGTTAAATTAACAATTAACAAATTAACTGAATGTTGTTGAGTTTAACAGCTCTTTAGTGTGTGCTTCAGTTTTTACACCTTGGAGTTTGTTATACTTTATTTAACGTTAGAGTCCTTTTAGACATTAGGTGTTTAAACTCACGCGCAGTATAACTAGTTTAAAAGATGTTTCCACTAAGGTACAAATGTAGAATAGTAAGCTAGCTTTTGTTTTTGAAGTCGTACAATACACTTCTTACACAATTTATGATGTTAGCTTTAATTAGTGAAATGCAGCTACAGTTATTTATGTATGCCCAGCAATCTGCTTTTATATGCTCACATGTATCCACTAAACCAGTGCTTAGTCCTATGGATCCACTGAATGGCTCATTTTCAAGACAGCTCTGTGCCAAGACTTTGCATTTCACACCTCCAGCTGCAGGCCCCTGAATGACATCACAGGGTCCTGAGGCTGGAGCAGATACAGAGGGGTCTGCCACTGGACGTCTGTAGCCAGACCTTTCTCCAATGGTGGCTCACTGTTCACAGGAATGACACCATCAGCATGTGACATCAGCAAGACCCACATGGAAGTCATAAAAAATGAATCAGAATTTCAGTACCACCCACACAATAGATCATTAGATCCTGTCAGTGCATAATCTAGTTATCAAAAAGTTCATCTGCTGACACCAGAAATATAAGCACTACCAGAATTAGTTGGTGATGATTGGAAACACAGCATCAGGCATAATACATCTGATGAAAAATCACCAAAGTGCGTGGGTAATTCCCAGTATAGGTAGTGGGATCCTATAATTTTAATGACTTGTCTGGACAAGTGAAGCACTTATCTGAAGTAATCCTGCATCCAAAATCTCTGGAAAAACAAACTGCACTGACAGTGGCCAAGTCATCTCCAGAAAACTTTTGTCCAGGTATGCGGCTACAGATTAGTCTTTCCATGTATTTGTACTCTTCTGCACCATCGTACACATCTTTTATATTATCATCATAAGCAGCACAACAAATTGCTTTTTATTTATATGTTGCCTTGGATGATTAGATAAATTTTATTAATTCCAAGGAGAAAATTAGATGCATACAGCAGCAGAATCATAAAAAACAAATATATGGACTGACAGGACAAATAACACGATCAATAGATAAATACTATAAATAATAAATGTATATTGTGCAGAAAAAAAATCAAAGTAGAAGGAGTATAAGTATTTAATTTGAGATGTTGGGAGGAAACAATAACAGCAGTGGGCACAAAGAAATCCCTTAAGCCGCTTCCTAACACAATGTGGTGTGATGAGCCCGTGGATCAAGGTGCACCAAGAGAGCACCTACTGGAAGGGGTGGAGGAGATTTTTCATGATGGCATCCAATTTCGCCATCATCCTCTTTTCCACAACTGTGATGGAGCAGGTTTTCCTGATACGTTTGTTCAGGCACTGTGTGTTTTTTTGGACTCAAGTTGCTTCTTCGGGAGACCACAGCTTAAACCCATACACTGGCTGCTATGGACTAGTAAAACATCACCAGGCAGCTTGTGGCATACATCAAAACACGTGAGCCTCAGCAGTAACTATAGTCTGCTATGGCTCCTCTTCTACAGCAACACTGTCCTGTCAGACCAATCTATTTTTTAGTATATATGAAGACCCAGGTACTTGTAGCTCTGCACCACTTCCATATCCTTCCCCTGAACAGTGACTGGTCTTACAGGCTATTTGGCACATAGGAAGTCAACCACCAACTTTCATGTCTTGCTTATGCTCAACTGCAGGTAGTTTTCCCCATACCTCATAATGACATTGTCCATAAGCCTCCTGTACTCTGACTCATCTCCATTATTATTGCAGCCTATGATGGAGGAATCATCTGAGAATTTCTGTAGATGGCAAGCTCTGATATTATACTAAAGGTCTGTTGTGTAGAGGGTGAAAAGGAAAGAAGACAGAACAGTTCCCTGAGCTGCCCCAGTATTACACACCACCATTTCTGACACACAGTCCCCGAGCCTCACAAATTGCTTTCTGTTAGTCAGGAAGTTCATGATCCACAAGATTGTAGGGGCAACAAGATGAATAGCCTTGAACCTTTTCCCCAGATAATGGGGCAGAATGTTGTTAAAGGCAATGGGAAAATCTAATGTTAATAACATCTGCCGAATGATTAATAATAATAATAATAAAACAGCATGTTGCTTTTATAGTATATTTGAGCAACTTTAGCATCATTGGATAGAACGTTTCGCACGATGGGAAGGTGGATCTGAAATGAACTCTAAACCCACCCCTTGCTGGACTTTCTTATATTGAAAACAGGGCTCTAGATATCTCTTCTGTATTCAACACAACTATATTTCATTGTCTCTGCTGCTTTTACTTCCATCTTTTCTGTTGACCAGATTTGCTGAGGACTTCCATTTCCATCTTCCCATATTTCTTTAACTTCAGTTAACTTTGCTGTTTTTCCTATGTAAAAGGAAGAGACTTGACACACGTAAAAAAAGGTTTGGGGCAGCCACCCGTATAATATTCCTAGCTGCAAAGGATTTAGTTTTATGCAACAATGAAGTTGACTGTTGAGAGTCCAAGACTGAACTGCTGAAGGTTGTGAGAAATGGCGGTTTTAAATGGTCAGACAGGAAGTGATGTTTCAGGCACCGGAACCGGAAGTGCCATTCCTCTAGGGGGCCAGAACCGGAAGTGCCATTCCTCTAGGGGGCCAGAACCGGAAGTGACATTTTCCTAGACACTGGAGCCGGAAGTGACACTCTTCTAGGTGCCGGAACTGGAAGTGACGCTCTTGATTCAGAAAGGTTTTCCCGCGGCTGCTCTGCAAAGATAATAGGAGAAGGTTTAATGCACTCTGCCCCCCCCGGCCTGGCGTGGAATTACCTTTACTTGGTCCACACAACGTCCTCCTATGCGCACGTGTGTGACACGTAATTCAATTTAGGTTCGTTTTGTACAGCACTCTTCACTGAGTACGGACGTAGAGGGCTGTGATGAGTTCTCAGGCGAAATGTAAATCTAAACTTTACAAACTACTATTATTTAATGAGTAAACATCTCACATTTTACATTATAATGTTGCATTAAGCTTGGACTTATTCATAGGAATATTGGGTATAAAAAAGGGACCAGCCATGGGTTTACACATAGATACAGATAACTGGCAGCAGAAAGTGAACAAACAATATCAGAATGCCAGACATTGTTGAGTGTGTTCTGGACATCATGTGTCTCCTGTCCTAGCTGCATACCTTCCATATAATTGTTTGCTACGTGAGGACTCAAGTGACCAAGGTAGTTGCAAAACAAAATGTTAAATAGGTTGTATTTGTCATTTTACAGCAACAACATTTATTTATATAGCACATTTTCATACAAAAAATGTAGCTCAAAGTGCTTTACATAATAAAGAATAGAAGAATAAAAGACACAGTAAGAGAATAAAATAAGTCCACATTAATTAACATAGAATAAGAGTAAGGTCCGATGGCCAGAGTGGACAGAAAAAACAAAAAAAACTCCAGATGGCTGGAGAAAAAAATAAAATCTGTAGGGGTTCCAGACCAAGAGACCGCCCAGTCCCCTCTGGGCATTCTACCTAACATAAATGAAACAGTCCTCTTTGGATTTAGGGTTCTCACGGAAGGACTTGATGATGACGGTCACGTAGACTTCTGGCTTTTAATCCATTAATGTTGGAGCAGATGAATTTTAAACCATTCATTCCAATCCTAGCTTTGGATTCCTTTGAAAATTAATACAAAGACTGTTTTTCCTAACAAAAGGGAACACAGCCTGTTTAATTTAGCACCCAAAATGAAAAAAGGGAAAAACCTTGCATCATAAAAGACCTGACTTTGGATTTGTGTATGCACTTGGCTGTGGGGTGGATGAAGAGCACATTTCATAAGAAATTTACAGGATTTTTATCATTCTTAATGGCTCACCAACTACGTATGTTTTATCCAAGTTGTCTTTTTGATTAAATCTCTGGCCCCCAAAGCTAGTGTTTGTGGGTCTGAGGCCCATCTGGGATGCATTTATTGTGTGGTGTAGACGCTATGGCACTGGATTTTATACCACAAGGTTGTGGGTTCAACTCTAACCTCCAACTCACAGAGTGACTCTCAGCAAGAAATTTAAGTTACTGCCAAACGACAAAAAAGTAGTTAATTGTATCCTGATCTTGGATAAAACCTTTATCTAAATTTACAAAATGGATTCTGATGAGACTCTACTGATCCCTTTTGGTCAAGAGTGCCAAGTTGTAGTTAAAGTGCCTATAAAAAGCATTCACCTCCCTTGGAAGTTTTCACATATTACTTTTATACAACTTTTAAACACAATGGATTTATTTGGGCTTTTTTGATGTTGATCAGCAGAAAAGGTCTCTTACATGTCAAAGTGAAAACGGATCTGTGCAACGCGGTCTAAATGAATTAAAAATATACAACACAAAATAGCTAATAACTTAATTATTCACTCCCTTCAAGTCACTATTTGTTTGATTCAGCCATGACAGCCTTGAATCTGCGCACACGTATCCATCAGCTTTGCACATGTGGACACTGACATTTTACATTGCACAACTGTTCAAACTCTGTCAGGTGTCACGGTGATTGTGGTGAAAAAAGCCTGCCACATTGAATTGAGCTCTGGACAAGACATTAACATTGTTGTTTTTAAACCATTCCTGAGTAGCTTTGGCTCTATACTTAGGGTTGTTGTTCTGTTGCAGAACAAATTTTCTGCCAAGGCACAGGTTTCTTACAGACTGCATCATGGTTTTACTCCAGGATTTCTCTCTATTGCGCATCTCTCATTTGACTCTCACAATCCTTCCAGGGCCTGCTGCAGAGAAGCATCCTCACAGCATGATGCTGCCACCACCATGCTTCATGGTGGGGAAGGGGTGTTTGACACTGTGCAGCATTCCAACATGGTGTTTAGCCTGATGACCAAAAGGCTCAAAAAGATCAAACTAGCTGACTCCAGAACCTCCCATTTTCCTTCCAAATTTTATTTTTTAACAGTGGCTTTCTCTTTGCCATTCTTCCATAAAGATGTGACTGGTGACATACCCAGGCCACACTTGGTGTCTGCTCAGTCTCTTCTGTCTCACTCAATGCAGCTTGTAACTCCTTCAGAAGTCTCTTAATGGCCTCTCTCACTTGTCTTCTTCTTGAACGTTTTTGTGCATGTTATGCTCCAGGCACATTTGTAGCTCTTCCATACTCCATTTCTTAATAATTGATTTAACTTGACTCGAAGGGACATTCAGTGACTTGGAGATTTTCTTGCCTTTATCCACTAACTTTTTTCTGAGTTCCTCAAAGTGTTCTTTTTATCCATTGTGTAGGAAAGACCACCATACTGATTCATCACAAGTTGGACCTTCCAGATGAGGTGCATTTACACTGCAATCAACTGAAACCCCAGACCGGTGATCTGCATTGAACTAATCATGTGACATGTAAAACCAATTGGCTGAATCAGGTTTGTCATATTTACTTATGAGAGTAATTATTTTGTGTTTTACTTTTTCAACTAATTTAGACCCCTATGAGAAGATGTTTTAATTTTGACATTAAAAAGCCTTTTTCTGTTGGTCATTGTCATTAATCAAATTGTGATTCAATGTTGTATAACTTTGCGGTGGGCTGGCGCCCTGCCCGGGGTTTGTTTCCTGCCTTGTGCCCTGTGTTGGCTGGGATTGGCTCCAGCAGACCCCCGTGACCCTGTAGATAGGATATAGCGGGTTGGATAATGGATGGATGGATGTTGTATAACAATAAAATGTAAAAACTTCCAGGGGGATTAATACCTTTAATAGGCAATGTATGCCATCATGACACCCTTCTTGCAAAGGTATTTTAATTTACAAATTTCATGTTTATTTATTCAGTTTGACATTTCACAACTCCAGCTTTTGGTAGTATGGTGGCTCAGTTTGCAGAATTACTGCTTCACAGTAATCACAGTTTGATTCCCTGATGAAGTGCCTGATGCCTGGAGTTTTCCCTGTGTAGGTGTGTGCTTTGTGTGTGTGTGTGAGTGAGTGTACCCTGTGATTAACAGCGGCCCATCCCAGCATGATTCCTGTTTTGTGTTTGGTGTTACCAGTGTAGGTGCCAGCTCCCTTGTACAAGGAAAAGATGCATGAATCATGTTACACTAAATGACACTCAGAAAGATAATGGAAACACTATTACCTGTGAGCATCTCTCCCTACCCATGTAGTTAGCGTAGCTATTACAGAGAGACTAAACATCCCATAACATTCTCACAAGATTAAGCCAATTCAGAGTCATGGTGGTCTGGAGCCTATCTGGGGTAGGAGACAATCTGGACAGGTACCACTACTGCACACCCTTACATTCACATAAACAAATAAAAACCTATTCACAGAGCAAATTACTTTATTTTCCCATCATTATTTTCTGCAAATAAAATAATTTTATCTGCAGCATTTTGTTTTTAGTTCTTGTTAAATTAAATGCAGCCGGTAAACAGCACACACAGTATTCGTGTCTAGACTGGCTGTGTTGTCAGCCTTTTAAAGATAATGAACTCCCAGACCATGACAGGTATCAGATACCCTGTGCTGAAAAGAGAATGCAGTAAAGGAAGATTCTTGCTTTAATAAATTTGCATGTAAAGAAAGAAACAAATGTCCTGATGGACTCACCATTTAGCAACCTCTCTAAACACTGAAACTGACTCAGCTCAGAAATAGAATTCTTTAGGAGCTTCTAGATAGATAGATAGATAGATAGATAGATAGATAGATATGAAAGGCACTATATGATAGATAGATAGATAGATAGATAGATAGATAGATATGATAGATAGATATATGATATGATAGATAGATAGATAGATAGATAGATAGATAGATAGATAGATAGATAGATATGCAAGGCACTATATAATAGATAGATAGATAGATAGATGTGAAAGACACTATATAATAGATAGATAGATAGATAGATAGATAGATAGATAGATAGATAGATAGATAGATAGATAGATATGAAAGATACTAGATAATAGATAGATAGATAGATAGATAGATAGATAGATAGATGTGAAAGGCACTGTATAAAAGATAGATAGATAGACAGATAGACATTAGCATTTATTCTCTGTTCAGTTCCCCAGTGTGTAAACCTACAACATACATTGAATCCCACTTTGGTCTTGCTTCATGGGCTCAGTAGAAAAGCCTCTCATCAATAATGCAGGGAGGGATCAGCGCTGATCAGACAGGTACACAAGGCCTCTCTCATTTCTAGCTACATAAAACACACCTGGGAGATGGCGCCTCCAGCCAAGATTCTACTTTCATCATAACTCATGCTGGGTAAATAGCCAGAGCAGTAAATGTTGAAGCCAGTGTTGCACCAAACTTCCCTTGACAAGATATATTGGCCTGCATTAAATGAGGCACGTTGGACTATCTGAAAAAAAGCCAGATGCAACAGGGGTAGCAGTGCCACCTGCTGGTGAAATTCAGATGGTCCTTTCCTGTAGGAGGCCAGTTATTAGATCCTTTAAAAGCACTTTAAGTTAATGAGAATAATAAAATATTTTACTATAAAGTGCCTTTTCCATAGTGGTAGATCAGAGTCTTTTCCTGCTAAATCTAAAATGGTGTAGTAATTAATCAAAGTTGTAGTGTTTTCTTAATTTAATATGATGGCAGATTTATTTATAATCCATATAATTTATACTTAGATACAATCTGCTGCTACTGTATTTTAGAAAATCCTAAATCAGGAGGTAATATTATTCGCATATTAATCAGATCACTAGGACAGCATTTTTTCACCTAAGAAACATAAGTAAAGTTAGACCTCTTATATCACTGAAAGATGCTGAGAAATTAGTTCACGCGTTTGTTTTCAGTCGACTAGATTACTGTAACGCACTCCTCTCAGGACTACCCAAAAAAGACATAAATCGTTTGCAACGAGTGCAGAATGCAGCTGCTAGAATCCTAACTGGGAAAAGAAAATCCGAACACATTTCTCCAGTTTTGATGTCACTACACTGGTTGCCTGTGTCATTCAGGATTGACTTTAAAATACTGCTTATGGTTTATAAAGCCTTAAATAATCTCGCCCCATCTTATATATCGGAATGCCTGACACGTTATATTCCAAATCGTAACCTTAGATCTTCAAATGAGTGTCTCCTTAGAATTCCAAGAACAAAACTTAAAAGAAGTGGTGAGGCGGCCTTCTGCTGTTATGCACCTAAAATCTGGAATAGCCTGCCAATAGGAATTCGCCAGGCTGATACAGTAGAGCACTTTAAAACACTGCTGAAAACACATTACTTTAACATGGCCTTTTTATAACTTCAATTTAATCTTAATTTAACTTAATCCTGATACTCTATATGTTCAATCTCCTCAAAATAACTATTCATGGTGGCTCTAAAATCCGTACTGACCCCTACTCTCTCTTCTGTTTCTTTTTCCGGTTTCTTTGTGGTGGTGGCCTGTGCCACCTCCACCTACTCAAAGCTTCATGATGCTCCAACAATGATGGACGGATTAAAAGCCAGAAGTCTACGTGACCATCATCATCATCAAGTCCTTCCGTGAGAACCCTAAATCCAAAGAGGACTGTTTCATTTATGTTAGGTAGAATGCCCAGAGGGGACTGGGTGGTCTCATGGTCTGGAATCCCTACAGATTTTATTTTTTCTCCAGCCGTCTGGAGTTTTTTTGTTTTTTCTGTCCCCCCTGGCCATTGAACCTTACTCTTATTCGATGTTAATTAATGTTGACTTATTTTATTTTCTTATTGTGTCTTTTATTTTTCTATTCTTCATTATGTAAAGCACTTTGAGCTACTGTTTGTATGAAAATGTGCTATATAAATTAATGTTGTAGTTATTAAAGAATAGCTTATAGTATTTTTCACACTTAACAAATACATGAGTGAAGTTTGTTGGTGGTGAGCCTAACTCAGCAAATCTTAAGGCAAGGAGCACATGAACAGGATATACCAAACACATGATAAGGTATTCAAAGCATATTTTAAAGTTATTCTTTATGGTACCTTTTTTTTTTGGTTTTTCTTTACAAAGTAAATCTACAAATTTGTGTCAGGGGTGGGAGGCTGAAAAGTGACGACTGATATGTCAGACTAAGACAGAATGTTTAGTTCTAAACATGAAGTCTCTTAAAACCGAGTAATTATCAGTGTAACGCTTGTCAGCTCAGGAGCTTTATGCTGAATGGTGTCTGAGCAGATGTCTCTTACTAGCCCATGGCAGAACACTGCACCATGAACACCATGTCCCCTCAGTGGATTCACACTTATGTATACCAGGCCTGAGCTGTCTCTTTACTAACACTACATGTTTTTAAAAACCAGACGGAACATCAGAAACTTAAGAAAAATGTCTGGGCACACACAGAAAACAGCGAGCCTCCTAGAGGTTTTATCTCATCTTAACAAACTTAAATATCTTTGAGAGAAAAAAAGACACTCTACATATTGTCATAAATATGACTTGTAGAGATGGCTGTTCCCTTTAAGAAATGTGTTGCTTTAATGTGATAATGTTTTGCAAATTCTTATCACTTAATGTTCTTTTGCATCAACATAATGGGTTCCGCCAAAAAAAAAAATTCTGAAATAAATGTAGGTGTTCTTGGTTAGGACCACAAACGCCTACAAGGAAATTCACTTCCTGTTCAAAGAAAAAAAAAACTTTGAAATAAGATGGTTTTAGGACGAAATTGCTTTTTTTTTTTTGTTTTGCTTCAAACAGCATTTAATAAAGGGAACAAAGGTTATTTAAATTAAAATTAAGCACTTCTTCATAAAGTGCCATTTGTGTGCATGTAATGTGTGAATATTTGCAATACATCTGCATACAAAAAATATAGAACTGTGTTTATCAACTTAGAGGCAGCTGGTGCAACCAAGTCTATCGAAGGCGTAAAGACAGAAACTTCTGCACTAATAGAGAGAACCTAAAATATTATCAAACATATTAACATTTAGAAACTTCTGTAGAAACATATCATTATAAAAATGTTTCTGTATTAGTCTACCTAAAGTCTTTAGTCAGAGACAGCTAATAAATCCGTTCACCATTTAAACTATAATGAACCTAACAACCATTTAAAGCTGATTCGACTTCTGTAGACTTGTTTTCTACTTATTTGCTCAAAAGTGCTCCTCATATTTAACTGCTGTCTGGTCAGAGACAGCTAATGTAATAAGGTGATCTGTCATTTAAAGCTCATTACGGAGGACAATTGAAAACTATTTATTTGTAAGACCTCTCTTGTTTATAATCAGAAGTTTGCTGCAGAAATCCTTCCATGCACAAGTAGACAGGTAGCCTGCCATTTAAAGCTTACTGGGGACTTCTGTGGAAAACAATCTGCATAGTTTGAGACAGCTAATGCAGGGGTTCTCAAACTCGGTCCTGGGGGTCCACTGTGGCTGCAGGTTTTTGTTCCAACCAGACTCCTAATCAGTGACAACACCTGATAGCACTCATCTCATTTAATTAGCTGGTTTTATTTATCTTTTATTCTACATTCAGAAAAGCACAGCAGCATGATTTTTACAATTATAAGAAACTTTTCTTATAAATATTTCTGTTTTTGCTATTGATTTAAATGCTTAACTCTCTTTTTATTATATTTCGCCCTTCTCTGTGCAGTTTGCTCCCTTCATTGAATTTTAATAATGACATTTAAAAACAAGCAGAGCAGAAACCCAAGCAAACAACACTCAATCGTGAAAGGCTGCAACTACTTTAGCGTCAGCCGCACAAAGTAGTAAATAACGGATTAATGAAACAATTAGAACACCTAGAAAAGTAGAATGACAATCAAAAACGGTTAAAAAGAAAAAAATACATATAACTGCTTAGTACATTTTACTACTTTGTTTTTTTTTTTTTTTTTACCAAACTTAGTTTTCTAATTTGTATATTTTTCCCAAAACAAGGAATCTGGGAAACAACAGTTGACTTAATTAGCACAGGAGTCTCAGGCTGGTGGGAACAAAAACCTGCAGCCACAGTGGACCCCCAGGACCGAGTTTGAGAACCCCTGAGCTAATGTAATTAAGCCTCTTTACAAAAAAAAAAGCATTTTTACAGAAAATTTCAGACATATATCTATTTATAATGCTAATAATAATAATATCAATAAATGTTGTTATGGACTACTAATGAATTCTTACTCTTTACTCAAAGACAGCTAATGCAATCAGGTCTTTCTATCATTTAAAGCTTGTCATGGACTTTGCAAAATGCCTCACATATCTATCTAGTCCAGGGCTCCTCAATCCCAGTCCTGGAGAGCCGCAGTGGCTGCAGGTTTTTGTTCTGACCTGGTTGCTTAATTAGAAAGCAATTCTTGCCAATAAAGCACAAACAAGCTATGAAATTAAATGAACTCTGCTATGTCAGGTCATTCTCATATCCTAGATTTTCTTTCCCTTTCTATCATGCAAATGATTTGAAGGCTAAAATGGACGAGTAATTCTCAGTCCTTCACTTTTTTCTCTTCATTTTTCTTCCAAGTATTTAATTAAACCCAATAGTGCAGATAAATACACACAGGTGTAAATGTAAATAAGCTAAATGGAGAAATGCTGCTCTCTCTTGTCATTTGCATGTTATTGATAATAAGGAGCAATTAAAATAGCTGTTTAAGACAAAATTAAGCAATAAGGGCTCAAAATCACTAAAGTGAAGCAGAAGTGTTACTTTAGCAATAAGTGCTTTTTATTAAGCAACTGGGTTGGAGCAAAACCTGCAGCCACTGCGGCTCTCCAGGACCATGATTGAGGACCTCTGATATAGATAGATAGATAGATAGATAGATAGATAGATAGATAGATAGATAGATAGATAGATATGAAAGGCACTATATGATAGATAAATAGATAGATATGAAAGGCACTATATGATAGATAGATAGATAGATAGATAGATAGATATGAAAGGCACTATATGATAGATAGATAGATAGATATGAAAGGCACTATATGATAGATAGATAAATAGACAGATAGATATGAAAGGCACTATATGATAGATAGATAGATAGATAGATAGATATGAAAGGCAGATAGATAGATAGATAGATAGATGGATACCGTAGATACTTTATTAATCCCAAAGGGAAATTCACATTTAGAGACAACTAATGTAATAAACTTATTTATTATTTAACACTTGTCTGAGACAGCTTTAGAAATCTTTATAGGGCCGATCAGTTAACGTAATCTAATGTATAATTTGTTAGATGCTGCTGTAGAAAACTATCTGTCTAGCATGCTAGGTTTCCAAGATCTATCTACATATGCACGGACAGCATATTAATCATTTAAAACTCTTAGAGACTACTATGGAAGTCCATCTATCAATCAGATAGGATCTCTAATATATTCCTATTGATTTGTTGTTTGACACATAAGATGTAATACGTCAATCCATCATTTAGAGTGTGTTCGGCATGGCTGTAGAAATCTATTTTAATGTTTCTAGGGTCTACCAGTTAATGTATTCTAGTCTAGAATTTTGAGGTTTTTCATGAACTTTAGTTAGGTAAAAGCTAATGTAATTTACTGTACCATTGAAAGCATCTTTGAGGCTACGGTGGAAATGTATATTTTTGTCATATTGGCTCTCATATATTTTTCGGCCTTTTTAGAGATAACTAATATAATCAAGTTTTCCGTCATTTGACACATGTTTGAGGCTGCTTTCTCTGTCTAATTATAGGGTCTTATACACACTACTAGTTAAAATCCTGGGCACACCCAGAAATGTTCATGTTTTTGATAATAGCTGATAACTCATTAAATTGATTTTTAAACACAAGACATTACTAGTGTTGCTAACATATATTACTGCTTGCTTTTGAATGTATTATTCACATATGACTGCAAAACCCCATTTTCAGCAGGCAACTCCCTTAGCTTATTCTTAATTAGTAATTGTATATGATACATTGGTTATTAGAGAAACGTTAGCAATTACATTAGCAATGCTGATTCATTTTGGCTATTTTTTAACCCAGGACAGAACTTTAGGAATTCCAATACCTTGCAGCCCAAGTGTACAGAATAACATGTTTCAGGGGTGCTAATGCAGATAGAAAGGTTTCTCTAATAACCCATTTGTATTAACACACGACTAATTAAGGACAAGCTAAGGAAGTTGACCATTAAGGCACTGAAGAAATGAAGCTTTGCAGTCATATGTAAATAATAAATTAAAAATCAGTTGCTTCAAATTGTAATATGACACCAGCAACATTTGTAATGTCTTGGCTGTATTTTAAAATAAATCTAATGGTATCTTGATAAATAAGGTAACTATTTTTATAAATACGTGAACATTCACACTGGTACTGTGCCTATCGACAATTAATGTGATATAGTCTACAGTTACAGAAGCTATCCTAGGAATCTATCTATCTATCAGTCGGTCAGTCAGTCAGTCCTATAAAGTCTACCGTATCTGTTTATACATTGTGTCAGACACATGTAACATGGGGACAGTTTACAGGTTCAAATAGTGTTGTTTGTCACCCAGACCAGGGTTGGCGCTCTCACCTGATCCTCTCTCCACTTGTTCCCTGCAGTTCAGCCAAAGACAGTGCCTCTCATTGACATCACCGCCAGTCCACCCACTGCTGGTGTCATTTCCAGAATCTAGAAGCCATCTTACCACCACATCAGTTCCTCTTCCGGCCACCCTGACTCTACTTCTTCCATTGTTCCACCATATTTAAGACCAGTATACAACCTGTTAGCCAGTTCAGTTGTGAACTCTGCTTCTGTAAAGGCATGTTTCTTTTATTTTGCTGATTTTTTCAGTATACGGGGTTGCGGTCCCCAAACCTTTTTCTGTCTGCTGCTTATTTTTACCACGATTGACAGCTATTATTATTTAATGCTTGTTAGAGGTTGCACTAATAGTCCACATGCAGTATAGTTAAATGGCTAAAGTAATTTAGCTTATCTGTCATTTAAAGCTTCTTAGAGACTGTTGTTTAAAATCTATCATCTATTACTCTTTCTTTAGATGGTTAATATAATCTAGCCTTTCAAATGAATCTGATACAGAAACCTCTTTCATTTAGTCAGACACAGCTAATGTAATCTAGTTTATTGCTCTTATAAAGCTTCTTACAGACTGCTGCAGAATTCAGCCTGTTTCTCCTTCCTTCTGTGCAACCTATAGTTTCATTACAGTTGCTCTGGGGTGAGTCATAGGATTAGCATCACAGAAAATGTCTCTGCAGTGCAAAACACCATCCAATGAGCCACACCTTTCACACAAAAAGGATGTTTAGAAAACATTCAACGACGGTAAGATGCCAAAATAAATGTCTAGCATTTAAGAGACAATAGAACATTATTTACAAAGAAAAATCTGATCGTATCTGTCACTTTTGTTTTCTAATTAAATTTAGCATCAACAGATGATGATTTGTAGTCTTTGCCATTATCCACGACTGTGATAGAACACAGAGACAAGAGTCCCTGACCTGGAGGGCATTTCCCTTTGGTGCATGCATTCATAAACTTCACGTTGTACATTAGGACACCAGGATTTCTGTTGTTGCTAACGTTCACTTCTAGAATGTGCATTATTAAAAAGAAGTAAAACCAAATAAACACAATGTCATTTTGTTTTCATCTGGTTCTCTTTCAAATTGTGCGTTTTAGTACTCAGCAGCACTTCGAAGGGCACCAACCAATAACTGGACATGTGTCTGAATCAGCAAGTGTCCTTGAAGATTCTGTGTTTGAGTTGAAGATTTGTATTTTCTTTGTGCTGAGATATGGGACATAGTAGACTTTATCTGAGTAGTCCATGGTGACCTTGGGTAATATAATTGGGTGATAATTCCCCCTCAAATTGTGGATTCTGCATGCTCTTCTCACATTCACATACAGACGCACAGCTTTTTCATGTAAAGAATGAAAGGAGAAAAAAAAATCATACCAGACCTTTTGGCCTTTAACTACATACGAGGTGTGGCAGACAAGTAATGAGACTGATTTTTTATTTACCAAAGTTTTTATTTTTTTCAAACATCAATGTTATCCCCTTCAAAGTAGTTCCCTTGGGCAGATACACACTGATGGAGACGTTGTTCCCACTGTTGGTAGCAGCGCTGGAAGTCTTCAACCGGTATGGTCTTCAGCATGTCCGTTACACTCTTTTGGATGTTTTCTAATTTCTCGAAATGACATCCTTTGAGGACATTTTTCAGTTTAGGAAAAAGGAAAAAGTCACACGGACTGAGGTCAGGTGAATAAGGGGGCTGGGGAACCACAGGAATGCCTTTTGAGGTCAAAAGTTCTGTTATGGAGTGGGCAGTTTTTCGGCACCATTTTGGCACAGACTTTTCGCATGTGCAAATGCTCAGTTAAAATTTGATGAACGGTAAATCTCTTCAAATTTAATTGTTCACTCAACATTCTTAATGTTAAACGACGGTCTGATCTCACAAGAGTGTTCACACGTTCGATGTTTTCATTGGTTTTCGAAGTTGAAGTCCTCCCTGAACGGTGTTCATCTTCAACGTGTTTTCTGCCTTCCAAAAATGATTTGTGCCAGTGAAAAACTTGAGCTTGGGATAAAGAATGTTCCCCATAGGCCTGTTTTAACTTTTCAAACGTCACACTTGCCGTTTAATGGCATAACGTTGCTCCAAATTCCGCTGTTCCATTTTGCGTGACGCACAACCAAAAACACAACTTCGCTAATAGCAGTCACAAAAATCACGTAGTTAACGGAAGGAGTTGAAACTCGCACTGAGCTATGGGAGGGTACTGATACACGTGCTCTATCAAGGACAACAGCGCAGCGTTGCCAGACCGCTTGCAGTGTTGCCAGTCTCATTACTTTTCTGCCACACCTCGTATTGTTACCAATACGTACTTTGTACAATGGGGGCTGATTGTTCAGATTTAATCAATCACATTCCAAACGTTGTACAGTGAAAATTAGCCCTTTTCACAATTCTTCATTTTCTTCTCTGGGAGGTGTCATCGATGAGTAAACTCTCTTTCAGTTATTCCAAACAATGGTAGAATCGCAAAACAAGAACATTTGTTATGTCCCACTGTGTTCAAGTTAAAAATAAATACAACCTTACCTGATTTTTCACAGATTTTCAACTGATGAAGCACAAAGAAGAAAATGGACACAAGCTATCAATAGAGACAAAAGACCAAATTTGTCATACGCGGTCGGAGCATGGATCTTTACAGCAGGGACTTAAATGGGGGGAGTACAAAACGTTTACATGACTTAAGGTTGACATTGTACCGAGACTTTTTAGCTGTGATAAGACTGACTTGGGTAACAGCTTCTGAATGTGTGAAAGTCTGTACTGCTGGAAAACTGTACATTAAGTCCCCTCTAAATGGAACATGACTATCTGAGGGCACCAGCTTCTGATGAAGATACGCAGCTTAACAGCAATAAGATTAAGTTGTTTGTTTTTTTTTGTGATAACAATATGAACTCAATGTATTAAACGTTAGGGACTTTCAAAACTCGACTTGATGTTTTCTTGGAGGAAATAAGTGGATAGGACTGGCGAGCTTTGTTGGCCTGAATGGCCTGTTCTCGTCTAGAGTGTTCTAATGTACTTCTAATGTACTTCTAACTACATTTGTTGGTTCCATTCCAGTAACTTAATAACTAATATACAACAAACATGAGCAATATTTGAAACAATATGAAGATACATAAGCACATAAGCAATTTGATAACCAGTTACACTTGTTTGTTTAGCTAATAGCTAAGCAGTCCCAATATCTCCTCCAGATTCTTCTTAAAGGTTGTCAGGTTTCTGCCTCAACTACATGACTCAGAGGTTTGTTCCAGTCTCCACATCTCTTTGTGTAAAGAGGTGCTTCCTGGCTTCAGTCCTAAATAGCCCTTAGGTAAAGGCAGATCAAACAGTTAATTTATACAATTACAACTAATTTACCTTGTTTATTCCATATTATAATATAATGATGTCTGTCAAAACAGCGTGAGCTAACATTAAGTATATAAAAACAAGTTTGCTATAACTATGAATATACTGGAATAATAAAGTTAACATACTTACGATGGTAATTATAATGGAATTCCTCCATTAGAAATGTGTTTAGCTTTTGTCCACTTTTGATGCTTTTGTTGTGTAGTGTTTTTTGACAATGCTTCTTTCACATTAAAAGTGATTTTTGGAAGTGAAAGAGAGAGCTAGCATAAACACAATCTATTACCGGCTAACTAACAGGAAGTAGAACATAAGAAATTTGACAAACAAGAAGAGACCATTCAGTCCATCAAGCCCATTTGTTTAGCTGATAGATAAGCTGTCCCAACATCTCATCCAGACTCTTCTTAAAAGTTGTCAAGGTTTCTGCTTCAACTTCATGTCTCGGTAGTTTGTTTCAGAGTCTTACAACTCTTTGCATAAAGAAGTGCTTCTTGGCTCCAGTCTTAAATGCACTTCTCCTTAAATTCCACTGGTGTCCTTCAATACCCATTGACATGTCACCTCTGAATTTTGAGAAAAGGCCAAATTTCCCCAATTCTGATTGCCTGAAATAACATCAGCCATGATAGAGCACAGAAAACCACGGACAACAAGGAGCCAACAAAACATCCACAGAATCTTAACTGCTGAAAGTACAAAGGAGAAGTCTGGAAAAGAATGCTGAAGGCGTTACACATATCAAGGAATATTGTGAAGAGCATCTGTGAGAAGTACCATCACCTGGACATGCAAAGATCAGGAGGTCAATTCAAAATGGACAGGAAGAAATCTCATCAGAGAGGCGACATCAGGGCCAACGGCAATTTCAAAGGAGATAGAGGAATTTATGTCAGTAACTGGCCACTCCCTGCATATTTGAAATATTTCCCATATTCTCTACAAGTCTGAACTGTAGGGTAATTGTGGCAAGATGGAGGTCATTTGTCACAAACAACATCATTCCAAAAGACAGGTTTAATGCAAAGCCAACACAGCTAATAACCTGAAGAATGCTGTAGGTACATTCAGCCATGGCAGCATCATGCTATCTGATTGCTTCCTGTAGGAACAAGGACTCTGGTCAGAGTAGAAGGTCAAACAAACGGCTTCTATTATCAAGATATTTTGGACTAAAAGCTAGTGCCCTGTGTACGAAAGTTAAAGTTAAAAACAGTTTCACTTTTCAATATAACAACAGACGAAAGCACACAGATACCACAACCAAAAGAAAATCAGTGTTCTGGAATGGCTTGATCAAAGAGTTCTGCTGATAATTCCTTTGTAATTTGACTAGACTGAACAATTATGTAAAGAATAGTAGGATAAAGCTATCCAACACACTTATGTACTATCGTCAATGCAAAAGCGGCTTTCACTAAACATTTGTTAAAATGTAAGCACATTTTCACAACTGAGGTACTAAGGTTTATTTTTTACTTTAATTATGTGTTAATTTGTTTTTCACTATTGTACGTTCTGTCACATTTGTCTTGATTTCAGCCTGTATATCCACAATAAGGGATGATGTTTTTTGCTCTCTGAGCTTTACGGTTTTCCAGTTCCCTAAGCTGTAGGCTGCAGATTTGTCTTGGATGACTGAGTCAGTTTGCAAATGTAGCCTAAATTTCCGATTTATTGCTTTGTACTCAATACTGCTGCTTCACTGTGCCACAGTATGGAACATACCATACCAGTTCATAAAATGGAGGGGCAGGTGAAGACTAAAGTGCCACATCAAAGTTTGTCTGTGGCATTTGTAATTTGCTGGCTAAATCTGTTTTTACTATTGAGGAGGCGTATGTAAGTGTGAACATTGGGGTACAAAGGCCTTTCCGAGAACCTGCTGAATAAACCCCCTTTGGACAGACCTTCCATTGGAATATTTGTAGACTGCTGTTAATGAAGAATCACCAACAGTTCTGTGACATACTGAAAGAATCTAGCCTTTCATGGAAGTGACCCACTGACTGGAAAGACATGGGAGGCAGGTGTCTTCATAAACCTTAAAAAAAATGTACAGGTAAGGAGCAGACAACACCCTGCCTCATCACGAACTGGGGTTGCCAGTCAGGCGTTACTCCAGGAGAACACATAAATCCCGGCAGGCCCAATTAGCCAAGGTGGGGATAATGAAAAGAGCACTGAGACTGCAGCTGACAAGAAAGCATAACGCAAGTGCTGCAGGCAAATAAGCCTGTCTGGGATTTCGTCCTGGAAGTGTGATTCATCCTTAAACAAGTCCTCTGTGTGCTTCATCTTGACTGCTCCTTCTAATCCAAAGCTACATATTTTAATGGATGTGTCACTTATGAACTTTGTGAAAAGGCCTAATTTACCTGATTCTGATTGGCCTTAAATTTACTTGATTCTGATTGGCCTGAAATACAGTCAGATGATTTTATTTCAGGCCAATTAAAATCAGGTAAATTAGGCTTGGTTTACACATCTCTCTATTATATAAAAAAAATCTTGGGACGAGACAAGACATTTTCAGAGAGATAATTTCAAGTCCCGTGAGACAAGACTTTGCGCCAAGAGATGAACTGAAAACCTAACAGGTCCAAGCGGGTGCAGAAATAAAAGACAAACAGTAGAAGAAGAAAAGACAAAGGGTAGAAGACAGAGTAGAACACTGTTAATGAAATAAAGATACTAAAATTCGAAAGTCTCTAAAAAAAAAATGATAGTAAAGATCACATTAGCGCTAACAAACGGAAATTATTACTTGGTGAAATAACGAAACAGCAAAAAGAGATTAAATATATGGGCATAGATGATATGACAGAAGTATTTAAATATTGTTTGGCTTTAAACTTTAAGTCGGAGACTTGTAGATCGTCTAATTCATGTTTTCATTAGGCAAAAGTAGTATTTCTTCCCAATGAAGAGGCGTATCCACGAGAATTAAAAGATTTGGTGTTTGGTGAAAGTGAAATCCACATAAGCAAGTGGCAGCGCCCACAGTCCACTCACTTCTTATTTGTGTGAATGCTATTGTCAGACACAGCTCCTGCACTCTCGGCTCCAAGCGGGGTTGGAAATAAAAGACAAAGAGTAGAAGACAAAGTAGAATGTCGTAAAGAGGTTCATAAACGTTGGTGCGATAGACATGCAGAGCAGGTTAGAGATTATGAAAGTACTAAAATTCGAAAGTCTCAAAAAAGGGATGGTAAAGATCATGAAAGTGAAATCCACATCCGCAAGCGGCAGAGATGCGAAGTGAAGGCGCGTAGCGCAGGCTGGGAAGCTGGCAAGTGAAGCAAGCAGAGGGCTTCGCCCCAGCCTATCTTAATGGAGCTTCCTGCCTCATTGGGGGCTGTCACCTGGACAAAGACCCTAGATGTCTTTTATCTGAAGTGCCTACTCTGTGCATGACCCCCAACTTGAAGAGAGCGTGTGATGTCCCAGAATCGGAGTGGCAGCAGTTTTGGTGGAAAATTATTAGGAATTTTATTATATAAAAGACAGGTATAATTGAGAGAAGAACACTGCAATTGTTATTTTTGGCAGGCCGTGGTTCCAATTAATAGCTTATGACAATTAAAGATATTCTCATACATGTAACATTCCACATTGTCACTGAACATTTGAAACTAAAACTCATCCAAGATCAGTAGAGACCATTAAATTAATTATCAGATAATATTTATTCACTGAACTTCATTAAATTGTTCATTGAATCAAAATGTAAAAACAGTCCTGTCATCATGCACTTGGGCCCAATTTGAGAAAGAAGACACAGGGAATCTTCAGCAAGGTGCCAAACAGGCCAAGTACCAAATCCAATCTGCTCTAAACACCCCACTCCTGACTTTCATTAACAATTCTTCAAAAGCAGACTGATATATGCCATTGTATGGAGTTGTATTCACTTTCTGGTGTTCACTGCTCCGTGGGAGACACACATGAACACTTTCATTGCACTTGAACTCACATGTAGTGTTATGCAATGGGGTGGCCCAGAAATTTCCATACTTCAAAAGAGGAACCCACATAAAACTTTATAGATCTTCCCAGGGTGGGAACCCCAGCGGCACACAGCTACTAGGGTTTGGTATGCCACCTTTAAAAAGAATGCCCTGGAAGTGATTCTTCAGTGGTCACTGAAGTGAAGAAAAGGTCAGGGGGAAATGGGAATGAAAGCCAGAACAATTACCCCTGGTGGATGCATAGTGCTTCTGCAGAATATTACAAACATGTCCATTCCTTTAACTAGAACTTGGAGCTCAGAGGTTCAATGGGCTCTGGTGAGAAAAGCCCCAGGATTTTCAAAGAGTGTTCCTGATGTGGAAAGTAATCTCAAGGTGGATTTTAAAGGCAGTTCTATGTCATTATCCAAATGAGTTACAACCAAACCTCCAAAAGTGGATCTCAAGTTGATTAGCCTGCACAAGACAAAGAGTACAGTTGAGAGGAAAATGTTTCATAAGGAGTGAGGTCATCAGTGGAGACCCTCAGGGGTATATATTAATGACATTGATTTGGGTATGGTTGGTATACTTGTGAAATTCTCATTTGATATCAAAACAGAAGGGATGGCTGACACTGAGGAGGCAGCAAAAACAGTTCAGAAAGGCTTGGACAAGCTTCAGAACTGGGCAAACACTTGGAAAATGCAGTTTAATGTAGAAAGGTGCAAGAACTGCTCATGAGCAAAAGGAGCACCAACTATAAATATAAGATGGGAAGCAACCTCTGAAAAAGCAAAATGAGCACAAGCAATTAAAAAGACAAATAAAATGTTAGGTTATATCTTTAAAACGACTGAATTTAAATTGTGGGATGTTATGCTCGGACTATATAACGCACTAGTGAGACTACATCTGGAGTATTTTGTGCAGTTCTTGTCGCCACGGTACAAGAAAGACACTTGAAGCTGTGCAGTGGAAAGCAACCGAGTGCATCATAGGACTTGAGGACGTGTTCTAGTCAGACAGACTACGAGAATTAAACATGTTTAGTCTCAAGCAGAGTAGACTGCTTGGGGGCCAAATCCAATATTCTCAAAGGCATCAATAAAGGAGGTTCAGCAGAATTCTTTGACTGAACAGTGAACCACGTACTTGACGACACCAGTGGAAATTAAGGAGAAGTGCATTCAGGACCGAAGCCAGGAAGCACTTCTTCACGCAAACAGTGTGGAAATCTGGAAGAAACTAAAGAGATGTATAGATGAAGCAAAAACCTTGACCATCTTGAAGAAGTGTTGGGATGAGATATTGGGACAGCTTAGTTATTAGCTAAACAAATGAGCCTGATGGGCTGAATGATCTCCTCTTGAATGTGACATTTCTTACAGTATGTTCTAACAAATGTTCGAGTGGCATGCAAGGCAAGGTGTGAAAAGAGAATGAGAGAGACAGATAGAGGGATTGGGAAGTGAATAGGAGAATATTTAGTACCGGGGTCACAGTGCTTTTTGGACAGCTGACCAGTGGCCAAGCCATTACACCATACAGAGAGGCTCAAGGCGGCAGTTAGAGTTTAATTTTACATGATTTCTGCTTTTCTGTTTGTTCCAGGATAAGGCAGCACACAGTTGTGCCATGTCACACCTTATTTCATTCGCTCTATTTTACTTGCCAAACAGATGCTATTTCCTGTAAATACCTAATTATCATTGGCTTGTACGAGCATTCAGTTTTTTTGTCTTATATTCCAATGTAGTGCTCAGCTATTTACAGACTATACCCGTTTGTCATTTGTGATATATTTGAATGGCCCAGTTGTTATTATTATTGTATATTCCACTGACGTCTTAATTCAAGGCAATGTACAATGCCAGGATATGTTGAAACTGGTATGTATCATTTTTACAGATGAACAACAGCCAGGAATTGGGGCAGCAGATTTGTGGTCCTGTCCTGTGGATATTTGTTATGGTGCCCTCTGAAATTTAGACCAAATGATTTGTCGAATGGCACACACCACTGCATTTGACCCCATGCCCATTTCTAGGCTGGAATGCCTTCTGTGTGGATTTTTCCAAGAAAATGGCAGCTCTCAGATGGACAACTGCGTGCCAGTGCTATGGGATGGCATTACTTGAAAAGGCAAGAAGGCTTTCTTACTTTGGGCACTTTGTCCAAGTACTTCGGGGCAATCCAGCAAATCCAGCTCAGTCCTACTGCAGTTAGACAAAACAGCATTCTACTACATAAGCAAAAGCAGGTTCATAAAGCAAGCACACTTGGCATCAGTGTTTACAATAGTTTTATTTTGATTACAAATTGAAAATAGCTTTGTTCCGATGTTGTAGATGACCTTTAAAACTGGCAGATAAAAGAGCCAACTCCGCAGAAGAGTGTGGGAGTGAGCAGATGTGGTTTGCGATACAACGCACTTGTCAGTCAGAAAAAGAAAAAAAAATAAACAAACCCAAAGGCTTACTATCAATTACTGCTGTGACAAGCAGCCTCCCAAGAGGCTCATCTGAGGTGGTCCAGGAAGGACGCTGATGGTCCAAGCGCCGCTATTTCAGATTTAGGACCTAACAGGAGTCAATTAGTTTTATTTTTCTCATGTGAATCTGTAGTGTTTGGGGTCACTATCTATGCAAAGTATGCATGTTTTCTACCTTTCTTCTTAGATTGTAAAGACTTGCTATAAGCAGCACTAAATTAGCTTGGTTGATACATAGTGGAGCAGTAGACCACAACTAGCAGCCAGTAAAGAGGTTGAACATGAGCAGGAGGGAAGGTTCTAGATCAGAAAGGCTGGGATGTGATTTGGCAGACGAAGAGTTAAGCATGCATGGGTGATAACAAAACAAAAAAAAAAAAAAATGAAATGACAATGGGTGTCAATATAACGCCAAAGAGTGCAGCTTTTGTCAGAACAAGGTGCAAATTTATAGCAAAGTGAGCTGTAAAATGCTGATTTCCTCTGGATGGCCAGCAGCGTATTACTAAGATGTTAAAGTGGTATAAAGGTTGACTATAAGAACATTATATCCTGGAGACATTGCATATTTTTATTTTTAGTTTCACAAATATACACCATGATAGGAAATGATTCTATCAGCTACAAGGCAAGGTGCCACAAAACAGAGACAGGGTAGTGGCAAAACAACTGCCCGTCCTAACAAATGAGTAAGATGCCACAACATGGAAGAAGTAGATCCTGTCATGTAGCTTAGGCTGCTTTCATTGAGTTGATGGAGGTGTACAGGGGAAGGCCATTCCAGGTGATTTTCTTTCTGGCCCTCTGGGCTTCAAGAGTGGAGCAAATCAGCAGAGCATTAAAATAACGTCATTACCTTTAAGGTTAAGGATTAAAGAGTACAGCACTTTTGTGCAACCTCTGTTGTTTAAAATGTGCTTTTATAAATATATAATCTAAATCTAAAGTAAGGGAAGCCTTTTGCCAAAGAGAAAACTGCTTTTTCTATTGGGATCAGCCCCCATCTGTCTAACTGCACAGTATTTTTATACCTCACCATATTTATTTGGAGAAGCCACATTGTAGCCCATATATTTTAGGCCATTTCCTCATCTGAAATAAATCCCACCGTGTTCCACTAAGACCTGCCGGCTACACTCCTCCGACATAAACATTTCCTGTCACACCTGCTTTACTGCAGCCTGTTTTGTTTGGATGAAGGCTCTCGGGAGGGCTCATTTGATGAGTGTAACAGATGGCGTCTCGTAAATAAGAGACACATTACAGTCAAGCAACGGGGAGCAATTACAGTCACCGTCACTTCCATCTTGCCTTGCCTTAGCTTCACAGGCACTGCCTTGCTTTGAAATGATAAATAAAAGTACCGCAGGAGGCAGAGCCTTTAACTCCAGACTCCCCTTGTGTAAGAGATGCTTCTACTATATGTCTCAATTATTCTTGTTAGAGTCATTCTAACCGGCTCTTACAAATCCTTTGCTACTCTCACTGCCTTTCAGGGATCCTGCTCTGGTGCTTGAATCAAGTTATCTGCTCTTGGACAGTGAAATGAGACAACATACTGAACAAAGGCCAATGGCATCAATGGTGGCTGCCTTTACAATCTGATCATTTTTATATACACTACCGCATACGACTTTGTATATAATAAAGACTATAATGTCTGTTGAGCAGCTGGGTAACCAAGCAGATTTAGGATCGAGCTATTTCTAAGGACCACTGACCTCACCTACATATTTTTGTCCAGGAACTTTGCAGACGGAAGTTCTGGTTTTCCTCTCTTGCATTCTTTTTACATGTAAAAATGTTTAATAAAACCACTCATTTTTATATAGATAGATAGATAGATAGATAGATAGATAGATAGATAGATAGATAGATAGATAGATAGATAGATAGATAGATACTTTATTAATCCCAATGGGAAATTCACATACTTCAGCAGCAGCATACTTATAAAAAACAATATTAAATTAAAGAGTGATAACAATGCATGTAAAAACAGACAATAACTTTGTATAATGTTAACGTTTACCCCACCGGGTGGAACTGAAGAGTCGCATAGTGTGGAGAAGGAACGATCTCCTCAGTCTGTCAGTGGAGCAGGACGGTGACAGCAGTCTGTCGCTGAAGCTGCTCCTCTGTCTGGAGATGACACTGTTCAGTGGATGCAGTGGATTCTCCATGATTGACTGGAGCCTGCTCAGCGCCCGTCCTTCTGCCACAGATGTCAAACTGTCCAGCTTTATTCCTACAATAGTGCCTGCCTTCATAACTAGTTTGTCCAGGTTTGAGGCGTCCTTCATCTTTATGCTGCCACCCCAGCACACCACCGCGTAGAAGAGGGCGCTCGCCACAACCGTCTGGTAGAACATCTGCAGCATCTTATTGCAGATGTTGAAGGATGTCAACCTTCTCAGAAAGTATAGTCGGCTCTGACCTTTCTTACATAGAGCATCAGTATTGGCAGTTCAGTCCAATTTGTCATCCAGCTGCACTCCCAGATATTTATAGGTCTGCACCCTCTGCACACAGTCACCTCTGATGATCACAGGGTCCATGAAGCGCCTGGGCCTCCTAAAATCCACCACCAGCTCCTTGGTTTTGCTGGTGTTAAGATGTAAGTGGTTTGAGTCGCACCACTTAATAAAGTCTTTGATTAGCTTCCTGTACTCCTCCTCCTGCCCACTCCTGATGCAGCCTACAATAGCAGTGTCATCAGCGAACTTTTGCACGTGGTAGGACTCCGATGTCATATTGGAAGTCTGATGTATATAGATTGAACAGGACCGGAGAAAGCACAGTCCCCTGCGGCGCCCCTGTATTGCTGAACACAATGTCAGACCTGCAGTTCCCAAGACGCACATATTGAGGTCTGTCTGTAAGATAGTCCACGATCCATGCCACCAGGTGTGAGTCTACTCCCATCTCAGTCAGCTTGTCTCTAAGGAGCAGAGGTTGGATGGTGTTGAAGGTGCTAGAGAAGTCCAGAAACATAATTCTTACAGCACCACTGCCTCTGTCCAAGTGGGAGAGGGATAGGTGTAGCATATAGATGATGGCATCCTCCGTTCCCACCTTCTCCTAGTATGCGAACTCCAGAGGGTTAAGGGCGTGGCGGACCTGTGGCCTCAGGTGGTGAAGCAGCAGCCGCTCCATGGTCTTCATCACATGTGACGTCAGAGCAACGGGCCGGAAGTCATTTAGCTCATTAGGACGTGATACCTTTGGGACTGGGGTGATACAAGATGTTTTCCAAAGCATGTGTATGTACCGTCTACTGTATGAGCATGCCCTGTATATGGGGTTTGGTAGTGTAATTCATATCCCTGAAGCTGTGCATGCATTCTGACACTCCTATCCTACAGTAAGGCCATGTAAGAAATTCTCCACCGTTGTTGCTCTCATCTGAAAGAAGGACAGGCCCTTCTTTACAAAATTGTGCTTTTCTTTAATGGCTTGGATCCATGATTTATTTTCTAGGTATCTGCCTTTGCACTTTTTTATATTCGTTCGTCTTAATTTTTTACTTTTCACAACTTTATTTCATCCCACCCAAGGAATAAAATGACATATTATAATGAAATTTCTGTTATAACTGACTTTTAAAGCTTTCTGTTGAATAGCTACAGGGCAGAGCTAACAAAGAAGCACTAATACTCACTTGCAGATGGGCAGATCAGAGGGGCTTTGGTTGAAAAAGATATCCACGCTCATTGTAAAGTTGCCTGTTCATTTGTAGGTCTCATCGATATTGGTAAACTCACCTCAGATCAGCATGTCTAACACAGAATGAGCTCTTCTCAGTTCACCGGGAGGCTTCCTAGTTCTTTCACTTGAACAGAAAGGTGACTTTTAGGTTAATTTTTCAAGTCTTTCCAATGACTTAGGGCTTTTGTATAATGCCATAAACTTTGCAATCTATGTAGATCAGAATGTCAGAGAGGGATTACATTTTATACAGTAAAGAATAATCTCTTTGTTCCCTATGTTTCAATTTCAAATTCTTGTTCAAAGATGAACCTTTGCAATGACTACGTTTCCCGTATTAGCTACTAATTTCTTCTGGCCCAGATAAAATGATGTTTAAACACATCTCAGCTTTCACTGCGATCATCTTTGATCTTGGCTCCAAGTGTTGTGACTGTCAAAATTTTCCATATAAGGCCTTTTGGACAACTGAGTGTCACATATTTTAGGATTATTACTGACATGAAGTCAGATGTAGCTAAGGTTACACACAATAAGAGAAGAGATCATTCATACACAAAATGTTCTTATTGAAGATATTTCTACATACTTCAAGCAGTGTTTAACACACACAGCCATCTTTTATAAATGTTACAGGTAACATGACATGTGACTGAAGCAACCATGTAGCATTACAGTGACCAGACACATTAAACTGAAAACTAGCAATCCAAATTGGTGGAGCCCATACAAAAAATACATAAGATGGTGGTGCCTATGAAAAATAAAAAGTTATGTCAACAAAGTGATAATAAAAATAAGAAATTATTAGAAAAAGTAACTTTGTTTTCAATATCCCGACACCAATTCTGCAAGAACTCTGACTTTTGCAATGGAGAACGTACTTTTGTTTTATCTTGTGGTACTTTCTTAGTGATTTGTGCGTTTCCAAAAGAATTGTTTGTGCCTGTACCAGACGTTATACCCAAGACACGTGCCTAACAGACATATTATCACCTTAAGCAGGCCTTTAAGCCTATGCCTATGTTTGCTTCTCCTAACTTTAGCCAACCTTTCTGTCTCTGACACTGGTGTGGCACATCACATCACAGAAGGTACAGCACACCCTGTCTTGTACCTCAGCTGGACATGAAGTAAGTCTTCTAAGATGTCGTGATCTGTCTCATCCCTTAAAGCCCATTTATCTGGCGACCGCATGTCTCCAGGATTTTGTGATCGTGCGGCCTTGTGCATGCCTGCGCAGGTTGACTGTGTGTGCACTAACAAGAAAACATGAGTTCGTTTGAGGAACAGTTGTGTGAACTGATTCATTGCTAGCTACACCTATACAATCCAACATTAAAAAGCACAATGTGCACATATTCATGGTGCAAAATTGCCCGTACAGTAGGTAGATTTGAAAGTTTAAAGACAGAAATGGAAATATCTGCGAGATCGATATGTAAAGGCAAAAAAAAAAAATTGGAGGCAAACTACCAGAATGCCTGTACCATATACAGAATCTACCAGGGTGCACATCCTCTGTGCACGAGTGCGTCTGCAGCTGTCTGTGCCGGAGTACGAATGAGCATTTAAACTTCCATGTCGAGCAGCTTCTTGTCTCGAGCAATGCAGCTTCGAAGGAGAAGTGTAACCTTTCCTGTGGGACCCAGCTAGTGTATAATGTCACTGTTTTCACATTTTAAAGAAGACACCACCTTCTGGTTTGTGTTGTTTACGCAGATCCAGAGTTTTAGCCTAATCAACCAGTGTCTACTGCTGGAGCCCAGTCAAAGCATGGCTCTATGAAGCTCATAGGTCCCTCAGTCTGCTCATAAGGTCTAGGATCTGCTGGTCACTCTAGACCCCCTAGTTCATAGCTTGTATAACTAGACTGGTCTTTCCACACCTGGATGAACAGCCATATTTTCAGATGCAGATATAGAGAAGTCATGGGTCTGGAACTTGGCTGATGTTTGGATTACAGCAAGTATGGGCTGTGGAAAGACTTTAGCTGCGTCCAGAAGCTCAGAGGTCTTTAGTCCACAGGACTGGAGTAGTTTGGGACAGAGGAATGTTTTTTAAGACATACACGTCACACGTCAGTCTTTTTAGAATGGATGGCCTTGTGCACGAATCAAAACCAATTACAGTTGCCCCAACCTGAAAATGAACTGAAGTCCCAGTGTTCAAAATCAGCTTAACTACACTACTGTGCTACCTGACTACAAACATTAAAAATGCAGAACCCCAGCTGAAAGAACATTTATGAAGCAGAACTCAGAAGGCAGGGGAGACTTACTTGGATGATCGCAATCTAATATAAAGAACTTCTAAAATGTCTTCATGTCCTCACTCACCTCCAATAAACTGTGTCAAATCCTGGCCTCATCAGCCATCAGCATCCATCACCAAAGGACACATTAATCCATCTAAGAACCCTCAAACACAGTCACAGGCATCATCACGGGTTAATTTAAGATTTCCATCTGACATGACAAAATGTTTTTGGACTGTAGGTGGAAACCCACAAGAATACAGGAAGAACATATAATCTCCACTCAGAAAACACATTGGTTCAGAAATGGGCCACCATAACACCAGACTGCTTACAAATTAAAAACAGAAAACCACAGCTTTAAGAAAATATTACAAAAAAGAAGCCAGACAGTAGAAAACACAAAACAAATGGCAAACCATACAGCAAGAAAAATGCTGCTGTGAAATAACATAAATTATTAGAAAAACAAGGATCCAAGATTGCATATAAATCATTACAAATAGCAGCATAACAGACAAAGAATTACCAGAGAGGGTCCCACACATCAAGGCAAATACCAAAATAAGTTTAGAGACAATTCTGAAAGTACAGTTGTGTTCAGTTTTATTTACTGTATGCTACCAATTAAATAAAGAACAAAGAAAAGGTGGAAACATAACATGCAATCCACTGGTTACAACACCAGATATGACACGGACAGCAGGGCCACAGCATAACACAATAGACCGTGCGTAACAAGAACAACCGAACAGTCACAGTGCAAAGAAAAGCCTCTGCCACCTGCACTGTGGTCTGAATGCTGCAGAAGGAGTGGCCGGTGGGAAGACAAGTGAAATAAGGAAGTAAAAACATCACCAGCTATGTCCTAGATAAGGGTTTCTCAATCTTTATGGCCACGGGAACCAGTTTTATTTGCTTTTGGTCTATGAATACCCCAGAAAAACATAAAAATACGGCATTGTGGTACATAATTGAAGAGGGTAGAGGAGTCCCCCCCCTTGTAATATTGAAGAGCGGGTCCCTTGCTATAACTAGCATGTTGATACACATACATTATATTATGTGCAGCATCTGTTGGAGGTGAGTGAAATTTATTTTTTTCCTTTTTTTACTGGTGACCCAGCTATAGAGAAACACTGTCCTAGATTATGATAATATTAATAGGAACATGAAACCTAGATTTATGAAAATGTTTGAAAAATATTTTATATAGTGCCTTTCAATAGCTAACACCATCTCAAGGCACTTTATATATTTAGTACAATTGTTTGCATCCATTTTATAAATCTGTTATTTGATTAGGGTCACACAGTGAACCAAAGACAGGCAGTAAACTGGCTGTCCAAAGTCCAGCGCCTCAACATACTGTGGCTGATAAATCTGTGTATAGTGGAGCCATGACTACAAAAAATAACTAACAAAAATGGGAGTCCAAATGTAGAAAGAGACTGCATTAGGAACTCAGAGAACAACAGAGAAAGCTTTGAAAATGTGGTGTCATATGCTGTCCTGGGATTGTTACTTTTTATTAATTATAATAATGAGAGAGATGCCAGTATAGTTAGTAAACCTGTGAAATTCACAGATAATGCTAAAATTGCAGGAATGGCAAACACTGAGGTTAGGAGCACGCGCTGATACAGCGCATTGCCACTCCCACCACACGACAGACCCACTCAGGACCCAGATTAGGACCCGAGTGCAGCCATGCAACAGGTGGCACCTCAGCACACCACTAGTTCAAATGCGAGGTATTTTTTTAATGGTGACTGGAGTGCCAATTCTGCCTCCAACCCCCAAGTTTTTCCCTGCAGGTTGAAAGGCCTACATGCAGGGATGGATGCAAATTAACGTCATACCCAGGATGGAGCAATTGCAGGTTAAGGGCCTTGCTCAAGGGCTCAACAGAGCAGAGACCCTTTTGGCATTTACGGGACCCTACAAATGCCAGTGCAGAGCCCTAGCATCATAGCCACCACCATTATTTTCTGAAACCTGACAGTCGGGACCTAGTGTTATTCTGCTGTTTCTGTGACCTTTGTCTCTATATTTTCTTTGTTATGGATTTTTGTTTGGTCATTTTAGTTTAGGCTGAGCACAGCAGGCTACTGAACATGTTGACCCATTAGGCGAGACACTCCCAACATGCATATACTGTATATTGTAAATCTATGTTTAATGTAAAATTGAATCATGTGTCACTTAAAATCCTTGCATCGTAGCGAAAGTCTGAACAAATATTTAAATTCAGCATGAAAAATACTATAAAATTTACTTTTATTAATGTGACAAAAAAATGAATGACTAATTACATTGGGTAACAAAAGTTAAAATAATTGGCCTAGTTTTAATCTAATCAAACTGACATAAATGTACTAGGAGAGTGGCAACATGTTACATGTGGTTTAGGACATGCAAGTTAGAATTTCATTAGACCCTCTACACGTACAATAATGACCTGGTAAAACTATACTACAGTATAATAAACAAGGGGCCTCTGCCCCCTGCTCACTTCGCTCACCAACCCCCGGGTTTGGTCCTGTGGAAATACAATTTAAAGTGTTTTTTGTTTTCATGGGAATTGTTTCACATGCATTATGTTCACTTTTTAATTTTAAAACTTCAGTAAAAACAATATTTGGAATGAACTTTTCTTCAAGATTGCATTGCATTTTGATTCCTTGTTTGGTCTTGCAACGTGATAATGCAATGTATAACTGGCCATGAGTGAATATCGTTTCTTTGTCTCTTATAAATAAACCAACTTTTTCAGGTGTTTGTCCTTGTGATTTGTTAATTGTCATTGCAAAAGCTATTCTCACAGGAAACTGTAAACGGTTTAATACGAATGGCATATTAAGATCTCCTTTTGCCCAAACACCATTTCGAGTTCATTCAATAAAAATAAGACTTTCTGATAAAACAATCTACTTACGAAAGTGGGAATATCCAGAGCCGATGTAGCCGGTGGCATTGTTCTCAAGAAGCTGCAGATTTCTGGCCATTGTGGATTGCATGTCATTGTAATAAATAAATCTGGCCGACCAATAGTTCTGGATATTGCCATTGCATCATGATATAACTGTTGCAGTGCTCTTGGACTACCTTGATATAATGATGGTAATATTACTGCTTTACCTATTTTTAATTTGTCTGAACTATTGATATTTGAATTTTGAACGTGATCAATGAGTTAGTGAGTATGCGTACATGCATGTGCACATGTGCCTGTTTGCGTGTGTGTGTATATGTATATTTAAATAAATCCTGTATCTCTAAAACTACTTCTGCAAAAATGTAACTATGATTATACAGAGCATCCTGTACAATATATGGTTAAATTAAACTATTTCTATGGCAGCTACTGTTGAACATCGGTCAAACCATTTTTGAAGGATATGAAGATAAGGAATGGACCAAAAACAGTACACTTGGAATCGGTAACAAGAAAACAAGTTTGAAAAAGTTGGGGCAATTTTTTCCATCATTACCTTATCATTGTACATAGGTTTGCACAGACACAGACACACACACACACCATGCCAAAATAATTTTTCTCAATGTTTTGAACATCGAATTCTGGGGTATTGAGTGCTGCTTAATATGGAGACATAGAATTATCATCTGAACATGTACATGGAAGTAAAAACAGGAGTGTTATATTGGTAACTACAAAGAGACTGGCAAAGAAGAGAAAACTGGAAAAGTCTGACAGTCAGAGCTGTTACCTATCTTCATTTCTAAATTTCTTTGAGTTAGTGAGTGTGCGTACATGCTCTGGAATTGTGGATGTCACCTGATAAACATATATACTGCTCCCATAAATCATATCTAATCCCCCAAATCAATTAATAATGAGTATTTCTTCAGCACGTAAAATATCACATTGAAAGACAAAAATAAGAGTGACTGGAATACAGACACTTCTAACTGCCATCACAGCAAAGCACAATGGCTGAACCAATGCCACTTCTGCTTTACACTGCTGCCTACTAGCCAACCATCAGTGTTGCAGGTTGACTTTCAGTAATTCAGGTTGCCTCAGAGTTGCAGGAAAAAAAAACCTGAGTTGGTCAGCAAAGGCAAAGCGGTAGAAAAAAAAGAACAAAAAAGAAACAAAAATCTCCAGTTGACGATCACAGCACATTTGGTGCTAGTAACTGAAATCTAATAAAATGTGGACATTCACTCCATGTTCTTGCACGATTACTGCATACTTAATGCATTCTTTCTGTATAACATTATTTTTGATTTTTTAAATGTATATACAATGGTACATCAATACTTATAGATACATAAGTGGGAATAGAAATGGGATGTGTGGTGGTGCAGTGGTGGCGCTGCTGCCTCGCAGTAAGGAGGCCTGGGTTCGCTTCCTGGGTCCTCCCTGCGTGGAGTTTGCATGTTCTCCCCGTGTCTGTGTGGGTTTCCTCCCACAGTCCAAAGACATGCAGGTTAGGTGCATTGGCGGTCCTAAATTGTCCCTAGTGTGTGCTTTGTGTGTGTGCCCTGCCAAGGGTTTGTTCCTGCCTTGAACCCTGTGGTTCTGGGATTGGCTCCAGCAGACCCCCGTGACCCTGTGTTAGGCTATAGCGGGTTGGATGATGACTGATTGCCAAGAGGTGGTCCTTAGCCACATACATGAAAACAGAATGAGTGTTGAGGGGGTAAACGAGATCTGTTCTGTCTTCATCACGGTGCATTATGGGCCTATTTTGTGACTGCAAAAGCAAACTAATTTGTAGATGGGTCCATTACAAGACATATTACAGATGATGCAGTGTTGCAACACATCACAGAAAAATTGGCTACAGTCATAATTCATCAATGATTGCTAGCCAGTGCTGGACACTGTCAACTCTGAAGGCTATTTTTAAATAAATAAATGATCAAACTTTAGCAGATTCAGCTGCTTGTTTTCTGTCTGCTTTATCATATCACGTGAGCAGCAGTTCAATTATTCAAAAGTGACAGCCACTACATTGTTATATTTCTGCTTCTGAACTTTTCTCTTATGTCAAAATGTTTTAATAGCCCATCAGTGTTCACTCACTGTACAACAGATTGGCTTTGTGTTCCGTATATAGAGACTTACTCATTCGCAAATTTCCTGCCCCTTCGTCTTTGTGCCACTTAAGTAAAACAACTTAGTGTTTCTGTCTTTAAATTGTACTTGTAATTTATATGGACATGTCAGAGGCAAAATTCAGCTGTGTCACATTAATAAAACAGATTACAAGCATTTAAAAGAAAAACAATGGACATGTATGTAGGAGTGGGTCAGTGTAGGCATCTCTACATCACCATCTACTGGAGCGTTGAAGAAAGGCAGGCTGTTTAGCATTGGGAGAGCACTTTCAGTTTGATAAAAAAGAAAGAAAAACTGACATGCAGAGAAACTTAACCTGAAAGCTGAACAACATCATTGGTTACTCATTTACGTTTATGTAACTAGGGGGCTCTGCCCCCTGCTCGCTTCTCTAGCCCACCCCCGGGTGTGGTTTACCAGATATACAATTTAAAGGGATACTTACATATGCTTTATTTTCAGTTTTACTTTAAAACTTTTGTAAAATCAATAACTTGTCCTTTATTTACGGCCCCGGGTGTGGTTACATCGCTTTCTCACAGGACGTAGAACGCTGCTAAGGAGATGCCGTTGGATCAACTGCTGTCTTTCTGCTGCTGGCGAGCTGCCCGATCATTTCAAAGCCTGTACAGCAGCTTTCCTTTTGCCACTTCGTGTCTCTGCCGCTCACGTTGTGAGGGTTAGGGTGGCTGAACGCACGCTAAGGAGAAGCGGTCGGATCATTTGCTGGCTTTCTACTGCTGGTGAGCTGCGTGTTTTGCTTGTCGTTGTTTTAAGAGATGGGAGCAAGTTAAAGTGTCTCTTGCGGGACTTCAAATTGTCTTCCGAGAAGATCATGTCTCGTCTCCCTGTCTCCCTCCCCAAGATTTCTTTTTTAATAGAGAGATAAGACCTTACCAAACACTTCTTTAAGTCTTCATAACATTTACAAAGCAGCAGTAAGGTATGTCTTCATCTCTGCAATGTGACCTGCCAACAGAACTTCACTTTGGAGTGGTCTGAGGTGGCTTAACTGAGATACATTTCTATTGATATTACATATTTAGTATAAGACCTGTAAATCCTCATTGGCGGCACAGCGGTAGCACTGCCGCCTTGCAGTAAGGAAACCAGTGTTTGCATGGAGTCTGCATGTTCTCCCTGTGTCTGTGTGGGTTTCCTCTCACAGTCCAAATACATGCAAGTTAGGTGGAGTGGAGATACTAAATTGGCCCTGGTGTGTGTGCGATGGACTGGCACCATGTCCTTGTGACCAGTGCTGCCTGGGATAGGCAACAGCACCCACCACGACCCTGTTAAGGACAAAACAGGTAAGACAATTATTTTGTAATTCTTATGTAATTTTACCATCATGACAATATGCCATACTGCTCCGAGATGAATAACCTATCTACTGATGTTTTGTAAGTGTTATGAAGACAATGAGAAGCCTTTGTTAAAGTCTTGTTACATAAGAAGAAATGAGTCAGAGTTGCATTCTTCCAGTACATTAAACTATAATGTTACCAAGTTATTTTATGGATTTCAGTAACCTGTTGCTGCGCTTAATTAGCACATTTGACAATTTGAAAGGTGATGCCTCAAAATGTCTTCATGAAGTTAAAGGAATACTCCACCCAAAAATGATTTTTATCGTATGTTACTTACCCCTATGTAGTTAGTAGTGATGGCCAAGAAAAATGTCAGTCTCATGTTGTAATGCAGAACAGAGTTAACAAAGTTGATGTTCTGAATAGGCGTCCATGGTGACCAACGTTAGACGACAGAAAACAATATCAAAAAAAGTGTATAAAAATATTTATCTTTGTTAATCTTGTCAAATTATCCATATATCAAGTCATCCAGTCGTATGCTCACAATGTCCCAAACACATGCATTATAACTAAGGTATTGTTAAATAGACCACTTCCAGAAAATATTCTCAGCAAAGCTTAAAAAGAACGCGTTCAAACACAACCAAGTGTCTGAACTGAATTGAAGACCCGCCTCCCCTCGTCAATCATTGGTCACGAGTCCAGCCCAGTAACGGCTTATTCACTGGCTAACATGGCGCTTCACTTGATATCAACAGTGTCAAGTTCACCGATTGATGTATACAAGTACAAATTAAAAGTTAAAGAAAAGACAGCGGAAACATTATCAGGATGAGAATACGCCTCGGATTTGTGATTGATTGAGATGTTTCAAAAAACAGAAGGTCAATTCACCCGTGCAGTTTCATAGCCTTCTGCTAAATAACTCGGGGTACTCCAGTTGTGGATATGAATACAAATGTAGCGAGCGGCATGAGGCAGGTCTTCAACTCAAATGCTTCTTTTTGTCTGAGCTCATTCCGTTTTCATGTTGACAGTGTTTTCTAGAAGTGGTTATCCCCATTATCCAACCATAGGGTCACGGGGGTCTGCTGGACACAGGGTGCAAAGCAGGAGCCCACCACAGGGCACACACACACGAGGGACAATTTAGGATCGCCAATGCACATAACCTACATGTCTTTGGACTGCGGGAGGAAACCCACGCAGACACGGGGAGAACATGTAAACTCCATGCAGAGAGGACCCGGGTCTCCTTACTGCGAGGCAGCAGTGTTATCACTGCGCCAACGTGCCGCCCCGGTTTGTCCAACCATTTTTTACAAAAAAAAACATCTGTTTGGGGCACTGCGGGCAAAAGACTGGATGACTTGACATGTAGATTGTGCAGCACAAGTAATGTTTTTATATTGTCTGCTGTTGTCGAGCACTGATCACCACAGAGTCCTATTTTATCAGAAAATTTATTACCTCTGTTCTATGTGAAAATATGAAATTCAAAGTTTTACTTAGCCATTATTACAAACTACATGGAACAAGTAATATCTATTTAAAAAGTAACTTTTGGATGGAGGATTCCTTTAACTTCGTAAAACTTTTTGAGGCATCACCTTTCGTCTTGTCAGATTTGCCAGTTAAAGACATTAGCAGGATATTAAAATCTGTAAGACGACTTTGTTACGTTGTGCTGGCACTACAAACCACATGGGGTCATTCGCATATATTTTTGTGTGGAGCTCCTCCAGGGCTCGTATAACTAGAGTTGTAAGAGTACTTCTACCTCCACACTGTAGATGGCAGTATCACAACTCCAATCTGCAGTCATATGAAGAAGCGTCGGCAGAGTTGGAGTTGAGACGGGGCCTGTCGTGATGGAAGCATGGGTGGGTGTGAAGACATTTTATTGGAGGTGTGTGTTTAAGATGACTAGAAGGGTGCCCCTTTTTGCAGAGCAGCATGCAGACCCCTGTAACAGCAGGTATTTACTACACATTCAGGAATATTTTATTTAAAAAGCTTGAAACCTTTTCTCTCCGGTGGATTTTTATTCTTACTTAGCAAAAATAATTCAATCGCTGTGCCCATGTTGGTCAGTGAGGGGTGCGGTGCAAAGAAGATGTTTTCAATTCAGAAGTAAATTGCAAGCAGCATCGAGGTGGCTTCTAAATTTGAGACATTTTATAAAGGAAACCCAAGGGTCAATTTACAGATTGCAGTGCAATTTTTACAAAGTGATGTAAACATTAATTTTGTGACAAATATGTCCCAGTGCAGACATAAAATGAAGATGTGGGCACTTCTGGGCATAGGACGCAGAGTTCAGCTTTGGACAGTGTTGAGCCTAAGCTGTCTTTGTTGCCTAATATGGGAGTTGTGTCAATTTGTGGTTTACTTTCTTATGACCACTAATGCCATTCACCATTTATTACAGAAAAAAAAAAAAAAACACTCGTCATCCTTAAAGGACAGCCTTTTGTTTCCAACTGAGAAAACAGAAAAGGCCTCACAACTCTCAAGACAGCATGTCAGAGGAGCCGCTGGCACGCAATACATTTGTCTGGAATTTCCTGCCACTTGAGAGCAATACATCTTTCAATCACCGTCATCCCCTAAATGACATCACTTTCCTCTTGTAGCCGCCAAGCAGTGCTTGCCGCGATGAGGTGAACCTGGGGACGGCCCCAGGTAAGCATGTCGAGGCTAAGCCAGTGGTCTGGGCATCGTGCCGAGCTCGCCTCCTTTATATTCCATCTCTAATCCTCCTGCTTTTATTGCTGAGGAATGATCTATAAATCTAAAAGCATCGCTGGAAAACTGGACTCAAACAACTCTCTCCTCCAGCAATTCCAAGTTTCCAGCATGTTGCTCCCAACTCAAACAGTCTGGAAGACTTTCCAGCATCTTCTGCTAATCAGCCTTTTTTTCCACTTGTGATGCAGAAGAGGCAAAGCTGTTTAAGTTGTTGGGGGGAAGCAATAAGTGGCTGGCGCAACTCTTATTAGAGGTGCTTTTAGGATGGCCAGGCATTGCACTGTAAATATTTATATTATATAGCACCTTTCCACTTACTAGGTCAGAATCATTGAACATATTTTTCATAAATGGAGCCGAGTTCCTCCGAGTTACATGGTAATAGAATCTGCAGCCTTGTGATTTAAGGTCCAGTACCTTAGCCATCTATCCCCACTTGTCTCACAACTAGCCGAGTGCCAACGCCATTTCATGCCAGGCTAATCTTCTCTGTCCACTCAGCTATGCAGAGATGGTGACATCCAATAATGCTACAGGATTTCTTGCAAATAACAAAATAGACTACAGTAGTCCTGAAACTTAAGTGACAGATAAAATGCCATCACCAAGGATTCAGGCCCATTTCCTTTCTTCACATTTTGTATTGTTTTTCTCCATATTAAGCAACACTCAATACCCCAGAATGACAAAGTGAAAACAGGAGTTTATAATTATTTGCTATTTTTTGTTAAATAAAAAACTCAAATATCACACTGACACAAGTGTTCGGGCTCTTTACTCGGTACTTTGTTGAAGTCCACTTGGCAGCCATTCCAGTCCGGAGTCTTCCTGGGTTTAATGCAACAAGCTTTACACACCTGGATTTGGGGTTTACTGCCATTCCTCTCTACAGATCCTCTCAAGCTTTGGTAGGCTGGATGGAGACCACTGGTGGACAGCTATTTTCAGGTCTGTGCAGAGATGTTCTAGTTCACACTCTGACTTTGGCCATTTTTGGACTCTCCCAGAGTTGTCTCTAAGTCACTCCTGTGTTGTCTTTGCTTAGGGTGACTGTTGTGTTAGAAGCTGAACCTCTGGCCCAATCTGAGGTCCAGAGCACTCCGAAGCAGGTTCTCATTAAGGTCATCTGTATACTTTGCTCCATTTAGTTTCCTTTGACCCTGACTAGTCCCACTGTCCCCAACCCCTACAGCATGATGCTACCACCACCATACTTCACTGCTGGAATGGTATTGCTCAGTTGATGTGTGGGGCCTGGTTTGACTCTAATCTTGGCTTCACCAGACCAGAGAATCTGAGAGTCCTTTAGGCGCCTTCTTGCAAACTTCAAGCAGTCCTCCATGTGTCTTTTACTGAGGAGAGGCTTCTGCCTGGCAACTCTGCCATGAAGCCCAGATCGGTGGAGTGTTCCAGTGATGGTTGTCCATCACCTCTTTTTCTATATCCCTTCTCTCCTGATGGCTCAGTAGTCAGTTCTAAAAAGAGTCATGGTTGTTCCAAACTTCTTCCATTTAAGAATTATAAGAGCCACTGTGATCTTGTAAACCTTCAATCCTTCAGATTTGTTTTTCTTCCTCAGATCTGCACCTCGACACAATGCGGTCTCTAAACTCAGCATGTAATTCCGTTGCCCTTATGGCTTGGTGTTTGCTCTGACACACATTGTCGCCCATGGACCTTCTATAGACTGGTGTGTGCCTTTACTAGTTGTGGCCAATCAACTGAATTGAGCACACGTGGACTCCAAACAAGGTGTACAAACATCTTAGTGATGATCAATAGAATGGGATGCACCAGAGGGTCAGATCAAAGGGTCTGAATACTTGTGTCAATGTGATATATTTTATTTATTTATTTGCAATACATTTTCAAAAACTTGTACAATTATGTTTTCAGTTTGCCATTCTGGGGCATTGAGTGGTGTTTGATGAAGGGAAAAAATTGTTTAAACAGTTTTAGCAAAGGCTGAAATGTGAATATTTCTGAAGGTGCTTTAAGTGGAATCCAAGAGAAACCACAGGGAGTCACTGAGGCTCTGTGCCTTCTGAAAACACCACACCTTTGCTTTTCCTCGTCATACTAAGCTGGGGTAGTCAACTCCATGGCTACAAGTTTTCATTCTAACCATTTTCTTAATTAGTGACATGTTTTTGCTACTAATTAACTTCATTTAATTTAGTTGCTATTTAAGACTCGGACCCTTTAAATCAGGCTAAGTGACATCGGTCCTGGAGGGTCACAGAGGCTTCAGGTTTTTGTTCCAACCCAATTGCTTCTTGAGAAATCATTCATTGCTGATGAAGCCCCTATTGCTCAAGTGAATTTATTTTAGTTGTCTCGCTTGTTAAGATTCTGAACCCTTTTAGCCTTAAACAGCTGTATATATATATATATATATATATATATATATATATATATATATATATATATATATATATATATATATATATATATATATATATATATATATATATATATATATATATACTAGGCTGACCCGCCTTTTAAAGTGACCGACTTTTAAGTTGACCACTTCTTAAGGCAATTCAATATGTAGATCAATTTGATATTTTATACAAACTCATTAATTTGGTTATATTGCATTTGAGCGGTATTACTTTAATACTCGTAGTTTCTGTTTATTTTGTGATGAAATTTAAACTTTCTTTCTATATTGAGGTCGCCCTTTTGAACCCCCCTGATATTTACTACACGGTGAGGCATTTGTACTCCATCAACATTAATTATTTCCAGAGACATCATTTTGTCTATTTTTCCAGCGCATCGCGCACAAAAGCAAGGGAACAATGGGAGCACCAGAACTCTGCTCACATCATGTCGCCTGCATCGCAAGCTGCAAGTAGTAAGTCTGTGATAAGAGGAATACCGCTACGCTTTCCACTCACGGGACGGAAGGACAATCCCGACCGCTTTTATATAGTAAGAAAGAAGAAGAAGATATCGCATAGTCTGGAGTAGAAAATCATCTTTTACCTGGAAAAACGAAACTACAAATCCCATCGTGTATTGCAAAATGGACGGGCGTGTGTGAAACTCCGCGCCTGCGTAGCTCTCACGGAACGGAAGGACAATCCCGACCGCTTTTATATAGAAGGATATATATATAAAATCCAACGTCTGTCTGTCTCTGCTTTTTATGAGAGAAATACTTAAAGGATTTTGATCGTGATTTTTTTCTATAATTTGTTTAAACATTCAAATTGATTTGGCAGCTTCTCTCATCATGCTAAGTATTATAGTTTGGCTGCGGTACAGATTTATTCGCGCACATCTGAGACCCAGGCTGTGGGCTGAGGGGAGGGGAAGGGAAGGGAAGCGGAGGTGGGCACACATGGGCGGGGCCATCCTCACTCGCACGCCAGGCTCCATTCGAGTCGCTCTACATCTTGCCACATGTTGCAGCATACCTTGCCTCCACTTAACTAGCAATACCAGTTTGTTCAGCAGACATTATCATCTAGAAATTGTTAAATAGTAACATTTGACACTTTGAGAGAGAGATCACAGCTACATGTGTTTTAGAGGGTACCAGCTCATTGGCCACATGCTTTTTACCCCACGTGAGGGACATTCTCCCATCAGAGCTGAACACAATCAGATAAAGTGGCAACATTTGACGTTGGAGCATACCTACCTTCCGCTTGGTCAGAGATACCTTGCCAACTTTTTACATTTTTGGGAAGGAGATCACTGCTACATTCTCGCCCCTGACAGCAAAACCAAAAATATTGTATATCAAAAGACCCTCAGAAATGAAAGCTATCAATGTAAATTTTTCTCAATACAAATCATTACATTTTTAAATTTTTTTTTATTGATTTTTAAAATTTGTCCTGTTTCACTAATTCATGGGCAGAGCCACGGGGGACAGCTAGTTGGCAATGAGATGCAAATGACAAAGTAACTAACAGTTCTACATCTAGCTTGTCTCCATTTCCACCCATGTATACTCATCATTCACTATTTGGTTTAACTAAGTACTCGCAAGGAAAATGAAGAGAAAGCTAAGAACTGAAAATTAGATAACTGTTTTAGGCTTCAAATCACTTGGATGATACATGTATCATCAGAAAGGAAAATTAACTGACATGGTAGAGTTAAAACACTAACAAGCTATGAAATTAAATAAGATCTGTTATTGGTGAGGATTGGCTTCAAATTAAGAACAAAACCTGCAGCCACTGCGGCTCTCCAGCATCAGAGATGGCCACTCCGGCACTAAGCTAAGACAAAGTGGGATTCCTCCCCACCCTCCTTTACCTGTGTTACAATTCATCTCTTCACGTGTCATAACCCAATCAATCCAAATTTAGGATCAGGGAGGCAGGAATAAGGGGGCGTCAGACCATTGGTGGGCACATTTGTAATGTGCATGTCTTTGGATTAGGCATTAAACAGAAACAAGACATGGAGGAGAACATGCAAACTCCATACAGAGAGGTATCAGGCTGTGATTTGAACCCAGGACATTTGAGCTGTGTGGGAGAAGAGCTAACCACTGCACCATCAAGGCTCCCTTCTCTGCTATCCTCCAATTTAAAACCAGATTTTGTCAGATGGCCTTGTGCTTAACAAACCAAATTGTGGTTCTCTGGCCAATTTTTCCTCCTATCAAATGAAAGCTTCCCAATGGCCTACATTAATGGCTGGCAATGGTGCATCTCCGATAACATCCTCTAGTCCACAGATGACTGCCAGAGTAGCTGACCTTCTTTACATATCCATCCCTATCTGTCTCTCTATTTTACAGAATGCCCACCCTACTGGCACTTCTTAAACACTAAGAGGAGTTGGTGTTTGACCCTTCATGTGCTCTGCCCTGGCCAAACTGGCCAATAGATATAGAGACTGAAAGCCTGCTGTGTACACCTAAGTCAACAACAAACAAAATGCAGAACTTTGGGCCTTGCTGCCAACCATCTGACTGGCATGCAAGAGGCAGCCAAGCAAAAGAAAGGAGTGAGTTTCAAAATGAAACAGGTTATTTTGTAAGAGGTCATTGAGGTTTTGATGATGTCTTCTCACTCTCATTGCACTTGTCACCAAACACAACAACTGATAACAACGGATGTGTCTTTCATTTTTAGGCGGGTTCACTGAGAAAAATGAGGTGGAAGAAGCACTTAAACAAATATCACCTTGAACTGCTGCATTGGAAATTAATTTGAGGGGCTTGATATTTGATTGGAAAACTGCTAAGGTGAGAACAAATATGGAAAGTTCGTGCTCCACCATTGAATATGATGAAAAGGCGGAACTGGAAACTGTATATTATTTTGTAGAAAAAAAGGTACACTGAATAAAGAGTGAAGCATCATATGTAATGCAATAAATAAGTATAAAAAGTCCCCCAACTCACAAGTACAAATAAGCAGCATGGCCACCCCAGTTGTAAAGGCCCAGTGCCAACATCCCTCCATCCATCTATTTGTATTGCCCACTTAATCCAGTTCAGCAACTTTAAGTAAAAGGCCACTAAACCCAAACTGGGCACCAGTCAGTTACTGCACACCAGTGATGAATAAACCGCATGGAGTTTGTCGAAATTATGGAAAAGTTTTGAAACATCGCTGAACTCAACAAAAGACACTGATGTCAACAGGGAATGGAGGAACTAAACTGGTTTTGAATGGATTATAATGACATAGTGGTCTTTTAAGTGTCCTCGATTTCTAAGGAAGTGGACAGAATAGTCCTTACGGGTGACACTGTAGTTGTGACCCGCTGTGCTGACTACTTTGAGCAGCTGTTTAAAGCCGATCCTCTGGCTTAGACGTTAGATATCTCTGAGTCCACGGTCTCTTGAGAATGATCCTCCAATTAGCTGCGTGGAGTGAAATTGCTCAGGTGGTGAATCAGCTGTGGGTAGGGAAGGCTGCCAGGATCGTCTTCAATAGGATCCGTGATCACTTGCTCACCTATCAGCGACCAGAGCAGTCTTGTTTTACATCTAAGACGTATACCATCGACCGCATCTTGGCACTGAGGGTTCTCATGGAGCGCAAAGATAAATATTAGCAGAGACTCTTTGCTGCCTTTATCGATTTTCACAAAGTGTTCGACTCAGTTGATCAAGCTGCACTGTGGGACATCCTGAGACTTTGCAGGATCCCCTCAAGGTTACTTGATATCAAGGCAGGTCTTTACACTGGTACTGGGAGTGCTGTGCAAAGTGGAGGCAGGACCTCTGCATTTCTCCCAGTTGATTCTGGGGTTCATCAGGGGTGTGTTCTTGCTCCTACTCTGTTCAGTGCTTATATGGACTGGGTGTTGGGCAAGGTCGTGGGGTACAGCGGCTGTGGGGCATCTGCTGATGATAAAAGATTCACTGATCTTGACTTTGCTGACAATGCTATGATCTTCACAGAGTCAATGGAGACTCTGATTGGGGCTCTCAAGAGACTGAGTGAGGAGTCTGAGTGTCTGGGCTTGTGAGTGTCCTGGATAAAAACCAAGGCCAAAGTGGCAGATAGAGGGTCATTTCTGGAGGGTGGGACTGGACCATGTGTCTGCCTGGGGGGTTGCCAACCAGGATCCTGAGCTGTTTTGTCGTATGGTGGGTGCGACAATACGCTGCACCAGTGCATGCTCCCCAACATTTTATATATATATATATATATATATATATATATATATATATATATATATATATTCACTCCCTGCTCGCTTTGCTCACCAACTCCCCCAGCCACTTCGCGTCTTTGTCCCTCGCATTGTAAAGAGGGTGGCTGAACGCACCCCAAGGAGATGCTCCTCCGAAACCCTTCTTAAATGGTGATACAATGGGAAACAAATACAGATTTTTCTAACAACATCACATTAAAGTTCGATAAATTCTGAAAAGAATGACACCAAACATATATATGTGACATAAAAACATCACATAAAATTGTTGCACTTTTAGGCTTAGGATTATATATATATATATATATATATATATATATATATATATATATATATATATATATACATACATATACACATACACATATATAATATATGTGTGTGATACAGTACCAGATAAATATCCCCGGGAACTGAACCTCAGACATCAGCTCCTGAGGCAAAGCCTCTAATGTTGTGCCACAGCGGCTGGTTCGCTTACTTGACATGGAGAAAATCAGAATATTACATTCATAGGCCAAAACCTCAATCTGATTATTCATTATTACCAACCAGGTAACGCTTGTAGCTGCTTGGCCAGTCTGCAGACACCGGCCACATCCTCTCAGTTGTGAGGAGCAGATTATAGACATGCTATACTGTATCTGCCAAATACTGTAAGGGGATGCAAAAGTGCGTACACCTGACGAGCCCCAATAAGGGCGAAACACGGGTCATGTACACGTACTCTTTGTATTATTTGGTAGATAGAAGGGCTGGGAATCAATTAAAAAAATTAACTAATTAACCGCATAAATGTATGTAATTAATCACGATTAATCACATCGAACATTAAAACATGCAATTATAAAACTAATGCATAACTCATGAAGTAAATACACAATGAATCACAAATTTAGTGCTGAATCAACACAAAGGAATTAAAAAAAAAAAAAAAATGGCATAGTTTAATTTTAAACAGTGACCTTAAACCTGAACAAAATACTGCTTGAGCAAGTACAACCTGAACTTGAATGCCCTTCTAAAAGGCAAGTTGAAAAGAAGGCAATAAGAAAACAAGGCCAATGTATTAATTGGCATAGCATATGAGACACAGACGTGTCAAAGTAAAAAATGACTGAAACGACTGTTGACTTTCACTGCACTGCTAAAGACTGATGTAATTGAAAGAGTAAGCATCTCTTAAATGTGCATACATTAAAACTTGTGCTAAAATTCCACAAATACTATCCTCAATTGTTCATCACCGTCAACGACTTGATAATTATACTCTACTGAAGTGTTTTTCAACTGGTGTGCCATGGAAAGAACAGTGTACTGCCTGGGGGTCCTCACCTGACAGACACACACGCTTCAGGTGGTCAAAACCTGTCTGAGGAGGATGGGACTACCTGGAGAAGCTGACATAAAAGCCGCTCTGTCATCACCTTAACTTTAATCGCACTCCTAACCCCTCTATACTGTGTTTTGCTTCAGTATTATGGCCCAGAAGCACGCTGCTATTTCACTCTCACTCCTCTCTACTCACTCGTTCACTCCGTGCTGCTCCTTCTCGTCTGCACCCGCCCCGTGTGTCTCCTGCGCTCCGTCACCAACACCGAGCAAAAGCGCTTCCATTCCAGCACCAGCACCTTCCACACTCAATCCAGTCTCTTGCGCTCCTTCCACCCTTTTGCTGGGCCTTCCTCCTCTCGCTCAAATGTTTCATTTGTGTAATGCTCTGCGCCTTCGAAAAGCACAGTGCTGAGTAGACGTCCAGCCACTTGACCCTCTGCCTGATCATTATAGTATTATTGTTTCATAATGGTTAAAAAAAACCCATGGAAATGCCACCACATTAACCACGAAAATTAACGTGTTAACTTCCCCATACATGTCGGGGCACACGTTGGCCATGGCACCAAGTGGTGTGGGACTGGCTGGCTCCGTTGTTTGAAGTTGCGGCTCCAAGCGCAGCGGGATGCCTCTTATTTGTTTTCAGTCTGTGCAGATACTACATATTTGTTTCTCCCATAAAGAAGACAGAAAGGCCTTGTAAATCTTTCATTATTAATGTTATTTCACAGGGTCGTGTGTTTTCTGAAGCAGGGGGGCTTTTTGAAGGCTTGTTTTGACTTGTAACTGTGGAACATGTGGAGCTGGAAGAGGTTTGTGACTAAGCGAGTGCACTGGGATCAGAGTTTTATATCAGGTGGTGGCCGTCATAATATTCTCATGGCCAGCTAATGTAGCCCTAAATTGAAAAGAATGCAAAGTTTTTGTTTTTACCGCATGCAGGGTGCAAGTCTGGCTGGATCGGATCTGGACAGCACACACACTTGAGGCATACTGGGCAGTGAGCTCACTCTACACACGCGTGTAAGTTCTGAGCTTGGTTGCTACTGCTCTGTGATACCACTCCGGCCTTGCAAAGCAGCATGGCATGCTGGGGGAAAAAAAAAAGTTCACCGTGCAGCAGACTTCCAGGAAAATATTGAGTGGACAAGGTCACGAGTGAATGCAGCATATTCGCTTTGAAAACCACTTTTTTCAATTTTGACAATCAATGCTACTGGACACCCTTCCCAGATTTGAGTCCCCAAATAACTTAACCCATGCAACTGACAGCAGAGGAGAGGCCAGAGCTTGCGGCACCTAAGACTCCTGCTGCCTTCAGCTGGAGGAGCCTCCCCAAAATAAGAAGCTGGCAGAAAAAAACAAACCTATACAAATAAGTAATTAATAATAATTCTTTACATTTACATAGTACTCTTCTCATTACTCAAAGCTCTTTACACAGTGTGTGGGGAGCCACTTCACCCACCACCAATGGATATCACCTTACCTGGATGATGAGATGGCAGCCATTTTTGCACCTGAAAACTCACCACACATTAGCTATTAGGTGGTGAAGGGGTGAGAGCCAGTTAGCCACTTAAGAGACAGGGTAGGATGATTAGTGGGACAGAATGATCAAATCACATTGGGGTCTTTAGCCAGAACATCGGGATACACCCTGCTCTTTACGGAGGATGCCCAGGGATCTTTAATGACCACAGAGAGTCAGGACCTCAGTTTTACATCTCATCAAAAGGATGGCACCATTTTTACAGCACAGTGTCACCGTCACTGCATTAGGACATTGAGATCCACAGAGTAAGCACCCCCTGCTGGCCTCACCAACACGTTTTTCAGCAGCAACCCAAGCTTTCCTGGTTGGTCTCCCATCAAAGTACTGGTTGAACCTGAACACACTTAGCTTCATGTGCATCTTCACCTGTTCTGAAGTGCATGTGGTAAGGCTGCTGGCAAAAATTGAAAAATCTATGCCAAAAGCTCCACGGGTGGAAGGATGAATGTTTACCTGTTCTTCTAATCTGAAGGGTAACAAATAATAATTAATAACAGAATAGGAAAAACAAAATCAAGGAGAGGCTCCAAATTGAAAAAGAGACACAAAGGAAATGCCCAAAAAGAAATCCAAAACACAGTCCAGTGACCAGAATCCAAAAAGCAGGCCAGAAATAATAAAAAAAACAATAAATCTCATCGACTCATAAACCTCCAATAAAGGAGAAATGGAGACATGGTTCCCAGGTAACTTCAGAAGAGTCCCACCCACAAGGAATACAAGTAAATTTAAAGGCGCAGTACATAATTAACCAATAAGAAATACATTCAAATAACTAACATGCATATATGAAAAAAAAATACAGTGACAATGAAAACAACGGTAAAACATCTAAATATATACGTTAACAAAGAGCAGCACTCAGAGAAATGGCAATGAACCTCTGCTGCCTCCTTCTTTCCTACAAACTTCTAAAGCTAGAGGGAGGATCCAGCAGGAGTGATGTCACAGTGGCCCCGCCTCCTGGGGTTCCACCCACAAACAATAAAGAATGGATGCCACTTTTAAGAGACACTACAGAAATAATGAATAATAAACAAAACTACCAGAAGGAACACAGCAACATGAAAAATAATGATTCAAACTTAACCAAAACAGCAGAAAATAAATATAAGCCTGGCTGTAATATAGCAGCTGAAGTTTCTACTGGAGCTTATCACTTGGTGAATGGACATGGCCATATCAGAATGAAAACTGTCAGGAGGGACACCCCCTCCTCTCGCTGGGTCGTATTCATTTGTGGAGTAAACAGACACACACCCATTTGAAATTAAAAACGTTTAACAAGGGCACAGCTCCCTCCCACCGAGATTTAATCCATTTCCACAGTAAACTGTCATACTCATGTCACACTGAAAACTGTCCAGAGGGCACCCTGGCTACATATGCTGTTTGCATGCCCACATGAGGCTGAAAATTGTCACGATGACTGTAAGTTTGATCAGTTTCAGAGTGGACAGACATAATCATTTCTGATGGAAATTGAGGCAGGGTGGCATTGTGGTTAAGGCTTTGGACTGTAAACCCTGAGGTTGTGGGCTCCAATCCCATTACTATCACCGTGTGACCATGAGCAGGTCCCTTCACCTGTCTGTGCTCCAATTGGAAAAACAAAAAGAAATATAACCAGTTGTATTTCAAATGTTGTGAGTCGCCTTCGCTAATGGCATCAGTTAAATAATACAAATCTTCAAGGGCGACATTTCCCTCCAAGTCATGAACTGCGTGCAGGACAGAATAAACTGGTATACCCACTTAAAATTTGGACACTGCGCCTTTCCGGCGTGATTAATAACGTTGGTGGGGTGAGATGATGCACTTTTCTTACTTTGAAACTCCTCAAGGTGGTCACAGTTCCCCCAGACCGTCACTTTGACCAGTTGTGGAGTGAACTGACACGCTCACTTTACTCTGAATCTGACCATGAGGGGCATCCCCCTCTATAACCATGATTCATGTGGTCTGCTGAGTGGCCACTACAAAATTGAAAATAGTCAAGAAGAGTCCAATCTGCTGTGTTCATTATGACATTTTTGAAATGAAACAACATGCCTATTATAGAATCCAAATCATCGAGAGGATCACTCGCCCACTGTGTAACTCATGCAATTCACTATGTAAAGTGACATGTCCATGTCTGACCAAAAGCTCACCTTAAACTTAGACTCAATCTCTTTATCTGTTGATCAGTGTCAGAAGAGCCAAATTAAATCCAATGCGGTTTAATGTTGTTTAACATGAAAATGTGAAAACTGCCAAGGAGGAGAATACTTTTTAGAGCCACTGTATGTGTAGACTTTCCTTATTCTCTCTGTGTTTGTGTGGGTTCCATAAGAACATCCACATTATTTACCGAATCTCATTTGGGCCAATATGGAAATGGTGCCCAGTTCAGGACTGATCTGTCCTTTTTGTCCTGTCCTGCTGTTGTGGGTTTCTTGATCAGGACGCTGCAAGTCATTTCTGTCCAAATGCCAATGTACAGCAAGACACTGATTGCACGTTCAAGTCTCACTCTAACTGGTTTTCATGATAAACATATGCATACATTCAGAGGTAAGCTGTACACACCACCAAAAATAGTGTTGTGCTCTAATATCACACCCCCCCCATCACCCACATGCAAGAATGAGAAAGCTGCCTTTGGGTGTGATCAGCATGGTGGCAGCAGAACGTGCAAGCAGCTCAGGCCCTCACGCTGTGGGTTGTGGTTCATACGCCAAGCCCACTCACCATGCATTTACCGGCCCACACATCACTGCATTTGTGTTTTGAAAAGTTTTCTTCTTCAGTTTTCATTTTCCCACGTGAAAGGCAGACAGGCTAACAAAATACAGGAAGCTAAATGGAGCATACCTGGAAATGTTTGTGCAAATTCATGTTGCTGAGGGCTATTCTAATGGGAGACGACTCACAAATCCAGCAAACCTCATTTGTGTAAGAGAAAGGTCAGCATCAGGATACATCAGTGATGGTTTATTGGCCTAGGATTCTGTTACTCTGCTTCTAGAAGCAGTCAGAGACCTTCAATATCCTAAGGCGGATGGCCCATGTAATGCGAGTTCCCCCCTTTGATGCCTGATGCTGTGGGGTCAGCCTCTCGCCTTTCCATAACTCGGAAAATGACTTAAAGCTTCTTCAGAACTTCACAAACACACCCATGCTAGGACAGCGTCACCCATGAACCTAACCTCTGCAAATCCAGCGTGTGGGAGGACAGCAGATAGTGACCAGACTGCCATTTGGACCCAGTGCCCCAAACTCATGAAGCAGCAGTGCTAAATGCATTACTGTATCGCCATAACCATTTCTAGGCCACATTTAATAACTTGTGTTGCATTCCCATTCTCAGAGAATTATTTGCAATGTGGAAAAAATGTCCATAAATCCACTTTGGAAACTTGAGCAAAAAAAAAATAAATAAATAAATATCCAAGTTGCCAACTTGCCAAGACTGTGAAATAGTATTTCAGTTTTATAGCAAAAAATTAATGAATCTTTACATTGGGTGGAAAGAAATAATAATATCAGCACAACAAAATTAAATGTTAACATACCAAGCATTAATATGCATCCAATTACTTAATCACTTGCCTTTTAGTGGTAAATTTGGGAAAAATAAAAGTTTAAAATATGAATAGTGCATCTTGATGTAGTTAAATGTACACTCATTATCCCAAAACACTTACTGTCATTTGCTGTATAAATGTCTGATCTGCACTACAAATCAAAATGACAGATACAATGTTGCCTTTGTCAATGCCAATGGCACAAGATTATCACCCTTTTCAAAGTTAAACAGGCAATAAACGCAGGGGAACCGAACAATTCATGAGCTCAGGAAATGACGCCACTATCATCAGGTAGAAGAGTGAGTGAGTGCCAAGTTAATCAGTCAAAGAGCCAACATCATCGGAGGGGCCCCCCGCTATATAAACGCAGGTTTCGAGTCACTCATACAGATTTAGTGGAGTGCAACACACCACAAGCCAAAGACATGTCTCAAATGACCTTTCTAGGTGAGTGTTATAAGTGTGTGTCACTCTAGAAAGGGTTATTTAAAAAAAACAAAAAGTCTGAGCAAAGCATCGATGAGTTAAATTAGTCTTTAGGAAAATAGCGTACAATATCGAGAATGTAAGAAAGCGACTTCCACAGAGCAACAAGTACATGGACACAGAATAGCTAAATGAACCTCATGACCATATTCAAGGAAGAATGACAGTCAGGACAGGGCAACCTGGGAAAAATAAAATGCTTTGTCCTCAAAAAACAATATTGATGAGCACTTGAAAAAGGCTACGTCGGTGCTGACCATCAAGATTAGGAACTGTCGCTTGAGGCCATCTCACTGTAATTGGATGGTTCACCATCCCTGAAGGATAGGACTATCAAGTTCAAGTGTATTGTTGTGTGTACAAATTGTACAAGAAGATTCTTACTGGTATGTCTCCCTCTGATTCGTGACATCATTAAAAATAATAAAACAACCAACAGGCAATGGGCACAACATCAAACACTAGATGCAATATCAGATGACACATTACGTGTAGTGCAGCAGACAAAGCACTCGCAGTCTGGTTTGGAGCTGGCTACCTACATGTTCAGGTGGCTAGTAGACCAAGCACTTACTGGGTACAAACTGGGCGAGGACAGCTACCTGGTGTGCCAGTGAGTGCTCCAGAAAGGAATGGGGTCCAACAGGAAGAAGGATTGATCACAGTACGAGTGAAGAGGGTCCCTGACTAAAATGTAAGGAGGCAGGTGCCACCCTAAGATGTAATGCAGCCAGATAGGATGGACTCCACTGTGCTTTTGTAGATGTGGCAAGTATAGATACATATGTCTGGGCTTTCCTCAGAAAACTAAGGAACTAAAGACATTAGTGGGCCTTCTTGCTGATAGCTGAGGACTGTTGTGCCTACTTAATGTTATCAGTGATGGTGACTTCAAGAAATTTAGGGCTACTACCCTTGTGCGCTGCATCACCTCTATGGTAGATAGAACTAGGTCTCCATCAAGGTTCCTAAAGTCTAAAACCAACATTAAGGAGGAGATACTTAGATGTTAGAAGGCAAACCTCTTCTCTGTACGCCATATCATTTATGGTGATTAGGTATATGAAGGTCCTGTCTTCGGCAAATTTAATGATACAGTTGTAGCTGTGTCTGGCCACATAATCAGAGGTGAATATGGAGTAGAAAAGGGGTCTTAGCATAGTACCCTCAAACAACAATGGACAGGTCACCAGTATCTCACAGGGTTGATATACACATGCACTCCACATGGGGTCAATTGAGAACTGTCAGTTAACCTAACCTGCACATCTTTGGGAATGGGAAGAAAACTTAATTACCTAAAGAAAAACTGGCAAGTGAACAGGAAATATTTAAGGTGTTCCCAAAACACATCCACACAAATGGTGGGCTAGCATCCTTCCCTTTTCTGCTAGACAAGAACCCGCTTCCCACAAGCTATAAAAACTGATCAAGTGTGTCCAGTAAATGGATGGATGGATGTTACAGAACATAATTCAGCATTTTAAACCACAAACAAACTTTACCATGCCAGGCAAAGTGAACAAATGATGGATGGCCTAATAAATGATGGTAAAAACGCTGAACCTCTCACAGATCATCACACATTTGTCAGGTTTAACTGTTCCACTGCAGTGGGTATGAAAGAGAGACTGGCAGGGCCACTATTTGTTCTGACTTTTGGCAGACCCCAGAGCAGTTTATCTACAAAAACAGGAATATGTTAACAGCTTAACGACATGTTTGACCGGTCATGCTCCTCTGCACAGAATTCCTGTAACCCCACTGTGCACAAAAGGTAGGAAGAGACCCGTAGCATGAAGTGCGTGCTTCTCCAGATTCTCTTTGATCATATCAGTTTGTGTACATGGAGAATCTAAAACTGGCCTCTGTATGAAGTATAAATGAGTCATCACATACACCTTTCATCAGAAGATAAAGAGCCATATGCTGGCCTGCTCTCTAGCTGACTAGGTGGGTACAGCTAAGTCGCACTGAAGCTCCACAGAGCTGCCCATGTTTGAACAGCACAAAGGTTGCTTCTTTCTCACTAGAAATGAAATTCAAATAGGAAATATTGATTAAAAAAAAACAAAAAAAAACAGCAATTATACCTGGCATGTCTGAAGTTGCATAGTGCTGACTGGAGACACTTTGAACACTCAAAACTGTAACACAATTCCCAATTTATTTGAAATTAGGGTACAAATGTGGCAGTCCCAGTTAGCACAAGCAAGTCCACATACCTTAACTGGGGTACTTTTAAATGTCGGCCTGACATCCAATAAGAAAGGGGAATCATAACAGGTCAGATGATTTTGGCTTACGCCTTTATCACTAAGAACCCTTCCAGGTCTCCACCACCAGACTTCACATTTTCAGCTGCAATTCCAGTCCTACAGAGTGTGCTGATCTAAAAACATTTGTCTACCATAAACATAAAAAAACAGAGAATATGCATATAAATTAATAAAGAATGTACAGCTAGCCAGGTGTCCCTGAAGACGAGTTGTTTACACCACACAGACCAGCTCTATCAAGACAGCCTGTCTGGCCTACAACAATGTGGGCTTTCATACATGACTAACCTGCACATGCCAGCATGTGCTCAGTCACCCAATACCATACCTGGAAGCTATGCTTGTGTTTGAAGAGTGACCCTGCTGCTTTTGTAGCCATTTCGTGTAGAGGTTACAGAATTATTCTTTTATGATGGAACAGTAAAAGGTTATATGATTGCAAGTTCTAAAACAAATACTCAGTAAAAGAGTAGGAAGAACAAACACACCCAGATAGTGACTAACTCTGCTTAATGTAACGTTTATTTTATGTCTCATTAAATACTTGAACAGCAGGACAAAGAGAAGCCACAGTATGGACATTTAGCCTCCCTTTTTCTTTGGGTTATCTTTTCATTTAGAAAAAGCAAAAGCAAGAATAGCAGCTAAAAAGCAACTGCCCTTTGCAACACAAGAGAAGACAGGCAGACATGCTCGATGCACAGGATGAAGCTTTCAAATGACACACTTGGAATGTTTCTCAACCCTGTGGTGACCCCTAGTGGCAGTGCTAAGCAGCCAGCTAATGCTCTCTAGGACATTTCACATGTCTGTACCCTGAAAGACAGAGCTGTCTGTCCTAAGTTACCCCAATCTCAGACCTTTGCTCCCACAAGTGAAACTGTATATATAACCACTGCCTAAACTTGAAGGAAACCCACAGAGTTGTTTTGATGTTCAAATGGCAGCAATGGGAAAACCTCCAGGAGAGTTGCCAGGGAGGCAGCTGGAGAAAAAGATGATATTCAAGAGCAACTTGTACGTTCCCAAATGGCAACTGTTACACCTCAGATGCTCAGAACCCTCTAGAGATATGTGGATGTACGTAGTTCTGAATTCTCTGGTGATATTACAAAGCAAAATGGAAATTTTAGACAGCCAACACTAGAAACAACCAACACAGGCTGCCTCTTCTCTAAGAATAGATCTCATTGCAGAGACCTGGGATGACCCTGCTATAGCTGGGCCAAACTAATCCCAGGGAGATTAATATCTTTTTTTTTTTTTTTTCCTTTTTAACCCTGTATAAGCTTCATCCATTAACTACATAGTCTGTCCAACGATTCATGTATTTAATTGACAAATTTTTCTCTTTTTGTACAAGTGTAACACATTAACAACACACAAATTAAGTATTACGTCTATAACATCTGCAAAATCCAAGTACAGATTTACTGAGCATTCAAACCAAAAATGATGTCCATCCTTTTCTGACATATTTTAGACACCTAACTACGGCTAAAGCCAACCACACCTTACATTAGTGGCCAGTGTCACTGCCCTATTGACAGCAGTCATTATACGGTGTGGTCATACATACCAGAACAGTAAACATACCTTCAGTGGCTCAGCAGCGTCTTCAGCTTTAGCTCCCTGACATTTAATGAAAAATCATACATACCTCAGTAAGTATATATTCCATACTCACAAACAGGTTTAGACAAACTCACTTCTTATTTGTTTAATTTTACTTAAGTTAATATTGTGATTTTTGCTAAAGGCAAACAAGAAGCAGAACTCAAAATTCTACAAAAACAGAAATGCAATAGAGTTATATACCGTATTAAAAACCCATTTAATCCAATTCAGAGTCACAGTCCATAACATCAGCACAAGACATAAAGCATGTCTAAAGCCAGTGCATTGTGGGTCCAATTTGGAATTTGCAGCTAACCTAAAGCTTGTGTCTTAAGGCCAGGAGAAAATCCAACACAAACACGTGAAGAACATGCAGACTCCACATGGCCAATGACCAGGTATGGTATTCAAACCCAGCATGCCAAATCTGTGACACTGCAGTGCCAGCCTCTGTGCCAGCATGCCATTCTGGTATTAAAAATTACTTGCATAGAATGTGTACCTAGACAGTGGGTGTCAGTATCACCTGGTTTCTATGACTGTGTACAGTTTATATTTTAAAGCAAGGCACTAGGCCATCAAATAATAATGCCATACATTAAGGAATTGACTTGTATCCGTCTCTAGGGTCTGTGTCTAAAAACAAACTCTATAACTCATCCAGACAGACATAACCTACTGTATTAGATGGATGGCCTTATTGAGCAGCCTTTATTAATAATAATAACCTTACTAGCAGAGCTGACAAGGCAACCAGACAGCTTAAAGAAAACTACACCCAAAAGTGATGAATTTTTTTTAGAAGTTAATTACACCACGTAGTTTCTAGTGTTGGCCAGGAAAAGTTGTTAATCTCATTCTTTCTAGCAGAACAAACAAAGTTTCTGAAACTCAGACATTTATGGGGACGAATGCTGCACAACAGCAAGCAATATAAAGAGAAACATCTGTGAAAAAAAATCTCATGTTGCATAATCCACACGTCAAGTCCTCCAGTCATATGCTCACAATCCTAAAGACAGGTATTTCTATTAAAATACTATCAAATAAACAGTCTCCAGAAAATGGTCACGTGAATGAAAATGAAACACACTCGGACACACTGAAAGTGAAAGCGTTACCAGGAGGAGAATATGCCTCGGACTTGAGCGGACGTCTGAACAAGCAGAAGGTCACTTCACTCATGCAGTTTCACCGCCTGCCACTAAATAATGTCGAGGTGCTCCAGGTGTGGTTCACTGCTATACATAGAAATACAACGGGAGGTGGGCTGACAGTTCAAACGCTTGTTAACGTCTGGCCACATTTTTGTCAATGAGAATGTTTTCCAGAGGTGGTTTATTTAACAACAGTTTACTAAAAATGCATGTGTTTGGGATGTTGCGAGTGCACGACTAGTAAACTTGATAAGTGGATTATGCGATATGAGTAATGCTGTCCACCACTGGTCACCACAGATGCTTGTTACATCAGAAACTTTGTTATCTCCATTCTGCATGAAAACACAAGAATAAACATTTTTCTTAGCCATTACTACAAACTATATGGCGTAACATATAAAAAATCTGTGTGTAGAGTAAACCTTTAAAGCCCAAAAGAAGAGGGCATTGAAGAGAGGTAGGCAGAATGTAACTATTCCAAGAGTTTCTACCACAACAGCCCTAAGCAGGAGATGTGTAAAGAATAAGCTTAGAAAGCATGACACGTATTCTGTCTTCTGTCCATCATCTAACACGTACATTTCCCTACTGTACCTCAATTCTCACGTATAAGCCTTAGTGAAAGAGGACGTTTTGAACATGACAAAATCAAATGACTTACTTTAGCAAGTGTCATCTACAACCATCAATCATGTCATTCCAGCACAATAGAATACTTGTCAAAACAAAACTTAATTTAACATTCACAAATCCAAACAGAATTAGTTTGGATTAATACATCACTTGACAAGGCTACAGTTATAATTTATCAATCATAGTAATTATAGTAAAAATATGGCAGGCCTTGGTGAGCAAGGCAGTTAAGAACGCTAAAGGAAAATCTCTCTAGTTACACACAGAAAATGACAGCAAAGCTGTTTTGTCTTGATCACAATGGCATATTTTCAAACATCATAATTATTGTTGCTGAGTGATGGAATTCTTGTGAAGAATAAGTGAACAGGAAACCTAGAAGCAAGGCTTTGAAAAGCCAAAGTACTGATTTGTTAAATGATTAGAATTGCTGCCCTGTATGTGGCTAAGGTACAGAGGAGCATTAAGCCATACGTTTGCAATAAAATGTGTCTCACTTACTTCAAAATAAGCATTATTTTATACACTCCCTTATCACAAAAAGTGAAAAACAGAAAGCAAAGAAAAGGAAACTTGGCACTTTTAGAGATAGTGGTTGACAGTAATTTAATCATGAAATACACCCTGACACATACAAACAGCGCTGAGCATGGAAAGGTAACCAAACTCTGGAGCCTCAAGCTCACTTTTGCATGCTCAAGGAATCCTGAATGACCCAAACACACAAACACCCAGAGAGTTTTTTTACTAGCATGGGTCCTTTCCTGACTTGAGCGGGTGATAGAAATGTTGCCTCTACTTAATGCAGGGTTGCCAGCTGAAACACAAAAGTCTGTTGGAAATATGTTTGCTTGTTTTTACTTTTGAGCTAGATACCAGTGCTCCACAATCCAGGAACATGAAGGCACCAATTTAAAGTGATGAAAGTGCAGAGCGTCCTTGTCCAGAACATTGGAAGAACTTTACCCCAGACAGCAGAACCTTACAGCATTGCATTTTTGGTAGCCACATTCTGCTTTTTGCTAAGTGATTTGGCAGATTCATCTTCTTCCTCTATCTTCTCATAAGGCACCTCTTTTTCACGTTTTCGCTTGTTGACCAAGTTGCTTTCTTTTTCACCAATCTTCCCCTCTGGAAGTCCAAGAGTGCGAAGGCAAACAATGGCAGCAGATTGCTCTGCCAGCTTCTTTGATTTGTCCCTAAATGAATAAGTTCAAATGCAAATTAATAATAGACGAAAACTTTAATGAATTACAGAAAGTCTGGGGTATGGTTTCCAGAATGACAAAGAAAACTGCTTTCTACAGTCACTTAATCTTACATAGATGCATGAGTAATATTAACAGAGCAGGCAGAAAAAAGCATATTACACTCTGGCTGTGGCACATTCTGTTAAAGGTGTTAAAGGAGAAATACCTTGTAAAATCCTTGTTTTTTGTGTAGGTGTATTCTTTTGAATGAGCGTGGAGCCCATCATGGTCATCCTGTTATATTACACACTTTGGTATAACCCCTGTAAAGGACGACGCACCTAGTGGGTGTCCCAGCTGGGATGGGGTAAGGTTCCTTACCTAGATAGAAGGCCAGCCCATTGAACGCTCAAAAGGAAAGACAGGGTGTTCCTTACCTTAGCCAGGAAGACAGCAGAAGATACCAGCTTGGAACTGGCTACACTGGCATCCCGGCAAAGTCAGATCGAAGAACAATACCTGGCCAGAGGGCCAATGTGATTGAAGAATCAAGGGAGAGAATGTATCAGGGCTACAAGCTACCCGAATGTGTTAGGTGGCAACATCCCTGGGTGGCGCTATCTGTATGGACACCCACAACGCATGCTGGGAATCACAGTTCCACGGATCAGCCTTGCTGGGATTCTGGGGGAGCCGCCATAGGTGGCTGTGAGGGCTTGTGATCCCCATGTTCAGGGACTTCCACTCGTCTCGGAAGTACTTCCATTGGGCTATGCTGTAGCACCAGAAGTAATCCTGGGTCTAAGATGAAGGAAGCTACTCGATCTCATCCAGACAAGGAGCTGGGAGAGGAGCTGGACAAGACTACATGGTAGAAGTGGAGGAATAAGACAGAGAGAGAGAAAGTGAGAGGAGAAGACAGCATTTGTGGAGATTCAACATATAAGAACCTTGTTGTAAGGTACTTTAATTAATGAACCTGTTTTATTTAAACTCAGGACTTGTGCAGTGTGATTATGTTTGGGATTTGGGGTGCTACAACAACACCCTACTGGTCACACCCCCGTTATTAAACATATATCCTAAAATAACCCATTAATTTAAAGGATGATTCTGCAGTCAAAACTAGGTTATGAGAGTTAAGCCTGTAATGTTTTAGACATTTTGTCTTATTTAATGGCAGTATAAAAGTTAAAAATTATGAAATGGTTTAGGAAAAACATAAAACAAAGTAGACCCTGAAAGAATTTTCGAGGCCGCATAACTGCCAGAACCAAAAAAAACCTTGGCCTGTTCTTCAGCCTTGTCAATTATCAAAAAACCTCACACTATCTGTAACAATTTTTTCCCTTCGAATGTAACACATAAAATAGCATTCCTAAACCAAGTCAGGGTTGGTTGGGGTTGGGCCAGAGCCTCGACACCACTGGCATCAGGCACAAACCTCTTTAAAATTCTTTAGATCACTCAGAACATTTTAGAAAAAAGAGAACCCTTGTATTGTTATTAGTGAACAACCACTTCATATCTTGCTACTCTTGCCATAGATGCCGTCATCGCCGTGTGCCTTTGTGATGGTTATATCGTGCTTGCCTTGCAAATCCCTGGAATTTGCTCTTAGGGTTCTTAGTCACTTTGCTCTTACAATGATTTTGGAAAAGTCTATTGTTTCAAATTTTAGTAATTTGCACAATAAGAATCTAACTATTTTCTGGTGGAGTTACAGTTTGCAGCTTTATAAAAGGTAAGACCTGCACAAATGCTTCATTCCACCAAAATATGAAGGGAAAACAATCTACAGCAATACTTCTGTAAAATACCATGCAGTGATCATAACAATCACATAATAATGCAAAATGAAAAGGTATTAATTATTTATATACAAAGGGTAATTAGAAGGTGAGTCTAAGAAAGATAATTAAATGGACTTGGCTACTTATTTTAAGAAAACAAAGTTTTAAATACTACACTCACCAGACTGTTGACCGAAATTGTTTACCATCTACTGTTACCGTGGACCTAAAAAACCTGTCCAATGATCTTTGCACCTATGGGTGAAAAAGAAATATCAATTGTCAGGTGTTACCAGTTTTTCATTTTATTAGGTTACATTCATGACTTCTTGTATTCCTATTGAATTCTATGGTTTACTGAACAGTGGGCATTATAAATTTATACTTTCTAATATGACAAAAAGAGAAAATAAATTGAAACATACTGAGCACATAGAAGTACAGTATATAAAACAAACTCTCAACAGAGTTTAAATTAGTATTAATATGAAGGACGGCAATTTATTTAGTAAGACTAAGCTGCATAGAGTTAAACCCTACTTGTTTGTGACTCTGCTTATTCCTACTTGTATATATTTACTCCAAAAAACCAAGGGAAATGAAACTGCTGGTATTTCAATGCTGACAGCCAGTATCACTTTTAACTCACTGTCTCATAAACAGGTTGAGGGAGTTTCTCCCTGCGGCTCCATTCCAATAAGAACATCTTAGGTGTGATCTGTGGAGGGTATTCTCGCCTGAAAGGAAGCAAATGTGTAAATAAAAACAATTCAGACAAAACAATAATTGTAGAACAGTAAAAATAAATTTTTGCTGTTTTGCTTTTTTAAATCCACATTTGATAACACAGAGATTACAAGAAAGATTATCAATTAAAACAATTTTTTCTACCAACCATGTAATAAAAATTTATTTAAAATAGGATTATGTATTACTTGTGTTAATTCCATCATATTTTAGAATACAAAAATCATTATGGAGATTAAATATGTGAAGTTTACAATATGCTTTTCTAGTTGAGTGCCTGGATATACTTTTACTACATCCTTTACTTAGTTTATTTATTCAAGTAATTTACTTTTACTCTCATTATGATTCAAAATACTGACTAGCAAAGTGGTGGGCAACGTCAGTCCTGGAGGGCCGCCAGTGGCTGCACAAATTCGTTCCAACCCAAACCCAAAATTTGCCAATCTCAGACACTATTTAATTTTATGGCTTGTAAATCTGTAACGTTAGGCTCTAATATCATAGATTTTTTTCTCATCAAGGACAACATACAAATAATATGAAGCCTAAAACTGCTAATTTACAGTCTGTCACATTTTTCTCTTAAGTGTTTTATTTACCCAAATAGTGCATGATGTATCCACACAGGTGGACATGAAAACAAGCTAGATGGAGAACTGCTGGCTCCATGGTCATTTGCATCTTATTGCTAATAAGGAACCATGAATGCAGCCATTTAGGACTGAAATAAGCAGTTAAGGGTGGGAATCTTAATAAGTGAGACCACTAAAATAAAGCATTAAAATGTTTCTTGAGCAATAAGTGCTTCATCAGCAATAATTGACTTCTTATTAAGAAACTGGGTTGGAACAAAAACCTGCAGCCACTGTGGCCCTCCAGGACTGACACTGCCCACCCCTGGACTTGCAGCTAATACATTATTACTAATAGAAGTTAATTTACTTGTCAAACCGGACTGGCAACTGGATCACATCTGTATCATTTGGTTGCTCTTCAGTCTCTTGTCTTCCTAACTCAACTGCTGACTTTCTTATCTCCAGAGCTGACTGTGTCTCTTTCCAGTATTCTTCCATCCCAAAAACTTGACTGAAAAAGAAACAAAAAAAAAAACACAAAAAAGTCATGTGGCACAGGAGATGGTAATGGCTATGATATGAAGAAATCATGGTCTAATTATCAGATATGAATCTGTATTTAAGCACAGTGACTAGAGCCAGAGTAGATTTTCCTCATTTCACATAAATTTAACTTAGTATTCATTTTAAAATTTTCAAGATTCTCTTATATATATCTCTTTTCTAGTTTGTCCTGCTTCCACTTCAAAACTGGTCCCACCCACACACAGCCGACACGGCATTTCTCGATTCCTATTCGTCCTCTTCCAAATCCTTCCCCACGCTGCCTGCGGCTGCTCTTCAAAACCGGTCCCGCCGACACGCCATTTCTCGATTCCTATTTGCCACTATGAAGCCCTGCTACCGATTCCGATCATGTCTCCAGAGCAGCATATAATGTCTGATAACACCAACACATCAGTCCTCAGTCATTCTTCTCTTCCACAAAACACTACAGTTTCGTCTACTGGTACAACCTTCCTCTGCGACATTTGTAGTAAACCTTTCAAAATAAAACAAAGCCTGGCCAAACACAAGAAAATTCACTGCAACGACAAATTGTTTCAGTGTCACACTTGCACAAAACGTTTCACAACACAGAACTATCTTCACAAACACACAAAAAATTCACTCCGCTGAAAAATTACCTGACTCCCACTCCAGTACTACATTCTTCCAGTACCATTCCTGCAAAAAAACTTTTCAAACGCAAACCTCACTTGCTAAACACAATAAAAAGCATTCTTCCCAACAACTATATGAGTGCCAGAAATGCAAGAAGTTCACTACACAGGATTGTCTGACTAAACACAACAAAACTCATTCACAAGTCTTGCAATGCAACATCTGCAAAGCAACATTTCCAAACCACCGCAGTTTCAGCAGACATACACACAATCCTCTTCCCGTTACCACGGGTACTTCTTCACCTCATTCCTGTCTTCCCATCCAAGAGTACAACATTGGGACTCCAGACCAGCAGTGCAAACACTGTCATGCACTACACTGTCTGCTAATACATCCAACAAGTACTCGAGGTGCTGCCATGACGGTAAAGTACCACCTTGGCAGGAGCCACCTGTGTCTTTACAACAGCTTCTTACACAGCAAATATCAGAAGGTAAAAATGATCATGAACACATTCAAGAATACAACTCTTCTCTAGCGTTTGCTTCCATGGGTGCACAGATAACTCAGCCTCCTGGCCACGGACCATACTGTTTTAAAATACATGGGCAAACTTATCACCAAATCTCTCCACTATATGCTAACACTTCTACTTCTCCAGGATATGGACAGTTGTATGTTTTTGACACAGCGCAAGCTACTGAAGTACGCTTACAAAATAAAGCAAACTCTGCATGCAGCGAAAATTTATTTCTCCGGCTAGATTCCATGATCAGAACTATCAACCCCTTTGCTGAATCATACAAACACATACATGAAATCGCTCAGCCCAATCTAACAGCATCTGTATGAATGGTTTTCAAGGAAACCCCTGGGCAGGATTTACGACGATACAGTGCCTCAACATGTCACACCGATGTTGCAGCGATTTTCGTCAGAGAAGATTGTGAACCCCCTGCCGAAAGAGACATTTGCATCTATCCCAGAGGCAACTCCTGTAAACAGATTTCCACTCTCAATATGAATTGCGATCCTATGGTTTACCCACTTTTATTCCCTTACGGAGACATTGGCTGGCACAATGATTTACGACATGTTCCAGATAAAAGAACCGTCAACTGAATCAGAGTTACTCAATGCCATTGTTATGCGTACAGATTAGCAATGAGGAATATATTTAGCATTTTGCACTCCAGCGGCAGTACGTCATAGATGCGCATGTTGAAACAGAGGGCGCATGTCTCAACTATCTCAGATTACATCAACAAGATCTGCGTGTGGAACAATACCAAGGACTATCAGATGCACTGCAAGCAAAGGCTGAAAATAACAACGTATGTGTAGGCAAAATGATCATATTACCGTCCACATTTCCAGGAAGTCCAAAATACATGCAACAAAACTATTGTTGTACGTGGCTTTTTCTAGGGTTAGATCTTTTGACTCATTATCTGTTGTCTCCAGCAAAACACCTATTCAGAACTGCGTCTTTCAAGAAGTATTTCTTTCTGCTTGATTTCTGAATTCCTTTCTCACCGTTTTCAGTTCCTGTTCTTACACCGCCGTATGCTATGGCGGGCATTGGCTAGTATAATATTAATATGGCTGATAAGGCTGGTATTTTTGAAGTCAACGTTATTTCTTCACAAACATGGTATATATGCATTTACCACAATGAATTGTGTTCCAAAGTCCAGAATTTTCAATCGTTTTTTTTTTTTTAAATATCTTGCCTGCACAGACATTTTACATTAGAGCTAACAGGTGTGAACACCACGGAGGACATGACCTCTTACCAAGATGGAAGGTAACAGGGAATTCCGGTGACCCATCATGACTTGTGGGGTGCACTTCTGGGTCATTTGGGAACCAGGACAGTCCTCTCCCAAAAGCACCCCCTTGATGCACCCAAAGACCCAACACGGCCTACTTCTGGACTCCGAACTCTCATGAACCATTGCAGGTGTCCAAGCTGGGATGCCTCCAGTGGAGCTCTGCCACCTAACATATGGGGGACTAAACTGCTCCTGGCCCCGGGCTTCTGCTCGTCCATCTCCCTGCACCTTCCATCTTGTTAAGACGTCACATCCAGCTGGGATGCTCTTCTGCCCTCCATGGCACTCATACATGGGTATAGTTGGAAAAAAAAGTGAAAACCAGCTGCGTGTGTGTGGCAGCCTGCAATAACTTTTCACACCTCCACCCCCTCTGGAATTATAAAATCACAGTATAATGTTTTGTGCCACGTGGTTGGTTTTATTTTGATCCGCTTCCGTATTCATGTGAGAATGCACACAAGCGAATAGATAAAAACACTACCAGGAATTTGTGGTAAAATGCTTATTTCCAGATTCCTTTCATTGTCACAAATTTGCTTCAGAAACACAAAATGCATGTTTTCTTTTCTCAGTCTTAGAGGACATATTCAGTCAGTTTTAGGCTTTTATTTTCCAGTGGTGCTTCACACAGTTGCACTCCATTCGAACTAGTATGGTGCTGAGGTATCATCTATTGCAAGGCTGGGCTTGGGTCTTAATCTGGAATCCTGAGGAGGTTGGTTGTGTAGTGGGTACGACGACACACTGTATCAGTGTAAGTTCCCAACCTTCATGCCCCATTGCCTCTGTTGTAAAGTGCCAGTGTGGACAAGATTTTTTTTATAATTTATAGAAAATGATGGACTTTGCAAAAGAATTTTGTGTGGCAAATGCATATATACCACGTTTGCAAAAAAAAATAATAATAACTTGATAAATGAAAAATACTGAACTAAATCTTTAATGGTTTGCAGTAGCTGCAAGTTTAAACATTTTAGAGGAAAATAAAGCCTTTTCATACAAATCTGTATATAAAATGCTCTAATATGTAATGAAAGATTCACATTTATTATGGAAACTTTATTGTAGAATAGCACCTTGGTATCAGTTTATACTTTCCTTCTATAATTTGAATAGAGATGTGACTCTCTTTTGTTTGTGAAATACACTAAACAATTTTTCAATAAAAATGTGACCAAAATTGAGTTACTGAGTTGTTGAATAGAAGGTTCAATTTGCTTCTTAATAAAAAAGGACATGTAAGAAGAACAAAAGAAAAAGAGAGTGAGAGAAAGAGTGAGATGTAAACTAGTTTGTCATAATTATTAATTCCATGGCATTAAAGTTACTTTGAATTCAATATAGTGTGCAGATCAATAATTTCATAAGAGAAAATAAAAAGTTTTTTGAAAGTATTGTGCATCTATAAAAATATTACACTGAAAAAAATGATTTACCATTAAATACATTACCTAGAAGTTTCAAATCACTAGCCTGGGATCTGAACATGCTATTCACTGCCATTTCATTTAATAAAAAAACAAACAAACACACATTCGACTACAACACCAGAGGGTGGTATTAGACCAGCTGCTCACAGTTTGCAGATGGTTTCCAGACTAAACAGCTCCCACCAATTTCTCTGTGCAAGTCTCAAGCCTGAAGAAAGCAAGTAAGTAGTTTGTTGTTTTAACAACATAAGTAACATCCTGCAAGACCTACAAACTGAAAATAGAAATTGTTACTGTAAATTTGCCAGTCTTGCATTACTCTACATTTTCTGCTTGATTTAAATGACATTTGAGGAATTTTAACCCCCAGACGACACAATCTCATTACACAGCTAATGGCATGATTCACTAGACCACTGGTGTCAAACTCTAGATTTGTGGGCCAAATGCAGTCTGCTACTTCACAAGGCATGGCCTTACAAAAAAAGTGTGTGACACAATAACTGATCACTTCCCTTGTAATTTAGTTTAGAGGTGTCTGTGTATACAGGTATAGGGTAAACAAAACACATTATTAAAAAGTTCTGGAATGATTTTCATCTTTGCCCATTTCTTCACTGACACTATTTTCCATATTATTATAGTCTTACTGCTGTGTTCCCTTTTTTGCAAATATCAAGGAAAATAAATGCTGGTAAAAAAGGAAGTTTCAAGAGATATGGGAAACAGAGTACAGTATATGCTTTGGCGGAGTTGGGCTTGGAATTCTATGTATTTACATTTAAACCCGTGTCAGGCTTGGGGTGATTTGTAATGATAAAATTTATAGTGTTCAGCCTGAATACCTCTTGGGAAAGTCTACTGCTGCCATCTAGTGGATTAAATAACATCAATCCAAAACAAAAAAGACTATTTCTATGCTTTCTGCCAATTTATGGCAGCTCTAAGGTAACTCATCAATCTTGATGAGTGGGGCAGAACTGCCAAAGAAAAACACAATGGCAAACAAAAACCTGTAAAGGCAGTTCAAGAACGAACTGAAAATGAACCATTGCTTGAAACGAATGATAGTGATGACAATGTGAATTGGTCATCAGACTTTGACACAGAAAGTGAAACTGATGTATGATATGGCAACGTATGTCCAAACCACTGTGATATACCTGGTGAATTTGATTGCATGAAGCTTCACTGTAGCTGTATAATAAAAAGGCAAAATGATTGTAATCAAGTGCACAAGCAAGATATTAGCCCCTTAAGCACTGTTCACTTCAGGGAAAATGTGGAAGTCACTAAGCCTTGCACTGTGGTAGCCTACACAGGGGGCATGTTGATTGTGCAGGTCAAACACAGACATTCTACCATCTTGTATGTAAGCAAAAGAACAAATATAAGAAAAATGTGCAAAGAAATATGCTTCTACTGTCCTAATTGCAACATCGGCTTTGCGTTGATGACTGTTTCAAAATGTATCACACAAAGGTTGTGTACTAAATCTGCATCAGTACAGCAGTGGACATTAGACGTACCTTTTCTACTGAATTTATTTTGACATTTTGGTATTTACATGTGTAAGAGCCATATTCCTAGTTCTATAAGATTCATGAATATTTTACTAGATGACAAAGCATAATCTATGGGAGGTTCCTAAAACCCCCATAAGTAGAATTATATTGGTATATTTTTGACATTTCTAATAGCTTTGAGTAAATATTACTGTTCTGTTAGTGACAGCCTTACCATGTGTGTAAGGCATAGAGCGCATACCGTTTTAAACTGTGCTCGTGCTGTGCCTACGGGCTCTTTGAGTGTGTGAAGTAACTCGCAAAGATAACACGCTTATATAAGCATGAAGCCATACACTTAAAGCGTACTGAAGAAGAAATTAAGAACTTTTAAGTACAGAAATAACTAAAGTTTCTCAAGAAAAGCTAAGTTTAGAGAAGATACATTTTTACTTTTTTTTGCCTTTTACTCTACGTGTGTAACTATTTTTTCTTTATTCTTGTGTGGAATATTTTGCTGTTAACTTTCACTAAATAATTTTAAAACAAACTTTGGGACTGAGAGATTTCTTTTAACACGTGTTTTACCCGTGCTCGATCTCGCCTTACGCTTTGGCGGCTACAACATGTTACTATTACACATAATATCATTTTGTTTTTATTGGAAAAAACGTAACAGTTTTAGCTCATTTTTCCTGGAGCTAATATAACGCTAAGGAGTATTAGTAGTCTGTTATGAAACAAACCTCAAATGATTTTCAATTGTTTAAATCAGGAGAATAAAACTACTAAAGGGGAAAAAAACCCTTAAATATAGGGATTTAGTGTAAACTACATGTGATTTGAGCTACAATCGATTTAAATATTTTTAAAAAGAACTCATTCATCATAATGAAGACATATCTTACCATAGGGGTGTGAACTGGCTAAGTAGGTGAGACTTTAGGAGGAGATTGTACTTTCCATGATCAACAAGTGAAAAGATGCACCAGACCTATCAGAAGCCATGGCTTATATCTTTCATTCTCCATGACATAACTGAACATCTCGGTACAGCTTAAAAAAACCTTATCAGCTTAAGTAGGGAATCACTTGCCCATTTTAGTATTTGTCTGCAAATCAGTCCTCATCCTGCTGAATAAATACATTTCTATGTAGTGGAGTTGCTGATAAGGTTACCCTTCTGAGCACAGGGTTTGAGAAAAGCATTTCCAATTTTAGAACTCAACAGTTAATTTTCAAGTTTTTACGCAATATATTTGCAATTGATATGGAAGATGTTCCTCACAACATACAGAATAAACTTATCAAGTTAAGGTGCAGCAACAATTTGAAGGCCAAGTATTACATTGTTCCTGGCTCTGATTGTAATGGATTCCTCCTAGATACAAAGGCACTGCTGCTCCTTCAGATTACCCGAGTCCTCTCTATACAGTATTTAGGAGCAAACCAACAAATTGAAACACTGACACCACAGTACTGATGACCAGCAGGAGGTGCTACTTTTGCAGCTAGGGCAGCACATAAGTAAAAAGTTAACACTGCAGTTATAACCTCAAAAGAATATAACCATTGCTTTTTATTAACATTATGCTATGTCAGTGCATTTTTTCTGTCAACCCGCAATGTGAACACATCATGTCATTTTGGCATAGTCAACGTGAATCTGACAACTGGCACTAAACAACAAGAAGCATTACTCATGTGACTTGAACGTTTAGAGCCCCCATACCTACTACACAGCCCCTGCTTACCAGATTTCTTGATTTGACTGGGCAGCATGAAGTCTTTTACCCAGTGGTGTCTCCATCTTTTCCCTCAGCATTTGACAGAGGCAATATTTAGTGTTTGAGTGGTAGTTGTCATAGCATACAGCCTGTGGACAAAGATAATGTACAGTGAAGAGCAGCACAAGAAAGCACCTCTGCTTATTTGAATCAGAAGGAACAAAGAGAAATAAGAAAAACAGCAGAAGACAAATGAGTGCCTGACTGTTTCAGCAGATCCAATATGTACACTACAGTAGAAGACAGCAACTAAAGTGGCTTTAAAAGTCACTGATTATTAAAGTAATGTATGCATATTGTGTGCTTCATTTTCTTGTAATCCCTTCTGCTCTTCACATAATTCTCAAAAAATATATAAACACTTTTCTTAAAGTATTTTCTTAAAGAAGTAAAGTTATAGGAACAATAGAAAAGAACAGAGCTACACAAGCATAAGAATAAGAATTACTAAAAGTACAGAATATTAATATGAAATATGTTAAAAATCATCAAAATTCCAAAATGAAATAAAATATTTCTTGATTTTTTTAAAAGTGCTGATTGTAGCTTGTTTCAGTGCATTGAATGTCCTACAAGCTTCATCACTTCAGCTACTGGCCCTGTGAGCTGAAGGGACGAAGAATGTCTGTTAAAAGGAGAAGGCTGCACTTCTCCAACTAAGAATTCATCTGGTAAAGACAATACGAGATCAGCCTTAATCATTTCCCTGCCTCTGGTTATCCACCCGAATCCTGATGCGCGTGTTTTTCACATGATGTTTGTGACAGATGTCCAGGGACCTTACCCCACCAGGATGCTAGAAGAAGGGAAGGACCGGGTAATGAGCAGTATCTTCCCTGGACCATTGGGGCCACAGAGCTTGGGAGCTCAACCCTATGGAGGGACGTGGCCAACACCAGGGGGTGCCTGGACCGATCCAGAACTGTGGTCAGCAGCACTTCCGGCCAGAAGAGGAACTGAACTCACTAGCAGCACTTCCGCCACACCTGGAAGTGCTGCCAGATGAGGAGCTGAACTCGCTAGCAGCACTTCCGCCACTCCTGGTAGTGCTGCCGGATGTTAATTGGGGACCACCTGGAGCACTTCCGGGTGGACTATAAAAGGGCCCAGCAACCACCACTCAAGAGCTGGAGTTGGGAGGAGGAAGATGGAGCTTGCGAGAGAGGAGTGGAGGCGGTCGAAGAGAGAAAAGGACTGAGTAGCTGTGTGTGAGCTGGTGGAACTGGACTGTAAATATTGTAAATAAACACGTGTGTTGTGGACATTTGGTGTCGTGTCTGTCTGTGGCCGGGATATCTGCTACATGTTCAGTAAAGGTTTTGCTAGCTCAGTATGGTTAGTTCACTATTGTATTATGTACAGTATGTACACACATTTAATATTGAGACATGTGAGAAACAATGCTGTTACCAACAGTCTCAGATACAGACTTGACCCACAAACAGTGCACATCTGGGCCATAACAGAGGAAACATAAGCACAAATAGGTAAACAAAAATGGTGACGAAATGATAAAAACATAAACATCTCATAGAAGAGTTGGAACCAAAATCCAATGTAGTAAATTAAATGCTTATACTGAAATACCCAGATAGGGTGAGAAAAACTGGGAAAGTTGTACAGTACAGTGTTTTAAATAAGTTTTGAAATGTTTTTTAAAAGTGCTTTAATATGTGTATTTAATAGATTAAATATGAAACACCATCATAATACCAGCAGCCTAAGAGGAAATTCACTCAAACAAGCGAATAACATGCTTACTCTTCCCAAGTACTGTAAAACACAAAGTTTTGTTCCATAAGTTGCAATTTATGATGTCAGCTTGTCTTGTTTAGTGTGTGTCCAAAGACAATATGTTTTTATCTCGCTTTATTCAGAGAGGGATGGCTCTGTCAGCTATAAGTCACCCAGCATAAATACGACAAAACAATAATGAAATTCAATCAATACATAATTAGCAAATAAGCAATTAGCAATAGTCTGTTTCTCTCATTGTCCTGTAACATTATCCCCAGAAAAGATAGCAGGAGTCGGGGTGAACAGCTGAAAGACTTACATATTTGATGTACTCTCTCATGACATGTTCCAGAGGCAGTATTCCATCTTTCCTAAAAATGGAAGGGTTCCACATAGCTGCTCTTGCAAGCATAACTGAGGAGGACCCAGTCAATGATTGAAAAACTTCTATATCTGAGTGTACCTTGACATGTTCACTGGATCCACCACTAGGAAGACAGAGAAGAAACCAGAAATCAGTTTCATAACTGATCCATCACCTAGAAATTGTAAAGTGTTCAAGAAAACAAAGAGCTTGTTTATAAATTGAACACAAACTGTCACAACGGCCTTGCACCTTGGAGAAAGAACCAGGCAAAAAATGGTACCCATAACTGTTGGTTTTAATAAGCATCTGCAGCAATGAGAAGTCAGGCAAAATGACACCTTTAACTGGCTAACTTAAAAGATTACAATATGCAAGCTTTCGAGGCAACTCAGACCCCTTCTTCAGGCAAGATGTCATGTCATCAACAATGGCCAACATGGTACAACACCCCCTTACTATAAGCAGTTGAAGCCAAGTCAAAACAATTCATTGAAGTAAAACAATCAAAAAATGAAGTTGTCAAATAAATGCTTCTGTTAAGAAAAGAACTTGCACAAATGAATATCCTTGTACATTTCTCATTTAGTTTACACACTTGAATATCTCTAAGTCAAAATACTAAACAACAGCAACTTCACTGCAATGAAGAAACTGACAACCACTGGTCACAGTGTTGCTTAGACTAGCTTTGCGAATCATAGATTAAGAATTTACACCATTGATGCTGAATCGACACTGCAGAGTCCCAGCACACTTGCAAAGCCAGTGACCCAAATGACTGCCTTCATTTTCTAGGTTCTTACATACAGAAAATGAAAAAGAATGTCAGCACAAAGATTACAAGCTTTTAAAAAAATCTACTCTGACTTATTCAGCCTTGAACAAATATGAACATTTGCATAACTGCTAAAGGTACCAGCAAACTTACTTTGCAATGACTGGAATGGAGACTGCATCTGCAATGGCCTTGATTGTGTCACAGTGAACGGGATGTTGTGGTCTCTCTTCTTTAATCCTGTAAAGTCACAAAGTACAACTCTAATATCTGTGAATAAATTGGCACATACCCTACTAAAGACACCAAAATTGATAACATCCTCAATGAAGCAAGAAAGAAATGGACACATTTCTACAAAAATTGAACTACGGAGGTGTATGATGAAGTGTTATTGTGCCACAATTCTAAAGTTAACAGGGTTGCATCAAATTTGATTTTCAGATACACTGCTCTGCTAGAAGATGCATAAAAAAATTGAATTGATGCATCAAAGGCATTCCTTGTTAAGGAGCTCACAAGAACCAGAGCATTCCAATTTACAGACAGCAAAAAGAAAAAAAATATATACAGGCTAAGTAACATAGTAGTCCTAGGGCTCATTGAGATGAAATGAAAATATGAACATGAACTGCATTCACGAGACACTTGTCAGTAGATACTGTGGTCTATGGCCGGCCAGTCATCCTGGCCAATACCCCCAGGCTGCCAGATGGAGTTCTCTTTGCAGCATAGAGGTGCCCTGAATAACAGCAGAGAATTATGGACAATGGAGTTTTCATCCTCACTCCTGATGGATACCACAGGGGCCACTAGATGAAGCTGCAGGGAGGAGCAAAGAATATTTGCTCTACACTCCGGAAGTATGTCTGAGTCACATGGACAAGAGGAATGACGTGCTTCCGGGGTGAAGAAAAAGGACTTTTTATCTGACCCGGAAGTGTTCCTAGTCACATGGATAGAGGGAGTGAAACACTCAAGGGCTATGGGAAATCCTCAGACGGCGAGCTGAGCTGGGTGGAAGGGTGGCAACGCGTCTGGGAGTTGAGGATTGGTTTATTGTGATTATTGTAGTAATTTATGAGTATTGAGGAGAAGAGGGTGCTTTGTGCACTGTGCAGTATAAATAAAGTCAACATTTGGACTTTTACCTCGTGTCTGACGTCTTGGTCAAGGGTTCAAGGGAGCAATAGTGCCTCCTATCTGTCACAATACTCAACACTCTAAATGCTGTCCAGAATGCTAAATTAAACATGAATGATTGATATTTACAGCAGGAAAAGGCAAACAGGGTGTTCAAACGTAAGATACAAAGGAATATCAATGTTCTCAACTGACTAAAGACATCTGACTATCTTGACAATTACTGATGTCATTTTTGATGCTGGCCACGTCTGTTTAGTGGTAACCAAGCTGGTTGCTATCACATGATTAGCATTAACATGACATGACATCCAGTGCTGACTATTTAAGATGGCATTGCAGCATTCTCAGTATACTAAGGATTTCAAAAACAAACCTTTCCAACATGACTCATGTTTATTTTAGTTACGGATCAATTCTCAATGACTTTGCTAAGTGAATTCTGCTCTACTCTGTTTCACAACAATGTTTTTTTGTCCCAAAAAATAAGTTTGCTACTTTAGCTAGTAGTCTGATCTAACCTCTGCTTGTTTTTGAGCTGAAATTTGTGAAGCTCTTTAAAAGCTCTTTACTTCTGCAGGGAGCACATTGACAGTATAACTGAGTGATTTTTTTTTGTTGTTTTTAATATACAGTGGAGGAAATAAGTATTTGATCCCCTGCTGAATTTGTAAGTTTGCTCACTAACAAAGAAATGAACAGTCTCAAAATTTTTATGGTAGTTTCATTTTGATGGAGAGAGACCGAATATCAACCAAAAATCCAGAAAAAGCACATTACATAAAAGTTATAAATTGATTTGCATGTCAATGAGATACATAAGTATTTGATCCCCTACAACCGAGCCAGAATTCTGGCTCCCACAGATTACAATCAATCAATCAATTACAGATACTCCTGATCTCAACTCATTATGTGTATGAAACACACCTTTCCACAGAATCAATTTCTTCCATTCCAACCTCTCCACCATCATGGGCAAGACCAAAGAGTTGTCAAAGGACATCAGGGACAAGATTATAGACCTGCACAAGGCTGGAATGGGCTACAAGACCCTCGGCAAGAAGCTTATTGGTATGATTATTCAGAAATGGAAGAAATATAAAATGTATATATTGATATACACACTATATTACCAAAAGTATTGGGACACCTGACTTTACACACACATGAACTTTAATGACATCCCATTCTTAATACATAGACTTTAATATGGAGTTCGCCCACACTTTGCAGCTGTAACAACTTCAACTCTTCTGGGAAGGCTTTCCATAAGGTTTAGGAGTGTGTTTATGGGAGTTTTTGACCATTCTTCCAGGAGAGCATTTATGAGGGTAGGCACTGATGTTGGACGAGAAGGCCTGGCTTACAGTCTCCGCTCAAATTCATCCCAAAGGTGTACTATCAGGTTGAGGTCAGGGCTCTGTGCAGGCCACTCAAGTTCCTCCACATCAAACTTGTTCATCCATTTTCTTATAGACGTTGCTTTGTGCACTGGTGCACAGTCTTGTTGGAACAGGAAGGGGCCATCCCCAAGCTGTTCCCACAAAGTTGGGATCATGAAATTGTCTAAAATGGCTTTATATGCTGAAGCATTAAGAGTTCCTTTGACTAGAACCAAGGGGCCAAGCCCAACCACTGAAAAACAACCCCACACCATAATCCCCCCTCCACCAAACTTTTCACTTGGCACAATGCAGTCAGGCAAGTGCCGTTCTCCTAGCAACCGCCAAACTCAGACTTGTCTATCAGATTGGCAGACAGAGAAGTGTGATTTGTCACTCCAGAGGACATGTCTTCACTGCTCTTGAGTCCAGTGGTGGTGTGCTTTACACCATTGCACTTGGTGATGTAAGGCTAGGATGCAGCTGCTCGGCCATGGAAACCCATTCCATGAAGCTCTTCTTGAGCTAATCTGGAGGCCACACGAAGTTTGGAGGTCTGTAGCTTTTGATTGTGGAGAAAGTTGGCGACTTCGGGACACTGTGCACCTCAGAATGCGCTGTCTCCGGTCTGTGATTTTACGTGGCCTACTACTTACTTTGTGGCTGACTTGCTGTTGTTCCCAGTTGCTTCCACTTCATTATAATACCACTAACAATTAACCATGAAATATATAGTAGCGAGTAAATTTCACGAATGGACTTATTGCACAGGTGACATCCCATCACAGTTCCACACTTGAATACACTGAGCTCCTGAGAGCAACCAATTCTTTCAAAAATGTTTGTAGAAGCAGTCTGCATGCCTATGTGCTTGATTTTATACACCTCTGGCCATGGAAGTGATTGTAACACTTGAATTCAATGATTTGGAGGGATGACCCAATACTTTTGGCAATATAGGAAATTTTATATATACATATAACAGTAATGGCACTCTTGACTTATAGTTTTCATCCTCTTTCTCTGTACATTTAGTTTTCATTTGCTCAGTGGCTGATGCGCTTGATGCATCCTCAGCAGCTCTTTTTTCATCGGCATCTTTTCATGTTAAAACTGATTAAGTCAGTGTTTGTGTTGTAATTACTTAATACATTTTCTTAATTCTTCATTTAAGCTGGCACTTAAGTGTTCAGTCTGCATCAAGAATGATTTGATATATGGAGGGGTAGGGAAAATGACAGCAAAGGTGAGATGAGAATGGCGCCCGTATGCATGCACCTCACGGCCGCCCTGCTGCTCGCTGCCGAGAGTTGATTCTACAATAAAATAAAAAAAAAAAAAGAGTAATAAAAATCATCACCCCAAAAGCGGACAGCACAGGTCATGTAGTATATGTGCACCAAATGTCAGGTCAATAGGTCAAACGATTTGCGAGCTACAGGTGATTTAAAATCCTGGGCAGACAAACAGACAGCCACGGTAGCGTATTATATAAGAAGATATGAAATGGTTTCTTAAATATCTTATGTTTGTGCCTCATGTTATTTACTCCCCACTCTATTCATTGATAATGCTTTATGTTATGTTATATAATAATAACAATAAAAAGCAATGTTTGAACTCTAGGGGGCTCTGCCCCCTGCTCACTTCGCTCGCCAAACCCTGGGGTTTGGCTAATCGTATATATACAATTTAAAGAGACTGTTATTTTCATGACAATTATTACATATGCATTATTTTCACTTTTACTTTAAAACTTCAGTTAAAACAATATTTGGAATTAACTTTTCTTCAAGATCGCTTTGAATTTTGATTCTGTGTTTGGATTTGCATCGTGACAAAGCACTGTATAACTGACTGTGAGTGAATATAATTTCTTTCTCTCTAATAAATAAATTGACTTTTTCGAAAGTTTGCCCCTCTGATTTGTTAATTATCATAGCAAAAGCTATTCTCACGGGAAACTGTGAAAGTTTTAATATGAATGGCATATCAAGATCTCCTTTTGTGTCTAATGTTATTCGCGGAATATGTACTACATTACCTTTCTTGTTGCCTGTTAAAATTTTAATACAACTAATCTTGTTCCACTGCATAGTCCATCACTCATACATAACTTACGCAATAAAATTATGATACATCCTTCTTTCAACAGTAATTCGGCAGGTGGAAGATATTGTATTGTAGATATTCTATGGGATATTGTAAATTGATGTTTTTATCTTCCGCACGAACTGCTTCAGCATAGTCTATTGATACGCACTTAATCAATTTGCCGTGTAACTGATCAACAATTTCCGTGTTAATTCAGTTGACTTCATCGTTTCTTGCTGCCATATTTAGATGAATGGGTGATTCTAAACTGGATCTTCTTAAGTGTGTGTGTGTGTGTGTGTTCAAAAGTAAGCCCTTTAATGGATTGGTGTCTGTTCAGGCTAAGTGCCGGAATGCACCTGATGTCCGTGGTCTTGTTTGAAAATACTTGTACGTAGGGCGTGACTTAAAAGAAATTCATGGCAAAAGTGTCTGTCTTGCGTGACTTGCTCCCAAAAGTTGTAAGTATGGCGTGACTTGAAAGAATCTAATGGTAAAAGTCTCTATCTTGTTGGACTTCCTTCCAAAGAGTCACGTCTCGTTGCAAGATTAGTCTCATTACAAGATTTTTTTTATTATAATAGAGAGATAAGGAAATTGATAAATAAAATAAGAACCTGATCCCCAGTGATTGCTTACAGTCTTAAGTTTTACTTTGTCTTTCTGGAACCTGTGCTACTTCAACCACTTTCAAAAACCAGTCCCAATGCCCTGAAACTCTGAAGGCTCATCATTATTTCCACTTAATAAAACACAAACACTGGTGTTCTTCAATTTGCATTGGTAATGAAAGCACACAAGTCTAGATGGGTTGATGATGATTTGAAATTGCACTTAAAAACAAAAGTAAAAAATACAAATCTCCTCATTCTTGTACCGAGTTATGTCTGCTTGTCAAAACTCGTAAATCCGTATGTTGTCAAAGAAGAATGTCTATTCAGTGGATAAGGGTGACTGAAAGTTACGATAGAATAGTTTATGTGAAATCAAATATGTATCAGGCATTATGCACTCTGGGTCAGGGATATAAAATTAATCACCATCATCATGGTAGAACACACACTTACCTTCCGTGTACTGCAATTGCAGCTACACCTGTGCTTTCAATGCGCTGAACTAGCTTCACCGTTTCTTCCACCTAAAAGTGCAGAAATAATAACAGAGTGTCATTACAGGAAAGCTCAGTGAAGACCTGGCAGGAGTTGGCTAATGAAGGCTATGTCCTTCAGTGGGAAAGGGAAAAAAAACAAAAACATACTGAATACATTGCATTCTGAAATTATTCAGACCAACTCAATTTTTTTTACATTTTGTTAGCTTCATGCTACAATCTTTTAAATTAATTTTTCCCTTTTTCACTATGTAATTCTGATATAGTGAGTGTTGCTGGATGAGGGGAAAACATGAGTACAAAAAGATTTTATCATCAGGCAGCAACATAGGAAAATGTGTAAAGAGTTAAGGGGTCCGAATACTTCCTAAATACACTGCATACACATATACATACACACACATACAATAAATGTAGCAATGGCGCCGCCTGTCTGTCACAGTATATACATGGTTGTAGGGAAGTAATTTCCTGATAATGTATTACAGTTGTAAGGGTTCTGAGACTGTACTCAGTGACTATCACTATAGAAATATTAACCCAACTCAAATAATGACCCTAAACTGACGACTTTGTTCATATTTTACAAATGTACAGTTGTGCTTGAAAGTTTGTGAACCCTTTAGAATTTTCTATATTTATGCATAATTCTGACCTAAAACATCATCAGATTTTCACTCAAGTCCTAAAAGTAGATAAAGAAAAACCAGTTAAACAAATGAGACAAAAATATTATACTTGGTCATGTATTTATTGAGAAAAATGATCGAATCTATACTAATAAAAGGCAAGCCCTCACTGACTCACTCACTCACTCACTCACTGACTGACTCATCACTAATTCTCCAACTTCCCGTGTAGGTAGAAGGCTGATATTTGGCAGGCTCATTCCTTACAGCTTACTTACAAAAGTTGGGCAGGTTTAATTTCAAATTCTACGCGTAATGGTCATAACTGGAACCTATTTTTTAGTCCATATACTATAATAGACTTCTGCTTGATGCCCGTAATTTAGTGCCTGCCCATATAAGGCCGTCTGTCAGCGGCAATCCAATAGAAACACTGCCGCTAAATATTCATGGGTGAAGGACTGTGCTTATGCAGAGGAAGATGAGATGGTCAGGGTGGTGTTTGGCACAAACTCAGCGAAACTGCGAGAGAAACTTAAGTGCTGAGTCTTAGCTAACATTAAATACAGCCGTGCGGTGGAAAAAGTCAATGTCCCGCTAAAGAAAGACAGTGTAAAAAAAACCCGTGCCTGCAGTGTGTCACGTCTCATATAAAGAGGAAGACGAGCTGTTTATTGATGCAGTAAGAAACGAATCGATGAATGAAACCTGTTATCTTTACAACGATTGACAAACACGGAATGTAACTTGAACACAACACATCCTACAAATACGAACCTGATTGAAAGAAATAATGATAATCAAATCCTTGCTGACAGCAACACTCATAACACTCACAAAACAATTAATGTATATTGACAATCATGTTACGTTATTTTTAAAATGTTCCCTTTTCTTTTCATAACTTCTTTAACACACTACTTCTCCGCTGCGAAGCTGGTATATATATATATATATATATATATATATATATATATGTGTATATGTATATATATATATTATATATGTATATGTATATATATATACCCCAATCTACATACTCTCAAATAGACAAACCACACGCTGTGGCGCAATGGGTAGAGGCTTCGCCTCTAGCACCGACATCCGAGGTTCGATTCCCAAGAGGGGGTGCACTGAGTATGTACGTGCGCTTCCCGATTTATTTTACCCTCGCATCGCCTTGGTTTGAGACGTATGAAAAAATATGCGGTTAACGCAGAAAGACAGATCACCAATTGAGGCGTAACCACAATAGCACGCGGGCTCGAGGCGTCGGTGCGCGTCAACTCGATCTGAATTGCGCGATCACATTCGAAAAAATATATCTTTTCAAGTTCTATTTAGTCAACACAAATATCTTTGGTTGGAATGTAAGGCGAATTTACTCTTTACATTTGTATGGTGAAGAAAAATTTATGCAATGATGCCTACATTTAACTTACATTCCTACCAAAGATATTTCTGTCGACTAAATAAAAATTCCTTCTATTTAAAATTTAAATAGAACTTGAACAGATACGATAGTATCAGCGTATTGCACTTATCACTGATATGAAATAGGCTGCCCATTTAATTATTTAGGAATGGATAAATAAAAGATTTTGTACAAATAATGTTTTTCATTTTTCTTCCTTGATGGATTCTGGCACCCCCAGCAACAGTTGCTCGCACCCCAAAGAGTGTATATATGTAGATATGTATGTTGTGATGTATGGCCGGCTGTTCATCCCGGCCAATACCCCCACGCCGCCAGGTGGAGCCCTGCCTGCAGTATGGAGGTGCCCCGAAGACCAGCAGGGCATTATGGACATTGGAGTCTTTATTCACAGCTCTGCTGGATATCATATATATATACACATACAGTATATATATATATATACAGTATATATATATATATATATATATATATATACACAGTATATATATATATATATATATATATACATATATATATATATATATATATATATATATATATATACACAGTATATATATATATATATATATATATATATATATATATATATATATATATATATATATATATATATATATATATATATATATATATATATATATATATATATATATATATATATATATATATATATATGTATATATATATATATATATATACACATATATATATGTGTGTGTATACATATACATATATATAATGTGTGTATACATATATATATATATATATATATATATGTATACACACACATATATATATATGACAGCAACACTCATCACTCACAACAGTGACAAAACAATTACATTGACAATCATGTTACGTTATTTTCAAAATGTTTCCTTTTCTTTATCATTACTTCTTTAACACACTACTTCTCCGTTGTGAAGCACGGGTATTTTGCTAGTATTACATATTTGTGAGTGGCAAAAGTATGTGAACCTCTAGGATTAGCAGTTAGTTTGAACGTGAAATTCGACTCAGGTGTTTTCAATCAATGGGATGACAATCAGGTGTGAGTAGGCACCCTAGGGATCTCGCAAAGTCTGCTCTTCACAACACATGTTTGGGGAATTGCATCATGGCACAAACAAAGGAGATTTCTGAGGACCTCAGAAAAAGAGTTGTTGATGCTCATCAGGCTGGAAAAGGTTACAAAACCATCTCTAAAGAGTTTTGACTCCACCAATCCACATTCAGACAGATTGTGTACAAATGAAAGAAATTCAAGACCATTGTTACCCTCCCCAGGAGTGGTCGACCAACAAAGATCACTCCAAGAGCAAGGTGTGTAATAGTCTGCAAGGTCACAAAGGACCCCAGGGTAACTTCTAAGCAACTGAAGGCCTCTCTCACATTGGCTAATGTTCATGTTCATAAGTCCACCATCAGGAGAACATTGAACAACAACGGTGTGCATTGCAGGGTTGCAAGGAGAAAGCCACTGCTCACAAAAAAAAATTACTGCTCGTCTGCAGTTTGCTAAAGATCACGTGGACAAACCAGAAGGCTATTGGAAAAAATGTTTTGTGGACAGATAAGAAAAAAAACAGAACTTTTTGGTTTAAATGAAAAGTGTTATGTTTGGAGAAAGGAAAACACGGCATTCCAGCATAAGAACCTTATCCCATCTGTGAAACATGTTAGTGGTAGTATCATGGTTTGGGGCTGTTTTGCAGCATCTGGGCCAGGACGGCTTGCCTTCATTGATGGAACAATGATTTCTGAATTATATCAGAGAATTCTAAAGGTCAGGACATCTGCCCATGAACTGAATCTCAAGAGAAGGTGGGTCATGCAGCAAGACAACGATTCTAAGAACACAAGTCGTTCTACCAAAGAATGGTTAAAGAAGAATAAAGTTAATGTTTTGGAATGGCCAAGTCAAAGTCCTGACCTTAATCAAATCGAAATGTTGTGGAAGGACCTGAAGCGAGCAGTTAATGTGAGGAAACCCACCAACATCCCAGAGTTGAAGCTGTTCTGTACGGAGGAATGGGTAAAATTCCTCCAAGCCGGCGTGCAGGAATGATCAAAAGTTAGGGAAACGTTTAGCTGCAGTTATTGCTGAAAAGGGGGGTCACGCCAGATACTGAAAGCAAAGGTTCACATACTTTTGCCACTCACAAATATGTAATATTCAATCATTTTCCTTAATAAATAAATGGCCAAGTATAATATTTTTGTCTCATTGTCACAACTGTATGACAAGTTTTCTGACCGTTAGAAACTGAGGATGAAAATAACACACACCTTACTGTTAACTAATTAAAAATGGTAAATGGCAGTATTTGTTAGTTGATTATCTTATTTCTCATGTTAAAAACTTTGGGAAAGAAAATGTTTTAAAATGTAAAATGAATGTGCAACTAATAAGTACAGGTAACAATATTAAACGCTGAAACTTATATGCACATAAATATCAGAGTAACAAGACAGGCTTTACATCAAGAGGAGACACACCTAGAAACAATATATCCAGTTCATTAGTAATTGAAAAGATTTATCCAAAAGAACTTTCTTATTTTTAAAAGAGGCAATTTTTAAAACATAAAGTCTAACATACAATAATACATATTAGATAATAAAAGATGGAGAGGAGTCTTATTATCATTTTATTTTGATTTGTGTAACTGTGCAATATTGACCATTAAATGAAAAAAAATCAACGTTGACAAGAGCAATATTTTAGAATTAGGAAGAAAACAAAAAACTTACAGAAGGAAGAATTCGAATTTTGCATGTCACAGGCTTGATAATTCCTTTGACAAGAGTTCTCAGTATCTATCAAAAAACATAAAATAGTTTTGTTACTCAAAACATTTCAAAGTGCATCAACATCAGCTATTGTGCTCACTGAGCCAAAACAATACTCAATTTAATTCATTTTTCAGCTATTTGTTTTAAAAGGGAGTATATCACCGTCTTTATAAAGCAAGTATTAAAGTGATAAAAATCAGGCCATTCATTTTTTACAATTTTGAAGGAACTTCCTTTCAATATGCACATCCATCCATCCATTATCCAGCCCGCTATATCCTAACTACAGGGTCACAGGGTCTGCTGGAGCCAATCCCAGCAAACACAGGGCGCAAGGCAGGAAACAAACTCCGGGCAGGGCGCCAGCCCACTGCAGGGCACACACACACACCAAGCACACACAAGGGACAATTTAGAATCGCCAATGCACCTAACCTGCATATCTGGACTGTGGGAGGAAACCGGAGCACCCAGAGGAAACCCACTCAGACACGGAGAGAACATGCAAACTCCATGCAGGGAGGACCTGGGAAGTGAACCTGGGTCTCCTAAATGCGAAGCAGCAGTGCTACCTCTGCTTCACCACAATATGCTCATGTTTCTTAAAGTATACCTCTCTATTATAAAAGAACATTTAGAGACGAGACAAGATTATTTCCAAGAGATTCTTTTAAGTCCTGTGAGACGAGACTATTGCAAAGAGGTTTTTTTCAAATCCTGCCCTCCTCTCAACCATTTACAGTTAACGGCCCATGCGCATGGTCCTCTCACTCATGTGAAAGCTATCGTCAGACACAGTTCCAGCGCTCTCAGCTCTTATAAATTTTTATGTTTTCCTCACTTTAAGTTACCAACAAAAGAAGACTTATGTCCAAATCTTAATGAAGAATGTTATCCTAAAGGGTAGAAATGATGAATGCAAATGAATTAGCGTGAAAATTGATGATCGGTTACACAGCAAATTGGTTAAATGCGTATCAATAGACTGTGCTGAAACAGTTGGTGGTGATGGTGTGGAAGATGAAAACATCAACTTACAATATTCCACAGAATATCTACAACTGTTAATACCCTCCGGCCTTCCACCGGTCGAATTACTGTTAAAAGAAGGATATATCATAATGTTATCGTATAATTTATGTATGTGTGATGGGCTATGCAATAGGACAAGATTAGGTGGATTCAAAATTGGTCAAACAATTCTGACATGTAAAATTTTAACAGGCGACAAGAAAGGTAATGTAGTACATCTTCCATGGAAAACATTAGACACCAAAGGAGATTTTGACATGCCATTCATATTAAAACGTTTACAGTTTTCCGTGAGAATAGCTTTTGCTATAACAATTAACAAATCACAGGGACAAACATTAGAAAAAGTTGGTTTATTTATTAGAGAGAAAGAAATGATATTCACTCAGGGCAGCTATACGTCGCGTTGTCACAATGTCACTCAAACACGGAATCAAAATTCAAAGCGATATTGACAAAAAGTTAATTCCAAATATTGTTTTTGCAGTAAAAGTGTAAGTTTAAAAAGTATTTGCATGTTAATTTCAAAGCCAAACAGAATGAAAACGTATAACGCAATGAATACCTCTAATGCAACATGAAATAATTTTCTTATTACTTTTTACTATTTTTTACTCTGCTTAATTACTCGCTGTAATGTAAAATATTTAGGTCTATTATGTATATGTAACAATTCTCATGAAAATAACAATCTATTTAAATTGTACATCCGCTTCCGCATATGCGAGTGGCAGAGATGCGAAGTGCGTAGCACAGTGAAGTAAGCAGGGGGCAGAGCCCCCTAGTACTTCATTACTTAAATTCTTATACAGCATTAAATTGTTGATGTCTTCAAGAATTTTGAAGAGATGGATTATACCTCTACAAACACTTTCTGCTCAGGACCTTAGACGTTTACGCCTATTGGCTTCTCAGATGAGGACATGACTTTAAGTTCCAGGGCAGCAATTGGCTCCCTTTTTCAGCACTGCACTTCTGGATCTGTTCCATGTTTGTTGGTAGTATAATAACGAGAATTCCCCTTAAAACACCATGCATGGCTTCACTACTACTGCTTTGTTGACTCTGAGTGTAATATCTCTTGGTTTATATTCAGTAGGTACTACGACATAACCTTCTTACTTTTTGTACTATGTCTGGTTGAGAAAATAAACATAACCCTCTAAATATGTTTCAGGGCTTGCTTCCTATTATGTCAGTGTCTTTCTTTGTAGTTTTCTTCTTTTTAAATTCTTTAATTAATGTCTCACTTATTGGAAAACAAATTAGTCTCTGTGACAAGAAAAGCTAAATTAAAAAAATGCCTTGTTTTGAAAACAGTGATATCAGGAAACCACCATTATTCAAGATTGCTAATAGGGAAGTCATTACCCTGCACAGTTTGTGATTCGTAAATAAATGTTCTTTCTACCATCTGTGCATGATCAATCTGCCTCATTTTCTGACAATTCTATTTTCTCTTACTGCAGAAAAGTAAACAAAAAGAAAAAGAAAAAAAGAAAGACATCCCGAGACAGTGTGCATATAAAACATATAATGCGTTCACATGCTGGCAAGCCAGTCATTTTTGCTAGGTGAAGAGGCAATTATTGTGAATCGTCCCAGGTAATGTGTGCAGACAGCTTTCTATGGCAGTGCTCCAAAGTGCTTTAAAAAGCTGAGAAGAGTGATTGTTTCAAAAATAACACAATATCAATGTAGTATGTTTGATGATTACAGATACTCATGGACTGCTGAAATCTGTAGAAGAATGTTCTAACTAGCTTTATGGACAGTTTATAATATAAAAAAAAAAAATCAATCAATTAATCTTCAATTTAAACAAAACCTTTCATATTCGCTGCAGAATGTGTTAACATGACTTTGATTTCACTTAAATCAAGGTTTATGAATCTATATTACTAAGCAGTTACTGCAATTGTGTGTGCTTATGCATATAAATTTGTATGGTTCTGTTCTTTATTCTTGAAGATATGTAGAAGTGCTTGAAGTTTGCAGTTATTCAAGAGAAAAAAAAACAGAAGAATAAACTGAAATGAGCTGAACATTATCTCAAAATTAAAAATAAAATTCTTTTAATTTCAGTAAAATGTGGGAAGTGACTCACTCTGTGCTTCTCACTTAAATAAGGGTAGGCAGTGAATTTCCTTGTTTAATGTTTTCCCCTCACCTGCAAGGTGGCAGTTTTTCCTTAAGTAATAAAAACACTGAATTAAAAGTAAAATTAAAACCAGTGTACTGTAGTCCTATTACAGTGACTTGGGAAAAGGGTCAGACGACATCTTTCAAGAATTTCTATATTTACAGTAATATCCATCATTGATTGTCCTGGCTACTGTCTTGTTCCCCATACCATACTTAAAGAAACATTTTTTTTTTTTTTTTTAAGAACGCTGCAAAGAAAAAAATGCCCCAAATAGTGTGACACTGTACTGCCATAATTTACTCCAGCTACATTATATTAAAAGCCATTTTAATAACAAAAATTCCAAGTGGTACATTATGCAATACATTTGCAAGCCCATTTCTTACACCAGACATAACAGTGGAGCATAAAGATCACGGTTTACAAAATTAGTTAATTTTGTCAGCAAAATATTATTCTTTTTGCCTTCCACTCATAGTGTAATTAAATTTCTCCTTAAAAAATATGACAACTGTTTCTAACCATAATACATAAAAAAGGTAAATTTTCATTTTCCTCCCTGTCACCTCACATGATTTAACATAGTAAAATGTGACAAGGCAATTGCTGAACAATCTGAATGATTAAAATGAACAACAAATTTGGTAATATGAAAATTATATACAAATAACCAGCTAAAGATAAACAAACAAGCGGCAGGACATTTCTGGCACTTTTAAAAGCAGCCAAACAGAATAAAGACTGTTTGTCAAACTCAGTTCTGAATTGCCAGTGCCTTCCGGTTTTCATTCAAAACAATTTATTACGCAGGAGTCAATTTCTGCCTGTAACTGGCCTGCTTGTGTATCTGAAAATGTGTTATTTATATATAATGTGTTTATACAAAAATAACCCTATTTACATTTGTGTTACCTTCCAAATGTATTTGTTTTGATTTTAAGTCTTAGTGTCAGTTATTATTAGTAGCTTGAGGATGAGCTCACAGGTGTCAGCCCTTGTGTGAAGATCTACTTGTGTAAAACGATAATCTCTTCTCCTTTGGCTTGCGGTTCTCCCAGTCTGCAGTCGACAAAGCAGACTTTATTTCAGTTTACGTCTCCCAAAGGGGTTTCCAGGTGGTGTCTCTGACAGAGACATGGATTCGACCAGAAGTCACAGTAACACTGACAGCACTTTCTTCTTCCACTTCTCTCACTCCTGTCGCTCCATTGGTAGGGGCGGGAGGACAGTTATTTCTTACATCTAAGAGCTGGAAATTCACCCCTCTGAGTAATGTAGGCAACTTCACTACTTTTGATTTAAAATCTATTACTGTCTCCTTTCCAATTAACATGATCATTGTTGTTGTTTATCGTCCTCCAGGTTTGCTCAGGATTATCCTTGATAAACTGGATGGACTGTCCTTTTCCCACCCAGATAATAGCAGCCCACTTCTAATTCTCAGGGACCTAAACATCCAACTGGATAGCCCACCTGTTGATGAATTTCTTGCTCTTTTTTCCTCCTTCAACATCATAAAGCTCCATACCCTTATGACTCACAAGGCTGACAATCTGCTTGACCTCATTCTCTCATGCAACTGCACTCCCACAGATGTAACAGTCACTCCTCTACATACATCTGACCACTTTTTCATTCAGTTCTACTGCTCCCCTCTACTCACTCTTCTTCTCTCCCCACTGTATTCTTCCACCAACAGCTCCTCTCCCTCGCTCCCACCCATTTCTCTTCCATAGTCTCCTCTACTCTCCTTGCTCCTGACTAATTCTCTTCTCTCGACACCAACACTACCACATACACCAACTCATTAGGCTCCATTTTCCAGTCCCAAGGGTTCTCTTATCATTGCTATACAGATTATACACAGCTGTACCTGTCATTCCTCATGGAAGACAATACAATATTAGCTAGAGTCTCTGCATGTCTTACTGATCTCTCAACCTGAATGAAGAACCACCCTCTACAGCTCAACCTGGCAAAAACAAAGTGTCTTGTGATCCCAGCCAGCTAGTCTGTTCAGCTCCTCATCTCTGTACAGTTTGACTCACTGTTGCCAACACCTGCCAAGTCAGTACACAACCTTGGGGTGGTGAATGATCAGCAGCTATCTTTTTCTAACCACATTTCTAGTGTTTCTGGTTCATGCAGGTTCATGCTGTGCAACATCAGCAAGATCGGAAAGAGCTTGCAGAACCACTTCTGGCTTTGGTCTTGTTGTGACTACAACAACTCACTTCTGGCAGAAGTACCCGCATGTGCTATCAAACTGCTGCAGATGGTCCAGAATGCAGCAGCCTGTCTTGTATTTAACCAGCCAAGACAGGCACATGTCACTGCTTTCTTCAGGTCGCTACACTGGCTCTCTGTAGCAGTATGCATTAAGTTCAAATGCATGCCTACAGAGTAGTCAGTGGGTCAGCACCTGAGTATATGGAGACACTGGCATAGTGCTATACTCTGGTGATACCGCCCTTGTGTGGAATCAAGTCTCAATTCAGATTCTTTTCCTGTGTAGCTTCTATTTGGTGGAAGGGGCTGCTCACATCAATCTGTACAGCTGACTCCCTCATTGTATTCAAGAAATAATGTTATTCAGCCTTAACCACTCCCCTCAACACCACTTGCCCAATCACTACGCCTACTGCGCACATCCCCTCCCTGTATCACCCTGTGACACTCTCATTGTGGCTACCTCGCCCTTCAACACAGCCGGTTATAATGGCATGGCAGAAAAGTAAATTTTCTATTCAAAAGCACTGATATTTAGTTCGTAATAGAAAAAGGGGGGCAAGAGCCGATAAAGACCATCAAAAAAAAAGAAAATGAACAAAAAAGAGCTGCATATAATAAAAATCAAGAACAAAGGGAATCATCCAATAAATGAAAGTGAAAAATATCACAAACAACATGCGAACAAAAAAGCAAAAAAGCAACATTTATAGAATGTAAGTTAGAGGATACAGTAATTCATAATATTGTTTTTGACGAGGCATTAATATAATTTAATTTTTTATTTACTTTTTATTATGTTTTACTACTGCTTTTGGGCAGAACAGTGGCACAGTGGTAGCGCTGCTGCCTCGCAGTTAGGAGACCTGGGGTCACTTTCCGGGTCCTCCCTGCGTAGAGTTTGTATGATTTCCCCCTGTCTGTGTGGGTTTCCTTTGGGTGCTCCGGTTTCCTCCCACTGTCCAAAGACATGCAGGTTAGGTGCACTGACGATCCTAAACTGTCCCTAGTGTGGCTGTGTGCGTCTGTGTGTGCCCTGCAGTGGGCTGGCATCCTGCCCAGGGTTTGTTCCTGCCTTGCCTGTGCTGGCTGGGATTGGTTCTAGCAGACCACCCGCCCCCCTCGTCACCCTGTGTTAGGATATGGCAGGTGGGACAATGACTGATTGACTTCTACTTTTTACTACGTTTTATTATTCATTGGTATTTAAAATAGACAGTTGTAGTGAAATACTCAACTCAGTGATTTTCTCTCTATAACAACTAAGGACCAAACCGTCTTCCTCCCGCTCCCCACATACCCTTCTATATACCATCTCTTTAAATACAATCACTTTCTCTAATGAAGGAGCACCCCGACACCCTTTGAGTGGCTCAGCAAAGAGATGGCAGGTGCCCAGTGCCCACTCCTGGGGGTTGCCAAGTGAAGCAAGCAGGGGGCGGAGCTCCCTAGTTGATTGGGAAAAAAAAAACTTTGCTCTGTGATATTTTACATTGTTGGTTAATTTACTGTTAGATTAAGTTTAATTGCTCTATCAATTGTAGCCTATAATTGTAAATGTATTAGTTATTACATATTTTCACTTGTGGCTATCAACCTGTCCCACTACAATTGCCAAACAGGCCCTAGCCTAATGTTACTCGATTATATTTACCTCTTTTGTAAGTTGTTTTGGATAAAATTAACACTCGTTCTTAAAACACAGTATAGCCAGCACTGGCATCTCGATTGTTAATTCTCAATTATAAAGGAAGTATTCAAAAGTAACAAACAGAATAATATGTTAATTTGAAAAATAATACAAAGCACAAAGGAAGTATCTGTGCTATAGAAAAATAACCCAAATTAGGTCCTGGAACTAATATATTTTTTTTCTCAATTGAAATAAATTGCTTTAAAAATTTTTGTTGTTGCTGCTCCATATGAACTTTAAACATCAAACTCTATAAATGATTTGACTTTGACAAAGCAAAGTGGGCCTCAACTTGCAGTATACTAAAAAAAAGGTGAAAAATATTGGGAGGCCTCAAGGGCATGAATGAAATAACCAAAGGCAAAAAACAGAGTCAGAAAGCAAGCAAAAAATAAAAAAGGGAGATATCAATTAAATGGACCTTACTTAAAATGCAAACTTGAAATTTATAGTTAAAAACATGATCCAATAACTATTTAAATCTTTCAGACACAGAGAAGAGCACAGGCAGAGTGCTCTTTTGGTAGAGGATCACAATCTCGGACAACCCAAAATTATAATGATCTAACATTTGTTTATGTGGCAAGATTAACAAATACTGCATCCAACACTCCCAAATTTGGATGTTCTGCTGAGTACTGCTGTATTGTATATAATGGGGTGTCCAACTCCTGGGGGGCCACAGTGGTGGCAGGTTTTCATTCAAACCACTTTCTCCATTATTAACCAATCCCTAATGCTAATGGCATACTGTGTTGCCTTGACTACGCTAAATTAGCAGTAACTGGCTGCTCTTTAAGATAGTGGCCAAAACGAAAACCTGCAGCCATTGTGGTCATCCAGGATAGAGTTGGATACCCCTATTAAAAATGAACACATCATAATAAATAAAAACTTAAGTTTAATTGGGGTATCTCGTTTATTTTTTAATTTGAATTACAAATAACTGCTCAAAAAAACTTTTGCAAATGCATACATACAAAATGCACAAAAAGAATAGCTGTAATTTAGATAGTTAACATAAAAATTCAAACATGTGTCAATGACCACTTTTAGTCATATACTAATACAAGACTATATTCTTGTATTATACAACAAAAGAAGCAGGTCCATAAAAGTCAAACAGTTTTTTGAGTGGCATGTAATCAAATCTGTCTTTCATCCTCACAAGAAATATTAACCTTAGGGTTGAATGAGTTTGTGTAATAGAGCTTACATAATAATTGGGGGATAATTAATAGCAATTATCGATAATGCTGCTTTCCTTTGTAATGTTGCATATACTCTTTGTTCATTAATAGTGTATATGAAAGAAGATCTTGTGTAAAAAGACAAAATGGTGAACATATTAGCAGATTACAAAATGCTGCACTTTCAGTTTTACTTTTCTGAGGATAATTTGGTTAACCACTACGGCCAGCATAATATTCATAAAAGTTTAATATGTAAAACAAGGCAAAGCAGGGCATCATTTTAAGTAATAAAGTAACCAAATGAATTCAAATTAAAAATGATTTATTACATGCATCTAGTACTGAACGTGATATTTGGTCTAATTGACATTACATAATTCTGCAAAGATACAAAATAAGAAACACAAAAATTCTTCCTATCAGCTAAAGCTCTAAACAAGTCTTTCTGTAGCCACACTATTAGGGATGAAGTAGTGAATCTCCATTGACACACAGTTTCTGAAGAACTCATTATTCTGAATTACACTTCTGCTAAAGACTGAATAACAGGACAAAGGTTCAAGTTCAGGTTTATTGCCTTAGGTTTCTCATAAAGGCTCCCAACACAAACCACAATGCTTTGATAACCTTGTAATTATGGGCTGATGTAAAGACAAATGTACAGTAATGAAATACATCCACCCAACTGTCCATCCATCCATCCATTCCTGCAGCCTTGGGTGCAAAACTGTCTTCTGCAGGGCATACTCCTGAACACTGACTGTTAACCAAGTAGGCATGTCTTTGAATGTGGGAGGAAACTGGAGAACACGAAACAGGTTCATGATCTGTTAAATAACATTTCCAGAGGAGTGTTTCTTGACATTTTTCTCACTTTAACTCCTAAACCAATATGATGATCATGTTTACACAGTAAAAGGATCAAACTAATATTAGTGTCTGTGGTTGAAACCAAGTTGATAAAGAGTTATTGGCCATTCTCAATTTAAAATATGCATGCTTTAGGGATCTCCAACTCCAGTCCTGGAATGCTACACTGGCAGCATGTTTTCATTCTAACCCTTTTCTTAATCAGTTACCAGGTTTTGCGGCCAATTAACTATTTTGCCTTCATTTGAATTGTCTTATTTTTTTTTTTTTTTTTTAAAGTTCAGTCCTCAGAATTGCTCCATTTTTTTCTTAAACAGCACCCAAACAGAAAAGAGATGTGAAGTGAGCCAACATAATAAGTTGGGGCTTCAAACGCCAAACAACTTCACTCCAACCAATTTCTCTGGTTCTAATTGTTCATTAAAGCCATTATATAATTCCATGGTTTGTTATTACTCTCATTCTGCTCGACTAGACATGTTCAAAATTGTTGTTTCTTAGTTTTTCCAAGTACACCATCAAAATGTTTTGTGGACCTGAGCAGATCAGCATCACAGAGACCTCCACCTTTCTGTATGATGGACACAGGTTAGGTGGTCAAGTGTTGGCTTGTTTTGTATCTCATTATTGTTTGGCTGCTAATTAATGAAAAAATAATTGAAGGATCTATGAGTCTTAAGTAGCACATTAAATAAAATTAAGGCAAAACATTTAACAGTAAAAACTAGCCACTAATTAAGAGAATGGTTAGAAGGAAAACTTGCAGTCACAGTAGCGCTCCAGGTCCTGGACCCCCTGCTTTAGAGTATGATTTTGAAACTATTAAAACAAAATGTTCATAATTTAAAGAAACAAACAAACAAACAAACATGATTCAAGCTGTTACTTCTAAATCTGAAAGTGAGAACACATATGAAGATGGATAAATTAAAAGATATTACATTAACTTACTAAGGAATAAAAATCATCCAAATTTCTACTTGGCTCCATTTTAAAAACAGTAATTGAGTACACACAATTTGTAATACTGCTGAACTCAAAGGTCTATTCTCCAGGTGCCTTAAAATTTTGAAAGAAATATACAACGAAAAAAAAAACAGCCCACCATCAGTTAATGCAAACCAGAAACTAATGACTCACTTCAAAAGTGTGTCTGATCAGATCTGAAGTAGAGCAAGTCATGTCAGTCTCCTGGGGCCTTAGTACAGAAAATGTCAAATACAATATATTAAGCTGCAGCTAACTACTGTTCCAGTAATCTGTGACAGTGTTCCCTTGAGGGCACTAGATGCAAGGGACCTTAAATTCATTCATTGAGAGTTTGATTAGTGTCTCCAGTTGCAGAGCACAAATACACATCGACCACATCCAGAGGGCCAGCTGGGTATATCGGAGAGAAATGTTTCACTTTAGAGATGCAGGAACTGCTGATTGAGCTGCTGCACCCTATATGTGCCACATTTTTAAAATGTATTTGTTTATTTTTCCAAACAGAGCAGAAATGCCAATTCTAGCTTGTTGAAATTTTAATTTAACACAGATGACTATGCATATGTTTTTCAGTTGCACACAGCCAAGAAGTTCATTTACTAATGTAGGCTTCCACAACTCCTTTTTTGATCTCTGCACAAATATAAATGAAAACAAAAAGAATCTGATGAAAAGGGCTAATGGCATTTGGGCTGCAACTAATGATTATTTTGGTAGTCGACTAATCATTCAATTTATTTTCAATTAGTCACAATTATTTCATGCCTGACTGTTTTGATGCCTGCGACCTGTGATTGCACATCCTGTTCTGGGCTTCAGTGCATGTCTTACCTCATCTGCTCACGTCTGTCAACCTGTGAATGTCACCCTGATGTCTCCGCATTAACACGATTAAAATTAATAATAATCAAATTAAAATAACAACAACCAGTGAAACATATGAATTTGAAAATAATCAGATGTTTTTAAATTAGTGTGACCATCACAATAAAAAAGAAATACATTAAACAATACAAACTAAAGTGCACATAGTCTTTAAACAAAAAAGTGCATTTAACTTAACCAAAAAATACATAGTTAAAACTGAAATGTTTTTCATATTTTAGTAATAAATGACAAAATGTAGACATAAACTATATAATGTGTAAAGCCTGAAGTGCAAAAATCAAATAAACTTTCACAAAAGGTTCAAGGACGATACAATAGCTTCCGTGGTGCAGCGGTAGGAATTGCTGACTTATAATCAAGAGTTCCCCGGTTCGATCCTGACTGCCTCGTATATTTACCATAGTGAGTAGTGAGTTGCTTTTATTGTTAATATTATACAATAAACACATACATTTGATTTGCGTCTGTAACAGCCACTGGATTAAATGTATAGTACTTGTAAAAGTTACCGTGTTTTTTTTCACTTTATTTCTCTCAGTCACGATCACGATACATACTACCGCCACCCCCAGGGATCTTTTTATCTGAAACTGAGAATAACTGTAGATGTGAGTGGTGTTTTGAGACAATTGAACTGGAAATTCTCTGATCTGACGCTGGCGAATCTGCCTTATTCGTATCTCATTGTCATTTGATTTTTTTTATTCAATTTTATTGAGTATTCCTGCTTACGTTGAATTAGTTTGGGCCTTATGGCCCGTGATATCAAAGCTGCACTGACAAAAAAACAGAGACATAAGTATATATGATATTTGGAATTATTCATTTTATGACTTTATAGAACATTTCGGAAAAGAATGTTCCTCTACAAGGTGAGCCATGAACGTCGTTCTTTCCTCAGTGGACCGCGTACATGCCTTGCACCGTACATGTGCTTTAATCGCCGCCATGTCAAGCTTGTTATAGCACAAGCAACCGGCCACCTGCATGTTCCTGATGGCACTGAATAAGCTCATGCCTTCTGGTGTCAGTGCACAGCACCAGGGAAAAAATGAAAAAGAAAGAGACAAATATACGTGATATTTTGAAGAAATCATAGTAGGACCTGAATAGTACCAATCAGAAATCATCATCACACTAATGCAATATTATTTGAAAACGAATAGATTGGGTGTAAATTTGTTACTTGAAAAAGTTGGCTTTTTTCACTTTTATTTTCTCAGCCCTCCCCTCCTGATCTGACCCTAACTAACTAACTAACAGTGCCAGCATAAATTTACAAGAGACGGCGGCATCACAGCTCCAGGATGCTTGCGTTTCAGATGCCCATGCATCGCGGTGGTGCTGCCATGAAAAGAAAGCTCCGCTTTGCTTAATCTGCATTCAACTTTTTTTTCTTTTAAAGAAGTGCTCCCTCACTTTAGAAAGCTTCTATCTCAATTTTTTTCCATCTCCTTCCACCACCTCTATCCGACTCGCCATTGCAACCATGTTTATTTTCCTCTACATTCTTCTTCTCCTCAGACATTCTTCTTCGTTGGTAGGACTGTGTGCAATCTTAACAAACAATAACAAACGATACTGCCCCCAGACGTTCATGTAGTGCACTGCAGTTATAAAAATCAATGTGGTTCTTTGTGACTGGAGCCTCTATTGAAGGTTCTGTTTATGACGCGTCGACAATAAAAATCTGCGTCGACGTCGTCGATTACGTCGACTAATCGTTGCAGCCCTAAATGGTATATACAATTATGTACAATACAGTATTAAAACTGTGCTCATTGAAAATTATAAAACACAGACTTGCACTTTTGCAGATCATTACAATACATCCATTTTTCATGATCCTTTTAAAACTAATGCAACTGTATTACTAGGCTTCACCAAACTTATAAAACTGGTTTTACAAGAAGATTTCCTTTATTTATTGAAAATCTTGTTATTTGAAAGTATGACTTTCCTTTACCTACATTAGTTTGTCAATTTTAAGATGCCTGGGTGTATGTATGCACTTTACTTCTTTACAATAATTGTGCAGTTTTTTAGAAAAGCTATTGTTTTCATTTCATTAAGACAAAGAAGGGGAGATAGCATACCTGTAACCTGCTATTAGGGACACAGTGTTAATTAAGAAAGTTTACGGCATGTTTTAGGTGTCCACTTAAAAAATGGACTACACCAAATTTACTGCTACAAAAAGGCTGACAAAACAAGCACAGATGGCTACACAATAGTAAGGAATGTGAAAAACAATAAAGACTATTGTACAATATACTGATTTCAAAACAATACAGTATATCTAAAAGCTTATTTATCTCACCACCTCTGAGCCATTCTCAAGATTTCATCTACTAGTCAACATAAACTGTACCTCTCCCCAGATAAACAAAATATATTTACAAAGTCATACTTCACCTTCAATGTAACACACAAGATCAAGTATTTAAAAAGATGAAAGACAGGCCTTCACCAGCCATTATAAATAAAGTTACACCAAGATTTTTTTTATAGTAAATACAGTGGTGTGAAAAACTATTTGCCCCCTTCCTGATTTCTTATTCTTTTGCATGTTTGCCACACAAAATGTTTCTGATCATCAAACACATTTAACCATTAGTCAAATATAACACAAGTAAACACAAAATGCAGTTTTTAAATGATGGTTTTATTATTTAGGAGAAAAAATCCAAACCTACATGGCCCTGTGGGAAAAAGTAATTGCCCCCTTGTTAAAAAATAACCTAGCTGTGGTGTATCACACCTGAGTTCAATTTCCGTAGCCACCCCAGGCCTGATTACTGCCACACCTGTTTTAATCAAGAAATCACTTAAATAGGAGCTGCCTGACACAGAGAAGTAGACCAAAAGCACCTCAAAAGCTAGACATCATGCCAAGATCCAAAGAAATTCAGGAACAAATGAGAACAGAAGTAATTGAGATCTATCAGTCTGGTAAAGGTTATAAAGCCATTTCTAAAGCTTTGGGACTCCAGCGAACCACAGTGAGAGCCATTATCCACAAATGGCAAAAACATGGAACAGTGGTGAACCTTCCCAGGAGTGGCCGGCCGACCAAAATTACCCCAAGAGCGCAGAGACGACTCATCCGAGAGGTCACAAAAGACCCCAGGACAACGTCTAAAGAACTGCAGGCCTCACTTGCCTCAATTAAGGTCAGTGTTCATGACTCCACCATAAGAAAGAGACTGGGCAAAACCGGCCTGCATGGCAGATTTCCAAGACGCAAACCACTGTTAAGCAAAAAGAACATTAGGGCTCGTCTCAATTTTGCTAAGAAACATCTCAATGATTGCCAAGACTTTTGGGAAAATACCTTGTGGACTGATGAGACAAAAGTTGAACTTTTGGAAGGCAAATGTCCCGTTACATCTGGCGAAAAGGAACACAGCATTTCAGAAAAAGAACATCATACCAACAGTAAAATATGGTGGTGGTAGTGTGATGGTCTGGGGTTGTTTTGCTGCTTCAGGACCTGGAAGGCTTGCTGTGATAGATAGAACCATGAATTCTACTATCTACCAAAAAATCCTGAAGGAGAATGTCCGCCATCTGTTCGTCAACTCAAGCTGAAGCGATCTTGGGTGCTGCAACAGGACAATGACCCAAAACACACCAGCAAATCCACCTCTGAATGGCTGAAGAAAAACAAAATGAAGACTTTGGAGTGGCCTAGTCAAAGTCCTGACCTGAATCCAATTGAGATGCTATGGCATGACCTTAAAAAGGCGGTTCATGCTAGAAAACCCTCAAATAAAGGTGAATTACAACAATTCTGCAAAGATGAGTGGGCCAAAATTCCTTCAGAGCGCTGTAAAAGACTCATTGCAAGTTATCGCAAACGTTTGATTGCAGTTATTGCTGCGAAGGGTGGCCCAACCAGTTATTAGGTTCAGGGGGCAATTACTTTTTCACACAGGGCCATGTAGGTTTGGATTTTTTTTTCTCCCTAAATAATAAAAACCATCATTTAAAAACTGCATTTTGTGTTTACTTGTGTTATATTTGACTAATGGTTAAATGTGTTTGATGATCAGAAACATTTTGTGTGACAAACATGCAAAAGAATAAGAAATCAGGAAGGGGGCAAATCGTTTTTCACACCACTGTATATACTTGCATTAATAAGGTAAATGTAAAAATATCAGATATGCATTAATACCATGGTAATAATTGTTGATGTGCCACTTGGGGCTTCATATTGTTTAACTAAATATTATTGTGGCTGAATTAGACCAAATGATAACAGATTAGATGAAGCACATAAAAACAAGTCACACTCTAGAATACTTATTTTTGGAAATAATAGCTGATATGCCAGAGTGACCAAAATGCTGAGAAAATTATTTGAATTGCTGTTATGAACTTCTGCAGGTGGTACAATCAGCCAACTTATGGAGGCAAATAATCAGTTATCTTTCTGAAGTTCATCTAATAAAACTGATAAGGTAACCTCTTTAACAGACTAAATAATGTCGGAAAGTACATCCGCTTTTGAGCTTGGCAGACAATGAATACTGTATACCTGGAAATGAACCTGCATCCAATTACCAAAGCTACACTTTCTGTTACAAATCTGGTGTGTAGCTCAATTCCCTGCCTAGGGCCTGTGTCATTGTCTCATTCTGAATTAGAGTGAAGTGAAACGTTTCCATAAGACAAGAATCTTTCACATGAAAAAGGCCGCTATATCACATGCTGGTTGGGTGTGCCTTAAAGAATTATCACTTTCCTCCATAAACATATAGAGAGCTTGTAAAAAAAGCAGAAAAGACATACGACTGCAGATCAATTCGATTCAGATCAATAACAATGCTAGTCCTCACACTTTGAAAGCAGGATGGTGTTAAAACTTCTTTGATTTGAATTTCAAACATATAGTAAATATCCTGCCAAAGAACTATGCAAGGGTAGAATTAGCAATCATGTCAGGTACACTTACAACTTCAAGATCATACCTCATGGCTGCATCAGAAGTGGGCAGGAGGAGGAGTACAGGAAGCTAATCAAAGACTTTATTAAATAGTGCGACTCAAACCACCTACAACTGAACACCAGCAAAACCAAGGGAGCTGGTGGTGGATTTTAGGAGGCCCAGGCCCCTCATGGACCCCGTGATCATCAAAGGAGACTGTGTACAGAGGGTACAGACCTATAAATACCTGGGAGTGCAGCTGGATGATAAATTGGACTGGACTGCCAATACTGATGCTCTGTGTAAGAAAGGTCATAGCCGACTATACTTCCTTAGAAGGATGGCATCCTTCAACATCTGCAATAAGATGCTGCAGATGTTCTACCAGACGGTTGTGGTGAGTGCCCTCTTCTACGCGGTGGTGTGCTGGGGAGGCAGCATAAAGAAGAAGGATGCCTCACACCTGGACAAACTTGTGAGGAAGGCAGGCTCTATTGTAGGAATGAAGCTGGACAGTTTAAATAACTGTGGCAGAGCGACGGGTGCCGAGCAGGCTCCTGTCAATCATGCAGAATCCAATGCATGCACTGAACAGTATCATCTCCAGGCAGAGGAGCAGCTTCAGTGACTGACTGAGGAGATCGCTCCTCCCCCACACTATGCGACTCTTCAATTCCACCCAAGGGGATAAACGCTAACATTATTCAAAGTTATTGTCTGTTTTTACCTGCATTTTTATTACTATTTAATTTAATATTGTTTTTTGTATCAGTATGCTGCTGCTGGATTATGTGAATTTCCCCTTGGGATTAATAAAGTATCAATCTATCTATCTCAAATCCCAAATTAGGACCCAAGTATAGCCATGCAACAGGTGACATCTCAGCACCAGACTAACTGGATTCGAGTCATTTTTCTGACTAGCTGTTTTCTGTAATTAGTATCATACAATTCTCCAATCAGTGTAATCAATCTATTTAAATTGAAAAAAAAAGTCACTCTTGTTTCGTATCGTGTGCCCCACACTGAACAGAGCTGTCTGAGGAGATCAGAAAGAAAATTATAGACAAGCATGTTAAAGGCAAAGGCTACAAGATCTTCTCTAAGTAGCTTGAAGTTCATGTGACAAAAGTTGCAAATATTATTAAAAAGTTTAGAATAAAAAAAAACCTTAAAGGAGACTGCTTAACATCATACCCTTGGTTTACTGTTATTGTTATTATTGCATTAGGGTTTACTATGCTTATCCAGGGCCACTTTTTAACACCATTCCCTGGGTTTACTGTCTTAATATTTCAAGACTGTTGAAGATTATATTTTATGCTTATAGTATTAAGACTTTATCGGCAATAGATATCTCCACTTTTTAATCCTCAAATGCCACTGCTGGGGGGCTTGTTTTGTTTTGAATGTGCTGTCTCTAGGTATGTCAAAGGATGGGGACTTTGTGAAGTGGGGTCCAGCCTCACGTGGGGAGGCAAAATGGTGGGGTGGAGGGATAAGGGGGGGAGAGAAAGAGAGCGAGCTATATCTAATCTATCCTTTTAATCCTTATAATTATAACTTCCAACGTAACAATAGGCTGCATGGTAATAACTCGTGGGAAAATGTAAATTAAGGTTAAAGCAATCTCACTTCCAGTTAAGACTACAAAATGACATAAAAAATTCAGAATCAATGTCTCCATGATGGGACAGTTAACTTTGTGAGCTGGAATGTTAAAGGCCTGAATCACGAATTAAAGAGAAAGAAAGTATTCTCTCACCTAACAGGTCTAAATGCTAAAATAGTATTTTACAGGAGACCCACTTATTAAGCAAGGATCAGTTCTGGCTGCAAAAAGACTGGACTGGCCAAATGTTCCATTCCAACTTTACAAAGAAAACAATAGGTGTGGGAATTCTTATACATAGAACATCTCATTTGTAGCATCAGATGTAGTATCTGGTCCTGAAGGGAGATATGTGATTGTCATGGGGCAACTTATTTAACTGTAAAGTGATTTTGATAAATGTTTTCTGCACCCAATGTCGATGATAAGGAATTCATGCAAGATGTATTTGCATCCATTCCCAATGTGAACACTCATAAAATTACAATGTAATTATAATATAATCCACTCTTAGATAGGTCTCCTGTCACAGGGGGGATGACATCTAACACTGCAAAGACAATTACGCAGTTTGTAACTGACCACAACTTATCAGACCCCTGGAGGATTCTAAACCCAAGCTCAAGAACATATTCCTTCTACTCACCAGTGCATCATTGCTACTCAAGAATTGTTATTTATTTATAGATAATAATTTCTGTCCTACAATTAAATCCTGGAAATATGATGCAATTGTTATTTCCGACCATGCCCCTTGGTCATGGAGCTAAAATCATTATGCCCCACATACTCATCTCGCAGATGGTGTCTTAACCCACTTCTATTAGCAGGCGAGAACTGTACAGAATTTATATCAAAACAAATCAGTTTCTTCCTAGAGACAAATACATCCTCAGAGGTCTCTGCAAGAATACTCTGGGAAACTCTAAAGGCCTTCTTATAAGGACAGGTTATTTCATATCTTTCCCACAGAAATAAATTAGAAACCAACAAGATATCAGAGCTAACCAGCAAAATTACTAGAATAGATCAAGTGAGGCTCTTCATAGGAAAAGACAGGCTCTGCATTCAGAGCTCTACCTCTTAACAACCAAAGAAACTGAACAACTCATTTTTAAATCAAGACATCATTACTATGAACACGGAGAGAAAGCCAATAAGCTCTTAGATCAACAAATCCACAAGCAAGAAGTTCGCAATGCAATCCCAGCAATCACCAACACGAACGGAGATAAAATCATTGACCATAAAAATATAATGGACACATTTAGAGACTACTATAAATCCTTATATTCTACCGAGTTCAAAGAAGACGACACACAATCTAATGCATTTTTGGATACATTACAGATACCACAAATAAATACTCTTAGTGCTGAGGAATTGGATAAACCTTTGGCACTATCAGAATTACTAGATGCTATAAAGTCACTTAAGACTAGGAAAGCAGCAGGCCCTGATGGCTACCCTGTCGAATTTTATAAGAAATTCTCCACTCAGCTTGCTCCCCTCTTATCCTTATATATAATTTGATACTATCCATATGTATGGTGTTCGCATCAATACCTCGACTCAATACAAGTTATAACCATGCAATGGGACTCTGCCTCTGTAGTTAGAACATAACGTGGCAAACGCAGACGCAGTATTGCATGATTGGCTAAGAATGTTCAAATGCTTCAGTGACGCCGCTGGACGGCCGAGTATAGTAAGTCGGTGTTGGTTCGAGCAGATAACAGTAAATTCAGTTGGTTATTCGGGTGTACTTTCCAGGACTAACATTGTCGACGGACTTAAACCCTTCGACAGCTCTGGAACCGTAAGTAATTTAGAACGTATCGCCATTTGCTTGGTACGTCGAAATCTATCTTTGGGCAGTTCGGTTTTGGCATCCGTCCTTCTGACATCTATTGGCAAACTGAGTAATGGCGGCTGGGTATTAATAACAGTCATTGTTTAAACTTTAGCCGATCTCAGATCTAAAATGACCACGCCAACATAATTATTACTCTGACTCTGATTAGAGTCGTAAAATATGGTTTGTTTTGAAAATTTGTTTGCCGGAAAAAAATCAAATGAGGTGCGCTGAACAGCTAAGTTCATGTCTCACAGCCCCGTTTAAACAGGAAGCTCTTTATTACATCAGCCGAAAAGGTCTATTTTAAGCACAAATCAGTGCCATGATAACAAAATCATTTCAAGGATTAAAAAAAACAAATAATTCTTTGCAGAGAAAGTAGTTTGTAGCCTGATTTGATCGGGTTCCCAGTCGCTAGTTAGCAATATTTACAGAAGCTAGAGACAATCAAATTCTACCTCAAACTTTTCGCCAAGCATTAATCACTGTCTTTCCTAAACAAAATTAGGACTTATTACAATGTGCATCATACAGACTAATTTCACTTCTGAATACTGATGTTAGGATACTCTCCAAAGTCCTAGTTAGAAGGATGGAGAAAGTGCTGTCTTCGGTAATATCACAAGATCAAACTGGATTTATTAGAAACCTGGCAGGATCTAATCAATAATATTTTAGAATAAGCTCTTAAAGCAGTGAGGAAGTAGATTCTCTTTCCATTTCTTTTTCTTCTCCATAAATCTTAATCCAGTTATTAAACTCATCAATTTATTTATTTCTACTATCTTTAAGTTTTATTCCGTTGGCCATGATCTCTTTCTCAGGGTGGGGGTTGATTTGTTTTCAATCCTATTTTTTGTAAAAAGTGATCTATTTGTATGGAATGATTACAATAAAATCCACAAAATTAAAAAAAAAAAAAAAAGTTTAAAGGTTCATGGGACTGTTGCCAACCTCCCTGGAAGCGGCCGCTGGAAGAAAATTGACTCCAGAATGTGCAGAAGGGTAATGTGAATGGTGGACCAAAAGCCAAGGAAAACTGCCAAAGAGATATAAGCTGACCTCTAAGTTCAAGGTCCATTTGTGGTTGATTGCACTATCTGGTGCTTTTTGAGTGACAATGGGTTAAATGGAAGAAGAACCAACAAGGTCTCCACTGGTGGGGAAAAAAAACATTAAAAAGCCAGACGGAAATTTGCTGAAATGGATGTTGACAAACCACAATGCATCTGGGAGAATACCCTTTGTACAGATGAGACGAAACTGGGGCTTTTTAGCACATTGCATCAGCTCTATGTCCAGAGGAAAAAATTAAGCTTTCACGGAAAAGAACATCATACCTACTATGAAAAGTGAAGGAGTCTTGGTTATGTTTTTGGAGATGCTATGCTGCTTCTGGCACAGGGGTTGTGCAGGGAAAGACAACTCAAGACTACAAAGACATTCCGCTCATTGTCAGAAAGCTCGGTCTAAGTCGCAGGTCATTGATCCTCCTCATGCAGTGGTACTTGCAACTTTGTCCACACTTATACAGTCTTCACTTTCTCATTATCATCCAACAGTTACCCGACTAGGAAAACTCTATTATTTGTTTACTTAATATTTAATCAATCTACAAACTTGTGGAGGAAATACTATTGAGACATGGGAAAACTATACAGCTTCCACATGGACAATGACTGACAATGGAATTCTTACCTGGGATACTGGATCTATGAGGTAACAGCGCTATCCACTACACCAACATGTCACTCATTAAGAAAGTAGAAATTGGATAAATGGATTTTAAATTTACAGACAAACTGCAATGCACACAAGCCTAGGCACTGGCTTGTCATGACTGACTGCACTACAAACGGGTTGCGAACTTGATGGAGTCACGAACTGGGCCCAAAATCTGTCTGATGTCTGAACAACTGAAACAGTAAGAGACACTATTATAATGGGCAATATTTGATTGCTGTCAAATAAGATGGATGAACTGTCTGCGCTTATAGTGGGCCAGGCAGCATACAAGTAGAGTGGTATTTTGTTTTTTACAGAGAGCTGGCTTAAACCTGATATACCTGACGCTGTTTTAATCCTGGACAGATTTCATCTTATTTGAGCAGATAGAGACCCAGTGCGATGTGAAAAAAGACACGACTGGTCATCTATGTGAATGAGGAATGGTGTAAAAGGGAGCATACTAAAGTTAAAGTTTGCAATTCAGACACTGAAATTTTGGCCGTTGGAATTTGCCTACATTATGAATCCAGGAAGATACATTCCAACATCCTTTGTAATATTCATATTCCTCCCTCCACAAATGTGGACTCAGCAACACCACCACCACCACCTGATCAAAGCACTATGATGTCCTTACATTGATGGATTAAAGGCCAGAAGTCCACTTGACCATCATCATCAAATTCTTCCATGAGAACCCTGAATACAATGAGTACTCATTGTGAGGTCATTTATGTTAGGTAGACTGCCTAGAGGAGGCTGGGCAGTCTTGTAGCCTGGAACCCCTGCAGATTTAATTTTTTCTCCAGCTGTCTGGATTTTTTTTGTTTTTCTGTCCTCCGTGGCCATCGGACCTTACTTTTATTCTATGTTAATTAGTGTTTATTTTCTCTTTCTTCATCATGTAAAGCACTTTGAGCTACATTGTTTGTATGAAAATATGCTATATAAATAAATGTTGTTGTTGCTTCCAAATGACATGCTGGGACATGTGTGAGTTACATGGGGCAAATATTGAGGGACTCACTGCATCACAGACTATATTAACTTGTGTGTCAACTCATAGCACACAAAGACAGTATGTTGCTTTCCAAACAACAAGCCCTAGATTACTGAGGAGCTAAAAGGTCTCCTGAATGAGAAAAAGACAGCATTCAACTCCAGTGTCAAAAAGCCTCTTAAGGATATACAGTGTGTGCTAAAGAAAAAGGATGAGTGACGGAAACGAAACTTACAAAGCTAAAATAGAAAACAAACTCACTCAGAATAACCAGAAGGAAGTCTATAATGGACAGGGTATAATGGACAGGGTATAATTACAGGGCGTAGGTGCTAGAAGAGGATATTAGTCCCGCAGGGCTCAGCACTGAGACCTTTACTATTCTCAATTTACATGCTTCCACTGGGATCTACCATTAGGAAACATAATGTTAATTTTCACTCATATGCAGATGACACCCAGTTATACCTTTCATTTAGATCAAATTAAGTTTCTCCAATTTTGTCTTTAATTAGTTGTGTTAGTGAATTAAAGGAGTGGATGGCTGAGAACGACTTGTCTTAAAACACAGATAAAACAGAGATGTTAATTGTTGGAGGGAATGACGCTGATCACAACAATATTCTGTCATCATTTAACTCAGTTGGAATCACCATTAATTTTACAGAATCAGCCTGCAATCCAGGAGTTATCTTTGACTCTAGCATGTCATTTAAAGCACATATTACAAAGTTGTCCAAATCATGTTTCTTCCATCTTAAAAATGTTGGGAAATTAAGGTACTTTCTAAATAAGCAGGATTCTGAGAAATTAATTCATGCATTTATTTCTAGTAGGATTGACTACTGCAATGCGGCGTTCACTGGATGTTCTTTATACAGCCTCCAGTTAATCCAAAATGCTGCTGCAAGAATTATTACAAGAACAAGAAAGTATGAACACATAACTCCGGTTCTTAAATCCTTACACTGGCTCCCGGTTAAGTTTAGGGCAGATTTCAAAATCCTCCTTTTAACATACAAAGTATTAAATGGCCATGGTCTGGCTTACTTGTCTGAACTTATTATGACTTACAAACCAAAGCGCACATTAAGATCTCAAGATGCAGGTCTGTTTATGGTTCTAAGGATTAATAAAATAACAGTGGGAGGTCGAGCTTTTAGTTACAGGGCCCCTAATCTGTGGAATGGTCTGCCTGCTACTATAAGAGATGCTCCTTTCTTCTCAGCTTTTAAATCCCAGCTGAAGACTCACTACTTCAGTTTAGCATATCCTGACTAGAGCTGTTGATTAACTGTACAGACTGCATCTCAGTTGTTAGTCATTAGCACTAAAAACATACAGTAAGTGACATAATAGTTATAATTGGAAACTAACCCTCACCTATTCTGCTTCTCTTCTTGGTACTCAAATGTGGCGCTTGGTGCCACGGCCCACCTGCCAAGTTGTTTTGCCTGACTAAGGTAAAGTCATCCCTGATGGAGGATCACAGGAATCGTGGGAAAGAGGGGTCCTTTCATCAGATTAGTGCTATATCACCTGTGGAATGGCCAAATGGGGGAGGCAGCTTGATGGCTGAGGTCTCCAGGACTCTAAACAAATCCAAATCATATTATGTGATATCATCTACTGTTAAATTCTACTCCGTACTTCTAAAATTTTTATTTTTATACTGTACTGAGGATTTGTTCTGTTCTGTTCTTTTTGACACCCACTGCATGCCCAACCTATCTAGAAAGGGGTCTCTTTTTGAACTGCCTTTCCCAAGGTTTCTTCCATTTTTTCCCTACAAGGGTTTTTTGAGAGTTTTTTTTGTCTTCTTAGAGAGTAAAGGCTGGGGGGCTGTCAAGAGGCAGGGCCTGTTAAAGCCCATTGCTGCACTCCTCATGTGATTTTGAGCTATACAAAAAATAAATTGTATTGTACTGTATATGGATAAGCTACCTCCCTGAACCAATTTTTTAATAGATTTTCCCTCTCACTTCCAGCTTCTTCCAATGACCATTCACCTGTTCAGTCTGTCCCTTCAGAAAGTATCACATCTTGTGTACAATAGACCCTGCATGTTCCTGTTCCAAAGTAGACAGGTGCCTCTTCACCTAATATATAGACCAGTGGCACTTACGTTTCACACCAGGAAGACCTCTAAGAGACTGGTTTTGGACTATATGAGTCCTCTTGTGGTAGACAACTTGGTCCTACTGCAGTTTGCCTATTGGATAAAGATTGGAGTGGAGGATGCAATGATCTATCTGCTCCACAAGGCTTATTCTTGCCTAGGTAAAGTTAGAAGCACTGTGAGGATTGTGTTTTTTGATTTCTCCAGTGTCTTCAATACCATTCAGCCATCCCTGCTAAGGGGTAAACTCAGAGATATCCAAGTGGATGGTGTCCTGGATAATGGACTGTCAGGCAGACCACACTTTATGAGACTCAAGGATTGTGTTTCAGATACAGATGTGAGCAACACTGGAGCACTATATGGAACAGTCCTGTCTCCTTTTCTCTTAACTCTGTATACCTTTGACTACAAATTTAACAGCAGGTCATGTCACTTTCAGAAATTCTCAGATGATTCTGCATTTATGCGGTGTGTTGATAAAGAGGATGAGACAGAGGAGAGGAGCTCTGTGGAAAATTTGCTTCTTGGTGCAAACAGAATTGTCTGCATCTTAACATCAGTAAACCCAAGGAACAGGCTATCAATTTTCGCTGCACCAAAGAGCTTCTGTGTCCGGTCACTATTCAAGGAGTGTATGTAGAGGTGCTCTACTCCTACAAGTACTTGGGGGGTCCAAATTAATGACAGGTTGGACTAGTCTCGGAATACAGAGGAAGTATATAAGAAAGGGAAGAACAGGCTCTTTTTCTTTACCAGAGTGCTTTCTTTTAAACGTGTCGTTGCCAGTGTGATTATCTACATCATGGTGTGCTGGGCTGGTAATATCACTTTAAGAGTGGCCAATTGAATCAACAATATAATTAAAAGGGTAGGATCATAGAATGCACTCTGGACCCCATGGAGGTTGTAGCGAAAAAATGTGAGTGCCATTATGAGTAATGCTGCAAATCTTCTCCCTGAAACACTAACACCGAGTTACTTTCAGCCAACAAATTATTCAGCAGAAGTGTTTCAAGAAACATGATGGGGCTGCTTTATACCAACAGCAATACCGCTGCATAATGTCTCACTGGAACTGCAACAGCCAAGTCAAACTTTTCTTTCTTTTGAATTTTCTTGCTTTATAGTCATTCTGGTGTGTGTTCAGACCAAATTGTATGTATATTTTTTTATTTGCCTATTTATGTATTTATTTATAAACATATTCTGTAAAAAGACAAATTTCCCCCTGTGGACAAATAAAGTTCTATCTATTTATCTATGTATCTATCTAAAACAGTAGGATCATCATGTTTGAACGACTCTGAAAGCTTAATAAATCTAGGGGGTCCTCAATGCATCTGACTGAATGCTGTGCCAAATCTGTGTAGACAAAATGTTAAACATTCAGCCCAACCCACTATAAAGATTTTTACTGACTAAAGCAAAAGTCAATAGTTGATTTATTTATGGGTTTGTGCTTGTTGTTAGAAAGTGCTGCTTGATAATCTCTGTGATATGAATGGGTCAATTTGATGGATGGGAAGATAGATGTGTTTTACATAAAAAATACAAATGCTCCATACAAAATTAAGAACTAAGGTAAGGACTGTTTTACACAAGGGATATTTGGACTCAGCCATCAGAATTGGGAGTTTATCTGATAGTTGAGTAGCACGCATCTCTGATGATAAGAGTACTTTTATCCATTCCTCTAACCCCTAACTAACACTTAAACAGCAGAGGCATGTGCTAGCAGAACAAAGTCCAAATCCATAAAAATGTACTCAAACAAGACCATGCATTTGACCACTGCCTACTTGTAAGTACAGATTGTAACCTCACAGGTTTTTCTCATTACAAAACCATGTCAAAGCACTAGTGAAGTAGAGAGTTGCAAGAGTTATTTATTGTTTTGGATAAAAAATTTTGTAGCACGTATTGTTTTTCAATTGCAATTCTATCATATTAACCTGGCTGCAAAATATCAGTTTGCGGACATTTTTAAATGTAACCATATTGCGTGTGGCAGATACATCTACTTCAGCCACCTGAACACTACATTTCTCTAGCAATTACACCACAATTGTCAAACTCAGATCCTGGGGGGCCTCAGTGGCTGCAGATATTTATTTCGGCCCCTTTCTTAATCTTACTGTTACCAATGAAACAGTTATCTTTTGCCTCAATTTTAAGTGACATTTTTTTAAGATCCACAACTATTAATTGTTTCTTTTTTCCTTGATCAGCAACCATAAAATAATGATACAATGTGAGTTGATGAGTAACCACCTAACTCATTGTTTTCAAACTCAATTTTGAGGCATGTTTTCTGCAACCAATTTCCTAATTAGAAGCCATTTCTTGCTAGAATAACATGTTGTTTAATTTGATGGCTTGTTAGTGGTCTCATTCTAACACAGGAGACATTTCCAAAACCATCGATTTTGTTTTTCTTTATACTGAAACAGACATTGAAAGATGGTGCAAATGGTCATCTATTGGCTTGCTTTACATCTAACTGTTGATCTGCTGGAAGCAATTTAAGTTTCTGAACCTTAACATGGAAGCCGTTAAAATGAATGCATAAGTGGTAGGATCTATTATCAAGAAAGTGGCTGCAAAGTAAACCTTCAGCCACAGTGGGCACCCAGCATTTTGACCTGCATATTACAAATTAAATGTGCTTTACTTTTGTCTTCTGGAAGTATTTATTCAGCAATATTTCAGCAAACAGAAGCATGTGTTTTGGGAACTCAATGCATACAACTGGGTAACTGGCATGCATTATGCAACATGAGTAACACAAGATTTCTTTCATGGACATTTTGATACAGTTTGCTGGATATGCAACCCTGCTAGCCCCTACTGATGCCCGTTTGTCCATAAATATATAGGACTGAACATTTTTCTCAGGTATCTCCAAGACTAACACAGTGCAAAAACACATTAAAAAAATATATTTTTTGGGTGGGAAATTCCTTTAAATATGTTACTTGACATTGTGATAATTTCATGTAATAGTATTAGGGTAATATGTAGTGGTCATATTAGGAGCATATTAGAATTATCTTTTTTCTTTATTCTGATTAAAATGTGATTTGAGCTTTGCTAAAGGTCTAATAATGTAACAAGTGTGTTTTTTACTGGATTAAACAGATATTAATGCTTTTTTTCTTGTTTTTGTTGATTCAAAGTGTAAAATTGACTTTATCTTTATATGTAATATGCTAACCTGGCTGTCCGTTTGTCTGTCAAGGATTTTAAATCACCTGTAGCTCGCAAACCGTTTGAATTATTGACCTGAAATTTGGTACACTTATACTACGTGACGTCTACTATCTGCTTTCAGGGTGATGGCTGACCTCTAAGGTTATTCCTCTTTTTATTTTATTTTATTGTAGAATCAACTCTCAGCAGGGGCCAGCAGGGTGGCCGTGTGTTGCATGCTTACGGGTGCCAATCTCATCCCTACCACCTTCGCCATCAGTTCCCCTACCTCTTCATATCTTAAATCATTCTTGAGGCAGATTGAAGAAGTGAAAAATTAAGGAAAACGTACTAAGTAATTGCAAAAGAAACACTGATTTAATCAGTTTTAACGAGAAAAGATGCCGAAGAAAGAAGAGGGCCGCTAGGGTGGAGAAAAGAAGACCTGCTCAGCAAGCGCATTAACCTCTGAGCAAACAAATGGTAAATGTACAGAGAAGGAGAATAAAAACTAGGAATGCTCACGTCAAGTGTATTCAATGCACATTACTGGTTGGAAATAATTGAAGATTTTGATTCCATGAACATTTTTTTTTGTTCTTTATTAACTTTTTTTTTATTCTTTTTAAAAGGATTATGCTGTCATGTGGAACCCTAGGGCTGCAGGAAGGTGGAATGAGGCAAACAGGAATTTGTTAAAAGGAAGAGTTTCACTACCAGCTGACAGCTAAATAAGGGAAAAACAGAAAGATGCCCCCAATGTCCTAAAAACAAGCTCCCCCTAATGTAGAGGAGATGCATTTACAGTGGCTTTACATGCTGTAAGTCAATACTTTATAATAATGAGAGACTTCAGCTTTTGATTTTTAATAAATTTGAAAACCCTTCTGAAAACATGTTTTCACTTTGACATCATGGACTACTGAGTGAAAGACTGATGGGTAAAAATGGAACATTTAATGGAAAATTGATCAGTTTACAATTATATCTAAACCTCAATAAAGCGTGCAGAAATTGAGAGGATCTCAATGCATTCTGAATTCACTGTAGTCGTGTTTACTTTCCAGTACCTCTCAAATCATGAGGCATTCTCTGCTGAATGCATTAATGAAAGACATTTAGAAATGTACACTTCATGTTTCTATAATTCTGAAATGGTTTATTGTAAGCCCCAGTCCTGCGATTCTCATTATCTGTCATTGCTGTGCTAAACATGACACGGTCTTGGTTAGCATACTCTAAACTGACCAAATGGTGTCACTCCTCCATTCCCTTTACCTGCAACTGAGGAAAGGAGGTCTGATCAGATACAAATTAACTGCCATTTATCCTATGATTCAATCACACTGTCTTTAGTTTTGTGCTCTTGGAAGAGTCAGTCCAAGAAGGATTCTGCTATGTGCAAGCCTGTGTTACAGATGCTTCAAACACCTCCTTGCCTGAAGTGACTGTTCATGGCATTCGGGGGATCATGTGAATAAATTACTCGACAACTGGCATTTCAGTTCACACTATGTGGCAAAATAAGCTACAGAAGAACTGATCTGAAGATTTTTATTGGATCACATCTGATGCCTATTTAAAAAGGCAAATGATTCAAAATGTATAATCCTAGTTCATAATATTTTCTAATATTCTCAGATTGATTTAAGGTCTATAAACTTTACATGCAAATTATTCATGGCACAGAAAAATGAGCTTATGCCTTTGCTCATCCAAGTTCCTTTACATGATCACTGACAATACACCTTTAATAAAGTAGCAAATCCTCAAGAAGATGTGCTCTTTGAAAACTCAGCGAAAGCAGAAAAATAAGAAAATTTTAATAAAACATTGTATCTGTTGTCCTTGATTGTCTACAGAGTCCTAGGTTTGAATCTTAGCCTGGTCATTGCCTCTGTGGAGTGTGAATGTTTTTTGCATATCTAAAGGAGTTTAGCTCTGGGTGGTCTCGTTTAAGCGAGTGCAAGTGGAGTGTGTTGGGTCGACTATTTTCATTTGGTTTCTGCTATTCACTTCATTCTACTAGGCTCTAACACCAGCAGCTCTGCCTTGTACTAAGCAGGTTGGGGAAAAATGAATGGATAAATAATTTCAACTTGTCATTTTACCCAATTTTTCATTGAGTACTTTTAAAATTACTGTGAACAAACGGAAACCTAGGATAACATTTAAGATTGAAAAAATATAATTAAAATTTTGTAGAGAACTAATTTTCTGCAGCACATCTTAAAATTAATTTAAATATTTTAATTCTGATAAGGAAAAGTTTGAGGAATGGGAGCTTAAGGAGACATCCGAGGTACTTACCAATTCAATTTTGGCTGGATCCGATAGTAGAGCTGCCCCCATTCCACCCTGAAAGAGGAAATAAATAAACATGGGATTTGTTTTTATATACAGGTTGACAAGAGACCAAGCCATAATAATAAACCATTCAAACAATCACACAGAGAAGTGAATGAACACACACTGAAATGTATACCTTAACAGATTAACTCTGCCAGAAAGCTGTGGGGCCAGATGGAATCAGTCCTCAAGTTCTTAAGGCCTGTGCTGACCAACTCTAAACGAGTACTCTTGTGGTAGACCACCTTGGCCCACTACAGTTTGCCTACTGGGCAAAGATTGTAGTGGAGGATGCAATTATATATCTGCTCCACAAAATTTAGTCTCATCTGGACAAAGCTAGCTGCACTGTGAGGATTATGTTTTTTGATTTCTCCAGTGCCTTCAATACCAACCAGCTATCCCTGCAGAGTTCTCCATAGCGTCTTTTAGCCAGGCGCTTCATCCTGCTAATTTAGTTGAGCGCCCGGCTGTCATCTCGCATGACATTGTGAGATGACAGCCGCAGATCAGCAGGCACAGGCAGATCTAATGATCTGCAGAGATGGAAAGGCATGAGCGGGTGGGTGGGCAAATACTGTTAAAGCTAATAGCGGGTGTCGAGGCAGAGCAGAGTTCACAAGCAAAGAGTATAGGGAGGTGGGGTTTCGAGAGCGGGCTGTACATGGTAATAGCGGAGGTGTTGCAGCTTAATATAGTTGCAAGGAGTATGGAAAGGTGGGCGGGCGAGAGGGGGCTGTACATGCTAATAGCGGGAGCGGAGCGGCAGTTCACAAGCAAAGAGGATGTGAAGGTGGGCGGGCAAGAGGAGGTCTGATAAAATAAAAAAAGTCTAGTGAAACCAGCCTGTCAGATATCAGAAAAAAGGTGTCAGGAAGTGATATCTCTGGTCTCATCTGCGGCTGTGCATACAGCAGCTCTCTTCTTGTAAAGTACATAGCAAACCAATATATACACATACAGTTGTTTAAGCATTAGGTGTGTTCTGTGTGCAAAAATCCTTGAAGCACTCACTGTGGTTACTGTTTAAAGTGACCCCATCTGTCGTTCTTATATTTGCTCATATTTGGACCTGCGTCCATATTGCAAAAAGTGTGCAGAAACCCTTGCAGCACACACTGTGTCCTGAGCAAAAGTTTTGACACTGAATTGCTGAGGGTTTTGTACGGAAGCGTATTAGGGCCACAGTGAAGAAAAAAAAAAAAAAACTGACAAAGTGAAGAAAAAAAAACTATATGTCGAGAATAAAGTCAACATGTTGCTACATAACTTATAACGGGGGTTAAAGAAAATCTAGTAAATTAAACAATCATTTTAAGATGAAGTTTAGTTTACGATGTTCTACTTTAATGACAAACTACAAGAATAAAGTCAACATGTCGAATTTAATCTCGAGATAAATGGTGAGAATAAAGTAGAAATGTTGAGAATAAAGTGGAAATATCTACTTTAGTCTCGACATAAGCGTCGAGATTAAAGTGGAAATGTCGAGAATGCGTACCTGCCGTAGTGCAAGTGTGAACTGAATATCCAACAGGTTTTCCCTTTCCCACTCAAAAGTCTTATTCATAGGTACTTTAAATTTTTTCAAACGTTTTACCAACAAGAGCAAAAGAAATGTACAGAAAACAACACTGCTCAGTTATTTCAGAAAAGAGACGTCACAGACTAATGAAGGTGCGGTATCAACTCCTCATGTGGCAATTTCAGACAAAGACATTGCAGAGGCTGGTCCATCAGGGGTCTCTTCAGCACACACTCTGCCAATTGATAAATCTAAGCACCGCTTATCCGGCATAAACAAACAATGGTTTAAAGATTTTGATTGGCTAATGGTCAAAGAAAATGTTATGTGGTGCTCATTGTGCATGAAATACTCAAACAAACACCCCCTAAGGAGGGGTTACTTTGGGTAAACGTGCCATACACAAGAATTCGAAAAGAAAGCTTGGTGGACCATGAAAAAAGTAAAACACACATTGAGTCTTCTGCTGACCTTTTAGGAAAGCGTGTACTAGAACAAACTGGAATTGGTCAAATTGAAAGATCTGTATCTTTATTAAATAACTTACAGAGAGATGCCTTTGTGGGTGCTTTAAGATCCATGCATTGTTTAGTAAAAAAATGATTTGCCACATACAACATTGTTTGAAAAGCTGTTTGAACACTGTAAAGAAATGGGTTGTTCCTTTTTACAACATCTCAATGTTAGTAAAAATGCACATTACACCTCTTAAAGAATAATGCAAGAGCTGCTGGATGTCTTAGCATCAGAAATAAAATCTAACATGCTGAAAAATATACACACAGAAAAGTTTTTCAGTATTCTGTGTGATGAAACCACAGATATCTCAGATGTAAAACAATTAATTATTTACATTAAATATGTTTGCCAGGTCACTAAAAAGGTCAGAGTTAGTTTTGTATCAACCCGCAAAATGATTGACGGCAAAGCGGAGACTATAACCAACACACTGAGTGAGAATATGGACACTCTAGGCTTGAAAATCTGGTTGGACAAGGGTCAGATTGAGCGGCTGTTATGATTGGGAAACAGAAAGGTGAGGCAAAACTGCTTAGAGATAAAACATCTGGACTCTTGGTCAACTGCCACTGTGTAAAACCACTGATTGGCCCTTGCAAGGGCCAAAGCAGCAGCTGCTGTACCTTATTTAACAAAACTGAACATCTTAAGGCAGCTATTCTATTTCTTCCAAAATTCTTCAGTTAGGATGGCTGGTTTAACGGAAATTCAAAATATTCTGAACATTCCCCAGATTAAGCTGAAAATGGCCAGTGACACTAGATGGCTGTCTGATGACTTTGCAGTACAGTCACTGCGACAGTGTATGATGAATGATCTCCTTGGAGGGCCCAGATCCTGGGCACTTTGATTATGGGAAAGCTTCAGACAACTGGGCCTCTAAGAAGAAAAGAAGAATAAATATTTAACTGAAGACACCTTCTGCATATGCAAGTTGGCTTTGAAGAATATTTAAAATTTTTTCTTCATTAGGTTCCCTATACTTTTTTTCAATGTTTTTATTTTTCTTCCCGACAGCGACAATACTTGTGCCTCTTGGTTTATGTCATAAAAATTGTTATTTAAATTTTTTGTTAAAAAATATTCTTTCACAAGTGTCAAGTCTTAAAAAAGGAAGTCATATTGAGCTTTGGATAATAGTTAATAGTAATTAACTAATAAAAATATTGCACATTTAATTTTCCACACCACCAAATTTCCCCGCCCCACCCCACCCGGCTACTTTTTCTTGCCACTTGGCTGGAAAAAATTTCTGGGGAGAACACTGCCCTGTTAAGGTAAACTCAGAGATATGCTGGTGGATGAGCCTATGATGTCCTGGATAATGGACTGTTAGGCAGACCACAGTTTATGACACTCGAGGACTCTCACTCTGTACACCTCAGATTACAAATACAACACCAGATCATGTCACTTGCAGAAATTCTTAGATGATTCTGCACTTACTGGATAAACAGATAAGGGGAATGAGTACAAGAGTCTGTTTGTTTCTTGGTAGAAAGAGAATTGCCTGTAGCTTAACATCAGCAAAATCAAGGAACTGGTCATTGAACTTCTTAGCAAGAAAGAGCATCTATATCCAGTCACTATTCAAGAAGTGGATGTAGAGGAGGTCTACTCCTACAATAAACTATAGAAGAAAAGGCAGAGCAGGCTCTTTTTTCTTAGGAGACTGTGTTCCTTTAATGTGGAAAGTGACTGCCTTCACATTTTCTAGAACTCTGTGACGGCCAGTGCAATTTTCTGCAATGTGTTTTGCTGGGGTGGCAACCTCACTTCAAGGGAGGCCAACCAAATCAACAAGCTAATAAAAAGGGCAGGCTCAGCTATAGGATGAATTCAGGACCTCCTGGAAGTCATAGTGAAGGAGAAAATTAAGACAAAATTGAGTGCCTTTAGGAACAATGCTGCACATCCTCTCTCTAACACACACTGAAGACATTCAGCCAATGAATTATTCAGCAGAAGTGTGTGAAGAAACGTGACGGAGGCCCCTTCATACCAAAAAAGCCAGATAAAGGGTGCCTTGTCAGTCAATCTGAAATTTCTTTGTTTTATTGTGTGTGCTTAATGTAATCTTTAGTTAAAAGTATGTACATTATGTATTATTTAATACCAATAACAGCACACTGCATGATAATGTGCAGTGAATACACTTGACTTATAGTTTTCAGACTCTTTCTCTGTATGTTTAGCATTCATTTGCTCAGAGGTTGATGAGCTTGCTGCTTCTTGAACAGCCCTTCTTTTCTCCACCCTAGCGCCTACATCTTCTCTTATTTCATCGCCATCTTTTCACATTAAAACTGATTAAGTCAGTGCTTGTGTTGCAATTACTTAGTACATTTTCCTTAATTTTACACTTACGCTGGCACTTAAGTTTTCAATCTGCCTCAAGAATGATTTAAGATATGAAGAGGTAGGGGAAGGCCGGGATTTGTTCCTGCATTGTGCCCTGTGTTGGCTGGGATTGACTCCAGCAGACCCCCGTGACCCTATGTTAGGATATATATATATATATTTTTTTTTAATTGATTTTATTGTAATTATTTCATACAAATAGATCAATTTTTACAAAAAAATAGGACTGAAAACAAATGAACCCCCACCCCTGAGAAAGAGAGCATGGCCAACGGAATAAAACTTAAAAATAGTAAAAATAAATAAATTGATGAGTTTAATAGGCAGATACAGATAAATGGAGAAGAAAAAGAAATGGGGAGAGAATCTATGTTAGGACATAGCGGGTTGGAAAATGACTGACTGTCTAAAAACAGGAATAACATTAGAGGTCAATCATCACCCCGAAAGCGGATAGTAGACGTCACGTAATATATGTGTACCACATTTCAGGTAATAGGTCAAACAGTTTGAGTATTATATAATAAGATTTACAATTTGCGTTTGCCAGTAAATACCCCTCTGAGCCCGTACTTAGTAAAGAGTTCTATAAAAAAAAAAAAAAGGATTGAACCGAACTATGTTGTGGAACAGTGTAAATAAAATGACGACTTATTTAAGCTATTTCAAAGTTTTAAAAATGAATTTCTCCGATCAAAGCAGAGAGAGTTTTTTATTACAATATATATTTTGTTTTCTTTCTTTGCACTAAACTGCTACATTATCGTCTATAATCACTCCACATTCCCAGGTATAGGACTCAATGATGTTTCCAACATCTGAAATTCAAGATACACTCAAGGTGTCCAATTTCTTTACTATATGTTTGTATAAAATCAAATTATGCATATAGTTGTATAACTATTTAATAAAATGCTAAATAACAATGAATTAGATACAAATTCAGAACTGCTGCACAACCAGTCCTAAATATAGAATGCATAAAATGGTTTAGGAGAGACAGTATTCAGAAATTAGTTTTTACAGTTTAAATGACATTACTAAACAGAAATGGTCTCAATTGGGTTGTCAAGGTTGGCTGGGCTATTTTCATTTTTAAATATCATGCTGGCAATAAATGATTGGTAATAATACTTAAGGATCACAATGAATGTAAAGTTATGGAAGATTTGATGATGTGGCAGTGACTGATTTTTACTTTACAAAAGCACACAAAGCAAATTACTGCACACTTCTGGTTTAGCAGCAGGTGATCATGACTTGTACTTTTTGGTTCTGAAATTCTTTCAAGTTACACACATCTTTTACCAATAATAAGCAAATACTAAGAATGAAAATACGATCACTTTCACCATGTATTAATGCCAGCACCTAAAGTACTAGCTAAATAGCTGCATAAATAAACCTCTTTCTATATTCCATAAACAATGCTTGAGAGAAACATCTGTGATTATATCCTTGTAATTCATATCTCATCTCCCTGTCCTTTTTAGCCCCAACATGAAACCCAGGCTTCTGCTATAAGCATAACGACAGAACTACAGCTCCTCCTGGCACTGGGGAAAGGTCACTAGAGAGACAACAGAGTGGGTATAACATGTAAGAGATCTGGAGTTCCAAAATGGAAGGGAACCCTCAACAGTAATAGAATGATTCACTGGGGGTTGACTACATGACAATCCTGGACTTTAACTGAGTGGCATCTGATACAGGTAAAACTCCAACTTTTACTACCAGTGCAATTGGGAGAGTCTTTGGTTCAGCACAAACCTGAGTAAAACATAGTTATTAAAATAAAAATGTCAGGGACTTAGTTAACTGATTTGAAAGTTGAAGTGTTTAACTTTTTTTAGTTACTTCATCAAAGAGTCACTTGTGACAATTTGTTTAATAAATATTTTGTAACAGGGAGTCACATTCTAAAAGAACAGTAATGACAGATTGCAATTACATGCATTACCACACTTTATTGTGAATATGATTAACTGTACTTTACAATGTTTTGTAGTTACAAACTACATAGCCCAAACAGGATTATGGTGGCTCGATAGCTTCCAAATCAAGTGATGTAAAACTGAAATCAGCTGAGGTCCTGTTTTTCGTTATTGGTTGTGGAGGGTCTATGACTAAATGTGGTTGATATTTTTTTCTTAAATACCACACGTTTGAAGAAAATACCCGATAGAGAGAATCTCTTTTGAAGTGGGAATATTTTAGCTGCCTCAGACCATGATAGAGAGCAAATCTAGACCTTAGGTGATAAATTACAGTGCCAGGGAAATACTCGGTCATTATGATAAGCCAGGAGGTTGTTTTTACTGTTGTGTAAATACTGAGTACATATTGATTGAATCTATGCTTAAAGCAACACTTATAAAATTACCTTTCCCTTACATTAATTTCTAGATAAGTGACTTCTTGCTTTTTTAACTATACAATTAACATACTCCAAGCAGCAGAAATGAGCAGGTGTACAAGCGACTAGCCCAATAGACTCTACCGGCATTTGACTAACCTGGACTGCCAATCTATTTTGCATTTAAGATTAGCTGTCAGTTCAATAAAAGAGGAGAATATATAAAATATACAAGTTGGAGTGATCTCTCTCTAAGGAAATTTGAAACAGTAAACAAATCTGTACCGGTCTCTATATTAAGATTGAGTTTACAAAAGTTTTTTAATTGTGGGTTTTAAAATTTGAAAATTGTGCGTAGAATGCTATATTTGAAAAAACTTAACAAAAATGGAAATTTCTCAATAATTTCTTTGAAGAATAAGTTCCAAATTTATCAGTGCACTGCGAACTGAGTTGTTACACAGAGAGAGACAGATGATGCAAACGTTTAGCTAGATAGATTTACAACACTGTTAAACTAGGTTGTAGTGGCCCACCAGAGTTTGAGTAGGAACTTCACATTGTTTTTTGTTGCATTTCACATGCTAGAAGGGCTGGAGGTACTCTTGCCCAGCCCCAAAATGTCACATTAGGAAAACAAACTACCTGCAAACATGGTTTGAGTTTCAAAGTTGATGTGCCATACATTTGAAGTCTGTGAGAACACAGAAATTCAAGTTAAACGTGAATGCATTAACATAGGCTTGTTTCCTGCTGGTACGGGAGGAGAGGCTACCCTAAGAAGAGTTCACTTATCTTGGGGTCTCGTTTACAAGATTGACCAACAAACTGGTGAAATGGAAGCAGTTTCCCCAGAAGTTGTGCAAAACCATGATGTTCAAGAACGAGCCAAGTCCTCAGACATTTAATCTATATATCCATTCTCACCTAGCGGCATAAGCTCTGGGTAGTGGCAGAAAAAAATGAAATATAAAATGCATGCTGTCTAAAATGAGGTCTGAGAAAACTTGATCCATATCGAGCCAAGAAAGTTGAGGTACTCTGAGCATGTAGTTATGACACCATCATCAGGCAAAACCCATTGGGAAAAGACCCAGGACATTCTGGAGGGATTATATATATTGACTGGCCTATAAATGTCTAGGAATTCTATAGGAGGACCTGGGAGATGCAATTGTGGATAAGGTGGCCTGTTGCTACCACAACCCTCAAAAGAATAGACAGAGTAAAAGTTAAGAAATAATGCCAGACCATACCATTCTCAAACTTGCTTAAACCAATTAAGGCTTGTGAGAGGGCTGAAGCCTATCCCAGCAGCACCAGAAAAAGAAGCAGACTTTGCATGTAAACTACTTACTTTTATTTATTTTTCTCAGCTGTTTCAAGGGAACATGCAAGTACAAACTTCACTCTACTATGTACACTTCATAATAAACTATACTTAAATATATTGCATTTCCTTATATGTTAACACTAATATCAGTATTGCTGAGCTTTAGACTTTCAAGATGATGGGCTGGGAACACTGTCTTAACACATTTTGATATAATCTAATCCTAATTATGTTCAAATAAATTGTTATTTCAGACAACAACAGCAACATTTATTTATATAGCGCATTTTCATACAAATGATGTAGCTCAAAGCGATTCACAAGATAAAATATATATTGTGGACGCTGGCCCGGACACAGACGGACAGACATCGTTGGCTCCACCACACACTGTTTATTTACAATAATTATTTACAAATTACGTGCACTCACAACCCCAGTGCATCCAGCACCGATTCCCCCAATGTCCAGGCCACACAGTTCCAGTGTCTTTCTCCTGGCCGCCTCTAGTCCTCCCTCCAGCTCCGTCCTCTTCCACCCGACTTCTGCTGATGACTGGAGGGAGGCGGCCCCTTAAATGGGAACCCGGATGGGTTCCAGCTGCTGCCCGGCATTCGTCCATAGCCACACCCCAGTGTGGCGGAAGTGCCGGCTGCGCACCCGGAAGCTGTCCGGGTGTCCCCTGTCGTCTTCCCCCCAGCACTTCCTGGTGTGGTGGAAGTGCTGGGCTCCCGGGATATTCAGGCACTTGGGCGCTGCCTGGCGGTGGCCACGGGTCCCTACAGGGCTGGGCTTCCAAGCCCTTTACCCGAGGCCCCCAACATAACCAGGACGGACGCCCCCGTTTAGGCAACACTAAATAACAAAGAATAAAGTAAGATCCGTTGGCCGGGAGGACAGAAAAAAAAAAAATCTGCAGGGGTTCCAAGGCCATGAGACCGTCCAGTCCCCACTGGGCATTCTACCTAACATAAATGATCTAATTGAGTCCTCATGTTTTCAGGCTTCACTTGAAAAAATTTGATGACAAAGTTATTGAATGTGTGTATGTACAGTATGTGTTTGAAACAACATTAGAGTGATCCCTCACTATATCGCGCTTCGACTTTCGCGGCTTCACTCCATCGCGGATTTTAAATGTAAGTATATCTAAATATATATTACGGATTTTCCACTGGTTCGCGGATTTCTGCGGACAATGGGTCTTTTAATTTAAAGTACATGCTTCCTCAGTTTGTTTGCCCAGTTGATTTCATACAAGGGACACTATTGGCGGATGGCTTAGAAGCTACCCAATCAGAGCATGTATTACGTATTAAATAAAACTCCTCAATGATATGCGATGTGCTTCCTGAGCGGTGCTTGATTGTTTGCTTTTCTTGGTCTCTCTCACTCTCTCTGATGTTCTCTGCTCCTGACGGAGGGGGTGTGAGCAGAGGGGCTGTTTGCCTAGAAGATACGGACGCTACTCTAAAAATGCTGAAAGACTACCTTCACATTGCTCCCTTCTTTGCGGCTGCTTTATCTCGGTGCGCATACTTAAAAACCCAACAGCACATATTGATTTTTTGATTGTTTGCTTTTCTGTCACCCGCTCTCTCTCTCTGACATTCTCTGCTCCTGACAGCGCTCCTTTGAAGAGAAGATATGTTTGCATTCTTTTAATTGTGAGAAAGAACTGTCATCTATGTCTTGTCATGGACCACAGTTTAAACTTTTGACTAAAGGGTGTTATTTCATGTCGAGAGGGCTCTAATAATGTTAACAGTGTGGGAGAGTTTATAAGGGCTTAAAATATATAAAAATAACCATATAAATAACTATCTGTATCACAAAAGCTGAAAGTTTATACTTTGAATTAAACTTTGAATAAAAACTAATATGTGTCATGGAAAACTTGTAACAGACATTTAAATACTAATACATCATATTTAAGAGAAGCACTGATATCATGAGAAAGACAATAATATGGAAGCTGAAATTGAAGATGGAACCTCACGAGTTCATCACTTGCATGCCATACTGTAATCTTAGGCATGTCTAAGTCATCAAGCCAAAAATTAGTTAAAAGTACATTAAAATACATTTTATTTCTTTGTACTAAATGTATAGTTGTAATTGTGAGATCATTTGTCCGAATTCTGAACGTTCCTTAAAAATATTCATGTAGTTTCAATGGCTATGCACACAGAGGCTTACACAACATATTGTCTGTAGATATTATTACAACACATGTAAACTAGGAGCAGAACTGATATATTCCCTCACTCGCTGTGACCAGTTTATACAAGGTGCATTAGGGGTAATGGATTTTACAGCAATTCCAATAAATAAATGAAGCCCTTCATAATGATTCAGGGTGCTTGACAAGCAAAATAATGAATATGCATGTCTCCATCTTGAACCTCAACTTTGGCCATGGATGGCTCCATATGATCCAGCAGCGTTTACACTGTAATATAAGGCAGATTGCTTGTATTAAAGAATCGATAATTAATCTTAGATTATTGTGAATTTGTCACACTTACTGACTGCAGAACTGGTTTTTAAGGCTGCAGTTTTTAGCGTTGCACATGTTTTCCAGTCATTACATGAAATACAGAACTATTCAGGCCTCCCATTGGTCACCTGTTTAGACTAAGTAAACCTCAAAAGACGTGCCTTTCAGTTACCTTTCTCCCCAGACAGTTCATCAGGTACTCAGACAATGTTTATATATGTTATCATTTCATCAGCTCCATAAATACTGTGTCCTCAATACACCAGTCTAAAAAGAATAGGCAACATCCGCCTCAAAATCACGCAACACCAGATGGGCTTGATTTGACTACATTGGTCAACTCCAACGGACTGCTTTCTGAGTATATCCCTAGTAGAAACCCTTATCATCCACAAATAGGCTTTATGATTCAGCACTTGTCTTTTTTTGTGTGTATCTAAACAAATATTTATATTGAATTCATTCAAGATTTTATAAATAAAAGTTGTTCCCATACATTAGGTTTAACCAGTAAAATCAATTATAAACAGACAATACACAAGAATAAAGTCAGAAATCCTTTATAGTTTAGAAAATTAAAAAGGATACACAGAGAAGAATAAAGGAAAATATAAACTGACAGGGAGTAAAATTCAAATACTAAATTGGCAAAATTGATAAGAAAATCAGGACTATTGCTAAAAATAAAAAACTAAAGGAATAAAAATGGACAAATAATATAACAGAAAAAATATAAATTAAAACTGACATAGAAATGTGTATTAACCTTTAAAAACAAAAAAAATATTCTTTGTAAGAAGTGTAGTTTCAGCACATATAGAGAGGTTGAGACCATGCACTGATAACAACGTGTTGCCACATCCACCACACAATGAACCACCTCAGGATCCCAAATTAGGACCCGAGCATAGCCATGCAACAGGTGACACCTCAGCAAGACACTAGTTTGAATGGAGTGCACAATAAAATAAAAAACTCATTACTACACTTTCTCACTATACAGAATACAAAAACGTTAATTCATACATTCATTTCAAGGATTATTATTCAAAGCTTTATTATTTCCGGCCTGCTGTTAATTCAAAATGCTGCCCCAAATATTAATAATGTGACTAGAATTACAGCCACATACTTCCTTAGCCTATACATTGGTGACCAATATGGCTACTCATATTAAACTCGTTATGCTTGTTAGATATTCTAAAACACAACTTTAACAAACAGCTTGTCAATCATTTCCAACAGTTATTCATCTTTTCCATTATATTTCTCTAAGTGGTGTACTGCTCTGGTTCTGTGCGTCACTACTACTTTGATAAAAAATTACTGTCTATCTACAGAATGTGAAATCACAGTGATTATAAAACTTAGGAATCAACGGTGAGTCAAGTCAAGTGCACCAAGTTCCTTGGTGTGGCAGCTCATCTTATTTGGTTAATTAACACCACCTCCCGAGCCAAGAAGGCACACAGCAGCATCTTCACTTACTTCAGTGGCTGAAAGTAGCAAGCCTACCCACCCCTATTTTCACCACATTCTACAGGGGCACGATCGCTCCTTCCTGCATCCCTATTTTAGGAACTGCAGAATTTCTGACTATAAGGACCTCCAATGGATAGTGCACTTAGCAGCAAGGATAACTGGGACCTATCTGCCCTCCTCTAAAGACATATTCATTAAGTTTTGCATCCACAAAGTCTATAACATTGTGGACGACCGCTTCTACTTCTCCAATAGTCATTCTGTTCCACATATATCCGGCAGAATGTACTGTAGCAACCAAACCTCTTCTGCCAGGTTCTGCAACAGCTTCTACCCCATAGCTATCTGGTCTCTGAACTCTGTGCTGCCCCTCCACCCTCAGCTCTGCTCAGAGAAGCTTATTTATATACAGTACATTTGTTACACTTGTTACTTCTGGGTTTTTTATTATTAGTTGTTATTATTTATTTATAACTATCTGTTTCAAATTATTACTATCTACTGTATTCACTTAAATATCTATTTATAGTACAGTATAGTTCTTTACCCATCTTGCACGGCAGTCACAGGGAACATTATTTCATGCAACTGCATGATGCAATACTGTGGATGGCATGGCAATAAAGTCTCTTGACTTAACTAACAGAACACCAAGAACTAGCATCATATTATACTACAGTTTTGATGTAAAATATAGAAGAATGTCAGGAAAAGTCCTAATACAGCCAAACTGCTTTACTTGTTGCAAGATACACTGGGCACTTCAAGGGTCTCTGGCTAAAGGATCCAGGCTGGTAACTTGAAGGATACCGGCAATTGCTCCAGAGTCGCTGTACAAAATAGCTGACCCTGTGCTCTGACCCCAAAAACTCTCTAGAGTGTAAGTTGGGGTATGCGAAAAATGAAAAATTTTTAAGACAAGAAATTGTATACTGCGAAAGACGAATTAAAAATCTCTAAAATTACTAAATCTGGTTTATTGGCTTATAAATTCTCCTCTCGGAAATAGTACCCACCCCCGAAATCCAAAACCAAACAGCATTTTTTTCCAAGACTCCATTTCTGAACACTCTTAATCCTACCTACGTAATACATAGTAAAAATAATAAACAAAAAATGAACCCTTTAGCACAATCTAGTGTGGTCCCCTGACATGACCTTTCTGATTGGAATTATCTCCTGTATGCATTGTCTGTTTTTCATTTTTGCATTAATTGTTAAGAATTTGTGAGAACTTGTGTTAGTTTGCATTTACTGTAAATGCAATGCAAGTTATAGAGAAATGTAAGTATCATTACCTTTAGACCAAATGCACCAGAACAAATTATGTGCACATATTTATAAAATATTTATATATATTGCCAGAATAAGGCCAATTCTAATATATTTTGTTGGCTCAAAAATATTGGTTAGCATTTTTTTGTTCACTTTTAAATAAAGATCCTGATTTTTACATTACGCTGACATGAAAGTTTAGGTATAAAATTTTTTATTGTATTATACTTCACTGTTGCCATATTGGATTTGTAAACCTGTGTATACAACTCCAAGCCTGTGCTCCATCAAGACCGCCATGCAATAACAAACTAAACTAAAACGAGTGTAGGAACAGTTCACTTAACCTTGAAGCATCTACTCTGCACATTATCACATGTAACCTCAATATCATACCCCACATATTGTGCGACTCCACACCAAATTTTCAAACTTACTGATTTTCCTGCATTTCACTTGCTGTGGTCCAGTCTCCCCCAGTTTGATCTACAGCCAGAAAAAAATAATAGCCTAAAAAGCAATTCTCCCACAATGCTTTACTAGGCACAGACACACATACACACAGCCTCAAAAAAACAGAAGTACCTGTACAATTTTCCTCACCTTTGTTGAATATTCCTTGGGACAGCCCATATTCACATCTATCCCCGCAACATCGTTTTCCCTATGAAGGCAAGGGGGAAAAAAAAAAAAAACTGGATTTTTTTCACAATCTCTTTTTTAGATTTTACCACTGCCAATGAATTTAAAGGATTAAATCAATTATTTAACTTATTTACAATTAAGTTTTATACTATTAGAATGAAATATTTCCCCAATGTGTTTAACTTAAAAAGAAACAGAAATAATTTGGACTTACACCAACTGTGCCACTGTCAATGCTCTCTGTGGATCAGCAGTCCCCTGAAAAATTTAACACATTAAAAAAATTCCCAACCTTTCCATAAAATCATTTTCAATCAGAGGAGTTTACATAAGAAATTAGTAAAATAAAATTAAAAACAAATTTACAATGTTCAAAGGCAAAACAGTTACAATAATAAATAGAACTTATAGTTTCACCCTTGTGATCACTACACTACAGGAAGAAAACTGCAATTGGCTCCTCTAGCCTGTACCAGACTACCTTGAGATACAATGTGAAGAATCAAATATAGCCTAAGTTGCACTTTTACTAGGTCAGTCAGCTCTAATCTAGTTAAAAAAGGAGATCCAGGGAAAAACAGGTCTACAGGAAAAAGTCACAGAGAGTTTCAGTTTAAAACTTGAACATACAGTATCATCCAAAAAAAAATACAGAGGAGAACAACAAAACTCAATACATTGTCACTTTTCACTACATTTCCAACTCACAGCTCCTAGGGGAAATAGTTACTTTTGGAATCCATCCATCCATCCATTTTCCAACCCGCTGAATCCTAACACAGGGTCATGGGGGTCTGCTGGAGCCAACCCCAGCCAACACAGGGCACAAGGCAGGAACCAATCCTGGGCAGGGTGCCAACCCAACGCAGGACACAAGCACACACTAGGGCCAATTTAGAATCGCCAATCCACCTAACCTGCATGTCTTTGGACTGTGGGAGGAAACCGAAGAGCCCGGAGGAAACCCACGCAGACACGGGGAGAATATGCAAACTCCACGCAGGGAGGACCCGGGAAGTGAACCCAGGTCTCCTAACTGCGAGGCAGCAGCGCTACCACTGCACCATCATGCCGCCCCACTTTTGGAATCCTTTCTTCCTAATTAATCAATAAATAAAACGCTAAAATGAAAATGGACGAAAAAGGACTACAGCTCCAATGTTGAACCTCCTGTTTTACAGAAACATTCTGAAGAATTAAATATGTCTTCTTACCATCTGGAAGACTACATGATTCTTTTCTCTTTCACAGGTTCGAAATATAACTCGCTCATCAGGTGCCACAAAATCCACTGTTTCAAGTATTTCTTAGAGAAAGAGAGAAAGGTTCTAACATCAACTCATGATCACGATCAAAAGGCACCTTCACCTTTAAACATCTTGTTTTTTAAAAGAACCGATAAGGATTTAGAATTGACATACCATTTACAACCCTTCTGCACTGCTGCATTTTGATGTCAATTATTTCCTGTAAAAGAAAAAGAAAAAAACTGAGTAGTAAAAAATAAAAATATTTAAAATTAAAAAAAAAAAATTGCACTGCAATTTTCAAATAGTGCTTTAGATTCTCAATTAAACAGAGATCAGTTATTTAACAGGACCATTTTAGGACAGTCACCTTTTGTTCCTGAGTGACTCTAAAATTATTTGGCCTTGGGTTTGGCATTACTATCATACTAAAAGCTGAACTTTCCCCAAAGCTTCAGTTTTTCAGCCGATCAGAGCTTGCCATATTTGTTTGTATTTTCCACCACCTATCATTGCTTCTGTTTTACCTGACACCCAACCCCTGCTGATGAAAATCAACTCCACAGCTTCACTTCAAGTGTGGTGCTTTTTGAAGTGTAAACAGTGTTTTGCAGAGGTGTTGAGATGGTTGACTTAGGCACCTTTACTCCAGACTCAGCCCCTGAATGCTTTGTCAAAGTGATTTTTGGCCTCTCTGTGGATTCTTTCACAAATCTTCTTTTAGTCTGCACAAAGTATATTGAGAGAAAACTTTTTTTTTTTTTTTTAAAACAGAGTCTGGTTTCTGCTTCTTAATAACTGAGCCAAAAGTGCTTCACAGCGATATATTCAAACACTTGGACATTGTTTTATAACCTTTTTCTCTATTTATGCATTTGGATTATTTTAACGATTACTCTTTCAGAATGCTTTTTACTCCTCATTTTCACGACTGTCCATCAGATTCACCACCTAAATAATGATCCCTTAATTGTGTTTTTTATCTTGAAAATGTTGCAGTCATTTTAATGATATATTTGTGGGAGCCACTTGTATGGCAACTGAATCCTCATTGGGCAATTCGTATATGTGCAAACTCAGAGACTGAATACTTCAACAAAATGCTAGAGTTCATCTATTCAAACACAAAACAATCTTACAATTTTGAACCAAAACAGCACAGACAACAAAAATTTCAATGTAAAATGTGTTATTCAGTAAATTCATTAGTCAAGGGACTTAATATTTTTGTAAGGCACTGTAGATTTATTAACTGCATTTGCCATCCCATCATGAAGAGTTACAGCTACCATCAAGTCAGTTAGATTTAGCCAAACTAAAACAACTATATCTAACAATTATTTCTATTACTTGCTGTCCTAAAGAGGTAGTGATTTTTTTTCCTCTAGATTCAGATGGCAAATGCAGTTAATTATTCAGTTAACACACTTTTTTTGTGATGGCTACTTATTACCAAATTATTATTATTTGCATACTTCATGATCAATGTTAAAAAATAAAATCCAGTAATAAACATAAAACAGAATGGCTATCTGAAAATGACATTTCTTGTACTTTTTAATAAATCTGAGATGTAATCTATAGAGGATATAACTTTGTTGGAAATTACAATTGATTCAAGCAAAGCTGTTTAGAAGGAATGTTGACAAAATTGCCAGTCTTTCACCAGAACCCTTTAAAATCGAATAGAGGAATTTATTTTAACTTAAACTTCTAATTTTTTAATTTTAAATACAAAAGGGGTAGATACATTATTAAAATTCTTCTGGAAGTCTATTCTTGAAGCTAAATCTATTTGATAAATACACTAAATTATTTAAAGCTGCAAATGAAAAAACATGTTTTTATTTAATACTCCAGTTATCCAGTTGCCTATTAAACGACATGAAAAGGCTGCATCAAAATAAACATTTACACAAATTATATTTTTCAGGAGTTCTTTTTAACACGGTTATTTTTTTGTTTAATTAAAACTTTCATAGCATTTGTTAATGAAACACTATAGATTAATATCCCACTGTTGAGACTATTAATCAGTACCTGCATGGTCTAATCGGTTTAAATCTATCTTCTACATACTATATAAACCATTAATGCAAAATAAATGAATCTTGCCTATTCTGGGTGTGCTTATTTATCATTTTCAGGCTTGTCTGTTTTTCACTGCAGACAACGTCTTGGTGCAGTTGCTTTTTCATTACAGTATGTCATTAAAAGTGCCCACATGATGTTACTTTTTGGATGGAAATGAAAAAGCACACACATAATTAAAAGAAGAGAGGAAGACGGCAATTGAAAGGCCAGTTGTCTCAAATAGATTAGATTGTTCAGACTTTTGTTGTAACGCACACAGATACTGCTCCAGCTGCAGCGACCTTTTAAAATGGACTATACATGCAGAACAGGATATGAAAAGCACCTTTTTTTTTTAAAATTGTGTTTTAGCTGTATTAAAATAAGATAACAGGCAGCTTCCGTAAAGGTCACTGGCAGAAATGAAACTAGGGGTTTACACCATTATCTCTGTATAATATGGTGTGGTTACTCAAAATGTTTTAGGAGATGTATGTAAATTTTACTTCAGCACCAAATTATTTATTTTAGAAATGCTTGCATCATAGAAGTGTTAATTATATTGACAGATCATATTACACTCCTCACCTTAAAAAGCAGCCTGAGCAGAAATACAATGGGAACATATCACATACAGATATACCCAAAATGAAGGCTGAACATCTGAAACATCCCATTTCTAATTTTTGATTTAATACAAATTAAGTTTCGCTGTATATGTTTTAATAAAGGCACTTTGATAGACATCCTTTCTGACTACATATATAAATCTTTATTCACATGCTTTAAACACAAGCTTGTAAATTTAAACAAAGAATACTAGAAACCCGAAACCCCTCACCCATTCACACAGTGCCTCCATTAGAAGAGGTCTTTCTTAACCAAGTGCACATTTAAATTGTTGCTTATTTGAGAAGGTGACTAAAAACACCTGCCCTTCTTTGAGTGGATTGTGTTTACATTTCTTATCAGACTACAACCACTTAGAAAATCTTTAAACAAACACAAATAAAATTTAATAGCAAAATAAAACATTTTACTACAACAGGATGCTAAATTTTATAACTGTAACCTCAAACATATTAATATTAATCATGAAGACTAGAAAAACATCTTCTGACTACAGCAGATGAACTCAATCCGCAACTCTGTCATCACCACAGTATGAACCTGAGCGCGTTCCTTAATCTATCAGTGTAAGAATCATGTGGTTATGGTTTCGATTAGTTCTTTATCAAACTGGCATAATTTATTTGAGGGTCTCAGAAGGCTACAGCTTATCTGGGCAATGCTGGCCACAAGACTGGAAATAACCCACAATGGAACATGAGTGCAGCACAGGTTACACTCTCTCTCCAATAAGGACAACTTACTGTACATAGCATGTACATTTTTGGGATGTCAGAGAAAAACTGGCATAACAGAGAAAAAAAATGTCCATACACCATAAAAGTAGAAATCAAAACTTGAGTTTTGGAGCTGTAACATGAGAAAGAAAAAACTTAAACCCTTAATTTGTATTCCTTTATGAAGAAGGGCTGACCTCTGCTACTATCAGAAGACCCCTGAAGAATGTAAGATCTTTATGGACTATAAGAATGTTTAAATTGATTCTAAGTGGGTGCAAATACAGGGGTGTATTCCTTAGGAATGCAAATGGCTGTTTATTTCATGTTTTAGGACATTCCAGTATGACATAAATTAAGATTTATGTATAACCTCAGAATGAACTGCTAGGGATTTTTTTTTCTTTTCTAGGATATAAAAGAGAGAACGTTTTTACTTTAGGTATTCTGCTAAAACCCAAATCAGTCGACTGAGTTGGAAAGAGGCAGTCTCACATTCTCTCTACTCACCAAGAATTAAGAATAAAGAAATTATTTTTACTTTAATTGGGTTTAAGTTCTTCCGTTGTTTCCGACTTCAGCGCTCACAGTTTTGGCGCCCAACGTGGGGCAGAGACGGCCAAGTGACTCCTTGAGCAGGATCGTCCAGAGGACCGGTAAAAGGACCGACACCGGCCGGGTCGGGAGGACCAGATCCGGAAAAAGTTAGGACTGGCCTGCCTCGGGCGACTCCTGCATGGGGAATCCTTGACCTCCTCTGATTCTTCCTGAAAGTCGAGTAAACTGGGAACTTCCAGGCGGGAGGAAAAATTCTTGGTGAGTAGACCGAGGAGTCCGACCGGGAAAAGAAACCAGGCAGTGAGTGGACGGAATGTATAGATAAGCTCTCGGAAATAAAACAGTGTAAAGATTATGAATGTTAAGGACATGAGTTAGTACACTCCCTAGGAAATGAAGAAGAAGTCTCTTAGAGGCTTAAAAGTAAAATAAAGGAAGGGAGTGGGAAGAATAGATAAATAACTGAACATTTCATGATCGGGAAAAAGCACTGTTGCGGGAGGGCGAGACTCTTTGCTCTAACGGTCTGGTTATATTCTGAACTCAACGGGTCACTCAGGAAATGATCACCTAAACAGCGGTAACCAGCGGCCTTCGGGTGAAACTGTCAGTCCGCTAATCAGGTTGATCGTCCCGTGGACCAGGGAACAGGAGGGACCGGGAGTGAAGTGACAATTGAGGCTGGTTTAGCAAAAAGAGTGCGGAAAACTCACTGACCATGGGGAAAACTAATAGCAAACCGGTTACAACTCCTTTGGGAAACAGAAAGCATGAATCAACGTACTCATCTGTGACTGAATAAAGACTAATTGATTGAACTATTCCTGTCTTCCTCGGGTGTTACTTCCACTGTTTATTTGGCACCTGAACAGTTTCCTTCGTGTTGGAGAACCCGAGTGAAGGTGCAATTGCAGACAGGAATAAGATCGGTGACCGCTGAGTACAATTGCTTTACCGTCCGGGAGAGGTACTGGGACGTAATGATTAGAGCCTCTTGGAATGAGACGGAGTCTTAAATAGACTTATAATTAGAAGGAGAGGTGGAAATTTAATAAAAAGGGAAAGTACCTCCCGGTCGGGAATTCGCTAAAGAAAGAGATTGAAAAAACAGGGTGTGAATGAGGAGCCTCTGTTCGGATTATTGTTTTCGGAAAACATACCAAGGAAAAAAAAAAGCGGCTCTCCAAGACACTACATAGAACAGAAAACAGGGTTAGATTAAAAAAAAAAATGTAAACGGTGGAATGAACAGAGCAGGGGCAGATGGCCAGTAGAAGGCTCTGGTGATATGAGTGAACTACAGGAAGTTAGGTAGATTGTATATAGAAAAGCACGAGGGTGCTCTAGTCGAGAAAATGGAAATGTTTTAATAGATGGGAATTGATAATTAAAGATAGAGCCCTGAAAGCGATGCAGAAGTGCAATGAGGGACTGCAAAGCCAAATTAAACTTATTGTAGAAAGAGAAAAGTTGTCCTTGATAATGCAAGAACTGTCCCAAAAGTCCGGATGAAAGAAGGAAGAATAAGTAAATATAATATAAATAAAAAGAAGAAGAGATTATACCTTGATTTAGCGTCAGCATGCGTGTCCACTCCCTTTGAGGACAATAGTCCATCACCACCCCTTGGGCAGCTGGAGGAATTAATGAGGGAGAGGAAGAAGATGGTCCCGATGATTTTTAAAATGAACAGTTTCAGCCAGAGAGGATGAAGAAGCGGGAAAGGGATACCTAATAACCCGATTCTGCCCCTCAGGGTCAAAAACATGAATATGAAAGGATGGAATTTCAAGCACCATTAATACAAGTGCCCTTTCTGCAATATAATGTACAACAGCCTGACTCAGATTAAAACTGTCCCACCTTCATGGTGCAAAGAAACTGGGACCTGCAAGAATTAAAAGAGGTGGTGCAGGAATTGCTGAACCAGTTCATGACAATGAAGAAACAATTAGATGACATATATAAGCCAAATACTGCAGAATGGATTCAGGTCCTTAGAAGGAAAGCTCATTTCAGGCTGAAATGATGTGAGAGTGCAATGGACAGAGACTCTGGGACGACAGCGGGTTGATAGTGGCCAGTTCAGTGTTCAGTGGACAGTTACGAGCACAAATAAAAGCAAAATATATCAGCCCTAATGCCCAGTGAACTTTGACAAGACTTGATGGTCCGCCTGTGCCTTTGCATTTCAGTTACAAATAAGAGAGTGAAGGTTGCATCAGAACAGCACACCGCCCTTGCACTGACCACCACCATTACATGCTTGTATGCTGCCTTGATTGTTCATGTTTGACTCAAAACAGCAAAAATCTCTGCTGTCCTGGGTTCCTCTTGGATTACAGTATTCAAAATCATTTTACTGTATTGCATGATTTTTGGACTGTATTATGATGAAGTTTGACTTGGACTTTTCAGCTGCTGTTTTCAGAAAAAAAAAGACTATTTGCCTAACGAACTGTTATATCTCAGCAAAACTGGCTGGAGCAGTATTTCTCTTTTTACAACAATCGCTTTTCTTCTGGAGTGGTTTTACCACATATCCTCATTGCTAAATCCTCTCGTTTTCAGTGGCATAATGTGAGACAATTGGTAATAGCATGTCCAGAAGGGGAGGATTGGGAGTATGTGGGACCTAACATTTAGTTCACCCAGATAGATCTGTTAAGAAAATAGCAGTAGAACTAGTTGTACCTGTAACCCATCCGTTCTGTCATTTACCTTTCACTTCTCCACCTAAACCCATGCTGTTTACCCTTAAAATTTTTTAGTTAGATTTGCTCCACTCATCTCTCTGGGTACAAGGGAAATAATATTTTGTCTGAATAGTTCATGCTGAACCCTTGGTCATTTTCCCAAAGACATCCTTCCGTTTACATTGTGCACAATTCTTATTTCGTTTGAGGCTGAGACCGGTATTACAATTGTTTATGCTGATTTAGTTAAGCGGGGTGCTATTATTCCGATCCAATACTTTCCTATTCTTCCAGTTAGAAAGCATATGATTCATGACGATTCATTCAGGACCTCCTGGAGTCAATGCTGCTATACACCCTAGGACTCCTATAGTCTCAAACCTTCCACTATTCTCTGTACTGTCCCGCCACTGCTATGTGGTTTTCTGTTACTGATCTTGTGAATGCTTTCTTTTCAATTACTGTACACCCTGAGTCTCAGTTCTGGTTCACATTCACTTTTAAAGGGAAGCATTGGACCTGAGCTGTGATGCCGCAGGGATATACAGAGGCTCTGTGTGCGTGCGTGTGTGTGTGTGTGCGTGTGTGTGTGGACAAAGAACTAGAAAAGATAAAAAGTTGAAAGGTTATTGGCCAAAGGGGGGTGGTGTCTGGTGTAATATGTAGATGAGTTGCTTTTATGTTCTGAGGCTCAGGAATAATGCTAAGAAGACACAAAGGCTTTGTTGGTCTTTCTAGCGGAAATCGGGCACAAAGTGTTCGGAAAAAGTTGCAACGGGTTGAAAGAAAATGAAATACCTGAGTCATGATTTGACTTCAGGGAATGTGCACCGTCTGCAAGACGGCAAGTTATGTCTGTTCTTGGAATGTTATGATATTGATATTGCTGGCAATGGGTTAAAAAAAGATTTTTTTTTGCTGAAAAGCACAGCCACTCCAAGAATTAGCGACCTTTCTAATTTAGTTTTGACTGATAAAATTTCATGAATGGAGCAGGCTGAGAAGGCTTTAACTGATATAGACTAAATTTTGATGTCTGCGCCTGCGTTAAGAGTTCCGGACTACGGTAGTCTCGTCCTTTCACTCTGTTTGTGGACGAGAAAGGGGGGTGTATGACTGCAGTATTAACTCAACAACAAGGAAATAGACAATGACCGGTCACATACTATTCTAAAAAAAAATAAATAATTAACAAATAAAACTGGATCCAGTGGCCGCTACAATCCCGGCCTGTTTAAAAGCAGCTGCTGCAATAACAGAGGCCATATTAGCATGCTCAGATGTTGTTCTCATGAGTTTATTAACTGTTAAGGTACCACATGCTGTACATTCCATCTTAGTACAGACAAAAACATCTCATTTGACAGGTGCGCTTGCGTAGTGAAGTGTGAAGCTCACAAGGGAAACGAATCCAGTGAGTAGGGAAAATGCAAGCAGACATGTGGGCAAAGAAAGCCACCCAGGATCCTACTTCACCACTAACTTCTTTATTTCTATTACAGAAGGAGGAACAAGAGTCACACAAGGATGGAGTATTTATCTCTACAAACTGTAGCAACGGAAAAGGAGATAAACACGTTGCAGAAAGAGGGATCAGATAAAGCTCTGAAAGGAATTTAGATCCATCCATTAACTAAACATCCTTTTTCCCAAAAGCTTTCTTTCTAGGAATTGCAAAGGCTGCGCATGGTTTGGCCCACCCTTCCAGAAGATGCAATGATGGCACAGGTGCAACAATACTGTCACGCCCGGGGTTTTTCTAACTTTGCTGATCAGTTCTGTAAGAGGTCTACATTATGGCGAAGATTTAATGTAGGAAAAGGCTTGCAGGTTTGCGTAGTGCCTTACAGAGAGTGCATGAACAAGTGAGGGAAACATGGTGAACTACCTCACTACTGTAAGGGCAATACACTATTAAAATGTGCTCTGTACCCTGTCAAATGTCACTATTGAAAGATGCTCAACTCTAAATCCAGCTACCTTACTTCCCACTGAGGGAGAGGGGGAACCAAATAACTGCCAGGATGAGATAACAAAGATCCTAAACCTAGTCCGGACCTCCAGGAAACTCTACTAGAAACAGGAGAAATTCTTTATGAGGATGGCTGTTCCTTGGGATTGGACGACAGAACACTCTCCACCAGTTATGCAGTGGTCAAGGAAGACCACTTACTTGAAGCAAACTGAATTTCTTCTAGTTTAAGTGCACAAGCAGCTGAGCTAATAGCTCTCACTCGAGCTTGCCAGTTGTCTGAAAGAAAAGTCATAACCATTTACACAGATTCCAGATCTGCCTTTGGAGACTTCCATGATCATGGGGCATTATGGAAATTAAGGGATTCAAAACCAGTACTGGTAAGCCCATACAACACCAGAAATTAGTGGAATCCCTTTAAAGCTATAACAGAACCATCAAAACTGGGAATACTTAAATGGCAAGCCCATTACTGGGAAACAAAACCCAGTCAGCCAAGGAAATGAACTGGCTGACCATTTGCTAAACAGGCCGCCTGTAATAACACACCAGTCTTTATTCCAACAGAAAGATGACAAAGACTCTGATAATCAAATTATTTCTTTACAGAGCGCTACCACTGACTTGTAAAGGATAAAGTGGTCCCGAGAAGGATCCCTCTCTGCTGGGGTCTGGACCCGTAAGTAAACTAACAAACCTTTCCTCCCAAAGCTTCTTTTCCAGGAATGGCAAATTCTCACACGGCCTGGATCATGCAGGAAAGACACTATGACTCAGGATGTCGAGCGCATTGGGAAACCACAGGGTTTCTACATATGCTGAACAATTCTGCTGACGATGTGCACTATGCCAAAGGTTTAATGTAGGTAAAGGTACTCAGGTAAGCCCCGTCACTCTAACCCAATGGGTCCCTTTGAACACCTCCAAATGGATTTCATTGAGTTAACACCGTCTAAAGGCTACCGTTATTGCTTGGTAATTGTCGATGTGTTCTCCCGATGGGTGGAAGTTTTCTCTCTAAGCATGCAGATGCAAAAACTGTGGCTAAAGCTTTAATAAAAGAAATCATTCCAAGATGGGGAATATCACAGAAACTGCATACCGATAACGGAACCCACTTTGTGAATTCTGTAATAAATGAGCTGACTACTTGGCTCTAGATAAATGTGCATCATTACTGCAAATACCATCCTCAAAGTGGAGGTATTGTAGAAAGGTGCAATGGTACCCTAAAATCAAAATTGGAAAAATCTGTGAGCAGACAAACTTAACCTGGCCAGATGCTCTATCCCTGGCCTTGATGGGGTTGAGAGGAAGGACACATCGGCAGTTGGGACTGTCGCCATTTAAAATTGTAACTGGATGCCCCATGCCTGTTGGCATGGTTATCGGAAATGTTACTCTGCATACTGTGGACAATGATCTTCTCTCTAGTCTTGCAGGTCTCCGAGCCTCCCTGAAGGAAGTCCACGAACAAGTTAACAAGGCTTGGCGGACCGATTCCCCGCCAATGGAGTTCAAGATCCCCTTGGAACCTGGATACTGGTCAGAGACACCAAGGAAACATTGGCATCAACCTCGCTGGAGGGGACCATTCCAGGTGCTATTATCTACACCTCACGCTGTTAAAGTCGAAGGACTTCCTGCCTGGATCCACATCTCACATTGCAAAGAATGGCATTCTTAGTTCTATTATTAATAACTTCTTTTGTCCCCTTGAACATGGGACAGCGAACTTATGGGGACCTTCCCACACTAACTTTCCAAGTAGGGAAGACTACCTCACTCCAGATTGACTTTTGTACTGTTGCTCCTTGTGGAACCGCAGCCATGAACAATGGACTAAGGCTGAAAAATATGTGTGTGTGACTACTGACTCCACTCATTATGGTAGTAATTGTGAAAAATGGCAGTGGGTATTTGCCAATACAGGTACCTATGACTGGGGTTATCAGCCCTGGAAGGCTCAGCAACATGATCTCAAGACAAAGTTCTCTATCATTAAGGGACATACTAGCAGAACATGTTTACATGATAATTGTAACCCATTAATTATCACTTTAAAGGATCCGTCACCTTATGATGGGGTATTTACATATTAGGGGCAGATGTCTCTGGGAAAGATCCTCTTGGGAAATTCGTTATTCGAGTCACAGCACTAACACCGATTCTGTCACCCCTACCTCTTTAACCTTCCCTACCACTGTCCTTCCTGATGGCTCAGTATCTCGTGCACTTGCTGGTCTTACTGCCCTTTCTGTAGAACTTGCAGAAAATTCTGGTATCTCCAATCCCCTTGATGAACTATTTGAACGGTGGTTCGGAATTTGGGCCGGATGGTGTAAAACTATTTTCACCACTGTCCTCATTTCCCTTGCAATCATGGTTATTTGTGGTTGCTGCCTCATCCCCTGTATTCGTGGCCTTCTTCAGAGGCTTATTGACACCTCTCTCACAAAAGCCTATTTTCTTTATGCTGACAGTTCCCAAAACCCTGATTACAACCCTTTGCTTTGAACTTTCTCCCTCTTCTGAATATGATGATATTATTCCCGATGATTGGGTCTGATCATTCACATGTGCACATATTTATGTGCAAAAGGGGGGAACTGAGAAAGAAAAAACTTAAACCCTTAATTTGTATTCCTTTATGAAGAAGGGCTGACCTCTGCTACTATCAGAAGACCCCTGAAGAATGTAAGATCTTTATGGACTATAAGAATGTTTAAATTGATTCTAAGTGGGTGCAAATACAGGGGTGTATTCCTTAGGAATGCAAATGGCTGTTTATTTCATGTTTTAGGACATTCCAGTATGACATAAATTAAGATTTATGTATAACCTCAGAATGAACTGCTAGGGATTTTTTTTTCTTTTCTAGGATATAAAAGAGAGAACGTTTTTACTTTAGGTATTCTGCTAAAACCCAAATCAGTCGACTGAGTTGGAAAGAGGCAGTCTCACATTCTCTCTACTCACCAAGAATTAAGAATAAAGAAATTATTTTTACTTTAATTGGGTTTGAGTTCTTCCGTTGTTTCCGACTTCAGCGCTCACAAACAGCAGCACCAATCACTGCCAAAAAATGTTTAAAATTCTGATTTTTTTAAGTAGTGTTCGGAAAATAAGTACAAATTATTACAAAATCCAGAGATCATTTACTCAAGTAGACATCTTCATACACACTAAGCATATTATAGTACACTTTTGTATAGTGGATCAGTTCCATTCACATTACTTAACCCTGCTCAGAAAAAAATAGAAAAAAAGGAAAGCATGATAATGTTAGAGCAGCAACTGGTCGGTAAAGAAGGGATGTCATTAAGAGCTATTAAGTATCATCAGCACTTAGATTAAGGAGAGTGGAGGAGGTTGATAAATGTTAAACCTAAAGAAACTGAATACTCTAAATTTGATTTTATTTTCTATTTTAAATAGAACAATACAGCTTGCTTTTATTATAAAATAGTATGTGAGTTAGAATACCTCCAGTTACTCAAGATGAGACATGGCAGTTTAACAAGATTGCTAAAAGAAAATCGGTAATCTATCTGGTATTACACTAAAGTAGTCTAAAACAGTTTGATCTATGGCAGCACCAAAGCTGTTCAAGGAGTATATAAAAGCTGAAGACACAACCAAAGAATTTCAATTAAGGACACGGGGATTTGAAGGCCCATATTATAAGCAGACCCTGATACTTGGAAGATTTTTGACAGTCTAACTCAAGAGATGGGCTCAATGTACAACTGAAGTGAATTTTACCATTCCTGGAACAGACTGAAAAAGTATATTCTATCTAGGGTGTATGTCTGCTCAATACCTGCAAATATGATTGATATCCTATCCGCACTATTGATACACATAACTTAAACATGTTTTGTGATGGAAGCACTCGCCTAGATTTTACATAGTCCCTTTATCTGCGGCGTGCTGCTTTAAGATTATATTTGTGACAGATGAAAATGAGTTATGTTGCCTCAGGTATAGCACACGGAAGTAATGAGTTTCTTTCTGTGAGGTTACATTTAGAACAGAGTTGTTCAACAGATGTGAATACATTAGCAGTATACATGTCTGTGAAGGTGTTGTGATTGACAAACTCAATGCTGTGATATTTTAGTGAGAGATAAAAAAAAAACATTACTGGTCTTTACTAGTGGAGACAGCATTAAAATTATATATATATGCACACACTCTGCATATGGGGGGAGATACTAATTCACCAACGCTGATGGCAGACTATTTCAGTATCCAGGGTTTTGGAGTCCGACTTAATTTACGGGGTCACTGACTCCAACTCTGACTCCTGTTTATAATTAGACCGACATATTTACTATGTTAATTAAAAGCACACAATAGACAACATACACAAATTTCATCACTCCCAGTGTGAATCATCAGGCTACTTTTTACCACCCTAACCTGTTAAACTTTGATTTTAAAGGCAGTAGTGATGCTGCTGTGACGTTTTAATATTATTTATTAAAGAAATTACAAACATTGAATAGCATTAAACCTAAAACTTACAAAATAAAAAAGAGGTTAAAGTTTTTATCAAAAGGCCAAAAGTAAAAAATAGTTTAACCAAATTAGTAAATGTGAATTAGAAATTTTAAAACACATTAGGTTGCAATTTACATTTAGTCAAAGTCGGTGCATTTTTACTGACTCATCTCAGACTCCAGTAACCCAATAACTGCTTCCAACTCGAGTTCAACAGTCTTGATGGCATCAAGAGCTACTTTTTTTTTCATTCCAGAGCTTCATAGTCAAACATCTACTCCTCAAAAATAAAACTTAAAATTAGACAGGGTAAGATTACAATCTGCCTTAAGTTTCAGGAGTAGATATTTTTGTTTCATTTTGGTTATTTCTCATTCAGAATAAACATAGCCTCTTCTTGCCTCTTAAAGAAGGATTTATTCATAGAAAATGGGGATACGGTGAAAATGAATTAGAATATGAACAGCATTTAAATGTAAATTAAAGATTCTTCCAACCAATAATAAATAGGTTTTGGACTATTTGGCAAGATACTATTTAATCTAATAAAGTGTACTGTTAAAACTGGTTTGAATAAGTCTTTGAAGAGTAATTATGATTCTTAGATATGTAAATTGGTATGAAACAGTGACCAGAATCTGTTTGTGTTTAGACTATCATGCAGCGACACTGACAGAAAATAATATGCTTCTGTCTAAGTTGATTTTAAACGTAAAATGTTTATGAAATTCATTCAATGCAATTAACACTTGTTGAAAAACAATTCTGGATTATTTATACAGAGCAGGAGATTATCCAGAATAAACACATTGTTTTTATTTATGTCAATGGTTACAGATGTCACTTATTTCTGGAGTTTTGTGTAGATATATAATGGGTAGCTCAACAGAAATGGTAAAGAGAACTAAGGACAGAAGGCAGTCTTGTCTTCTTGTTATCCCCTGCTTTCTTTAGTGCAGAATTAGATGCTAGCCAAGAATCAACACACGGTGATGTAATGTACAAGTCCATTACGTACAATTACCAACACTTAGTCAATTTAGATTTGTCAGTTAACCCAAATATATTGTATATGTCTGTATGTCCCATGTATGAGACATTGAAGGCAAAACAAATAGTTTATGATGACTACTAATGCTAAATTGGCCAGAGTATGTATGTGTGTGTGTTTGTGGGTGTCTGTGTCTTCACCCTACAATGGGCTGGTGCCCTGATCAAGGACTGTTTCTGTCCCGAGTCCTTTGCTTGCTAGGATATGCTCCCGCATCCCTGCAACCATGCTCAGGATAAACAGGCTTTGAAGCTGGATTTGGAAAGATGTTATTGTCTAAAAGCAGTGTCAGATTTACATTTCATAACAGCTTGTAACAGGTTTTAGACTAAAGTTTAAGGACTAAAGTTGCTAAAATCTTGCCACCTTAAGTAAACCACAGTGGTTGACAAGTTACAGAACTGCTTTAGAGTTTTCACACTGTTTTCACCAATTTTACTGATCATTTGGCAGCCAACTGACTTACACAACATAGGAATAAGAACAAAACATCATGCAAAATAAATCACCATAGGCAATTCTGTTGTAGTGCACCCCTTCAAATGTACACAAAATCAAGTGTGAATGTGACAATGCCTTTACTCTCCAAGGAGTTGACATCTATGGATTTCTGGGCAGGTTATCAAGATTACTGCAAGACCAGTCCACTAGTTTCACAGGTAGTAGAAAACGCTGCCTCTCAATCAAATTTAACAGAAACAAACGGAAAGGAAATATGTCATTAGATTCAAGTGAAATATGGGAAGTCTTTTGGGGACAAGGACGTTATACGGCAGGGCACATTCATTCATAAACCCATATTCACACACGTACATTAGGATCAATTCAGAGCTTCCAGTTAACTCTACATGCATATCTTTGGAAATGGAAAGACAAGCACAGATGGTTGATTTGAAAAAAATCATATGACTTTCAATGATTTACTTAAACTTTACATTATTTCCGTTTGGGTCTGTATGTTGGTAAAAGCTGCATGCATTCTCTGTACGTTAACACTGTGTTGGTAATTACTTAATGGCAAGCAACAGCTGCCCAGTTTATTTGTTTTATGTACATCTCTGTTTTCTGTATATATTTATTCTTTTTTGATACAATTATTTTATGTTTCAAATATTTAACTGCTTTAAAATTCTTGCTTTAGACATCCGTGTGTAGAGCCTTGTTTCACAATTTGTAGATGCTTTTCTGTTTACTTTGGATAATTTGATCCTTCAGAAAGTGACCAGTGCAGTTTCAAAACACGTTGTACAATGAAACCTTCTATAGCAGTGATATTTTCTTCTCCTTTTGGAAACGACATGTGTGTACTGGCCTGTGAAACCTACAAATGGGATATTCACTCACGGTCCTGGAGGGCCACAGTGGCTGCAGGGTTTTCATTTCAACCAGTTAGAAGTACATTAGAACACTCTAGATGAGAACGGGCCATTCAGCCCAACAAATCTCACCAGTCCTATCCACTTATTTCCTCCAAGAAAACATCAAGTCGAGTTTTGAAAGTCCCTAACATCTTACTGTCTACCACACTGCTTGGTAGCTTATTCCAAGTGTCTATCGTTCTTTGTATAAAAAAAAACTTTGTAATGTGTATGTGAAATTTACTCTTAACAAGTTTCCAACTGAGTCCCCGTGTTCTTTATGAACTCTGAGGTTCCTCACACCATCACCCTCTGCTTCCTGTGTCTGAGCCAATTCAGCACCCATCTAAAAACATCACCCTGAACTCCCACTTCTTTTAATTTGATGCTCAACCTCTCATGTGGCACCTTATCAAATGCTTTCTGAAAGTCCAGATAAATAATATCATAAGCTCCACTTTGATCGTATCCTTTTGTTGCCTCCTCATAGAATTCCAACATGTCAGTAAAACACGACCTCCCTCTTCTGAACCCATGCTGACTGTTCAGAATAGCTCCTGTCCTTGCCATGTGTTGCTCAATCTTATCCTTAATAATTCCTTCCATTAATTTTCCTGTGATGCATGTTAAGCTTACTGGCCTATAGTTGCTTGGATCTGCCCTGTCACCCTTTTTATGTAATGGGATGATATTTGCCATTTTCCAGTCCTTCAGAATCTATCCAGTGCACAGTGACTTCCTAAAAATATGTGTCAAGGGTTTATATACAGTATGTACTCACTAGCCTCCTTAAGAACATGAGGATAAATATTATCTGGGGTGGGCCTGGTGATTAGTTTGATTTCATCTTATTTAATCTGAGCAGCACTTCTCCCTCTACAATTTCCAAATCCCTCAGTACCTCCTTAGCAGTTGCGTTTACCTCTGGGAGGTTATCCACTTGCTCACTTGTAAACACCTCAGAAAAATGTAAGTTTAGGGCATCTGCTATTTCATTGTCTGTATCTTTTAATTCCCCTTTACTATTTCTGATGTACTTGACCTCCTCCTTGACTGATCTTTTACTACTAAAATACTGAAAGAATCTGTTGGGGCCTTCTTTCGCCTTATCTGCTATATTCCTCTCCAACTGTCTTTTAGCCTCTCTGATATCCTTCTTAATGGTTGCCCTTGTGTTCTCATACGCTCTACAATTCACTTTGCAGTCATTAGTCTTATATGCCTTATACAGCAGTTTTTTCCTTTGCAACTTCTTTTTTAAATCTTTATTAATCCACTGTGGAGTTTTTTTAGTTTCCTATTAATTCCAAATTTAGGTATGTATCTGTCCTGTATTACATGCAACACATTTTTAAACCTATTCCACTGCTCCTCGACTGTCTCCACATTAAAAAGCTTAGCCCAGTCTATCCTACTTAGACTTTGTCACATCTGCTCAAAATTAGCCCTACCAAAGTTCAATTTAAACAATTTTAGTTTTTGCATCTGTACTCTTACAAAATACTGAGAATTGTATTACATTACGGTCACTTGACCCTAGTGGTCCAATCACCTCTACACCCTCAATTCTATCCTGATTATTACAGAATACTAAATCCAGACAGGCTGCACCCCGTGTTGGTGCTCTAACATGCTGTGTTAAACAGTCACTGACTACTTCTAAAAACTCCTGCTCTTGTGCTCATCCATCTGCAAGGTTATCCCAGTTAATATTTGGATAATTAAAGTCCCCCATGACTATAATATCTCCCTGCAAACTTGCCTTTTTGATATTACTAAATATCTCCCTGTAAACTTGCCTTTTTGATATTACTAAAAAGATGTGTGTTGAAATTACTGTCTGAATTGGGTGGTCTATAACACACTCCTAAAATAAGACTTCTTTCCCTAATATTTTCCAGGCAAAGCCACATGTCCTCACTAAGATGGGGCTCATCATCCAACTGAAGAGGTCTTACATTTAAACCCTGTTTGGCATAAACAGCAACCCCACCTCCTTTTCTGTTCAGTCTATCCTTCCTAAAAAATGTGTATCCCTCTATGTTACACTCATCTCCATCTTTGTTATTTAGCCAGGTTTCCGTTATTGCTATAATATCAGAAGTATGCTTTGCTACATACAACTCCAACTCACTTACCTTATTTTTGATACCTCTAGCATTAGGGCAAGCTATTTTTAATGTGTTATTCCTTCTACATTTACGTGTTTGCTTAGAATTTGCATTACTATGCATTTTTATTTCTACACCATTCCCTAGTTTAAACAATCCTCGACTAGCCTACATATACGCCTCCCCAATATATTGGTGCCCCTCCAGTTCAGATGTAACCCGTCACGGCGAAACAGGTCCCATCAGTTCCAAAAGGAGTCCCAATGCCCCATAAACCTATACACTTCTACCCTGCACCAAGATCTGAACCACGCGTTAAGCCTTCTAATCTCCTCAGTCTTACCTGGACTGGCGCATGGCACAGGCAGAACTTCGGAGAAGACTACCTTGTCAGTTCTGCTCCTCAGCTTGGCACCTAACTCTTTGAATTTGGATCGCAGAACTGACAAACTACCCTTATGTATGTCATTTGTTCCAACATGGACAAGGACAACTGGATCCACCCCTGCTCTGGCCAAGAGCCTATCCACCTTTCCAGGGATGTCTCCAACCTGTGCTCCTGGAAGGCAACACACCGTGCGAGACTCTCTCTCTGGAGCACACCTGCGCTTCAATCCCCCTAAAGACTGAGTCCCCAACTATCGCTACCTCTCTCTTTTTGGGAACTGGTTTTGAGGTGGCCCGTGGGGTCCTACCACCTCAGAATTATCAGAGTCACCGTCCAGCTCCTCAAGGACATGATAACGGTTAGACACTTCTAATTCTGGGGTTGATGCCCCCGGACAGTGTGCACCCTTTACCTTACGCCTTGTGACCGTGACCCACCTATTCCTACCTGTCTGGTCTGGAATCTCCTCCCGCGCCACCTTGGGGGTGCACACTATCTCTCTAAAGGACGCTTGGGCCAAGTCCGCCAATTCTCTATTACAACGCAGGTCAGCCAACTCCTTCTCCAGTTCAGCGAACCTAAGTTCGAGGTGCTGGATCAGCTGGCATCTCTTGCACATGTAGCCCTCATAGACAAATGGCTCTTCCAAACCATCATCTAAAAAGTCCAACATCCAACAGGACTTGCATTGCACTGGCCTCAGTTTCCTAATTAGAAGACAGTCTTTGCTGATAATGAGACATGGTATCTAACTCCACTGCTCATTAGTACTTTCATTCTTCCAAGTCAAATTTTAATTACATTGTAGAGAAGAGATCTTCACTCATTGCCCTGGAGGGAAGCAGTGGATTCGGGTTTTCACCTCAACCACTTAATGCTGCATCAAGGAAAAAAAATCCTAAAGACATAAATATTTTGCTTCACTATCCGGGCAATGGCTTTCATCTAACGGTCTCCTGGTCCATTTTTTATTTTTTCTTTTCTAAAATTATACCGCATTTGTTTCTTAAATTTTTTTCCAAGCCAATCTACATTTGTGGATGAGTCCTCAAAAACTAATATTGCTCATATTTTTGTGTTTGCTCAGATTTGGCATCCTTCTGTCTTTGATCTTGAGGTCCTAAAGTTGATATTTCTAAAATGATCTGTTCTGCCTCATTCTCTGTCTCAAATTAACCCTAGACTCCTACCTCTGCAGTAAAGCTCACCAGCTAGAAGGTGCTTTTTGCCAAAGGTGAAGTATTTTTCAAAATGTTTGCACAAAACATTAGCACCTTAGTGTAAATAAAGAAGGGCACCGATTCTGCAGGCCTTACCTCACAGTACACAATTTCAGCTCCATAGTCCAGAGCCAGCAGTCGCATCGGTAGAGTCCCAACTCGGACCATGGGTGCCATGATTAACTTATTTTGAAAACAAAGTTTTGCTGCTGCTTCCTTTATCACTTGCTCTTTCATTATCTATCAATAAAAATGAAAAATAGTTATCCAGTCTTGATTTAAAAGGAAAAACACTTGATCCAGTGGATATGACCCTAGGCAATCAAACAATACGGCTCTCCAACCTTAATGCTACTCTTTATCTAGGATATCGATTTCTTTCTTTCACTTTACCATTCTCGATGTCTCTCCTCGTTACTGCTTCTCAGTTTCTTTCTGTACCCATGTGTTAAGTCAAAGCTCTAACTGCCGTTCAGTCCTAGCGTTTTTTTTTAAATATAACTAGCCTCATCTCTCTCATGCAGGAACCTCAACCACGAATTAATTTGCTTTAAGAAGTTTGACTCACCTCTCCAGCCCCAGGTTCTCCCTCATATAGCGAACGTTCCCTGCCTGTACAGCCACAGAGCCTCTTTCTAATGGAAATTCAAGCAAAGCAATGAATTTACAAAAAACGATCAAAACTGCTCTACCCTGTCAGCAACTCTCTTCGCCACACATGTGGTCGCTGTAATGACGTCATTGAAATGCAGCGGTGCGTCATCACGGCGCGACAGTACCGAATCTGTGCCATGTGTAGATCGTGAAGGGAAAAGTGATTGCTTACAGGACAGATGGGAAGCAGTGATGGGAATGAAATAATACTCATCAGGTAACAGTTACTATTTTATTTAACATTTTGCATTTTCGTGCAGAGTTGTCTTAGTCTACCAGTTAAACTATACAACGTGTGTCCCTTTTTAAAACTTGCGCTTCAGTTGTATCAAACGTTTAGTAGCTTATTGAGCGTGTCATCTGCTTGCTATAATGACTCAGGAGATCATGTGCCAGAAACTCGGAAAAACGATAGATGACTGGAGAGCTCGTTATATGTCATTTTAATCGAATATGTAGTAGCTGTGTCATTATTTCGTAAGATAGTTATCGTCAGTTATAGTACCGTCGCTTACTCTAATGCATCAGAAGTACAGTGTATCGAAGTACTTTTTCTTTTTACAATATTTGTAGCTTTTTATGTTATCAAGAACTAATATTGTCGGGCAGTGTTGTGTAGTGGTTAAAGCTTTGGTCTGCAAACGCTGAAGTTTACGGGTTCGGATTCCACCGCAGACACAGTGTGACCTTGAGCAAGTCAGTTCACCTTAGCAACAGCATAATAAAGTCACTTACCCTTGAACAGTTGAACTGCCATATACAACTGCACCCGAGTCAAACACTCCTGCATTATATCAATGCCTGCTTTTCCTAGTGACCTGGCTTTGGTTGATAGTCACTGCAAAAAACAATTTTACAGAAAAGTGTATTATTTTCTATTGAAACGAGTAATCGTAAGGATAATGGGAAATTTCATCATCTATTACAGTCATTATTACAGTATTTAGGATTTTCATTTGTTTATGTCATTCACTCAAGTATTTCTTTTTGCATTTTTTGTTTGTTGTATGTGAACCTCTTTAAAAGTCCACAGATGCAAATGAATATGTAAAGAATTTTGGAGAGTGGGGTTGGTGGGGCATCCTTGTTTGAATTAAGAAGACATGCATGTAAATATAAATGATTTCAGAATTTTGGGGGGTTCCCTTTCAAAGTCTATATAAACAAATGTATATTACAGTGGGCAAGCCTGCTGTTAAGATTAAACTAATGCTGTTGGCCCCGGCTTGTCTTGGACCTAAGAACAACACTTCTGATTCTCTCTCCTCCATTATTGCTTTTTGCGATGCAACAGCTACACTCACAACAGGGCCTGGCACCCGCACTGGATCTTTATAGCACTTGCTAACCATTGAGCTTTGCATCTTCCTTGAGCTTTGTCAACCTTTCTTGTTTCATTTTAGACCTCGCTGTACACACCAAACATCATCCTGCCTCTTTTTCCTCTCCATCTTTACTCGTTCGTCTGCCCTTTTGGTTTGTGCTGCTGTTCACTTGGCCCATCAATCGCTTCTGCCACATCATGCATTTGCATAAAGCCACATCTCAGTGCAGAGCATGAATGTTAGTGTAGTGTTAATAAATACCAACAGTTAAAAAAATGCGGGTCAGCTAATTTTCTTTTTTCTATAACATCACCAAATTTCAATTAAATAATTTTTGATGTTTTGGGGTCTCTTGTTTTCCTGTTGTGGAAGGGTTTAACCCCTCAATATTGATGTATTGAAATGTCCTTGCTTAGCAGATGCCTACTGACCAAGATGTACCATCCTCCCAAAAATAGTGTTTTTGTTAGTGACTGAGTGAGTGAGTGAGTCAGTCAGTGAAGTTTGCATTATTTATGTACTTAGATTCATTTATTTTATGGATTTTTATATCCTTGGTAGACTTGCTAGGAAATAGAACCTAATCGGTCATGAACGCCTGTAGCAATTAAGTGTTTCAAGAGCTTAGTCAAGAATAACATATGCTCTTCACTGCCCAAACAACTAGATTCATTACAGTTCACACATCACTCAGGTAGATCCATGGATGATGCCATCACTTTGATGCTACATAAAGTTCTAGCCCACCTAGACTACAGGAGAGGAAATAAAATGTGAATCCTATTTATGCTATAGTTTGGTATTTAAAACAGTAAACCCCTCTCAGTTCATTACTAAGCTTTGGGTCCTGTGTCTGACTCTAAACACCTCACTGTGCAGGTGAGATTGCAACTTTATTGTCAGGCGGTTCAGGTGGGAGGCCACACTTCATCAGCTCTCACCCTCGACACAATGGCTGCACTGGGCTGTGTTGTGAACCTTCAGCAGTGCTCTCTTTGCACATATGACTGCATGGATCAACGTGACTAGTGTCATTGTCAAGTTTGCTGATGACGCAGCAGTGGTGGGCCTGATCTCTAACAACAATGAACGGCGTTGCCTGAGTGAACCAGAGAGTCTGTCACACTAGGGTCAGGACAGCAGCCTGCTCTTGAATGTCAGCAAGTCAAAGAGGCTGATTGTAGACTTTGAGAGAAAACGGCAGAGGCCCTACAACCCCCTCAGTATTAACAGCACTTGGGTGGAGAGGGTGGACAGTTTCAGATACCTTTGTGGCCACATCACAGAGAACCTAACCTGGTCCAAACACATTGGCACCTTGGTGAAGAAGGCACGATAACGTCTTTACCACATCAGATGCCTCAGGAATTTTAGGCTGCTCTCTCAGATACTTAAGAACTTCTATAAATTCACCATCGAAGGCATCTTGCCTGCCTGATTTGGAAACAAGCATACATTAGGACCACAATACAGACAATAGACAATACAGACTGTGGTGCATTTAGATAAACACTTCACTGGGTCTGCATTCTCTTAACTTCCAGGACATCTACATCAAGCAATGTCTGACCAGGGAAAAGGAAATTATCAAAGACTAGCAGACCTGGCGCGCTTCGCTGCACATTTGACCGGCTAGTTTTGGCAGCGGATCGTGGTTTTTCTAATCTAGACGTCCTGTCTTTTTCAGATTCTTTTAACCGCCTGGTTTTGGCAGCGAATCGTTTTTTTTTTCCTAACGGAGAAGTCGTTTCTTGTTGTGATTTGTTTAATCGCCTGGTTTTGGCAGCCAAGCGCTTTTTTTCCAACCTAGAAGACCTCTCTTGAGATCCGTTTAATGGCCTCGTTGATTGCATGTCTTCCAAGGTAGTTTCAATACCCATTTCTTGCACAGAGTCTTCTCCCCTTTTATGAGTGACTGTGTAAGTACCACGTGTACTAAACAGTAAATTAGTAAAGGAGAAAGGACTAAACACTAAGGAAAAAGAACGGCAAGACCGCGTCAGCTGCGGAGCTCAGCTCGGAGCAAAGTGAATGAAATGAGGTGAATGGGAGGGGCGATGATCACATGACTCCCCCACCCGCCTTAACTCTCAATCCCTCCACAAACACTGTCTCTCGGATCCCAACTCTCCTATATATATATATATATATAGATTGTAGATAGATAGATAGATAGATACCTGTTATCCCAACAATGGCCTCTTCTCTGGGCTGCGTTCAGGGAAATACTACTACTGCCTGAAGACCATTTCAGAGAGACTTTCTGTCCACAGCCTGTCTACATCCTAAATGAGGACAGTGTCTAGATCTTGTTTATTATCCTGTATTATCTGTTAATTTATTAAATAATTTTATAGTCTTAATATAATGCCGACACTGTATGTATTTATATTTATTGATATGTATAGAGTTGATCGTCTTTTTATATTTTTCTAATGCACTGTCTTGGAGTTCAGCACCCTGGCATTTCCCTGCATATTGTACTGCGTATAACTGTATGTGACAAGTAAAATTTGATTAGATATTTTCTACTGTGTTTGCAGCTTGAGCACAGGCAGGTTAAGTGAAGAAAGTGGACTGAACCATCTTCCTTGTTGCATTGAAACAAGTAGGGACCCAGTGTTAGCTCAGTGGCAACAAAGTAGGCAGCAATCATTAAATCTAGAAAGAGCAGTTGTGAAATAAGGTAGGGTTTCACATGAGATTTGAACATTATAGTCCCTCTTGGATATACCTGGAGGAGACATCCAGCAAATGAAGGAGGAGTTGCAGAGAAGTTCATAGCAGAGATTCTGGGTGGTGATGATGTGGTTGTTGGAAAGTGGCAGGTGCCTCACTTCTTTAAATCAATCAAATGTAAATTGAGAGTAATTTGCATACAAAGCACAGATTTGTGGGACATCTCTAAATACACAACACATGTAAAGTGTTGTGAATGAATTTAATTTTCATAGCACACATTTTGTTTTGTTTTCCCTTTTATGTGAAGTTTGGTTGCGGCTTGTTTGGTGAAGACCTAGCTGAGCAAAGAAACCCGTTAGTCTTCTGGTACTTCTGAAAACCCCAGAGTAGTGCATCTGCTTCTCTTATTGCATTAGCAGGTAGCTGAAGGAGTTGCTCATTTAACCATGCTATGTAAGGTCCTTGATTTGTAATGTTTTAGCCTTTTATTCACAACCTATTATTTTAATATTTCATAAACTTTCTGTATTATTTTATCTTTACCCACTCTTTAATGCTAAAACAACATTTATGGACGTGAATGTGTTAGTTTAGCTCTAAACCAGAATTTTTAATATAACTTGCAAATTGTTCACAGAGCAGGAATATATTATATGCTTAATGTCTTGTATTCTTCAGCTGAGGTGACATCTGAAATCATTTCAGTTAAAAGTGGCCATTTATTCTGTTTCTTCTTTCCCCTGCTTCCCGTTCTACCACAGGTTCAATGATGAGCTTAGGACTCCGAATCTCTTCCAGGGCCATTGTAGCTCTGCAGTGGCCTGCTGCATTTGTTGTTCGAAGCTGTCATTCAGATACTGGGGTGAAGCAGCAGCTGGGCACCTCTGTGGGTGACAAGAAGAATGAAGCTGTCATTAAAATTCCCCACCGGATGCAGCAGCGCATTGAGACTGTGCAGCAGCTGAAACGCAAGAAGGTGGGGAAAGTGACAACAACCAAAGCTGGAAAGCAGCTTATTGTCAGCAAAAACAGTAAATTTAACCAGCCAGCTAGCTACACTGTGGGCAAGTTTGACCAGCCAGTACTGGCATCTAAAGGCTGGAAGCACTACAAGTCATTTGGAGACTACTTTATTATTAATAACACCCAGAATACACCTCCCTTTTTGAATGCTGAGAAAAACAAAACCGATAAGGAAACTGAATCCATTAAAAAAACTTTTCAGTCATTGGGCCTTTGCCCTGAATTAACCAGTGTTCTTCAAAGTGTGGGAATTGTTCATCCCACAATTGTCCAACTCCAGACCATTCCGAACTTGCTAAGAGGGAAAAATGTCCTATGTGCAGCTGAGACTGGAAGTGGAAAAACACTCTGCTATTTGCTACCCATCATCCACAAGCTTCAGGCTGATCGTGTTCAAGGGTGGGAGCCAAAGGGAATCGCGGCCCAGAGTATTGTGCTGGTCCCTTCCCGAGAACTGGCAGACCAAATTAAAGCTGCTGCCAGACCTTTATGTGCACCCTTTGGATTGACCGTGAAGGCGGTTGGTGGTGGCCGAGGACTGGGCAAGATCAAGCTGGCCTTTTCCAGTGGTACACCTGAGCTTATCATTGCCACCCCAGGTGCATTATGGAAAGCGATGCAGAGAAAATGTGTGGATCTGAGCTCTCTTGGATACTGTGTTCTTGATGAAGCTGACAGTTTGTTTGATGAGAGCTTTGTGAATTTAGTGGAAAAAATCCTGTCTCAGACCCGGGTGGCTTCCAGTCCTGCTGAAACTAAGGGTATCGACCGAAAATCACAACTTGTGGTAATTGGAGCCACATTCCCAGGAGGTGTTGGGGAGGTATTGAGTCAAGTCACAGATTTGGGTAGCATTGTCACTGTGAAAAGCAAAAACCTGCACTTCCTCATGCCTCATGTGCAGCAAACATTCATGAAAGTGAGAGGTTCAGATAAGCTTTTGGAGCTCCTTCACGTTATTCAGATGTCTGCTGCTTCTGGTGACAATGGTGGAGTGGTAGTCTTTTGTAACAGTTCCTCCACTGTTAATTGGCTTGGGTATCTTCTGGATGACAACAAAATCAAGCACTTGAGGCTGCAGGGTCAGATGCCTGCTGCAATGAGAGCAGGAATATTCCAGAGCTTTCAGAAGGGCCTAGTGAATGTTCTTGTGTGCACGGACCTTGCATCGCGGGGCCTGGACACCAAGCGAGTTAGAACCGTAGTCAATTATGACTTTCCCCTGTCTCACACAGACTACATCCACAGAGCTGGACGTGTTGGCCGGATGGGCAGCAGTGAGACAGGCTCAGTTATCAGTTTTGTCACTCATCCGTGGGAGGTCGAGTTAGTCCAGAAAATTGAGACAGCAGCACGAAAAAGGACAAGCTTGCCTGGAATGGAGTCCAAAATCCGGAAACCAGTAGAAGAGAAAGATTTGATTGAGTTTGAGTCAAATGTAAAGGAGGAGTAGAGTACACTGACATTCATTTTACATAACAGTAGGTAGAACATTCATCCTGTTTTGTACTGGCACATCCAATTCAGGATCATCCAATGCCTCTTTAGTAGCTTTGGCAAAGTGCAGGAAAAAGCCCAGGATAGGGAGAATTTACACAAAAGCAAATGAAGAATTTAAAAAAAAATTGAATATTCAGTTGAAAAAATTATATGCAGTATATTTGCATAAGGCTGATTCAAAACATTCTCCCATGTGACTAGAGGTTAATAGTAATTAATTTTGCTCCATATTGCGCAAAATTCAGACCACTAAAGCTTCTTCCTTTGTGGTATAAGTAGGTGAAATATATGTGAAGAGTTGTAAAAGAGGTTAATTGAAATTCTGCTTTATTTGTATTTTTTTTTATGGAATGTAAAATAAAAATGGTCTTTACTTTCCAGCTGAATGTGTTCTGTACTTGGACGGGGTATCTGTGTTGTCTATTCAGGTGTCTCACAGGGTAAGTACAGTGACATGGACAGAGTACAGTGAAATTCTTACTTGCATGTGCTAATCAACATGCAGCCAGTCGCCACTTTCCAGCGCTGTGATCAATGACTAGTACTACTTTCGATTCGAAGCTTCTGTCTTCCCTGTCTAAAACAACTTCCTTACCCTGATTCACAAATATTCAGGAGGGAAGGTGCTGGTTGACCATCAAAATAGAGTCTTTGTATTTTTTGTGCTCAGTAATCTTGCATTAATGTGCATCTTTATATAGTAGAGAAGCTCTAAAGACGATCAGTAGAAATTAATTTTACACTGCTTATCAGTAAGTTGTGCAGAAAATATACTATAAATAATATTACATAATGTGAATGCTGTTGTTTATGTGATTTGTTAAAGCAGTGTTTCTCAACCTTTAAGTATTTGCTACTCGAGTTTTCATAACAGTTTTAATTATGCCCCCCCTAACGTTTTTTTTGAAAGGAGCCCACTAATACCAATTTGTTCTTTTTTAATTAATATTATATCATAGGTGCATATTTTATTATACCTACTTAACTTTTATCGACATTTATCTAACTCTATATTTATTTTTCTAATATCAGAATGTAGTTTTAAGTTAATTTGTTTTGGTTTCAATAGATGTAATTTTCATATTTTTGATTCTTGTTTTCTTTTTTCACATCTTCGCGCCCCCCTTTTTGTTACTTCGCGCCCCCACAGTTTGAGAACCACTGTGTTAAAGTACCTTTCTATCGTAGTGCATAATTATCTATGGTAGTCCAGTATATTATTCTGGAATCTGATCATCAAGGCTTTATTGTTAGTATGTAGCATCTTTAGGAAATGCACACCTATGTTTTTGTGCCTATCATCCTTATTCCAGGGCACATTAAATCAGATCCTAACTATCCCATATGTTCAGTCCCATATATTGATCAATAAGAATTTCATTGTACTGTGTACACATGATAACACTGTAGCTACTGCATATCTCTAAGTTAAACCTTGCACATTTCATGCACCATATTTAACGAAGCCCTTTGTCTAGATTTACAGTATTTAAACCCAAGATTTCAGGATTTTCCAATGCCCTCTGCAAACACTGATGATGAAAATGGTGCCTCAGTGGTTTAGTGGGGCAGAGGGGGTAATATTCTATGGCTGGTATTATCCTAGGCTTGTTGCCTGTGCAACTGGGTTGAACTCAGTCTGAGAAGACTTGAAGGGTGAAATGTTCTCTTAGTGATCTCAGTTTGGTGCCAGTACACCAATGATTGGATGTCCGCTATAAATCATTTTTGCCTGATCCCAGGAGATGTGAACTCCCATCTCAGGTTTGACTCTCATCTCAGTTTAGAGACCAGTATAAATGAGAAATGGAAGTACTCACAACTGACAGGTCCTCTTGTACATTATTACTCATTTATGGAGCTTTATTGTTAGCTGTGCTATTCAAATTATGGAGCTCACTTCCAAAGCGTAAAAAAAACGCGTTTCTACCCTATTGACTTGCCTAGGTCAGCCATTACAGGTTAATTTGACTGTTTTACTACACTTGTCACCACTGATTGTGATCCTTAAATCTTCTCACCCTTAATCACTTGCACCCTGTGCTTCAACTCCCTCTTAAACCTTTCTCCTGTCAATCAGAATCCTCTCCTTCTTGCCGTAACATCACACCAGTATTCAAAATAGCTCATTCAGTTTCTAACAGTCTGAACCTGTTCATAAAATACTGATGATGGCTCAGTTCTTCACAGTTTCAGACCGATATCAACCTGTCATCGTTAGTCAAAAAGCTCTCATTGTGGACATGAGCCTGGTGATAGTAAGCTGGCACTGGAAATATCCGAGTGGTCCATGCCTGGGCTGTGTAGACCAAAATCTTACAAGCTGTCACACTGTTCTTAGGTAACGTTTATTGGATGGTCCTTGCAAATGCTGTCAGGCAGGTCTCAGACTGGTGGCAGGAGTCAGATGGTTTAAATGCCTTTCTCCTTCTGCTGGTTCATGTCTGGTTCCAGTTAAACAATGGCTGACATGTGCTGAGATTGGTTCAGTCTGCGTTTAGTGGATTTCTAGATTATTTTTTCTTTATGAAACATCTCAGGTAGTGTCTGATAATGACAGGCCTCCGCTTGATCCCAACCCAGTTAGTTTTGAAGTAGATGATATATTGTACTGCAAGCTGGCTGGGCATTCACAGTTTTTTATATGTCTAGTCATATTAGCTGAATTTATTACTGGATCCTATAGAAGTGAAGCATATGTTTACTAGCAGCTTCCATGAGATGTGGCTAATTTAGGTTTAAATGACCACAGTCAAAGATGAATGATGAGACTGACACATTAGTTTATTTGTAATTGTGATCTACAACGTACTATAATTAAGGAAAAATGAATAATACAACCAGTTTAGTGCTCCCACTATTCCCCTTATGAACGTTTCTGAGGTTTGGGGTGATGTACTCTTCCTTGTGTTCCATCCAAGTCTTATTCAGCCTCCCTGTTCACCTCACTCCTTCCTTCACAACAGTCCTTCTCTTCACCCAGTCATTTCCAAACACCCAAACCCCCTCCAGCTATTTCATTTTTTTAACTAATTTAGTAGATAGATACTTTTTATTCACCTGATTGTTGTTAATCTCAGTTGTTGTAGACTTTTGCCTCCATCTGCCTTATCTCGCTCCCATACAATGAAGAGGAGACTTCAATAAAATTCAGAGCTCAATATTGATAAGTGTGCACCTCCATCCATACCATCAATATGGAGAACTGCTGAACTTTCCTCTCAAAGGAACACATGAAGATGCAATACAAAAGATAATCCATGTTTTTCCTACATCTACTAAATCCATTTTTTTTTGGTCCCAGGAAGTGGAAGCCAGTCCTGGTGATATTGATAATTTAGTTAATTCACCTATAAAATGTGGTCTTGATAACCTTGTACGTTTAAGGGGTCATTTGGAAGGGGATTTTGGTGGACACCTCAAACCCCATCAGTGATCTGTGCCTCTGAAGCCAGTGAATCTTGTACTTCGAGCTCATCTAATGATGCACTAAAATGTACTAACTGGGGTGGGGAGGTAATTTATGGAACAGAGCGCATGCGACAGAGAGAGAGAGATGTGGTACATTTCTCATCACAGAGTTTATTTTTAGGGTCACTTATGTAATTGGCTTTCCAGTGCTGTGTTGCTATGGAAAACAAAACCAAAGATTATACTTTGCGATTGTAATCTTTTTCTTTTAGAAGATTCTGCCGTGGAGGCCGAATGCAGTAATTTTTCTTGTACAATTCACATGCAGTTAAAGGGCGTATTGAACACTTGAATACAAACCAAACACCTATTATGAAACTCTACGCATCCATTTGAGAGTCCCAGGGTCCCAGAGCCCCTCATGCGGTACTGGGAAAGACCAGGAACCAAACAGCTTCAGTTCATTGCAGGACTCATTCAAGCATCTACAGTGCCAATTTGGTGCCATATATTAGCTCAACTTGCATGACTGGGTTATGGGAAGATAACACATTCAGACACAGAGAAAACATGCCAGCTTTACGCCGACAGGCACCAAACCTAAAGACACTGGAGCTGTGAAGCAGTAGAGCTGACCACATCGTAATATCCTCTTAGCTTATTAACTAGTAATACCACTGGGTCCAGTGTTGTTCTTCACCAAAGGTTTTGCACTATGAAAATGAGTGACTAGAAGTACACAGAAGGTTGTGACTGAAATGACTCTGCATACAATGACACTAATGACTGTACCTGCGTCAGATTCTGGCCCATAGCCGTGTCATTCAGGTATTTGTTAGGTTCTGCCCCAACTATTTTTATATACACTGATGAGCCAAAACGTTATGACCACTTTCATATGAAGTGAATAACGTCGGCTGCTACTCGTAACAGTGGCACAGTCAGGGTCTGGGATGGTTTAAACAGTAAGCTGACATTACGAGATTGTAGTTGACATGTTGAGTGCAGAAGATATGGGCAGGTGTAAAGACTTGAGTGACTTTGGTAAGGGCCAAATTGCTATGGCCAAATGACTGGGTCCGAGCTTTACTGAAAAGGCTTGTGGGGTGCTCATGGGGAACTGTGGTGAGTACATGCAGATAGTGGTCTGACGATGGTAGAACCATGAACTTGCAACAAGGTGATGTGAGAGGTCAACGACAGCCATCCTGTCTAGTAAGAACTAACACAATGACTACCGTGACACAAATCACAGATAATTTGAATGATGGCCATAGGAGCAGTGTGTCAAGACAAATACAGTACATCAGGGATTTTGTAGCTGCAGGCCAGTCGGAGTGCCCCTGCTGAACCTGTCCACTATTAAAGTGCCTACAATGGGCATGCAAACATCAAAACTGGACTTTGGATAAATGAAAGAAGGTTGTGTGGTCCAATGAATCTCATTTTCTCTTGTAAGATATGGATGGTTGGGTACTTATGTGTTGGTTACTTGTGGAAAAGATGGCACCTGGATGCACTTTCAAACCGGTGAAGGGAATGTGATGCTTTGGGCAATGTTCTTCTGAAAAACCCTGGGTCAGGAGATTCATGTGGACTTTAATTTGACAAGTACCTCCTACATAAATGTCAGTGCAGATCAGGTACACCCATCACTTCATGACAGCCACATTCCCTGATGGAAGTGACATCTTTAAGCATGACGATGCACCCTGCCACACTGCAGTGTTTGTTTGTTTGAGGAACAGGATGAAGAGTTCAAGGTGTTGACCAGGCCTCCAAACTCCTCAGACCTCAGTCCAGTCAAGCATAGTTGGGATGTGTTGGAACAACAAGTACAATGCATGGCAGCAGCACTTCACAACTTAGAGGAGTTTGAGGACCTGCTGCTTACGTCTTGGTGCCAGACACCACCGGACACCTTCAGAGGTCTTTGTGGTGAAGCAAGCTGAGGGGGCTCTTTTAACAGATTAATTTATTAGTAGTTTTAATTGATTTTTAGTACGAGTGCAAGACCCACATGAGAAAGTGTGCACAGGTTTAATTGTTTATTTGACAGTCCAGTGAAGCAGCAGGATGGTAATCAGCAAGCACTGGCTGTGGGTTGAGTCGGATAAAAGGGGAGCAATTTAGCATATAAAAGGAAATTGCTGGGCTTTTTTAAATCAGAAGGCTTTTATTTAGAAGTTGTTTATGAGAAAGCAATATGTGGTCAGCGAGGAAGTCAGAGGATGGAAAGAACAGCTTTGGACAGCAGACTATTTAAACAGAGAGCCAGACTGAGTGCTCAGTGGAGAATTCATGGCGTGAGCAGGCGAGATACATAGGGACCACCGGAGCAGGGAGAAGGCAGAATGTTCAAGACCTGGTAGAATGTAGAATCCATTGAAGGGTAGTGAAAAGGTCCTGGGGGCTGTGGCAATAGTGAGCGGAGCAGTTCAGGTGTTTGTGTTAGGCTGTGCCAGGGAAGAAACAAGATACATGGGCATCTGTAGAAGGGAAAGGCGCCCTGAGAACTGCGCCAACCAGCGCCTGCGCAGTACTGGTCTGTGTGGTGGGCCGAGAATGTGACAGGCTCTGACAATGAAGTCCTGACGAGAATACAGAGGGAGAAGTAGGCAGTTACCTCCCAACCTTTGGATGGTATTAACTTTATTTATTTAGATTTCAGTTTATTTACTGAACACCCCAAGACTCAGGATTATTCTAATGGCATAGACTTCATAGATGGGATTACTTATTAAACTATTTATTCATTTGTGGACGTGCACTGCTTTATACTTTTTGCACTTTGGATTCTCTGTTTTCGTAAACTGCCATTCTTCTGATTTTAAACTCTCCACTTGTCTGCTCACTAACCCTGGTCCACCTCGGTTTATGACTATCAGTGTCTCGGAAAACAGAAGATACCCATGGCTGAGGGGCCGGGATATCCCAATCGTGAAGAGTCCATGCTTCAGCAAGCAAGTAGGAGCAGCAGCATATTAGGCAGGTGGTCATAATGTTTTGGCTCTTTACTGCATGAGCTGTGCACAGACCACACTAATGAGTCCACCATCCAAGTGATGCTTGCTTTCAGGCCTCATTATTTCAAATAAGCATTAATTGTGGGATAATTACATAATTGATGATGCTTTTGAAATAGATTGAAGCTAAACTATCAATGTTGTGTCTTTATCCTGTAGCCACTATGCAGCTGTCAATGCTTTTGAAATAACTGAGTATCAAATGTTTTAGCTAAAAATTTATGGAAGACTACATCTTTATAAATCATTGAATCTTGGTGGTATTTGTCATGAATAAAGCAAAAAAATGGTGAGGCCTCCAAAAAGAAGCTAGAAAGCAAGCCGAAAACCTACCTGGTCTGCCCAAAAGTGGCAACCTTAACGTCAGCCAGGCCCAGTTAGCCTCATCCACCTTATCCTAGTTGAGGATACGCATGCTTCTGGTGATTTATTTTTCCCTAAAGAGCTTTATTTAAATATTAAGTGACTGGCAGATGTATGCAGAGTTCCATCCATCCATTTTCCAACCCGCTGAATCCGAACACAGGGTCATGGGGGTCTGCTGGAGCCAATCCCAGCCAACACAGGGCACAAGGCAGGAACCAATCCTGGGCAGGGTACCAACCCACCGCAGGACACACACAAACATACCCACACACCAAGCACGCACTAGGGCCAATTTAGAATCGCCAATCCACCTAACCGGCATGTCTTTGGACTGTGGGAAGAAACCCACACAGACACGGGGAGAACATGCAAACTCCACGCAGGGAGGACCCAGGAAATGAACCCAGGTCTCCTAACTGCGAGGCAGCAGCGCCACCATGCTGCCCGTATGCAGAATTAATACATGAAAATCCAATCAGCCAGGAACTAAATGCCATTCTTATAGTGTATATGGCATGAATGTCGCTAAAAGTGAAACACAATTGATTTTGCACATTTTTAGCAAAGTATGACGCTGAGTTTCACTGTCAATTCAATTTTGCACAAATTTTTTGCGCATCAGTACTCATCAACCTTGAGTGTGGATAGGGACAGACAGCAGACTAAGACAATGAGAACATAACTTCTGTTTGACCGTTCGTGGTGATCAGTAAGGACATATGGCACTGGAGTCATATGGCAGCTATTTTTATCCAACAGCAAGATGTACAGAGAAATGGAAACATCAGTTTAAAGGGGTGACAGGACAATGACACTTTTGTCATTCTTTTACTCTATTGCATTCATCCATGCATCCATTGTCAAACCCATTTCATCCAGTTGAGGGTCACAGGGTCCAGTGCTTACCCCGGTATCATCAGGCACAAGGCAGGAACCACTGCTGGACAGAAGACATTGTTACTAATGAGCGGCAATATCGTTATTTTTTTCCTAATGTTTACTAATCTATTGAATAAAACAATTGGGGAAGGATATTTAGTTATCACTTTATGCTCCATTTCTATCATTTTTGTATCAATATTATATCTGTTGATTGTACTGATTTATTGTTTGTAGACATTTTTTAGGATTTCTTTTTGTGGAAGTTCAATGGACATACAACAACAACAACAATCTATTTCTTGTATAGCCCAGGGATGCCTCAATGTGCTTTACCAGGCCCTAGCCTTGACTCTCTCAAAAGACTAGAAAAACTCACCAAAGAGAAACGTTTTAGGAGAAAACAAAAATGGAAGAAATATTGGGATAGGCAGGTCAGAGAGAGGCCAAGTAGGCTGAGTATGCAGTGGGGGTTCTCCGACAAAAACGAGATAGACATATGAGCGCCGACAAACCTGCGAACTGGTTTTCGTCAAATGCGCGCTGACATAATCAACAAGACAAAATCACGAGAGAGGCCAAGAGAGTGGGACGCATACGTGCGCATTATGTAGGCCTACACATTATGTGCTAGGTTATAGCTGCTGATGTCATGCCTCGAACAAATAACTCAGTCGAGGGTTGGCATAACACGTCGTATACAAAGCGGAATTACAAGCAGTCAGGCAGCCAGCAAGTCTAAATACGCTCAACTATCAAGACGTCTTGCTGCAATTCTTCCTACATATGCAGGGCGTGATCTTAAGAACTATCTGCGTGCCGTGCTGATGGCATGCCACGTCTCATAATATTGACTTCTAAAATAAACATTATTATATATGATTTAAACTAGTAATACATATTTAATGAAACTTTCGCGATTTTGATGCCGCGTTTTAATCGGCGCTATTTTGTCGGTGCTCATATGTCAATCGCGCAAATGTCACGTCACATGCAATGGGTGTCAAAAAATGAGGAAAATACATGACACAAAACAGAATACAAGTAATCCTTTTCACAGAGCTTGATGGCCAATCAGTGCCCCCTCAGAAATACAACACAATGTAGTACAAACTATTTTGACTTTGCACATCCCTCCTCGCCAAGTGCAAGCGCAGAGCAGCGCGACAACTCGCAAGGCAAACTGCAAGAACAGATTATAACTATCACATATGAGGATATAGATTTGTTAACCATCCATCCATCCATTATCCAACCCGCTATATCCTAACTACAAGGTCACGGGGGTCTGCTGGAGCCAATCCCAGCCAACACAGGGAGCAAGGCAGGAAACAAACCCTGGGCAGGGCGCCAGCCCACCACATTTGTTAAACACATTAAAAACAAAATAGAAACTAATTACCATAAATGAAAAACAACATACAGTAGCCACCACTCAGATAGTTTGCTTTTCTAAGTTGCGTCCTTGCAAATAACAGCACATGGGCAAAATGTCCCCCCTGCTTGCCTACCGTAAGCCCCAACTGTACATAGTAGGATGGGAAATTTCTTTATTTTATACAGTGCCATGAACACCAGCTTTAAATGATCTACATAATTATTAGGACAAATTCTTAAACCTGTGTGATCAGGTTTTCTTTGGGGGGGGGGAGCACTAAACGCAAAGCAATAATGGACCCTGGACAGGACCCTAGTCCATCCCAGAGCCTCCATCTTCAAACAACCAGCCCTGCATGTTTTTAGACATTTGAGGCTCAATTAAGTGCAGCAGGGGTAACATTTCCAGCAACAATCTTGTAGCTTTCAGGCTCAGTTCCGTCAGTACTTGAGCACAGTGGCTGCTCACAGAGTCTGAAAGAGATTAAAAAACAATGTTCAGCGAAGGCAGCTCCATTGCAGCCATCCACTCCAATTCCAAGCTCTTGTCATTGTCGAGCCTCAGTAAGTATTTTAATTATACGCAGCTTTGACTTTTGAGATGTGACATTTTAAAGATATTGGTGTCAGGCAGCAGAATCTTGAATATAATTAAATGAAACTGCACCTTTATGACTTGGTTATCTTTTAAAAAAAAAGGAGAAGAAGAAGAAGAAGAAGAAGAAGAAGACAGGCTTTTCAGCTGCTTAATTAAGAAACACCTGCGGAGGAAATTCTAAAAATTGCATGGAGCAATTAGACAGATCTTTTGCTGGCTGCTATGTTTCAATTTTTCTGTTTAAATTTTACTAGTGGGATTTTTTTTTACACCGCTGATGTTATTACTATGTTGGTTTTTTTTTATTGCACCTTCATTTTCCAGTGTATGGTGACTTGAAAAAAACAGAGCTTCACAGCCAGGGTCAGGCAAATTAAATAATACCACCTGAGGCAAGGCACATTTTGTCCCAACCCCTCCCAATACACTCTTACAAATTACAGTTCTACAATGGCACTTTACTGGGTTGTGTGGTTCTTCATAGACCCATTGCATGACAAAGAATCATTTCACTCTGGGAAGGTTTCTTTGCCAGTTAAATTGGTTGTTTGGGCTTTGACAAAGTTCCTAAAATGTGGTGTCGTGAGCACAGAAGTCTCTAACTACTTTCAAAAATCATCCTGTAGGAGGGAAACTGCGGTCCAAACCCTGGCTAGAAACCAATGAGCCCAGAAAAATCTTTATAATATAAAGGTTAAATTCACCTGTTGGTAGACATCTCCTGTAGCTACCTGGACTGTCACAGAAAATAAAATGCAATCTATATCTGATAGGAATGTAATAGCTTTTTCTCCCAATTGGGTAGTCCGCACTTTGGCCTCAAACCAAAAGAACATCCATCCATCCAGTACATTATCCAACCCGCTATATCCTAACTACTGGGTCACAGGGGTCTGCTGTAGCCAATCCCAGCCAACACAGGGCGCAAGGCAGGAAAGAAACCCTGGGCAGGGCACCAGCCCAAAAGAACATGCATCTTCTAAAGAAGCATCTTAGCCTTTTGATATCATTATTAATGTTAATATTAAAATGATTTTAGGCAAGATTACAGTACTATTTTGGAATTACACTACTACATGACTCAAACAAGGGCTCTGTATCTTACACTGCCTATCATACAGAATGCGTACAGTATACAGTATACTGCATGTCTCCTGTATATGTCTCCTTCAGATGCAGTCAACATTCCCGACAATGACTGCATCGTGCAGACAGCGCTACTGGAAGCCAGAAGGTAGGTATCCATGTATCATGTGTGTGTGAGTAATGGAAAACGTCATTGAAGATTTAAGTTGCTGTGAATGTGTTCAGACAGTCAGTATGAGATATTTGAAACAAAGGAGGCACAATGGAGACTAACATGACTTGGGCTGATGGACTGTAGTGACTGGAGCCCAAACATTTTTAGCCAAAAATAAATACTGGCCAGCGGTGGGTTGGCACCCTGCCCAGGATTGGTTCCTGCCTTGTGCCCTGTGTTGGCTGGGATTGGCTCCAACAGACCCCCGTGACCCTGTGTTTGGATTCAGCGGGTTGGAAAATGGATGGAATAAATACTGGGAGATAACTAAATTTTAGAGAGAAGGTAGAATTGATGTAGGAACAAGCAAAAGCCAATATGTTGGATAGGTAGTCATTAAACCAAATAACAAAACACAAAAACAAACATTAAAGTCAAAAGAGAAGATTCTTTTTTAGATTTTTCAGTCAAACAAAACTAGAACATAGCATATAGTGCACTGCTAGGCACCGTGAAATTAGACACCGAAGACACCAATCACTTGGCTGACAACCAATGGCAAACAATTCAGTTCCCAAAATGACAAAGCGGAGATGTTTCCAACAAAACAGTAGCAAGTAATAGCAATAAAATAAACACGTATAATTACAGAAATGAGAGAGAAAAGGAACGGACAAGTCAAATTATGGAAAAACATTACATCTACAGACAGCTCCCTACCAGATAAGTATGGAAATTGTAAAAAAGAAGGCTTATGAACATGTAAAATTGTGAGATTTGGCATCCAGCAACCCAGAAGTCATCAAAAGACAAACGGGTGCAATTTCACTGGGCTGAGACACAAAACACTGGCATGGTGGACTAGCATTGTCTGCTGAGTCCTGCTTGCTTCTGGTTGGCGCTGTCTTGTTCAATAGGACGTATGGCATGTCCTGCTGGGCACATTTCTGGTTACAAGTGGCAGCAAAATTCTGTCTTTAAGGGAAAAACAGAAGAACCACTGTGGCTGTATGTGAGAGTTGGGATGTAGAAGTCTGATCAAGGACAAAATGTGGTTGAAACAAAACAAACTTTAAAAACAGACTTTTTTTCTAATTTGTTTATTTGATGGCTTGCTCAAGTGTAGTCTCTTTCAGGGTCTTTACACTAATTAGTAAATGTTTTGATGTTACTCAAGGTGGGCGGCCATTTTTTATAGTGCAGCCATAATGAAGTCATGCAACATGTGTACTTCCATGAAAGCAGCCGGATAAACTGGTGGCACCCATACAAATAAACATACCCAACATGGTGATACAGTGACATCACTGGGAAAACAGTTGCAATATAGAGGACTAAAAATAAAATTGAACAGTGTACTGAAAAAGGACGCCAAGAATCAAATAATATCATGTGACGAGCGAAACAGTTTCACTTTGCTTACAGTTTTGTGATTTTGAAATTGTGAAACTCGCTATAGTATTTTTTGGATTTTGCATCTTTAAAGGTTATTTTCTTTAAGTGGAAAGCATGTATGATTGTATTTTAAAGCTTTTTTCACACTTCTGCGTCTACACGCCGCTGCTGTGAATTCCAGGTTGTCAGCAGCACAAATCAGTAATATTTTTTGGCTCTCATTCATAGCACTGTGGAGAGGGCCATTGTATCTTTTAACATCCTGCATATTTTCTGTACCTAAATGCACCATTGTGTACCTGGGACACGCCCCTTGATGTTACTATAGCAACCACCCTTTCCTGTTTCTTCATTTCTGCAGAATGGACTAAGAAGACCAAGCGCAATGGAGGAATGTAGTGAGGATCGTTTCTGCCTTTGACACCTCTTTACAATTGCAGTTGCCGAGACTGTCATCATAATCTACAAAGCAGTTTAAGAACGCTAGGGGTCGCTGTCGCCCTGTTAAACCCAACAGACAGATACGCAGACACAGGTTTCTCCTTTTTCACAGGGCCTTTTAAGCATTACAGCCACCATAAACAATTAAACCAACAACAAATTAACACAATGCTCTCCTCCACACCTCCCAGCAAGCTCTGTCCTACTCCTCCCGACTTCAGCTCGCCTGCTGGGTCTTCAGCAGTCCTTTATATAGTGCCCGACCTGGTAGTGCTTCTGTTCTTCCTTCCACGTGACTTGCCAGCACTTCCGGGTCAGACAGAGAACTCCAATTCTTTAGTCAGCCCGGAAGTACTTTGGGGCTCCTGTCCACGTGATCCATTAGTACTTCTGGGCTATAGGGAAAGCATGACTTCCCAGTCCTTCGACAGCTCCCCCTGGTGTCACCCATGGCACCCAAAAGGGCTGTGAAACTGCACTCCAAGTTCCTGGATGCCTTGCAGGAATGCCGGGGCACCACAATATTCCCAGGTAGCTGCCATCTAGCGTCTTGAGGGAGGCAGTGTCCAAAAGTTGCTGTCTTCCGAGCATCTTTTCCTTCTTAGGGAATCCTGGCCGTTCATCACAGCAGGCACAGCTACATCACATAACTTACTGTTCAAAAAAAAATGTCTAAACACGACAGGAATTTACTCGGGTGGGTTATTTTTATGAGACTGTACCAGGCAAATCCAAACAACACTGTTCTTCCTGTGTTAGTGGTACACATTTTGCTGGTTGTGAAGTCTTTTGGTTTTGCTGTAAATTCACTGTTAACAACATGTTCCTGATAAATGAAGTTTGGAAGACCAGGATATGCCCCAAAGCCAAAGACCCCATTAATCAATGCTACTGATGTAATGATGTGGGGAGTATTTTATAACAAATATTTGGCTCCTTGATATGAGTTAGACTGTCACAGGATATCTGAACACTGCTGCTGATCAAGTACACACCTTCATGGCTATGTCATGGGCTTTTAATTACAGGGTAATACTCCATGCCACAAGGCTAGTAAAGTCTCCTTTATAAAGCTTGCGTATGCACAACACGAGGCTCGAATTCTGCAAACGCAACTTTCCACACAAATGTCGGGATTTATAAAATAAAACTTGATGGTGGAATATGCGTATATTCACAGCAACACATGAGCATATTTGCAGCAACTCTGACCCATGCATACGCAACATTTCTGAGAAAAGGGGAAATGAGGACACCCTTGATCAAGAAAGGAACTGCAGTCACATGTGATAAATGACAAATCGCACACATAATAATTGATATCACCAGGCTGTTATTATAATGTGTTGTCACACACATTCACATGGGAGGCAGCTAATAGGCTCAAATGAGGGTAATGCCACACCAGACCAAGGGGTGGCAGAATGCACTGATCCTTTCTTTCTTTCCTCTGCAGACCAGTTATGGGAAATTCCTCCTGCCCCTGATGACGTCACTTCCTCTCTGCCTATCCATAAAACTGCCATCTTTAGCTCCTTCAAATCAGTTCTGTTCTGGACTCGAATCTGTACGCAATTGTGCAACTAATTTACTATTTTGCAGGCAGGTTTCAAGTATACGGATGGCTGCCCCAAACTCATTTTGGTAGTGTGCAGATGTGGCAAACGTATTACAGCTCGAATATGATGCAGAGCCTGTATTTTAGCTCCCTTTTAAGAAGACCAATACTGCGTATTTACAATGAAGAACTTTTTTCCCTCAGTTTAGACTACTTGTTGTCACATCTCAGGGAACTGAGAGGCAGGTTATGAATATCTCAGCAAACCTTCACTCCATCACGCCCGCTGTGCTGGAAGCCAGTGCTACATCCAGGTTTTGTATCGTGTGGGTGCATATACATGTATCATAACATGTTGTTACCCACATAAAAAGTCAATTTGCTTCAGAGCCCATTTTCCTTACATAATTGGGGTATTTTAATGCACTAATATTGCAATAAGCGGACGTAGCAAAAATGAAGCTGCTTTTGTTAACCGTAATCCGTTACATTCTATTAACACGCAAGTCATCTGTGATGCCAAGATAAGACTGGCAGTCATCAGGACTGCTCTAGCATAATGCCACATAAAAAGGCATCTCCAAGTGCAGATGCCATTCACAGGTTGAAATCAGAGAGCACAGATGTGTGTTTTTCTCCTCCTCCCGTTACACGAACACTCTGCCGCTGACTAGCGATCCGCTTTGACTCCATACATAGGATTTTTTTTTAATTATTTTAGGCGCATGGCATTTACAGTATCAGTAACATGTTGCCATTTAACATATTTGTGCCTTCTGCGGACGTCCATAGTTAGACCACCAAATAAAGTTTTTTTTGTGTGACTCTAATTTAGAAACGAACACTTAGTCCTGAGTATAACATTAATCTGCATCCAGTCCTACAAGCAGGTCCTCAAGCTTGTAGGGAAAACTTAGGAGTTGGTGGCAGGACTGGCACTCCAGCCACCATAAAAAAACTTACACTGTTCCAGTTTGGTGCTGAGGTTTAACCCTCGGGTCCCAATTCCAGGTGGTTTGTCGTGTGGTGGGCGCATGCTCTGAAATTTACCATACCATACTTCTGTCTTGCCGTACTGGGTACGCCATGTGGTTGCACTACCAGCCAATGTGTGAATGCATATGTATGAGGTTTGATTAGCATGGTCCATATATGGTTGTTTCAGGGCTGAACCGGGCAGGGTTTGAGACGCCTTACAAGATGACTGTAACTTATAAAGGGTGATTTGCATAGAAATGTGCGTATGCCAGGTTTTATAAATTAGATTTTTTTTTTCTTTTGGCATATGCATTTTCCTGATTTTTGGCATATGTGAATTTTCACGTTGAGGCTTTATCAATGAGGCTCCTGGAATGGTGCTGGAAACACGACAATGAATTTATCTTAGGGTAGTTTCCTCTCAGTTATCAGATCACATCCCAGACAAGCATCTACTATTTGAAGCAGACATAAAATAGTATAGAGTAGAACATACTGGAGCTGGCGCTGTGCAATATTATTTGTACATTTTGTTGAGTTCATGACTTGACCCTTTCAGGCTCTTCTTAGGGAGAATCTGAGACCTTATTATGTGGGTGGACATAATTCAACAGTCACGCAGTATATGTGCTGTACACCATAAACTGTAATAGCTGGTACCTTCAAACAAGTGTACACTTAAGCTACTCTTCACAAACACGTTCTAAAAGCTTTAAGGTCTCTACAATGTAACATACAGTGCTATATGTGAGAATGAAAAAATGAAGATCAGAAAAATAATAAAAAGCACTTAAAGAATGGTGCAGTCATTAGGACTGAAGATGCGTAGATCCAGAGCTCTGTGAGTGAATCCCATGCTAGCATGCTGTGATGCGGAGTCAACGCTTTCTCCCAGTGTCTGTGCAGGTTTTCCTTCGGGCACTCAGATTCTCCTCCCGTTTCTCCAAAGACATGCAGGTTGGGTAATTGTCAGTTCTAAACTGCTTTTATATGGGTTTGAGAATGCCATGTTATATCACTTCCAGAAATTACACCATGACTTAAACTGTAAAGAAATAGGCTTTGTATTTATTTCAGAGTTGATATGTATTTAGAATTACATTATCAAGAGGTGGGTTGGTACTTTAGCACCGTAGTCAAAGGCAAAATGCAGCTGGCCTGGTAACTACTGCTCTGTGGAGATTGTATGTTCTCCTTATGTCTGCCTGGTTTCTCCACAGCTTTTTCCAGTGGCGTAGCTCGAGTTCGTGCTGCTTGGGGTGGGGCGGTGATTCAATTTGAATATGTTAACCTATTTAAATAGGAAATTAAAATAACATATAGAGAAAAATTACGACAAATTGTGCATAGATTTATTCATATATAGAGAAACAGCAATAATTTTTCCACATATAATTATTTATAAGAATCAACTAGACAAGAATATAGTATAGATGCACTGGTAAGCCATGTTCTAAATATTAGTTTAATATAATTACGCTGTGAAAACCAGAACCAGTGTAGTGCATAAGTGATATGTGGGGATGTTTTCTGCACAGAAAAAGAACGCATTCGGATTGATAACGAAACAAAATTATAAATTGTAAATTAGTTGTTTGTCTTCCTAGAAATTATTATCGGTGTAATGTTTATGTTTATTTTTGTTATTGCTGTTGTGTCTGATGCCGTCACAGAAGGACAATCTGAAAATTATTTTTGAAGTATTTGTGTAAAAAAAAAAAAAAAATCACTGAGAATTTAACTTTTTTCATTCATGAGAGATATTTTTCCAAACCCTGCTGCTTACACACGAATTGTACTGAGCCTCTGGTCCAATAATGCCGCCCCCAAAAATGTGCCACCCAGGGCAGACCACCACCTCTGCCCACCCCTAGCTACGCCACTGTTTTTTTTTTATTTTATACTTCAATTCAAAAGACATACAGGCTGGGTAGAGTGCCAGCTGTGAACTGGGAACCATTGTGTTGGTAAGTGTGCTCTGTTCCCCTTTCTGTAGTGAATTCTTACATGAAATTGAGGGTCCAGCTCCAATTTGGAGTAAGCGAGTTTGAAGAAATAGATGAATGACAATCACAAAGCTGTAAGTGTCATGAATAACCTGAAAATATTAACATACATTGATAGATTGATAGATAAAGTTTGTTTTAAAAAAAATATCTATTAACAAAAACACCGGTCAACTATACAACAACTTACACATTATATTGTCATATTATTACACATTATATTATTATAAATACATTTTCATGTTAAATATTTTTGGAAACACAACTGAACCCACAATCTCCCCTAAAAAACAAACCGCAGTTCTTCATTAATACAGTCACATAATAAACTATTCACACACCATATGGTTTTAAACTTGTCAAGATTCTTTGTGAATATGTAAACATTAAAATCAATGAAAAAGCAACTAATGCACAGTATCTTAAAAGCTACTATTGGATCTTGCAAATCACTCCCTAGAATTTTTTATTTTCTGGTTTTGCAAATAGCTAATTTACTTTGCCCAATAATACAGTTTGCCAAATTTACATTGTCTATGTTTCTTTTTGTTATTTTAAAACTGAACAGAAAGCCCACTCTAGTGTACACCATTCCCAATCCCCCAACAAGCCTCTCTATTAAATTAAACAAAGGCTCCAACCAGATAGAGAGAGAGAGAGAGAGAGACAGACAAACAGACAGACTGACAGAGAGAGACAGGAAGGAAGAAAACAATAGCTTTGACACACAAAAAAGGTTTGGGACAGCCACCCATATACTTAAATCCATCCATCCATCATCCAACCTGCTATATCCTAACTACAGGGTCACGGGGGTCTGCTGGAGCCAATCCTAGCCAACACAGGGCACAAGGCAGGAAACAAACCCCAGGCAGGGTGCCAGCCCACCGCAGGGCACACACACACACCAAGGACACACTAGGGACAATTTTTAGAATCACCAATGCACTTAACCTGGATGTCTTTGGACTGTGGGAGGAAACTGGAGCACCCGGAGGAAACTCACGCAGACACGGGGAGAACATGCAAACTCCATGCAGGGAGGACCAGGGAAGCAAACCCGGGTCTTCTAACTGCGAGGCAGCGCTACCACTGCACCTCCGTGCCGCTCCAATACTTAAATCCTGGTTGCAAAATGTATGAAGCACAGTTGTATCCAGAGTTGGGACCAAAACAGAACTGAGCTAATACAGGAAGTGGTCTGGTTTTTAAGGTGGTTCAGTGGAAGTGACGTCTTCGGAACTGGGCAGAATTTCCCTTGTCTGGTCGGCAGGGTGTCACAAACTCCACAAAGAGCTACAGCAAGGTTTGGGGCAGCCACCCATATATTTGGTTTCCTGGCTGCAAATTAAGGTAAACGATAGCACTGCTGTGCACAAAACCAAGTGCAAAACAGAACTGAGGGAACAGGGAAAAGGTGGAGGCTTTTATAGAGGAAGACAGGAAGTGAGGTCAAAGAAGTCGGGCTCATAAGGGTCGTCAACTATAGGCTCGAGCCCAGATGTGACATCACAGGGGCCGGAGCCAGCAAGGTCTTCTTCCACAGGCTCGGACCCGGAAGTGATGTCAAGAGGGCCAGGTGGAGTTTCCCATGAATGGTCTGCAGGAAAGGGAGAAAAAAGAGTCAGTGCACTGCCACATCCTGGTCTGATTCGGAATTGTCCTTACTCAAGCCCTCTAGCTGCCTCCCATGCTCACATGTGTGACAAGGGATAAAAGTGAAAGGTTTACTGCACCCTACCACCCCCAGGCCTGGCAAAGAATTACCTGCTTTTGATCCTTCTGGCTGCCTTCTATCCCCACGTGAGTGATGATAGATAGTTTGAATAGATAGATTTGATAGGATAGATAAGATAGATGAGTGTTAAAGGCACTATATAATTAATGTATAGATCACATTACTTTACCATTGCCTTCTCATAACTTCACTTTAACTTAATACTGATACTCTGTATGTTCAATTCATCACAATAACTATTCATAGTGGCTCTAAAATCCGTACTGACCCCAACTCTCTCTTCTGTTTCTTTTTCCGCCACCACCACCTACTCAAAGCATCATGATGCACCAACATTGATGGACTGAAAGCCAGAAGTCTATGTGACCATCATCATCAGGTCCTTCCATGAAAACCCTAAATACAAAGAGGACTGTTTCATGTATGTTAGGTAGATTGCCCAGAGGGGACTGGGCGGTCTCTTGGTCTGGAACCCCTACAGATTTTATTTTTTTCGCCAGCCTTTGGAGTTTTTTTTTTTTTTTTTCTGTCCACCCTGGGCATCGGACCTTACTTATTCTATGTTAATTAATGTTGACTTATGTTTATTTTTTATTGTGTCTTCTATTTTTCTATTCATTTTGTAAAGCACTTTGAGCTACATTTTTTTGTATGAATATGTGCTATATAAATAAATGTTGATTGATAGAGACACCCCATGTAGTGGGAATTGGGGACACCAGACTACACTCTAGGTGTCTAGTATGTGGGACCGAGCGTGACCAGGATGATGGTGTATGACAGGGAGACACAGACACAAAAGGGTTGGGTTTTTACAAAAATAAAGTGAGATTTTATTTACAGATGCACTTAAAGAAAAACAAAAATAACATCCTGCTTGTTGTGTTCAGTTGTAGTTTCTGGGGGAGTTTTTAAAAAATGTGTTACCTGTTGAAAGAACAGAAAAGGAGTTTTGGAAAAAAAAAAAAAAAAAGAAGAATGTTCATCTTGATTGGAGATCAGTGTGTGCCTGTCGTAAAATAAAGAAGTTAATGTTCTGAGTTATCCATGGCTGGCTAATTATTTTACCCTGCTCTGGTCACAACACTGTAGAAAATATATATCAATACACAGTCCAATACCACAAAAGGACGCACGTAACAGCTATACAACAGAGCCCAAAAATGATGACTATTTACAGTGCTGACTGAAAGTCCCAAACGAAAAAGAAAAACACACACAAATTAATAAAAACCCATATACAGTATACACAAAAATCAAAAACAAAGCTGTCTTCCTCCGCAGTAATCTAAGTCAAGAGGTGGCTCCTCTAAACCAGGGGTCCACAACTCCGGTCCTGGAGGGCCCCAGTGGCTGCAGGTTTTCATTCTAAACCCTTTTCTTAATTAGTGCACTGTTTTTGCTGCTAATTAGCTTCTTTTGGAGAAAATGTTAATAGACTTGTAATTTTAAGATTTGTTCCCCCAAATTTCTTCATTGTTCCTCTAAATTGCTTCATTTCTTTCTTTAAATGGCACCCAAACAGAAATGAAATGTGAAGTGAGTGAGACAACAGAAGACCAACCAAGTCAGGGCCTCAAACTCCAAACAATTTCACTCCAACCAGTTGCTTAATTAGTTGCCAATTCTCTTTTTTAATTAAACCCACTCTTTAATTCCATGGCTCTCATTGTGCAATAGCAGACATTTCTGAAAATGTTGATTTTCTCTTTTCTGAGAGCTCTTGTTAAAACGTTTTGTGGACCGGAGCAGTTCAGCATTCCCGAGACCTTCAGCTTTCTTTATTTTCCATGATTGTATGATGGACTCAGCTGGTCATGTTTTGGCTCCTTTTGTATCTCATTATTCTTTGGCTGCTAATTAAGGAAAAGGAAACAATTAAGGGGGCTGAGTCTTCAAGAGCAAGTCAAATAAAATTAATTTAAAAGAAGTTAATTAGGAGCAAAAACAGGTCACTAATTAAGAAAAGAGTTTAAATGAAAACCTGCAGTCACTGCTGCCCTCCAGGACCGTAGTTGGGGACCCCTGCTCTAAACAATATATAATACAGGGTTTACGAAAAACAAAAATATTCAAAGTACAGAAGAAAAGTGCATATAAAAAATAAACAGTGCAACATTAACCATAACCCAATAAATACCACCACCAAAGCTAATCTAGATATATTTATACATCCATCCATTATCCAACCTGCTATATCCTAACTACAAGGTCACGGAGGTCTGCTGGAGCCAATCCCAGCCAACACAAGTTGCAAGGCGGGGCGTACGCGCGCACACACACACACACAAGGGACAATTTAGAATCGCCAGTGCACCTAACCTGCATGTCTTTGGACTGTGGGAGGAAGCCGGAGTACCTAGAGGAAACCCACGCAGAAACGGGGAGAACATGCAAACTCCACGCAGGAAGACCCAGGAAGCGAACCCGGGTCTCCATGGCAGCGCTCCTCCTAGCAGCGCTACCCACTGTGCTACTGTGCCGCCCGCCTGCCCGTCCATCCATTATCCACCCCGGTATAGCCGAACTACAAGGCACAAGCCGCAGTGCTTAGTAAGTTTATGTTCTACCAAGTACACATCTCTCTGCACGATCTAGCCAGAAGAGCCCCTCTAAAGGCCGGAAATTCCGTTTTGTATTCGGCGCCCTCGAGCTGACCAATTAAGCTGCTAAACGCCATCCCTCCACGAGCACGCGATGACGTGGACGCGCCTACGAAGAGTGGCGTCTCCTGCGCCGCAAAATTCCTGTAAAACTGCGAGTGCCGGCATTTGAGACGCGTACTGCGCTTCTTCCAAAAACTGAAAGTAAGCACTTTTTTCTTCCTTTCTCCGAGCTACTACCCAGACAACTGCAGATACTAAGCTGCTTCGCACTTTCACTCTTCTAGCATAATGAGGTCCTTATAGACCTTGCTTTGTGCACCGGTGCGCAGTCTTTTTGGAATAGGAAGGGGCCATCTTCAAACTGTTCCCACAAAGTTGGGGTCATGGAATTGTCCAAAATGGCTTTGTATGCTAAAGCATTCAGAGTTCCTTTCACTAGAACTAAGGGGCCAAGCCCAACCCCTGAAAAACAACCCCACACCATAATCCCCCCTCCACCAAACGTTTCACTTGGCACAATGCAGTCAGTCAAGCACCGTTCTCCTGGCAACCGCCAAACTCAGACTTGTCCATCAGATTGGCAGTCAGAGAAGTGTGATTTGTCACTCCAGAGGACATGTCTTCACTGCCCTAGAGTCCAGTGGTGGTGTGCTTTACGCCATTGCACTTGGTGATGTAAGGCTAGGATGCAGCTGCTTGGCCATGGAAACCCATTCCATGAAGCTCTTCTTGAGCTAATCTGAATGCCACACAAAGTTTGGAGGTCTGTAGCTTTTGACTCTGCAGAAAGTCGGCGACTTCTGGACACTTTAGCATGCACTGTCCCCTTTCTGTGAATTTACGTGGCCTACTACTTACTTTGTGGCTGACTTGCTGTTGTTCCCAATTACTTCCACTTCGTTATAATACCACTAACAATTATCCGTGAAATATTCAGTGGCGAGTAAATTTCATGAATGGACTTATTGCACAGGTGACATCCTATCACGGTTCCACACTTGAATACACTGAGCCCCTGAGAGCAACCCATTCTTTCACAAATGTTTGTAGAAGCAGTCTGCATGCCTAGGTGCTTGATTTTATACACCTACACATGGAAGGTTAGTGATCAAGAAGGAATTCAGGGCATGATCTGTAGGAGGGTACAAGATTGGCTGAAAGCCAGGAAGCAGAGTGTCCTTGTAAAGGTAATCGTTGGTGGTCGAAGTGGTGTCCATCAAGGATCAGCAATCAGGCTGCTTCTGTTTTTAACATACATAAATGCTCTGGATAAGAATATAATCAGTAAGCTTCTTAGGTTTGCAGATGACACCAACCTAGGTGGAAGTGCAGATTTTGTGGAATAAGCTAAATTGTCACAGAGGGATTTGGAGAGCATACAGGCTTAGGCAGATTGGTGGCAGATGAAATTTAACATTAGGTAAATGTAAAGCATTACATGTGGGAATTAGAAATGCCAGATTTGAATACACAATGGGAAGAAGTCTGAACCTTTAAATACATTCACCGGGCACTTTATTAGGTACACTTTGCTAGTACCAGGTTAGACCCCCTTTTGCCTTAAGAACTTCTGTAATTCTTTGTGGCATTGATTCAACAAGGTGCTGGAAATATTCCTCAGTGATTTTGGTCCATATTGAGATGATAGCATCACATAGTTGTTGCATATTTGTTGGCTGCACATCCATGATGCAAACTTCCATTCCACCACATCCCAAAGGTGCTCTGTTGGATTGAGATCTGGTGACTGTGAAGGCCATTTGAGTCCAGTGAACTCATTGTCATGTTCAAGAAATCAGTTTGAGATGATTTGAGCTTTGTGACATGGCGTGTTATCCTGCTGGAAGTAGAAGATGGGGACACTGCAGTCATAAAGGGATGGACATGGTCAGCAACAATACTTACATTTAAACAATGCTTAGTTGGTACTATGGTTCCCGGAGTGTGCCATGTAAATATACCCCACACCATTACACCATCACCACCAGCCTGGACTATTGATACAAGACATGGATCCATGCTTTCATGTTGTTGACACCAAATTCTGACTCTACCATCTGAGTGTTGCAGTAGAAATTGAGACTCATCAGACCAGGCAACATTTTTCCAATCTTCTGTTGTCCAATTTTGGTGAGCCTGTTCAAATTGTAGCCTCAGTTGCCTGTTCTTAGCTTACAGGAGTGGCACTCATTGAGGTCTCCTGCTGCTGTAACCCACCTGCTTCAAGGTTTGACGTGTTGTGCATTCAGGGCTGTACTTCTGCACCCCTCAGTTGTAACAAGTGGTTATTTGAGTTACTGTTGTCTTTCTACCAGCTTGAACAAGTCTGGGCATTCTCTGTCATCAAGAAGGCATTTCTGCCCAGAGAACTGCCACTCACTGGATATTTTCCCTTTTTTGGACCATTATCTGTAAACCCTAGAGAACTGAAATACTCAGACCAGCCCATCTGACACCAACAACCAGGCCATGTTCAAAGTCACTCATATCACCTTTCTTTCCCATTCTGATGCTCAGTTTGAACTTCAGCAGGTCGTCTTTACAATGTTTACATGCTGAAACGCATTGAGTTGCTGCTATGTGATTGGCTAATTAGATATTTGCGTTCATATGCAGTTGAACAGGTGTACCTATTAATGTGGCCTGTGAGTGTATACCTTATGAGAAGGACCTAGTGATAGTAGACTTGTTACTATCTACATTGAGATGGTGTACAGAAGCAATTACGAAAGCTAACAGAATGTTAAGTGACATATTGCAATGTATGGAGTGCAGGTCAAAGGATGTTATGCTTAAGTTATATAAGGCACTTGTGAGGCCTCACCTGGACTGCTGTGTACAGTTTTGGTCTCCATATTATAAAAAAGATATAGCAGTGCTAAAGAAAGTCTGGAGAAGTGTGACTAGGCTGATTATACAGGACTGCGGGATGTGAGTTGTTAGGAGCGATTGAAGGAGTTGAACCTTTTCTGTTTTCGTGAAATGACTGAAGTGTTTAAGTTCATGAAGGGATTTAGTACAGTGGATCCCAGATGTTACTTCAAAATAAATTCTGCAACAAAATCACGAGGATACGGTTGAAAACTTAAGGGTAGATAGATAGATACTTTATTAATCCCAAGGGGAAATTCACATAATCCAGAAGCAGCATACTGATACAAAAAACAATATTAAATTAAAGAGTGATAAAAATGCAGGTAAAAACAGATAATAACTTTGAATAATGTTAGCGTTTACCTCCTGGGTGGAATTGAAGAGTCACATAGTGTGGGGGAGGAACGATCGCCTCAGTCTGTCACTGAAGCTACTCCTCTGTCTGGAGGTGACACTGTTCAGTGGATGCAGTGAATTCTCCATGATTGACAAGAGCCTGCTCAGTGCCCGTTGCTCTGCCACGGATGTTAAACTGTCCAGCTTCATTCCTACACAATAGCCTGCCTTCCTCACCAGTTTGTCCAGGTGTGAGGCGTCCTTCTTCTTTATGCTTCCTCCCCAGCACACCACCGCGTAGAAGAGGGGGCTCGCCACAACCATCTGATAGAACATCTGCAGCATCTTATTGCAGATGTTGAAGGACGCCAACCTTCTAAGGAAGTATAGTCAGCTCTGACCTTTCTTACACAGAGCATCAGTATTGGCAGTCCAGTTCAATTTATCATCCAGCTGCACTGCCATGTATTTATAGGTCTGTACCCTCTGCACAGTCACCTCTGATGATCACGGGGTCCATGAAGGGCCTGGGCTTCCTAAAATCCACTGCCAGTTCCTTGCTCTTGCTGGTGTTTGGTTTGAGTCACACCATTTAACAAAGTTTTTGATTAGGTTCCCATACTCCTCCTCCTGCCCACTCCTGATGCAGCCCACAATAGCAGTGTCATCAGCAAACTTTTGAACGTGGCAGGACTCTGAATCGTATTGGAAGTCTGATGTATATTGGTTGAACAGGACCGGAGAAAGTACAGTCCCTTCCAGCGCTCCTGTGTTGCTGAGCACAATGTCAGACCTGCAGTTCCCAAGACGCACATACTGAGGTCTGTCTGTAAGAGAGTCCACGATCCATGCCACCAGGTATGAATCTACTCCCATCTCTGTCAGCTTGTCCCTAAGGAGCAGAGGTTGGATGGTGTTGAAGGTGCTAGAGAAGTCCAGAAACATAATTCTAACAGCACCACTGCCTCTGTCCAAGTGGGAGAGGGATCGGTGTAGCATATAGATGATGGCATCCTCCGCTCCCACCTTCTCCTGATATGCGAAGTGCAGAGGGTCGAGGGAGTGGCGGACCTGTGGCCTCAGGTGGTGAAGCAGCAGCCGCTACATGGTCTTCATCACATGTGACGTCAGAGCAACAGGCCAGAAGTCATTCAGCTCACTAGGGCGTGATACGTTTGGGACTGGGGTGATGCAAGATGTTTTCCAAAGCCTAAAAGTAGAACAATGGTAGAAAATTTTTCATTATGCAAAGAAGCACAAAGACATAGAATAAATTACCAAGTACAGTGGTACCTCTGGTCACTACCATAATTCATTACAAAACTATGGACGTGACCCGAACGTACTTTCCCCATAAGATTGTATGTAAATACGATTAATCCATTCCAGACTGTACAAACTGTATGTAAATATTTTTTTTAAGATTTTTAAGCACAAAAATAATTATACCATAGAATGAACAGTGTAATAGTAAACTAATGTAAAAACATTGAATAACACTGAGAAAACCTTGAACAACAGAGAAAACTACCATTGCAAGAGTTCGCGCTACTCCAAGTTCACGCTAGACCCTTACAAACTTTTCACACAAGACCCTTACGAACCGTTCGCTGTAAACATTTTTAAGCACAGGGAAAAAAAAATTAAACTTTGAAAAAATCCTTAATTTATAGAAAACCTAACCCTAAACAACCAAGAAAACTAACCTTGCATGAGTTGATTTCTGGAGGAGAAAACGGGAAATGGAGAATAGGAAATCATTGGCACATACGAACCAGAACGGAAATTGGCCACCAGTGTTTTTGTTCACCACCAGGGCATGTGGTCGTGGACAGTTGTAAAATTTTGGTGAACTTTTTGATTGTTACCCGATTTGTACGTGCTCGGAAACATTTGTGATCAGAGGCTCTACTGTAGTGTGGTGGAGAGTGGACTTCAGGGACCTTCAGATCTCATCTTGCCTTTTATTTGGGACAGTCTAGATGAATAGTGAGGATGAGTTTGTTGGGTTTGTTCTAATGTTCTAATGATGGCATTATGAGATTCTGTGCACATTTTGGTTTTGGGTACTCTCCTCGTGTTCATTTGAGCTGTCAATGATTTACTGGATTCAAAGATGTTTTAACTTGTGTAGTTTCAAAAAGACTTTATAGCATCTTTAAATGTGGATAAAGCTGACTCAAAAAAGATTTTAATTTCTTAGGCTCAACAATCTCTGTACACCGTGAGTGTTTATTAATATCTGGCTTAAAACTTAGTTGTTTTTCATTTCTTGACAATTTGCATTGCTTACTGAATCTTGATGGTTAGCTCTGTTTCACTGTTTGGTTTCTGCTGTTTCACCTACTAATTTATGTCTCATGCTTTTTGCATTTGTATTGCTGGAGCTGAACTGTTAGGTTCCATTGGAATTAATGTTAAGTGTCTAAAGCCCTTTTTGCATCTAACCAACCTTAAAATGGATTAACATGATCAATAATGGACAGAAGGAGGTACGAATGAAATTCTGCAGAAGGAGAGCGGAGTAGGGCTTCATGTCCTAGCTCTTTGGCAGGTGTAGTGAGCCTGAAGAGCCAATAAGCAGTTAGCTCTTCTCTAATTTTGAACGGTTTATTATCCAGCAACAGCCTCGCCCGGCTTCTCCGACATATTTCTTGTCGGCTGCATTCAGAGTTAAAGTGATAGCAGGTAAGGTTTATTTTTATATTTCAACTCAACATGGAGCCACAGTCTGCCAGCTCTGAAATGAAGGCAGAACACCTTGCTTGCTGTGAAACAGATTGGACTCTCCTTCTAAACTGTTTTTCTATTAGTTTTAGTTTGTTTTCAAACTTAGATTTACACAGACACACAGGCTAAGTGGCAGCAAAGTCTTAGCTACATATTCTGACACTTTTATTCAAGCTGTAATGGCAGTTAGTTCTTGTTCTATCCAACACTGGACCAAGTCCTTTGGTCCTATAGGTCTGGGGTTCAGGGTAAAGTGGAGAGATCGCTCCCTCCTGGACACATCTTCCTTAGTATGACATTTCAAAATGGGGGTGGAGGGAGAGTTTAAAAAGTGCAGCAAAGTATAAAGGCTTTAGGTCAAGTTATCATCCATTAGTTATGTAGCTGCATTTTCTGTTTATTATTCTATTCTGTATACTAAACTGCTCTCGGTCTCTGGATGTACTACTGCTCTACTGCCATGTAAGAGTCATCTCAGATAAAGGAGCGTTGGAATCATCAGATGGAAAGACTCTCTCATCAGATTAGACAGCTACTATACGATGACTAGAAGTGGGTAGACTGCCAGTTAGCCAAGATCTCCAGGACGGTGACTTTGTTTTTGATTTTCTCTTTTACAATCTTAATCTCCACTGTTGTCAACTGACCCCCAAATAATTAATAGATTGTGTAACAGAAAACAAGGACGATAAAGAGTCGGGGTGCCAAAATAGCCACCCCGTATAATTGGATGCAGCAAGATTTAAAAAACATACACACACACAATTATTGTGAAGTCATCTCTGCAAACTATCCAAACATGCTGGAGCTTCTGGGTTTGGGTCCTTCTAACAGGAAGAGGCGGATCCAGGTAGACAGAAACTGGAAGTGAAATCAAAGATGTTCTGCCTGTCAATCAACTTGTCTGCAGAGGGAGGAAGACAGAGAGGCATCAGGACACAGCGTCAACCTCTAGAGTGGCGGTAGAACTGCAGTCACTAGGGCCCCCCAGCTGTCCCCTATGCATAAGAGTGTGACAACAGATATTGTTGGTTTCCATTTTTATTTAATCAGTTGCTTCCTTGTTCTCTGTGTGTTTTAACAAATCCGCATTTATATGTGCACCAGTCCCGTGTTTAGTAATTAGTAAGATCTACGTATATTTGTATTATAACTGAGAACTGTTCACAGTGGTCTGCACCTGTACTCAGTGAGGAGTGCTATACAAAAAATAAGTTGTATTCTAAAATAGAGTTTACTTCATTGGTAGCACTAAAACGGGGTGTCAGGGAGCAGAGGTGTGATCTGAGTTAGGATCCTTTGGCACCTCCATTGGAAAGAAATTAAATCTAGCATTTTGCCATTTCACCCTCTGAGTCGCTCCTTCATTGAAGGTTAGTTAAGCAAATGATTATTACAATATTTACAAAAAGAAGAATCAAGTATAAACACAAAAAGTGCACCAAAACCCAATCAACATGAATACCTCCACCATTACTAGAGGCGGGTAGCATGTGCTGATAACGGATTACCACACCCACCGCAAACCACGTGGATGGGGACCTGAGTGCAGTGGGTGACACCTCAGCACCACACTGGAACAGTGTGAGTTTTATATAATTTATTTTTTTTACAGTGGCCGGACTGCCAATCCTGACACCAACCCCCTACTTTTTCCTATAAATTGTAGGACCTGCTTGTCAGGGCTGGATTCAGATTAATGTCATACCCAGGATGAACCAATACCAGTATAAGGGCCTTGCTCAAGGGCCTAACAGAGCAGAGTCACTTCTGGAGTTTATGGGATTCGAACCTGCAACCTTCCAATTGGCGGGGCAGATCTTTAGCCTCAGATCCACCATTCCGCTCTACTATTATTAGGACATACTGTATCTATAATAAAGCACAAAGAAAATATACACAAAAATAGGCATAAGCTATTAGCAACTATTGCACTGTGAAATCCTCTGAAATGTTTCTGCCATGCTCTCTCTATTCAGTCAAAAGGCAGAAAGAAAGACGACCCGTGCAGACAAGAAGTGCCTTTTATACAATCCCGCTTCACGTGACCCCCCTTCCTCCAATCATGGCTGACACAAACGTTCCAATTGTGGACTACAGCACATCCCAGCAAGGCCTATATTAAATTATACAGCAACATTGTACACGTGTGTGAGTGCACCCACAAAGTCCTACCAACGCACATACCGACTCTTTCTCCAGACTTACCATTGTAGGTTACTCTTTCATTTTAACTCGGGATCCTTCACTGAAACAATGCATGCCTTACATTAAACTAACACTCCACGCTTCTTCTTTTTCTTCTTCTACAGCAGGTGGTGGTTATGTAGATTACCGCATTTTAACCGGGTGCACACGTGAAGTCCAGAAGGCCTTCTTGAACATGTGCATGCTCATCTATTGGTTTCACAGAGCGTGTTCCTGCCAGGACCGAATTAAAATGTTCACAGCAGTACATGATCTCAACTAAAAAATTTAAGAGCCTTTACTGTTCTGATTGTAAATCGTTATACACTTTTTTCTTTGAACTGGTAAAGTCTGACAGGCACATGGCCACAGGCTCACTCACACTCACTTATACTGGGCTAAATATTCCATGACATAAAACTTAAGATATTTGATAAACAGAGGAGGTCATCAGTCCACCAGGCTCATTTGTTTAGCTAATATCTAAGCTGTCCCAATTCTTCATCCAGACACTGCATTTCTTAAAGGTTGTCAAGACCTCTGGAGTTATGAAAGAGAAGCACTAACCAGTTGTGCCAGGTTGTAAAAAGAATTGGACATTTTCTATTCAGCACTCTTCCCGCTAGCTTTCTTATTAATATGATGCTAGCTGGTTTGCTAAAAAGCACAGGAATGAGGGACTCGTAGTCACCGTCACTTCAAGGCAACGCACCTGAGCCTTCATTTACAGCTTGTCTCTGCTGGAAGTGTAAAGTCATGACATTCATTATTTAGCTCATTAGCCCTAATTAGGCCTTTCCATTAACGAGCAGCACTTTCGCAAATCAGCACCTGAACGATTGGCAGACGTCTGTATTTCTTTTCTCTCGCTTCTGATTCCTCTTAAAGACAAATCCTCATGCTTACATTTGCCCCTGCTGTCTGCAGTAATGTGTCTTTCACAAATCTCCCCATGAGCGCTCTCCAGAATAACACTTAAGCGGCACTTTAGAAAAGTCTATTAAAATTCCCAGAGTCTGCAGCATGTATCCTCCAGTGGTCAGACCATCGGCGAAATCAGGGTGCTTTTTGTTTCTGGTTACACGGTTATATGGGGATGCCTTAGTAGTGGTCCTATTAATATATCCATATGCAGACCCCCCACCTTAGCTTTTATAAACATTATTGTGAAAGGCAAAGGTTAATTTGTTGGCCTGACTATCTGGAAGTGTTGCTCATTAGTAATCTTGTCACGGCACCTTTAGAATATATGGGGCTTATTAGAATTTAGTGTCCAGCTCCAAAACATGGCGGAAGAGACATCAAACAGAATCCTAATTATACCTCAATGAGAATGACCAGCTCCACTGAAAAAAGAGAAATGAGGAAGTGGATATGTCACAGGTATATGTCTCCCAGATGCTAATTGAACCTTAACCGGAATGACCAACTGATCTTATTGCTGATGAGAAACAGGTGAGCAAACATGTCGTAGTTATATTTGAAAATGAATCCCAGCTATGACCTAACTAAAATGTGCAGTCACTCTACAGAGGAGAGGTCAGACGAGATTCTTTTCCACGTTATTTATTATTAAATGTCTTCTAAACCATGGGATATGAGGGGACCCTAATGGCAGCTCTCTGCACATATAAATGGAGTTGAGGAGATACAAATGGTCTAACAGTGACAGCAAACACATATAAACTCAGATAAGGAATGATCGCAGTTTGAACACAAATAAACAAAGACAGAAAGATAAAACAGGCTGTCCCTCTGAGCATACTACACAGGTCGTCAACCGGCACTCACTCAACAAACTGCTCAGAACTCTATCCTAATATTGGGTACGGCCTTCTTTTGCACTCTGTTCTTTCTGGATCACTTTCCACAATGTGTTGGATGCAATCTTTTGAGATTCTGGTCTATGCTGAAATGATTGCATCACACGATTTTTGCAGAATTATCAGACGCACATTCATGCTGTGAATTTCTCACAGGTGTTGTAATGGATCCAGATCCAGTGACTGGGGCTTATTCTCATGTTCACAGAACCAGTGTGAGACGACGTTTGCTGTTTGACTTGGTGCATTATCTTGCTGGATATAGACATTAGAAGATGGGTAAATTAACTCTTTCAGGGCTGATGTCAACTCTTATCAAAAGGAGGAGTTGACGATGGTAATCATCTGTAAACTGTGACAAAACCAACCGTTATGTTTTAGTTGGACTCTCCTTGCTAAAAGAAAAGTTAGCTTAATTGGTTTTGACTGAGATTTCCTGCACTCGCATGAGTAGCAAGGCGCAAACAATGGCAAAAATGGCACTGACATCTGGCAAGAGATCAAAGCGAATGCGTAAAGCAAAATACTCTGTGGACGACGTTTTGCCTGTTATCTCTAAATTGGACTATGACTTGTCAGACTCCGATTTTGATACACGTGAGAGGTTCCAGCTTCAGCTGCTTGGTCCCCAATTGTGGTGCTGAACTGGTTCATGTAGCTGACACACCTACAGCAACGTTCAGCTGGGAAGACTGCCACTTACAATGATAAGTGGTAAAAACGAGATTTCAATGCATTGTGAGCGTGACAGCTGCTGCTGCCCCAGCCACGCAAAGGCAGCCTAGAAGCAAGCCTGCCGCACGTTCCTGGCAAACTGTCAGCCACAGCATGCAGCAACAGATGTTTTATTTTGATTTCTGTGTGATGCTATTACTTTGCAGAAAACAGTTTTTTGAAAAAAGATTTCAGCCCTCAAAGAGTTAAAGGGGGTGCACAAGGTCAACAACAATACTCAAATTGGCCATGGCATTCATGCAATGATTGACTGTTATTAACAGGCCCAAAGTGTACTGAGAAAACATTTCCCACACTATCACACCACCACCTCCAACTTAAAGGAGAAACACGGACAATTATGAAGAGTTGGGGCACCCATAGGCAAACCCCGTATAATACCAGGCTATTCAAAATGAAAGAGCAGATTTCAAAAATTTATTTCGAACAAACTGTATAAGACACATCACTGGATAGAGTAAAGTTCAAAGTTTAAAAGTACCAATGAATGCAATCAAGCGCTGTTTCTCGTTTCTAGTAAAATGGCAACAACACCATAAGAGAAATCATTCTGCATGCTGCAATTTGTGAAGTGTGAGATCCATTGTTCAAGTGCAATTAGATTGGAAGAGGTGGACAACAAGATCTTGCTCATCGTCTATGGCCTACCAGGTCTCCAGACCTTACCCTCTGCGATTTTTATCTATGGTGGTGCATGAAAGAAAGAGTGTTTGTTCCACCTATGCCCGCTAATCTTCAAGATTTGCGATATCGAATTGAGGAAACTGTGAATTCAGTAACTAGGGACCAGTCGACTCATGTGTGCCAAGAAATGGTCTACCATTTTGATGTACGTCGTGCTACACATGATGCTCATGGTGAGTGCATGCAACCTCCATGCAACTTCAAGAACCATTGGGCCAAACTTTGAAATTTCCTCTATCCAGTGATGTACGGAATGTGTTTCTGTCTTATACAGTTTGTTAGAAATACATTTTTGAATGTTCATTTTGAATAGCCCTGTATAAAGAAACTGTGAGTTACAAACAAATTAAAAAGAAAAAGAAACATCGTTGTCAACAAGAGTCTCCAAAACAGACTGCCTTAAGATGGCAGAGCTTCCAGTTATTAAGACTTCTGACAGAAAGGGGCGGGGCCAGGCAGGTGGACAATGGACGTGATGTCATAGGTGTTAACAATGTCAGTCTTTCAGTCTGCAGAGAGAGGAAGAGATAAGGTATCAGTTAACAGCACCCTCTTGTGTTCTGGTGGGAAATTACCTTTATATGAGTATTTAAGCTGCCCCCAATGCCAATGTGCACCTGTGTGACACTATCTACTGTATCTATCTATCTATCTATCATGAAAGTAAACAAAAACAAGATAAGAACTGTTAGGGACCCAGAGGATGCCTTGTTTAATTTGGATGTTTGATAAAATAAAAGTAAGTCACAGAAATGTAACAAATTCAGCATTTTGCTGACATTTAAACAAAGCCAAGAAATGTTGTGAGAGGTGCACATGATGAACATAGTCCAGTAATGAATGCCAACTTCTGATGGTGACTTTATTTAAATATCAATTGGGTTTTATGGCCACAGGAAGTGACCTCAGTGGTCATTTGATTGTTTCTTTTCCTCCATGCTAGGCAAATAGATGGAACAAAAGTTAGTGGCAGTGTCACACTCAAATCCTTATTAATAATGGGGGATTAGCCCATGAAGCACTCTACCCTCATATGTCTGACACTATCTATCTATACAGATCTATACAGATTACATCCACAAACAGAATTAAATGACATTTAGTGTCACCCGAGAGGAGATCATACAGGTGATGTTTGTGGGCTGCTAAGAAGGCAAGGAGCCAAGAAGAGAGAGATGGAGATGGTGGAATAACGGGAGCCACAGGGAATGGTGAGGCAGATTGGAAGGAGCTGCATGGAGATGAGGAGTTTCGCAAGTGTTGGATGGGACAGTGTGGGACGAGGAGCTTTGCTATTATTGGATGGAGCAGAGTAGGACACAGTGAGACAATAGATGGGCATCTCCCAACACCATAACAGCAGGAACTTGGTTATGGCTTGAATTGGCACTGTTAAATAAACAGTCCTGTGAACGTGCCTTTAACTAGGAATATTGCCAGATTGTCAGTCGTTTCTCCCCTGAAATGGTCATTACAACACATTCCATGGAAATGTAACTCATTTGCCATCTATATTTTAATAATCAAATACAAGCTTTCCTCCACACTATATGGTAGCAGTGCAGTGCAGTGGTTAAGGCTTTGGACCTTCCAACCCTGAGGGTGTGGGTTCAAATCCTGCTACTGACACTGTGTGACCATAAGCATGTCACTTGACCTGCCTGTGCTCTAACTGGAACAACAAAAGAAGTGTAACCACCTTGGATAAAGGTGTCAGCCAAATAAGAAAATGTAGTTGAACCTTATGAATGATTTTCTAATTTGCAATCTTTGTGTTTGTTAATGTTTTATTAATTATTTTGCTTCAACATTTTGTTTCTTGGGCGATGTATAAATAAAATAGAAATACCCTGTTTATGTTATGTTTAAGCCAGGGTCTCTATGACGAGTTACGTGTAAATTCCTTTTTTATGTTGTTTTTGTTCCTTATTAGTCCTTGGTTATTATAATTGATGCTATTGTTGTTTATAGTTTGGTTTCTTTATGGGAAATCATTGTTCTGCCGTGTCCCTTGTGTTTTGTGGGTGGTTCCCCCAAGGGGCGGGGCCATCTGTCAGTCTTCATTGAGAGACTTCTCTCAGTCCTATAAAGGCTCATGGGATTGCAGTTATACCCTCATGGTGTATTGGGTGCGTTTTTTGTTGGTGAGTTCTCCTCTTATTATTTCTCTCTCTCTCTCTTTAGATTTTCTGGCTTTTTGTCATTTTTTTGTCTCTGTTTTATAATTTTGAGTGATGTTTAGCATACTGAGTCGGGGTTACTGTGGGTTGCCTTTATAGGCAGCTCCTTTTTTTTTGCATTTTTGAGCATTTTGCTTTATTTTTCTGTCTTGTTATATAAATTCTTTATTTCTAAAGATTATTTATTTGCGCTTTTTTGTGATCAAGCCAGAGGTTTATGTTGATCCTCCTCCCAGTGGAGCTTTCACTGTATTTTTTGTGATATTTATAGTATATTTTTTGTCAGCTCCATATTTGTAGGTCTCTTCCTGCTAAAGCCATCAAATAGTATTTGGCTCTCTGCTGGGTGGACTAAAGAGACTCTGCTGGGCGGACCAGTGAAGATCCTGGTGAGCAGACCAGTGAAGATCCTGGTCTGTTTCTTGGCTGAATTTTGGAGGCCTCACCTATTTTGCTTTGGAGAAAGCTTCCATCATCACATTTTAATTGTCAAGGTGAAATGGGAATACAAATTATGTTTAGTAGGAAACTCATAATTTCTTCTGGTTTTAAGGTACTGTATCATTTGAAAGCATGTTTCTCAAAGAGTTTCCACAATTGAGGTGACTGACTGGTCATTTGTAGACAGCCATCAGAAAAATGGAGATAGAAGAAGATGGAAGTGATGGCAAGACTTATCTTCTGATGTTTTCTTCACCGTTCTAAGAAGAAAGGCACAAACTTTACAAGTCTTTTCCTCCTTCCTGCCCCTGTGTGTACTCACCATAGACATCACAAAACACTCACTAGACTTGTGTGCTTGGCAGGTGTCATTTTCTTGTATTTTGACACAGACATGGCCATGTTGTGTATGGAAATATCATCCAGTGGCTGTTCATGGTGAGTGTGGTGTATAACGTCATATTGGTGTAGCTTATGACGTTCATCATTTCTGTCATGACCTGTCTTATGATGTTACATTTTTCCAGCTGTTACTTGGCCTCTAAAAATAATTTGTGTATGGTTTTCAGGGCTTATGAGGCCAAGATATCTAATGGTTATGTTCATTTTCTTCTTTTTAACATTGTTAAATATATTTTACATTCTCCCGCAGTGCCACACTATCTTCTTTATAAACTCTTCCATGTTGGTACAATGTGCTACACATCCCTGGTCATACAAGATTGGATTCACAAGAGATATTTGAACCGTTTTGTTATTTTGTAGTGTTCATTTTGAATTTACTGTTTAGGACTAGTTTTTCCGCCCTCTGTTTATGATTTATGTGTTGTTTTTCTTGGCTCTGGTTATATGTACCCTCATTTTTAATTTAATTTAGAGCTGTAGGGGTTCTATTAAGTTCAGGCTACAAATTTGCACTGACAACGGGGGAACCTCTTGCACTTGATGTCCATCTTCCAAGTGGGAGCAGGAAACATACACATTTACAGTATCTTTGTGGGCTAATATTCACCATGTGGGGTTGAGATGTTCATATTTAATTAATTTTCCTTTTGCCAGAGTGGTAGGGGTTCACTTTTATTTTAAGTTGATTACTGACTTGATTTACATCAACTGTGGCAGAATGCTTGAATTTATTTACAGCTCGTAAGTGGGCTGACTTCCATAAACCAGGAGGTTATTACATTTCTTTTAAGTTTCTCAGTGGGCTGGATTCCACCAATGGAGAGCTTTTATGTTTAATTAAGTTTGTAGTGGGCTTCCTTTCATTGAGCAAAGGGGGTGCTCCCATTTATATTAGCATTTTCTAAGCAGGCTGATATTCACAATGCAGTATAGTTCATGTGTATTGAAAGTTGCTCAGTGGGTAGATATCCATAGGAGAAGATGGCTAGCAGGACTCTCATATTTAATTAAAGTTGGTGTGGGCCGACTTTCAAAGTGCAGAGTAGAGTGGGCCAGCCATATTTATTTACAATTTCTAAGTGGTGTGAGCAGGAGGCTTTCATATTTATTTAATGTCGCACTGTGGGCTTATTTCCTCAAATTGAAGAAGGGAATTTCAGGTTTATTTCTCCGCTCTTTTCTTTTGCCAGCGCTTGATGTAGTACCGTTACTATAGCAACAACTAATTTTAATGATGCATTTTTAAGAACAACTGGGTTTTTTTTCAGGAAAAAAACTATTGCAAATGGATTTGAAATCCATCTTCTCCTGCCAATGCACTCTTGGGCATAATATTGTGCAGAATTGAGGTAAATCTTCAATAATCATCCCTCCATCAATGTTCTATACCATATTACAGCATAACATTTCAGGCACATCTCTAGAGCTTACCCCACTTACTGCAGGCACAGAGCTACTTTTGCAGTATGCTCCGGTATCTAATGGAAAGCACAAACATTTATCATCTCCTATAGAGTGGAAGGAAACCAAATCAGAAGAGAAACAAGCCTAAATGGAGAGAACATACAAATACTAAGTGAAAAACGTTTGAACCTGGAGCTGCCAAAGCAATGCTCTCGCTGTACATCTGATCTCAAGCCCACTTAAACCAAATAAGGGTCATGGGGGGGCTGGAGCTTATTTTAGCAACTTTCCATGGGTGAACCAGGCCATCACAAGACCTATTAACAACAACAACAACATTTATTTATATAGCACATTTTCATACAAAAAGTAGCTCAAAGTGCTTTACATAATGAAGAAAAGAAAAATAAAAGACAAAATAAGAAATTAAAGTAAGACAACATTAGTTAACATTGAAAAGGAGTAGGGTCCGATGGCCAGGGTGGACAGAAAAAAAAAAACTCCAGACGGCTGGAGAAAAAAAATAAAATCTGCAGGGGTTCTGAGGCCACGGGACCGCCCAGTCCCCTCTGGGCATTCTACCTAACATAAATGAAATAGTCCTCTTTGTAGTTATGTTTCTCACAGAGTCACTTGATGTTGATGGTCATACAGACTTCTGGCTTTTAATCCATCCATCATTGTTGGAACATCACGGTGCTTTGAGTACGCCACCACCAAAAGGATACCGGAAAAGGAAACAGAAGAGAGAGTAGGGGTTAGAACAGATTTTAGAGCCACCATGAATAGTTATTATAATGAGTTGGATCTACAGAGTATCAGGATTTTGATTACAGTGAAGTTATGAGAAGGCCATGTTAAAGTAATGTGTTTTCAGTGTTTTTTTAAAGTGCTCCACTGTATTAGCCTGGCGAATTCCTATTGGCAGGCTATTCCAGATTTTAGGTGCATAACAGCAGAAGGCCGCCTCACCACTTCTTTTAAGTTTTGTTCTTGGAATTCTAAGGAGATACTCATTTGAGGATCTAAGGTTACGATTTGGAATATAAGGTGTCAGACATTCCGATATATAAGATGGGGCGAGATTATTTAAGGCTTTATAAACCATAAGCAGAATTTTAAAGTCAATCCTGAATGACACAGGTAACCAGTGTAGTGACATCAAAACTGGAGAAATGTGCTCGGATTTTCTTTTCCTAGTTAGGATTCTAGCAGCTGCATTCTGCACTCGTTGCAAACGATTTATGTCTTTTTTGGGTAGTCCTGAGAGGAGTGCGTTACAGTAATCTAGTCGACTGAAAACAAACGCGTGAACTAATTTCTCAGCATCTTTCAGTGATATAAGAGGTCTAACTTTACTTATGTTTCTTAGGTAAAAAAATGCTGTCCTAGTGATCTGATTAATATGCGATTTAAAATTCAGATTACAGTCAACAATTACCCCTAAGCTTTTTACCTCCATCTTGACTTTTAATCCTAATGTATCCAGTTTATTTCTAATAGCCTCATTGTATCCATTATTGCCAATCACTAAGATTTCAGTTTTTCTTAATTTAACTTGAGAAAGTTACTATTCATCCATTCTGAGATACAAGTCAGACATTGTGTTAGTGAATCAAGAGAATCGGGGTCATCAGGTGCTATTGATAAGTACAGCTGTGTGTCATCAGCATAGCTGTGGTAGCTCACGTTGTGCCCTGAGATAATCTGACCTAACGGAAGCATGTAGATTGAGAATAACAGCGGACCCAGGATAGAGCCTTGTGGAACACCATATTGGATATCATGTGTCTTTGAGTTGTAATTCCCACAACTAACAAAGAATTTTCTCCCTGTCAGGTAGGATTCAAACCAATTTAAGACACTGCCAGAGAGGCCCACCCATTGACTAAGGCGATTTCTAAGAATGTTGTGATCAATGGTGTCAAATGCAGCACTCAGATCTAAGAGGATGAGAACAGATAAATGGCCTCTGTCTGCATTCACTCGCAAATCATTTACTACTTTAACGAGTGCAGTTTCTGTGCTGTGATTTGTTCTAAAACCCGACTGAAATTTATCAAGAATAGCATGTTTATTGAGGCGGTCATTTAACTGCATATTGACTGCCTTCTCCAGAACTTTACTTAAGAAAGGCAGGTTAGAGATGGGTCTAAAATTTTCAAGAGCCGAGTGGTCGAGATTATGTTTCTTAAGTAGGGGTTTAACTACAGCAGTCTTAAGACAGTCTGGGAAGACCCCAGTATCTAATGACGAATTTACTATGTCAAGAACATTATCAATTAGCACGCCCGATACTTCTTTGAAAAACCTTGTTGGTATTGGGTCAAGGACGCAGGTGGAGGGTTTCAGTTGAGAAATTATTTTATGTAAATCAGGTAAATCTATCCTAGTGAAAGAGTTTAATTTGTTTATAACGGAATGCTGGGGTTTAGGAGGATCCTTAGTGTTGGGGAGATATACTATGTTATTTCTAATATTAATTTTTTGGTTGAAAAATACGGCAATAGCCTCACAGGTTTTACTGCAAGTACTTACGATGCATTCCTTTGAGTTACCTGGGTTTAACACACCCACGGGGCAACTTAGAATCACCAGTTAACTGAGGATGCCTATCTTTGACAGCAAATGTGGAGGATTCTGAGAAACCCTGGGGAGAACTTGTAGACTCCAAAAACACAGGGACTGGGCAAAGAATTTGAATACAGGATTCTGGATTCACCCATACCCAAATAAAATAGAAAAAATATTTGACAAATATGAAGTTGTTTTAATAATTATCTACACTCTGTTTCTAAAATGTCAGTCATTGTCCAACCCGCTATATCCTAACACAGGGTCACAGGGGTCTGCTGGAGCCAATCCCAGCCAGCACAGGGCACAAGGCAGGAACAAACCCCGGGCAGGTCGCCAGCCCACCGCAGGGCATGCACACACACACACACACCAAGGGCAATTTAGGATCACTAATGCACCTAACCTGCATGTCTTTGGACTGTGGGAGGAAACCGGAGCACCCAGAGGAAACCCACGCAGAGACGGGGAGAACATGAAAACTCCACGCAGGAAGGACCCGGGAAGTGAACTCGGGTCTCCTAACTGCGAGGCAGCAGCACTACCACTGCGCCACCCTTCTAAAATGTATTAGGACTATAATACAAAACATACAGAAACATTATTTTTCGACCTCAGCCCCTTTGATTTTTCAATGCACTTGGTCCAGCATTCCACAAGGTTCTCTATGTCATCAGTGAAAAATGGTTGCGGTTGGTCCCTCTTTGGTTAGGCAATTGCACTTTTGCTCATCTCTGAGCTGCTTTGGCATCCAACTTGCAGGGTCTTTATGAAAGCCTAGCCTGTTGTGGATGATATGAAGAACCATCTTGTATATGATTTGTCACTTCACTGATTGTCTCTCTTTGGGTCATTAATATCATGGTATGGACTTGCTGAATGTGGTTGTCGGTAGTAGACATGGACAGGTGTCCTGCTGCTTCTGCTCAATACTTTGTCTGACCATTTTTGAATTTCTCAGTCAATTTGTTGTGGTAAAACACTATCTCCAAATTGTGCAGAAGGCCTTCCATGGTTACACCTTCAGAGGATAAAAAGACAATCACTGCCTGCTGCTCTTATTTGGTGCAAATGGAGAATGGAGGGGCCTAGAAAACACTCCTAGAAAAAAATAAGAGAAACTGGCTGATCACATTTCTGACCACAGACACACCACATTTCCACATGTGTGCTGGAAAAGCTGCACAGCCAACCCAAACAGTCCACAGAAGTGAGGATAACTATTGACTTCATAAGTAGTAGTAAATATTAGTCATATTTTCTTATTTGTGCTCAAAGTTGTTTTTTTATGTCAATTTTGTTGAATTAGGAATGAGTCTCAGGGTAAAGTCATAATGCTTTTTTGAACTGGTAGATGGAAAGAAAGCAGTGTAGTTTTTTCATGTCAAAAAAAGCCAACAAACTTTTATGTACTTATGTATTCCTTTTGAAGGTGTCTACCGATGGAGCCCTTCACTCACCCCATCCTATTAATTTGTATCCTAAATTACTGTGTTCATATCAGGTCAACCTAGTGGCACAGGGGGTAGAACTTTTGTCTCATGGCATCAGGGTCCCCATTTGGATTGTTAGCCCATTCACTCCTTATGTGTCTCCTCATTGTTATTAATTTAGCTCAAAGGTATTCAGACACCAAAGATGATGTGCAGCAAGCAAGTAAGAAGGACCAGGAAATGAGAACAAAGTCGCAAACAAACCAGGGGTCAGAAACAAATATCTAACCAAGCTTTTGTCAAGCCAAAAGTAGGAGATCCAAAATTCAAAGCCAAAAGAACTAAACACTACGTCATTTGTCATGAAATTGTTAAGAAAAGTCCCACAGAGTATTCACTAAACATCATACAAACTGGGACAGTGAGAATCCCATGGAGTCGACTTATACACTGTTGAACTGATTACATCATTTTTTGTGACTGTATAATTTGTGGTATTTTATAATGTCTGCCGTATAAGTCGAATGTGGAAAACTCATGCTATTGGTCCAAGAGATTACAAAATGCCCACCTGAGAGAGTAACCATGGAGCACACTGCCTTTTTTTTTCTATGCATTGTGCCTATGTGACCACACGGTAATAATACCCAAACTATTCCGAAGCAACGTTTGCACTGTTTTGTGTTTTTTGTATCTCACACCCTCATACACCTTTATCGTAAGAGCATCCCTTATCTACGATGAAGTGTTCGATTAGAAGAAAATATAAAGCTGGTTTTAAATTAAAAGTCATGAAGTGGCAAAAGTAATTGGTAACTGCGCTGCTGCAACAAAATTCGATGTACAGTGGTGTGAAAAACTATTTGCCCCCTTCTTGATTTCTTATTCTTTTGCATGTTTGTCACACAAAATGTTTCTTATCATCAAACACATTTAACCCTTAGTCAAATATAACACAAGTAAACACAAAATGCAGTTTTTAAATGATGGTTTTTATTATTTAGGGAGAAAAAATCCAAACCTACATGGCCCTGTGTGAAAAGTAATTGCCCCTTGTTAAAAAATAACCTAACTGTGGTGTATCACACCTGAGTTCAATTTCCGTAGCCACCCCCAGGCCTGATTACTGCCACACCTGTTTCAATCAAGAAATCACTTAAATAGGAGCTGCCTGACACAGAGAAGTAGACCAAAACACCTCAAAAGCTAGACATCATGCCAAGATCCAAAGAAATTCAGGAACAAATGAGAACAGAAGTAATTGAGATCTATCAGTCTGGTAAAGGTTATAAAGCCATTTCTAAAGCTTTGGGACTCCAGCGAACCACAGTGAGAGCCATTATCCACAAATGGAAAAAACATGGAACAGTGGTGAACCTTCCCAGGTGTGGCTGGCCGACCAAAATTACCCCAAGAGCGCAGAGACGACTCATCCGAGAGGTCACAAAAGACCCCAGGACAACGTCTAAAGAACTGCAGGCCTCACTTGCCTCAATTAAGGTCAGTGTTCACGACTCCACCATAAGAAAGAGACTGGGCAAAACGGCCTGCATGGCAGATTTCCAAGACGCAAACCACTGTTAAGCAAAAGAACATTAGGCTCGTCTCAATTTTGCTAAGAAACATCTCAATGATTGCCAAGACTTTTGGGAAAATACCTTGTGGACTGATGAGACAAAAGTTGAACTTTTTGGAAGGCAAATGTCCCGTTACATCTGGCGTAAAAGGAACACAGCATTTCAGAAAAAGAACATCATACCAACAGTAAAATATGGTGGTGGTAGTGTGATGGTCTGGGGTTGTTTTGCTGCTTCATGACCTGGAAGGCTTGCTGTGATAGATGGAACCATGAATTCTACTGTCTGCCAAAAAATCCTGAAGGAGAATGTCCGCCATCTGTTCGTCAACTCAAGCTGAAGCGATCTTGGGTGCTGCAACAGGACAATGACCCAAAACACACCAGCAGATCCACCTCTGAATGGCTGAAGAAAAACAAAATGAAGACTTTGGAGTGGCCTAGTCAAAGTCCTGACCTGAATTCAATTGAGATGCCATGGCATGACCTTAAAAAGGCGGTTCATGCTAGAAAACCCTCAAATAAAGCTGAATTACAACAATTCTGCAAAGATGAGTGGGCCAAAATTCCTCCAGAGCGCTGTAAAAGACTCATTGCAAGTTATCGCAAACACTTGATTGCAGTTATTGCTGCTAAGGGTGGCCCAACCAGTTATTAGGTTCAGGGGGCAATTACTTTTTCACACAGGGCCATGCAGGTTTGGATTTTTTTTTCTCCCTAAATAATAAAAACCATCATTTAAAAACTGCATTTTGTGTTTACTTGTGTTATATTTGACTAATGGTTAAATGTGTTTGATGATCAGAAACATTTTGTGTGACAAACATGCAAAAGAATAAGAAATCAGGAAGGGGGCAAATAGTTTTTCACACCACTGTATCTGAGAAACTGTTGCGAGATTGGAGGAGGCAAGAAGATATAAAAAAAATAATAATAATTAAGTGTCACATTTTATGAATGGGCGTATGAGTCGCGGTCTGATTTTATGATCGATTTTTTGGGTTTCAAGACCCTACTTTTACGCAAGTATATATGGTAATTACAAAATGTAAATGCTTTCTTTATGATCACCATGCCCCTTTTTGAAACTGTTAAAAATACCAGAACTGGGGTGTCACAGAGATGTTGGGGTACCGTTTGTTACTGCAGGTGGTTGACCCCACCTGATCTGTAACTGCTGTGACCTACTGACTGCTACACTAGAAATAATTTTACCATTCACCAACTCCATGATTGCAAATGTTTGAGTTGTTAAATCAATTTTTAAATAATATTTTAAATTATTACAATTATTTTTTAGTTAGAACTATTTTTGTGAACTGAAGGCCTCTACTTGGTGATTCATATGTTTGAAATGGCCCAGGCTAGTGTAAGCCATGAAGTTTACTTGTTTAACTGCACATTTGCTTTTATGGGTTATTTCCTATCTATTAACATACTTCTTGGACATGTGGATGTCATTCTTGTACTTTGCCAATGGCACATGTTTGAATGTGTGTCACATATGCATGTTTAGAAGACATCCTCAGGGCTCCTGTGCAGGACGCAGTATGGCTCCTGAGTGAGAGGTGGACCATCATTAGCTCCTTCTCCCATTTCGCTCATAGAACAGAACACGAACGAGGACTACTGACATCACCACCTTCTGCAGATCAGAAGTCCCACCCCTTCTGCCACAGACAATACGTAAGACCTCTCAGAACCAGAAGCTGTTCAGTCTCGAATGCACATCTAAGTGAGACAGAGCTCTGCTCCAGAACAACAACAACAATATTTATTTGTATAGCATGTTTTCTTACAAATGATGTAGCTCAAAGGGATTTACAAGATGAAGAAAGAAAAAAGACAAAACATAAAAATAAAATTAGGCAATACTAATTAACATAGAATAAAAGTAACGCCTGATGGCCAGGGAGGACAGAAAAAAACAAAAAATAACTGCAGATGGCTGGAGAAAAAAAAAAACAAGCAAAATCTGCAGGGGTTCCAACGCCATGAGACCACTCAGCCACCACTGGACATTCTACCCAGCATAAATGATCTCAATAGTTTTCAGGTGTCATGTGGAAGAATTAGACGATGATGGTCATGTGGACTTCTGGGCTTTAATCCATCAATGTAGGGACATCACGGAGCTTTGATTAGGTGGTGGTGGCTCAGATCGCCACCACAGAAAACCGGAAAAAGAACAAAAGAGAAAGTAGGGATTAGTATGGATTTTAGAGCCACCATGAATGATAATGATAATTAATTGAATATACAGAGCATCAGGATTAAACTAAAATGAAGCTATGAAAAAGCCATGTAAAGTGAAGTGTTTTCAGCAGTGTTTTAAACTGCTCTATTGTATTAGCCTGGCAAACTATTCCAGATTTTATGTGCATAACAGCAGAAGGCTGCCTCACCACTTCTTTTAAGTTTAGCTCTTAGAATTCTAAGTAGACACTAATTTGAAGATCTAAGGTTACGACTTGGAGTGCAAAGTTTAAGACATTCTGAAATATAGGATGGAGCGAGATTATTTAAGGCTTTGTAAACCATAAGCAGTATTTTAAAGTCAATTCTAAATGACACAGGTAACCAGTGTAGTGACATCAGAACTGGGGTGATGTGCTCAGGTTTTTTTTCCAAGTTAAGATTCTGGCAGCTGCATTCTGCACGAGTTACAATCGATTGAAGTGCATTTTCCTACTCAAGAGAAGTCAATCCTGGATTAGAAGGTTACTGCATACTTTCATTTTGATTTTTATTTCTTGATTTTGAGAATGTTATTGTTAGGGAATATGATTTTTTTATTTATGTGAAAATGTGTTTTAATTTTTTTTCTTTCTTTCTTCTTTCATTCTTTCTTTCTTTCTTGTTAAAAGCATTTTTGGATGATGCAGAATAGAACTATGAATTTTGTTATTATTATTTTTGCTTGAACTTTTGATCTCAATAAGGCCTTGTTCACACGGGCGTTAAGTTTTTGGATAAACGAACTTGCTCTGAACGTCCTAGACGTTTATGTTGCATTTTGTGGTGGCGATCGATTGACTTCTACACCGGCGTTTATTTGTCTCTGTCTAACGCCAGCCTGCAGCCCAAATTGTAGTTTGTGTGTTAACCTGTGGAGGCAGTGTCGGGAACTGGATATGAAAGCCCTTGTCGTTTTATTTGAGGCGCCTCCTTTCAATAGGGACCATTTTCCTATGTTAGATATTAATCTTCTTATTTTAAAAATACTCGTAATACGGCGACGTAGGGAGAGAAAAAAATCGCCGCTACTGGGTTCATCCTCTGACTGCACAACGTCGGGTTAAAGGAAGTTTTTTTTGTGCTTTATGAAGAAATGTGAAAATTTCCGTGCAAGTTTTTTTAATTACTGTCGGATGTCGGTTTCCACATTTGATTGTCTGCTGCAGCTGGTGCAATGCCACATTACACGCCGATCAACCAATATGCGACTTGGTGTTAGCCCCGAAGAGAGACTACTTGTCACTTTGAGGTAAGGAAACAGTAGTCGAGTGAGCGCTTACACCGGTGCTATGCACTGAAATGCCCCCCCCCGCTCCTCCAAAGCGTAAAATAAACGCGCAGAAAACGAACTAGAAGCGGTTTCCTTGCGTTCGTTGGGTTTTGTACGCCAAGAAAAAGCTGCATGCAACGTTTTTTTGATGCCATATAAACGCGCAGCCGGACATACGCACATCACGAAAGCCCGTGTGAACACTCTCATTGACTCCTACGTGTAGAAAACAATCGGCGCTTGATCCGCGCTCACCGGACGCCTTTAACGCAAAAACGCTCGATTTAAACGCCCGTGTGAACAAGGCCTAATAGTAGCTCATCTAACCGCAGAAAGAGGAAGTGATAGTAGAGACAGCAGACAGAAGTCTGAAGATGGATAATACGACAGTAAAAAGTGCAGTCTGGCATGAAAGCTCAGGATCTTAAATTGTAAACTGGTCATTTTTTTGACTTTCCACATGCATAAAAGTGAGTCACTGGATTAAACTTTGGATACTTATCTGCATGCAAACCTTGTGCACATGTGCAGTGTCACTCTTGTGCATCAAAGAAACAACTTCCAGGCTTCTCTAAAGTATGTGATACCCCGGCCAGGACAAGAGGTGGCGCTGTCACCAACCATCTTTTTTTTTTTTTTTCCACACAGCGCTGACAAGATGTGAGAAGAATTAACATTTGCCATTCTGGTTTGAGGACTATTAAAACTCGACGGCCTTAAATGTTAACTTCTCATTTAGACCCGGACTTGCCCAAGAATGGAACGCCACAAGCCAGGCCCACTTACTTTGAGAACCCAGGAAGAGTATTTCTAGATTATAAAAAGCAAAAGTCAAAGCAAAACCACACAACTCTCCAAAACTCCCTAGTGCATTGAAATGAACCACCAAGAACTATGGGAGACCCTCTGGATTTATAGGGCTGAGGGGAGTTCCTGGCAGTGATTATCAGGTGGCCTTACCTCTTAGGGGACCGCCTGGAAAACACACAGAACATAAACCCAGCAAGTTACATACATAAACACAATCAAAAACAAAGAATAATAGAAATAATAAACAAAAATAACATTAACATAAACAAAAGAATCAAAAATGTACGAAATGGACCTAAAACATGAATTTGAACCCTATCTGGGGGGAACCCCGACTGAAACACAGAACAGACATACAATGGCTCTCATGCTGGGGCAATTTCGACACAAAGCATCGGTACTGATGGTGCAACTTTAGCTAATAGGCGAGCGATTATAGCACAATGGTGGTGTAAGTTACGTATTTCATGTTGGACAGGCCAGTCCTTAGCGGTCCTCCTAAAGACACTCTCCATATGAAATGCAGGACTTCCAGGCTAAAGAACTCTTTCTTTCCCAAGGCCATTAGACTCCTAAATAACTGACTGGAGTTTATAACCGTGGTTCACCTCATTCTGTCTACCTCACACAACTGTATTTGACTTGTCCATCACACACCTACCTGCACATTACACTTTATACTTCTATTCTGTTTTTTATACTTTATGCTGCCTCTGTTATTTGCTATCTATTCACTACTTATTATTTATGTTTATCTTTATACGTTGGTTTGTTAACCATTGGGGTTTGGTGTGGACAGCAAAGAAAGAATTTAATTGTACAGGGAAACGTGTTTCCTTACCGTGCTCTTGACAATAAACTTTGAACTTTGATATTTGTGCCAGCTCTGTAATTGTAGCATTTGCTGATTATGCAAGTGAGTTTTATATTCTGGAAGTTTATAGAGGGTGAAAAATGTCCGGACCACAATGTCTTCTGCCGTTTGGCAGCAATTGCAGTGCTGCCCTGAACTGTACCAGCCATTTGACATCAGCAGCTTGTTTCCCACACCTTCGTGGTTCTAATCCAAAGTTCATTCTCATGGGCTAGGAAAAATGCAGATGACGGGAAAGTGAAATATTGAGCAAATGATGTGGGCAGGAGATGGATGGCTGGGTGATTCCAAGATGCAGTTAGAAGAGTTGATACTCAGACGTGCAAAAACAAATGAAAAAAAAAAAACAAGCCAAAGCCTAATTCTAAGCAGGCAAAATGAATCACGGCTCAGATAGTAAATAAAAGGTGCAGAGTGTTGGGAAAAAAATTGCAGACACAAGAAAAGGCTATTAAACAAAGGCAAACACGATAATAGCTCAGTGGTGGAGTTCTAAATAAGAAGCTGCAGCCAGTTTAAATAATGAGGCAAATGAGCTCAAATGAGCCTGAGGAAACAGCTAAAAAAGGATGTGGCTATGCAACAGCTGGCAGGAGGCCGAGCGATGGGCGTTGCCATGGACATAGCATGACTTGTTCTACAGTGAAGTGAGTGTCACTAATTGTTCTTGGTATTTAAGCGAGCACTCTCTGGGCATCAGCGCTCGATTGTTGAGTCCTCTTAGAGTATCAAGTATTATTGGCTTGGTTCATTTATACATTCTCTGATTATTTTCTTCATTCACCTTGCTTGTTGGGTGGCGCAGTGGTAGTGCTGCTGCCTCTCGCAGTAAGGGTCCGCATCCCGGGCCCTCCCTGTGTGGAGTTTGCATGTTCTCCCCATGTCTGGTGGGTTTCCTCCAGGTGCTCCAGTTTCCTCCCACAGTCCAAACACAAGCACGTTAGGTGAATTGGTGATCTTAAATTGGTCAATTTGTGTATGCCCTGCGATTGACTGGAGCCCTGTCCAAGGTTTGTTCCCTGCCTTGTGCACCATGCTAGCTGGCATAGGCTCCAGGAGACCCTGTGACCCTGTTGAGAGGTTAGGAGATGACTGAGTGACCTTGCTTGTGTTCTGCCTGGTCTAGTCCACCATTTTGTGTCTTGTCTATCCACACTTAGAGCAGTCCGTTGAGTTTACAAACTGCAAGGGGCTCAGGAATTAAAGGGATATCTTTTTTATTGTTTTTGTTCCTCTCTGTGAGACGTCATTTGGAGTGTCACGAGGGACTGGCAGCCTTTGTTTGTGTGTCATTTAATGGAAGAGGGGTTATGTGGTCTTGGCAATCATCTTGTGTAAGTGAGCCCTGCATACTGCACTTGGTGAAAATAAAGAAAGCACAGCCACCATGAAAAAATAACTAATCAAATTGATTCAAGAGATTACTTGAATTTACATTTTTTAAATTTTCTTGTCTAATGGCTTTGAGTCTGTTTTGCTCTTTGCTTCGGTTTGGTTTTGTTGTGCATCAATGTGTGTTGATTTGTTTTATTCCTGTTTTTGTCACTTTTGAATTATTATTTCTCTCATTTTTATGTAATTTTCATAATATTTGTAATTATGTGCTTTCTATTTCCATTTGCTTTGTGGGTGGTTCCCCAATAGGCGGGGCCACCCTAATGTTACTGCTCCTGAGCCCACCCTCTGGCTATTTAAAACCAAAAAGAAGGGAGCTCAGGCAGCATTTTCTTTGATGTTTTGTGGAGTTTGCACATATTGTGATTTTTTTTCTTGTTTTGACTTTTGGTTTTTGAGCATTTTCTGTATTAGTTTTTGGATTCTGATTTCTGGAGCTTTAGTTGGGAATTGTTCGCTTCAGGATGGCCTTGTGATAAATCCTTTTTGCTCTTTTAAGAAACCTTTGTTACTCCATTTTAGCTTATTATTAAATGTTCATTTATTATATAAAGAATCAGAAATGAGCTTTGCTCAAGGTGTCCCTCTTTTGAGGCATTTTGCTCAAGTTTATCTTTTGAGCTTTAATCAAGTTTCCCATTTTTGGGCCCAGTTAGGCCGATGTCTATGGTTGTAGTTGGGGGTAAGCTGGACTGGGTGAGCCTCATCTGGGGTAGCATTTTCTGAAGGCCTCCCACTCATTTGCCACACACTCCTCTTGAGGGCTCACTTCCCAGCTGCCTGCTTTCTCTCCCTTGAGCCTGCTGTCCTGAGCTCACTCACTCCCGCACCTGCTCCTTCTGCCTTTCTTTCTTTCTTTCTTTCTTTCTTTCTTTCTTTCTTTCTTTCTTTCTTTCTTTCTTTCTTTCTTTCTTTCTTTCTTCTTTTAACCTCCATCTTTTCAATCCTTGATTATCTTCCTCACACTTGCGCTTTCCCCTTTTTAAATTGGGACGTGGCTGTGTCGATTAGCAGCTCCCGGCACCAATTAGGGTCATGGACGATCCTACACCTGTGCACTTAGTCTAGGGAGGTCTGCTCCCGCATTGCACAACTCTTGCCATGCTACTACACCACATCCTACAAAGACACGAGTGTGGCAAATTATATATTTAAAAAGATGCCAATCAATCACAGACATCACTTTACCACAAGCCTCTAAAGGATCCTGGCTTGGATCAGCTTAAGTCTTTAGGCAGAACTCCAAGTACTATGTGTGATGAAGACCAGGCAGAGCTCATCTCCAGCCTAATACTATCCCTACAGTGAGGCATGGTGGTGGCAGCATCATGTTATGAAGGTGCTTCTCAGTGACAGGGACAGAGAGATGAATCAGATCTGAGGGATTGATAAATGCAGCCAAATACAGAGAGGGCCTTGTTCCAGACTGCACATGACCCATGACTGGGACAATGGTTCACCTATCGGCAGAACAATGACCTGAAGAATACAACCAAGACAACACTGAAGTGGCTTCAGGACAAATTTCTGACTGCCCTTGAGTGGCCCAGCCAAAGCCCAGACTAAAAGCCCAAAGAAGATCTGTGGAGAGAGTTTAAGATGTCAGTTTACAGATACTTCCCGTCCAATCTAAATTAACATGAGAAGATCTATCAGGAAGAATGGGATAAACTGTCCAAATCCAGGAGTGCAAGGCTTGTAGAAACTTACTAAGAAGACGTGAAGCTGGAATTGCTGTCAAAGGGGCTTCTACAAAGTCCTGAATTAAGGGTCTGAGCACTTACTGTATATGAATAAGAGATTTCAGTTTTTGATTTTTAGTAAATTTGCAAAACATTTCTGGAAGCATGTTTTCATTTTTTCACTATGGGTTATTAACTGTAGCTTGTTGGGAAAAAATGGCAAATTGTATCCATTTAAAATGAATTCTATAACAAAGTAAGTGAAGGAGTCTGAAAATGTTCATAATCCATGCTATTAATATAGCGAAACATGGACTGGCACCTCACTTGGGCGTGTTAATGCCTTATACCTGACACCGCTGATCTTTGGTCCCTATGACCCTGAATTAAATTAAGCTGCTTATTGCATACAGTGCCGGGATTGGCACCAGCACCACGCAACCTCAATCTTCAAGAGCAAGTCTGAAAATGTTGCCATGTTCAAAAAATGCAGCACATCAGTATAGCTCAGATCAGCGCCCCCTACAGGACCTTCTTGTCTTTCTCCTGGGGTTGCTGGGATAGGTGTTGTTTCCATATCAGGTTATGCTGGTTCAGGAGATGGATAGTTGGACACAATATTAGAATGCAATGTATGACCCCATAGAAGTCAGTGATGGAGGGGGTTCGAGCTCACGCCAGGATCCCCATAATCATATCTAATCATATAAGTGTCACAGTACAGGGAGAGTGATAAGTTGCAATAATAACAATACAAACCCACTGTGGTGGTGCACAGGGGAGGTGGACTCCATCCAAGGATTTTTCTTTCAATGCTTTATTGTGTTTATTTAAATTTTACCAGTAAAAATGACAAGTTTATCTATTGAAATGTCTGTTGTTGAGGTCCCAGTCTTTTATATCCATATAAAACATTATGAAGATGATCATATTTTCCATATGCTCCATGTCGGCCGACTGCAGCTCAGGTTTCCCAGCACAGGGCAGAAGATCAAACCACAATTGAGATGAACCTGCAGACTGATTCTTCATTAAGCCAGCTGGTTCATCCAAGATCCATTAGTCTGGAAAATGTTGTTTGCTTCTCTCTTTCTCTCAGGAAAATGAAATGTTTATGTAAAATATTAACCCCATTAAAGTTAATGGAATATCTTTGAAAGATTTAACATTCCAGGTTTATTGCACATTAATGGTAGCCAGAAGTTGATCTAATAACTGAACCTGCAGCGCCAGTGACTGACAGGGCATGAAATTCACGGGGCCGCAATTGGACAAGACATAAAGGAAGGCAGAAATAAAGAAACAACTCGTAATTATTTTATCTTTAACAAATGGCTTGAGATGATAAAAATTACGGGATTCAGTTTCTTTTTATTAGAAAAAAATGAGGAAAGATGAAAAAAATGTGCATGCTTTAATTTTGTTAAAGTGGTTGTTATGGAAACAAAATGCAAGGCTTTGGTAATGTTCTCGAGTGTTTATTTATCAAATTAGTTTTGTGCTGCTGTTTAATGACGCAAACTCTGGCAAAGCTCTTGGATATCGCACAGGAGGACGCTGTCTTGTTCTCCAAGGCCGCCCCTGATCACTTGGACCTCCCGCCACCGGGCCTTACCTGAATAGCACTTCAGTCCCAGCTGCCGGCAGTTGAACTTCAGAGACAGGCTCTCAAGTGGAGCTACAAATTACTGCTTGCTCTAAGATTGAACCTGCGTTGGCTCTGAAGCCCCGTAATGCGTTTAGGAGGTTAAAGGCGAGCACTGCAGGAGCAACACCCACAGTAAAGAGGCCCAGGTGCTCAGGAATTTAGGAAGCACTTCATTACATAAAGGTCCTTATGAGGCTGAAATGAACAACTGAGTCATGTACTTGAAGTGGAGACCCTGGCAACTTCTCAACGTTTCTGGATGATATATTGGGACAGCAGAGACATGAACTGAACAAACAAGCCTGATGGATTGTACGGCCGCCTCTCTCATTTGTCAAACTTCTTCTGCTCGCTGCTGAAAGCCATTAATCAATCTTTCTTTTTCTCACTCCTTCCATTATGTAACTTCTGGCTGAGCAGTGTTAACAATCTGTAATGGCCTCTTCTGGTGAACTCTTCTGCATTTCAGGGGAGCTGCAGCAGAGGGTGTTACTGGATAATTTAATTATACTGTCAGATATCCATCCATCCATCCATTATCCAACCCGCTATATCCTAACTACAGGGTCATGGGGGTCTGCTGGAGCCAACCCAGCCAACACAGGGTGTAAGGCAGGAAACAAATCTCGGGCAGGGCGCCAGCCCACCACAGGGCACACACACCAAGCACACACTAGGGACAATTTAGAATCACTAATGCACCTAATCTGCATGCTTGTAGGTGACAGGGAAACAGTAGCCTATCATTGCAAGCATCAAGTGCAAAGGCAGAAACAGTCCATGGACAGGGTGCCAGTGCTTCACAGGGTGAAAACACACACGTACATGTACGCACACACACGCACGCACGCACACACACACACACACACAGCTGTCCGAACTCGTCACTTGTTGATCAAAGGGAATTTCAGCCATTCTAAGAGACTAGCACAGAGCAGTTAAACATGCGTAGTAATCATATTATTACATTGTTTGTGTTTTCTTCTGGATATGTAGGATAAACACATGTTAGTTTAGCTGAGATAATCACATTAGCTGATCTTGACAGATTCTTCACAATAAATACCAGGGTACCATCACAAATATGATTGAATTACTGTAATATCATTCATGTTTAAGCAGAAGCTTTGCAATTTTTTGCGGTATTGGGAAATAATTGTAAAGTGTCTTGAGATTGTGTTCATTATGAAAAGCTATATATATATATATATATACTGCTCAAAAGAATTAAAGGAACACTATTTAATCAGAGTATAGCATAAAGTCAATGAAACTTATGGGATATTAATCTGGTCAGTTAAGTAGCAGAGGGGTTGTTAATCAGTTTCAGCTGCTGTGGTGTTAATGAAATTAACAACAGATGCACTAGAAGGGCAACAATGAGATGACCCCCAAAACAGGAATGGTTTAACAGGTGGAGGCCACTGACATTTTTCCCTCCTCATCTTTTCTGACTGTTTCTTCACTAGTTTTGCATTTGGCTACAGTCAGTGTCACTACTGGTAGCATGAGGCGATACCTGGACCCTACAGAGGTTGCACAGGTAGTCCAACTTCTCCAGCATGGCACATCAATACGTGTCATTGCCAGAAGGTTTGCTGTGTCTCCCTGCACAGTCTCAAGGGCATGGAGGAGATTCTAGGAGACAAGCAGTTACTCTAGGAGAGCTGGAGAGGGCCATAGAAGGTCCATAACCCATCAGCAGGACCAGTATCTGCTTCTTTGGGCAAGGAGTAACAGGATGAGCACTGCCAGAGCCCTACAAAATGACCTCCAGCAGGCCACTGGTGTGAATGTCTCTGACCAAACAACCAGAAAGACTTCATGAGGTTGACCCAAGGGCCCCATGTCCTCTAATGGGCCCTGAGCTCACTGCCCAGCAGCATGCAGCTCGATTGGCATTCGCCATAGAATACCAGAATTGGCAGATGCACCACTGGTGCCCTGTGCTTTTTACAGATGAGAGCAGGTTCACCCTGAGCACGTGACAGAAGTGAAAGGGTCTGGAGAAGCCATGGAGAACATTATGCTGCCTGTAACATCATTCAGCATGAGCAGTTTGGTGGTGGGTTAATGATTGTCTGGGGAGGCATATCCATGGAGGGTCACACAGACCGCTACAGGCTTGACAAAGGCACCTTGGCTGCCATTAGGTATCAGGATGAAATCCTTGGACCCATTGTCAGACCCTATGCTGGTACAGTGGCTCCTGGTGCACGACAAATCCTGGCCTCATGTGGTGAGAGTATGTAGGCAGTTCCTGGAGGATGAAGGAATTGATACCATTGACTGGCCACCACACTTTCCTGACCTAAATCCAATAGAACACCTCTGGGACATTATGTTTTGGTCCATCCAATGCCACCAGGTTGCACCTCAGACTGTCCAGGAGCTCAGTGATGCCCTGGTCCAGATCTGGGAGGAGATCCCCCACAACACCATCTGTCATCTCATTAGAAGCATGCACCGATGTTGTCAGGCATGTATAAAAGAACACAGGGGCCATACAAAGTGCTGCATAATTTTGAGTTGCTGCAATAAAATTTTGGCAAAATGGACTAGCCTGCCACATAATTTTTTCACTCTGATTTTTGGGGCATCTTTGAATTCAGGGCTCTGTAGGTTGATCATTTTCATTTCCATCAAACGATGTGGCATCCTTTCGTTCCTAACACATTACCCAGTCTATATCAGTATAGATATCCAGGAGGATTTCTTTTTCCCATTGAGATCTGATGTGTTTTCAAAGTGTTCCTTTAATTTTTTTGAGCAGTTTGTATATATATATATATATATATATATATATATATATATATATATATATAGTATATATATAATAAAGTCAGTCTGATAATTTAATTATGACAGCCAATAGGCATAAACCATCATCCTTGTGCTTTATCGCTTTAGCCCATAACACATTGGCAGTATTGTTAGACATTGATTCAATATATGCAAAATATAAATGAATATAAAATATATATAAATTGTCACGCATGCATGTTGGAGGATCACCTTTCAGGTTTATCAGAGGTAAGCGATACCCCCCTAGTGTGAAAGGGGGCACTGCCGCTAACATTGCCATTTCTTTTTCCACCCACAGCGTTGAGAAGATGACCAGTGAGGGCTACTGACTCCGCTCCTTCTGAATGGCGCTCTATAAAAGAGCGGACGCTCCAAGAAAGAAATCTCATTTCACATCTGAACTGGTCACCAGCATGGAGCTCCCAAGGAAGACCTTGGCTACCAGCTTTGAAAAATCATGAAGAATGCCTTTTTGGTTTTGCTAAATTGCCATTAGCGCCATTGAGCATTCACAAATATTATTTGTGTTTGAATTTTTCACTTTAACATTTGCAGACCTTAGAAACTGATTATTGACTTTTGCTTCACCAAAGAGCTTCTGTGTGTGGTCACTATTCAAGGATTGGATGTAGAGGTGGTCCACTCCTTCAAGTACTCTCAATGACAGGCTGGCTCGGACTCGGAACACAGAAGAACTGTATAAGAAAGGGCAGAGCAGACCCTTGTTCCAAGGCGACTGTGCTCCTTTAATGTGGGCAGTCAAACCCTTCACATCTACAACTTTGTGATGGTCAGTGTGATCTTTTACACTGTGGTGTGCTGGGCTGATAGCATCACTTTCAGAGAGTCCCACAGAATCAACAAGCTAATGAAAAGGACGAGCTCAGTTTATAGGACACACTTGAGACACCCTGGAGGTCATAGCAAAGAAGAGAATTAAAACAAAACTGAATGTCATTATGAACAATGCTGCACATCTTCTCTCTGACACACACAAACAGTGAGGACTTTCGACCAACAAATTATTCAGCAGAAGTCCATCAAGAAACACAAGTGGGACTCCTTTACACCTACAGCAATACGTCTGCTTAATGTCTGGGAGTGCAAGAGCCAAGTCAAAACTTTTCTTTCTTTTTAATTTTCTTTCTTCCTAGTCATTCTGGTGTGTGTTCAGTCTATTGTGTGTGTATATTTACTCACTTATCTACCTATTTATGTATTTATTTATTACTAGGGGGTTCCTCCCTGCTCGCTTTGCTCGCCAACCCCCCTAGCCTGTGCTACGCACCAGCCATTTCATTTCTCTGCCACTTGTTTTGTGAAGAGGGGGGCTGAAGGCACCCCAAGGAGACGTGGTCATTCCTCCGAAACCCCCACTTAAATGGTGATATAATGGGAAACAAATTGTTTTTTTTTTTTACCTCCACTTTGCTCGATCAGCTGCTGATTTGTTGCTACTGCCATGCCGTGTGATCTGCATCTCGTGCGGTGCTTCAAACGTTTAAAAGCCTGTATAGCAGCTGTCTTTGTCGTCTACTCCTTGTCTTTTATGTCCATCCCCGGGCGTGGTTAAATCTGTTGGCACAAAGTCTCGTCTTGCGGGACATGAGTTCTTGATATTTTAGTTTATAATTTAAAAACAGAATATGAATCTAAAAATCTAACAACATCACATTAAAGTTTGATAAACTCTGAAAAGAATAATACTAAAAATATATATGTAGGTTTTAATATAGGCCTGATTTAAAGTGTGACAAAAAACGTGATATAAAAAAGTCACATAAAATCTTTGCACTTTTAGGCTTAGGATTTTATATATATAGAGTAGATTAGGTTTAGGATTTTATATATAGAGAGTAGATTTAAACAGTTTAAGTAAAAAGGGAAATTTTCTCCTGGGTACAAATAAAGTAGCAGTGCTACCCATCTAAGATGAGTTGAAATCTAAGTAATCAATATAGACCTCTGCGTTAACTTTTGCAGCGCACCATGAAATGTGTATGTCTCTGTTATATGCCACTTGGTATGGAATTTGTAAAAGCAGTGTTAATGTTTGTGATGCACCATTTGTTGTAATGACAGAGACATAACAAGTTGATGGACACACAGACAGACACATAAACAAACACATAGACACTGATTCAGGGTGGAAAATGGTCCCTGAAACAAACACAGTTTAAAAACAAATCCATTTCATCTCATAGGTACCTTTAAACCTTCTTCTTAAAACAACTGAAAAGTAAGAAGTCTATATATAATAAAAACCAAAATGTATGGTAAATAATTTCTCTTTACTTATGCCATGTTAGAAAGTTAATGCTATTTTGTTTTTGTAGTAAATCTTGTGTGTGTTTGAGGGGGATTGTTATTGTTTATTATAATATTTCTTGAGCAAATAAATTATCTATCTATCTATCTATCTATCTATCTATTATATAGTGCCTTTCATATCTATCTATCTATCTATCTATCTATCTATCTATCTATCTATCTATCTATCTATCTATCTATCTATCTATTATATAGTGCCTTTCATATCTATCTATCTATCTATCTATCTATCTATCTATCTATCTATCTATCTATCTATGGGGTCTCTGTCGATCAGCTTTGACATTTTTTCCCCAAACCCTGCAAGCTCTTTCAGGCTGCAGATGGATCCTGGGTGAACAGCCTTTTCTAAATCCAGCCACAAATTGTCATTAACATTGAGATCTAGACTTTTATTTGGCCACTTCAGGTCATTAACATTGCTGTTTTGAAGCCATTCTTGTGTTGCTTTAGCTTTATGCTTGTTGTTGTTGTTTTACTGGAAACAATCTTCTCCTAAGGTATGGGTTCCATCAGATTTTCCTCCAGGATTTCCCAGCATTTTACTGCATTGCTTTTACCTTCACAAGACTTGCTGGGCCTCCTGCAGAGAAGTATCCCCACAGCGTGATGCTGTCACCACCATGCTTCACAATAGGGATGGTATGTTTTTTTATAATGTGCAGTGTCAAACATGTCATTTAGTCTGATGAGCAAAACTGTCAATTCTGGTCTCGTCAGAGCATAGACCCTTTTTACAGTTGACTCCAGAGTTTACCCTGTGCCTTTTGCCAAGATGTCATGTGTGCTTTCTCTTTGCCACTTTACCATAAAGAGGCAACTGCAACAGTTGTTGTCTGCTTGGCCTTTCTAATCTCCTCCATTTCAGCTCGTCACTCCTTCAGAGTCCTCAGAGGTATTTTGGTGGCCCACCTCGCTCGTCTTCTTCCACGGTCACTTAGATTTTGTGGATGACCTGAACTGGGCAGATTTACAGCAGTGCAATACTGTCTCCATTTCTTACTGATTGATTTAACTTGACTCCAAGGGATATTTAGTGACTTGGAGATTTTTTTGCCTCCATCCCCTGACTTGTGCTTTTCAATCCTCTTTAAACAGAGTTTGCTTGGAGTGATCTTGCGTCTGCATTATGTAGTTTAGGCCACCATACTGCCTCATCACAAGGTGGCCCTTCCACATGCAGGAACATGTAGAGAACAATCAATGGACACCCAGACAGTGACCTCCACTGAACTAATTATATGACTTCTAAAATCAATTGGCTGCACCAGGCGTGCTCTGTTTACGGGGAGAATAGTTATGAGGTCCGTTATTTTATATTTTATGTTTGTAATTCATTTAGACCACTTTGGTTTTCACTTTGACATTAAGGATTCTTTTTCTGTTGATCAGTGTCAAAAAAGAAAAATTCAATCCACTGTTATTCAATGTTATACAGTACAACTGTAAATGTGAAAACTCCCCAAGCGGTGAATACATTTTATCTGAACTGCATAAGGGCCTCCGTGTTCTTAGTCAGATACACATGGAGTCAAGAGGGGAGTAGAGATAAAGGCTCAGAGGTAGAGGAGGCCAAAGGCAGGGTGTAGGAAGGAAGGAGTTCCCTGAGGGCACACTTATACCTTTTTGTTAAATGTTTATGTTGCTCGCACTTTCTCATTTCTCCCTTCCCTTAATTGTTTTATTTTGTTAAGATGTTTAATAAAAACTCCTCCCTAACCACTCTTTGGACTATCCTCTACACCCACACCCACACACACACGCACACACGTGTATATATAACCACAGTTTATTTCAGCTCTTTGTGCAGACTTAGCTGCCAGCTGTAAGGGATGGCTGGTATCCTTACCCAGCTGGGACACCCATGAGTAGGAAGGATGGAGGAAGGCAGCTTTTTTAGGGCACTGCCTTCCTCGGAATGCTAGATGGCAGCCACTTTGGGTTGCAGCTGTGCCTTGGATTCCCACAGGGCATACTGGGAATTGGAATTCTTCGACTTAGCCATACTGAGTTTCCATGGGTGTTACCAGGACTGGGGCTTCCACTTCACCCGGGAATGCTTTAAGAGCATGTGTACGGAACACCGGAAGTAATTCCAGGTGGCAGAAAAAAGGAGCTGCCTGCCGCAGAACCAGAGACGGGAGGAAGGTGGACAAAGCTTGAAAGAAGTGGAGAAGCCAGTGACCAGTGGCCGAAAGAGAGGAAGAAGCCAAAGTATTGAAATGTGTTGTATAGTGAATGCCTTAGTGCTTTGTTCTGTGGTTGTGGTGGGAAACTCTTGCCAAAGAAAAGCTTCCCACAATAAAAACTCTTTCTACTGTTATACTTGTGTCTGGACACCTGTTGGGTGTTTGGGGAGCTGGAGCACCCCCTGGAGTCCACGCAGTATAGGCCAAAACATTTCAAATAACATATGAGTTCTGCCGGCCTCAGTCTATTCTGCACTATCTTAAGAAAGGTCACTGGTTGTACCCCACACAAGACACAGCCAGAAAACCCACCAGATGTGCAAGGGAGCCTACATGTCATGATAAGGTCAATGAAATACAGGACTGTTCCTTTTGGTCGTACGGCCTTGGAGGAAGATGAAAAAGGGGTTTTACAGTGATAGAAGGTTAAACAAAGGAAGCTTGCGACATTGTGATATTTACGATGAACCCCAAAAACCTATTCACTGGAGAGAGGCCCTTCACTCTGATGACTGAGGAACCATTATATAGGAGACTCTGAGGAGATCTGGGGTAAGGCAGCTCATTGTCTTGTCTCTTGGTTTCCCAGGTGCTGGCTAGCGACCACTGTATTTATAGCGTAAAATAACATTCTCAAGTCTAAATTTAGTGTCATAGGGAGCCAAAACCTACTCTGGCAGCACTTGTGCAAGGTAGGAGGAAATCCTGGACAGCGTGGCAGGACGAAATCATGCACACTGCCAGACCAGGTCAGGTCAGAGTCTCCAGTTAACTTACCCTGCATATCTTACAGGTGTGGAAAGAAAACCAATATCCTTGGAGAAGTTCCCACGTTGCATTAGATTAGATTTATTAACCCAAGGCAAAATTTTGATGCATATGTGTTTTGAACTCAGGTTGCTTCCCCAGGAGACCACAGCATAGCAACAACACACTGACTACTAAGACTGGCAAACATTTACAGCAGCTTGCTGCAAACATCAGAAGACCTGAGTCTGCTCAGGAAGTAGTCTCCTCCGGCCATTCTTGTTCTGCGCCTTTGTGTTGTCAGACCAGTCCGGTTTTCTGTTTATGTGAGACCAGAGGTAACTTGTAGCCCTGCACCACTTCCGCATCCTCCCCCTGGATGGTGCCTGGGCTCAGAGGCTCTTTGGCACACCAGAAGTCCACCACCATGTTGTTTCTCTTGTTGATGTTGAGCTGCAGGTGATTCTTCCTACACCACATGATAAAGTCCTCCACAAACCTCCTGTACCCTGACTCGTTTCCATTATAATTGCATCTTATGATGAAGGTCATCTGAGAATTTCTGTCAATAACAAGTGCAGGTATTATACTGGAAGTGCATTGTGTAGAGGATGAACAGGAAAGTAGACAGGACAGTTCTCCAAGGTGTCCCAGTATTACACACCACCATTTCTGACATACAGTCCTTGAGCCTCACAAACTGTTGTCTTTTGTTCAGGAAGTCTTTGATTCAGGAGATTATGAGGGCATCAACATGTACAGTATAGCCTTGAGTTTTTCCCTTGTTGAAGAGGTAGAATTATGTGTGGCAGATGCCTGGGGCGACGACCCGGCCAGGACACCTTGGAGGACCGGAAGAGGGCTTATGCCCACCTCAGACCATGGGGGGGCGACCACCCTGGTTGCTATGGGGACCATGGGTACAGAGCTTTGAAGCTCAACCCTGTAGGGGGGCCCCCAGGGGGCGCCCCAGTGCCTTGGAGACCCTGGACCTCAGCACCCACCACACCCGGAAGTGCTGGGGTGTGTCGCTGGAAAATTGCCGGGAAACACCTGGAGCACATCCGGGTGATTATAAAAGGGGCCACCTCCCTCCATTTGATGGCTGGAGTCGGGTGGAAGAAGGACGAAGTCTTGAAGGAGAGGAGTGGAGGCGGTCAGAAGAGAAAGGCAGTGTGTGAAAGGCCTGGACTTAAAGGGGTGATTGGTGCTGCGGCACTGGGTTGTGCACTTTTGTGAATATGAATAACTGTAAATAAACGTGTGTGTGGTGAACAACATCATGTCTACCTGTCTGTGTCTGGGTTGTACCCCACAGATGTTAAAGGCCCTGGAACAATTAAAGAACATTACCCTGACTGTGGTGGTGGCTTTGTTCAAGTGAGAACATATAGATCATAGCACACACCTCCACACCTTTATGTGTCTGATAGGCAAACTGCAAAGAATCAAGATGTTCTGAAACCAGTGGTTGGAGCTGTTTCAGGACCTGCTTCTCAAAGTTCTTCATGATGTATTAAGTAAGAGCAACTGGTCTGAAGTCCTTGGGATGACAATAATGCTGTTTGTTTGGTACTGAGACCACACAATATGTTTTCCACAGTTGGGGAATCTTCTGCATTCTCAGGGATATGGACAACATGTGCTGAAGGACACAGATCTGGCTGGCGCATGTTTTCAGCATCATTCAGCCCTACAGCCTTGTTCATGTACATTTTCCCCAGCCGTCTTCTGACATGATCAGTGGAGACAAACATGAGGAGAATATGCAAAGTCTACACAGAGAGAAATCATGTCCAGTAGTCAAACTCGAAACTGTGGAGCCGTGAATCAATAGCACCAGCCACAGCACCATCATACCACTTCTATGTATTATTTCTATATATACAGTATACTCGATTATATCAATGTAAATATATATTTTCTGTGTGTGGGTGATTCCTACCTTGTGCCGAGTACTGCTGGTATAGACACCCCCACCTGAGTGAGATCCTGGGGCTCATTTGCTTGTTGGATATTTAAATCCATGCTTGTTAATTACTTTCTTATCTTCTACTAAGTCAGCTAATCTTCTTCTGAACTTCAGCTCTGCGCTATGTTGTATCTGTTATGTTGTATCTGTAGAGACCAAACAAACTCATTTCTGTTGTGCTTGGCTGACAGGAAGGATCATCAAAGCAACACTGAAGCCTGGAAAAGGTTGCAGAATGACAATTTAATTTTTTATTCTATCATCACCGCTGTCTGGTTACAAGTAATCACAAGCAAAGCCAAAGTGATGATATGGGACAATGACACAGCAGCAACGTGCATAAACTAAGACAGAGTTAGTCATGGCACATTTTAAAATCTATTTGGGTTGCAATGCTTTTTAACAAGAAATAAGTGTGAAAATGCAGCTCATAAGAGGGGCTTCCTGGCATCAGCTAGACCCCGCAAGAGCAGGATCTCAGTGGTCCTGTGGTCTCAGATTGAAAATCACACTTGGCACATTTCTCTTCACTCTGCTGACAGCTATGATTGAAGGTCTTTCTTTTTTTCATTTAAAGTACCAGCTGTTTCTTCTAAATTGTCGACCGCTCCCCTGGGGCGGGAGTTCAACTTAAATACATTTATTTTTTTCTGAAGGCAACCATTTGTTTGATTTTTTGCCTCTGTCTTCAGTCTCTTTCAACAGTGCAAACTGCTGTACTGAATTATAAAAGGCAGTGATGATTTAGGGAGGCCAGAGCACCTTTGCGTTTGAGCCCAGTGATAATGACAGCTTTTAGATACAGTCACCTGGTCACATGTGTAGCAATTTCTAGAAGGTGACAGCCTGGGTAATTGAGGGGGATTAGACAGACTGGTCAGCTCTGAGCCTGGAGCTTCAGAGGTGGAATATGGCAGCGATATCAGTGCTGAGACCATCCTGTCTAAAATAATTGAATTTGTTCCCAGTGGCAAGGAATACAAAGTACTTTTAGAATTTGAAAAAAAGTTGTGAGCTGAAAACTGTAAATATGTTAAGTGTGTGCAAATGTCTTTAGACATGTGAGGGATGGCCGACATCCTTACTAGCCAGGACGTCCTCGAGAAGGAAGGACAGGGGGGACAGCTTACACAGGTCTTTGTCTCTCCCAGGATGCTAGATGGCAGCAAACTCCGTCTCGGATCCCTACATGGGTGCCCACAAGGTATTGTAGTCCTGGGGGACAGCCCCTTTGGGTCCCGTGGGAGCAACCAGGGGGAGCAGAGGGATTTGGTAGTCACTCACTACTCCATAAGGCTCCAACTTTACCTTGAAGTGATTTGGAGCCACAGCTTTATATCACTGAAAGCACTCCTGGAGATTGGATAAAAGGAATTGCCTGCCACACATGGACGAACGAGAGCTGGGAGGAAGGTGGAAGAAACTTGTGAGGAGGAGTGGAGGCAGTGACCCAGGGAAGGACAGAGAGAGAGAAGACAAAGTATTGTTGTGTGCTGTGCTATATTGCTGGACTTGTGTTGGTGGTGGTAGGAAACACTTATATAAAAGAGTTTCCCACAATAAAAAACTCTCTTGTGCTTTTACACTTGTGTCCGAGCTTGCTTGTGTCCCTGTTGGCCACAGACATCATGTGACTTTATCATCAGAATCATCTTTATAATACAGTACTGTATTATATATATAAGGACTCTACTTTTCTACTGATTATATAGCTATGTTATGTAAGCTGGTACTGATATATTTTGTGTTACCTATTCATTATTATTCTTACCTAATTTAATATGTTTTTTTTGCTTTTCTTGTTACTGTTTCTTCCACATCTTGTAAAACATTCTGAGCTACATCCTGTGTATACAAATCTGCAACAGATGTAAATGTTATTGTTAATTCTCATTCATTTGATTTGGTAACAAGTCACACAATTCCTGTTCATCTGATTTGTGAGCTGAATCACTGAGTCATTACCCAAGAACAAGTCACACAATTCTTTTTCAGTTATGATTCTCGAACTTAGTGTCTTATTTTAGCTATTGTAATCACCAGGCTGGATTATCTGGCATCCCCAAGCGGGAGTAAAGTGGGACCCTTTCCAAGAAGGGAAGGGCAGTGATAGACAGGTATCCCGTCTAGGATGGGTATGGGACCCTTACATTGGTGGGAGAACAAAACAAAGCAGCAGTGGGGGACGGCCTCTTTTTCCAGTATATGTTTGTCTCCAATCTGATAGATGGTAGCATCCCTGAACCATGGTAACCATGTAGACATGATGTGAACATGCAGGGCATGATGGGAGTTGTAGTGCTGTGATTCGGCAGGGCTGGGTTTCATGGGTGCTGCCAAGGGGTGCTGCAGGGATTCATGATCCCTGTTTTTCTGATACTTCTGTTTGACTTGTGCTTCCATCGGGCTATGCCCTGGCACCAGAAGTGCTCCTGGGTCCAAAATAAAAGTAAAGCATCCAGCCTCCTCCAGTAATGTCAGTCCAGAGAAGGAAGAAAGGAAGGCAACTCTCACTGGAGGGAGGTTGATGGAGAGAGAAGAGAAGAAACATTAGTGAGATATTTTGTATTAAAAATGTCTGGTTTGAACCTGTGACTGTATTTGAGTTGCATGTGTCCAGGGTTTGGGGGTTGGTTGGCACCCCTATCTGTCACATTATCCATTTTCACCAGACTATCATGCTTCATAGTTTCAAATAGGGTAAAATTATATAATGTTTAATATATAATTCAATAAATATGGATAATCTCATATATATTTCTCTTCTGGTTCGTCCTGCTTCCACTTCAAAACCGGTTCTGCCCACACGCAGCCAACATGGCATTTCTCTATTCCTATTCGTCCTCTTCGAAACCCTTCCCCACACTCCCTGCAGCTCTCCTTCAAAACTGGTCCCGCCCACACACAGCCGACACAGCATTTTTCGATTCTATTCGTCCTCTTCCAAACACTTCCTCACGCTGCCTGTGGCCTCCCATACACCGTGCTATTTTCGTTATACTGCGACGGTTGTTTCCTAAGCCTTTGTTATAAAATGAACGACAGTATCTTCTCTGTCGACAGGTTTTTGTACAATGTAATCTCTATTCCAGGATCCAGCAACTGCCTGTTCCTATCAGTGGGCTAGTTCTTGACACAAACGGTTGACGAAGGCAATGCACCGTTTTCCGTTCCTATTCTAATACCGCCGTATGCTAGGGTGGGCGTTGGCTATCTAGTATGTTATAATTAAATAAATAATTGTGTCGGATTTCATTCAACGGGAAAGATTTTGTGTTTTTTATTATGGATGAATCAAATGTATCACATTAATCAAATAAACTGATTCACATAATCAGGTAGTTCAAAAGAATTATATCAGCAAAATGGATTCAAATTCTCCTCACTAGAATGTCAGATGAAAATGGCTTTGTCCATGTCACCCAGCAGACTCTCATGTTTGACGATTAGAGCTCCTCACTAAATTAGGATATTCAGCTTATAGAAAGACGTGGTACAGCCATATCCCCAACAATGCCCCTAAAATGCAAACACCTTAATAAGCTGAAAAATAGATTAAACAAAAATGTTGTTCTTCCAATAAGCTATATAAGAGCATATGAAATATGAAACACGAGGGGAGAGCATTCAGTCCATCAAGCTCGTTTGTTTAGCTGATAGCTAAGCTGTCCCAATATCTCAATTCTTAGAGGTTGTCAAGGTCTTTGCTTCAGCTCCATGTCTCAGTAGTTTGTTGCAGATTCCCAGAACTCTTTGCTCAAAGAAGAGCTTCCTGGCTTCAGTCTGGCTTCACACACTTCTCCTTAATTTCCACTGGTGTCCTTGAGTATGTGAGTCACCATTTGGATGGATCTCCTTTATTGATGCCTTTGAGAATTTTGAAGACCTGCATTCGGTCTTCACAAAGCCTCCTCTGGTTGAGATTAAACAGGTTTAATTCTCTGAGCCTGTCAATTATATACATTTTAGCAGTAGTCCAATAATAAGTTCTACAAGACAAGAACAACGCACTGTTTTTGAAGATTTCATTTTTTTCTGAAGCACAACAGCACAAGGGGGTTTCAAAATTGTGATGCTTTGATCTTGACATTAGCACCCCACCACTACAACACTTTGATGATCATCAATACATTTAAATAAGGTTAGAAGCAGAAGCACAGTGGTACAAACTGAGACAGATTAATCAATAAGACAGCAACATCAAGGTGGACTAAAGAATCCAGGATTTATCGAGTCACATGACAGACATACATGAGCAAATGTGAATAACAGTGTCTATGAAACAAGGTGGGAACATCATGAAAACCTCTCAGTTACGTGGAAAAACCAGGAATGTCAGTCTTTCCTGATAATGATAAAAACAGCAGCAAAAACAGTATACAATCAAGTAAAAACAAAGCAAGAATGCTCATATCACAAAGGAGACAATAAAACAGGACAAGGAGCTATTTTTCTCTTAAAGTGCTGACATTCAATAGCATATTTTAAAATGTCACCTTCATATATCACTTTTTATTTCTTCTCTTGGGTGTTGCTGCTTACGTTCATTACATTCTTTGAATCCTTCAAAATCTATTCTGCAACTCTAAGGGTGGGATTGTTGCCCTCTTTGTGGGCCTTTTCTAGTAGGTGGCCTGTGTATCCATCTGTCCACAGGTGGATTAGGGGTAAAGGTGTGATACTTGTCTCTGATTTACTTATTTAAAAAGTTTTTTCAATTTCAAAAATTATGGCTTGAGATTCTATAAGAAACCATAAAGATGACCAGGGCTCAGTAGGGACTGACTACTTTCCAAAAGATGAAATGATAAAAAAGAATGATCAGAGTCTCCAACAGGGACATTAACTTAGTTGGAAATGACAGCATGAGAGAAGTTTGTACCTGTCCTTCAAAGAACAAGACAGCATTTTAGTCCAAGACAGGAATATCATGACCATAAGGCAGAGAGAGCTCATTTTAGACCACTCTCCAGCCTTTACTACGCAAAATGAAAATAATATTATGTTGGCAAAAAACATCACTCCAGAAACCTTTTGGAACAGACATCCAGTGTGGATTGTACAAATATACCGACATGTCACTGGTAATACAGATAACAGCAGCAAATGAGGTATAGGCTGGCATTCACGATAGGGATAAGTGTTGGTAAATGAGTGCCATGTTACCAGGTAAGGGTGTAGCTGAGCTCTCAGCCTCTGAGGTGTTTGAGGTCTGGAGCACATCACAACTGATCACAATGCTGGGAGACACACAGTGGCAGTGGAGACATTTGGTGGTGCGAATGCCACCTCTCGGATGTGAAGGGAACACTTGTGATCATATATTAGGTTGTCAGATGCCACTCTACAGTAGTGGAAGAAGTAAATACCAGACTAAGACCTGTATTGGTGGGCGAGGGGGCACTACTGACCCTGCTGGGTGTGTTAAGGCGATGGAGTGCTACAGTATACAATATTAAGGTTTAGGCAGTATGCAGCATGAGACATTTGGTGGTGCGATGCCACCTCTCAGATGTGAAGGGAACACTTGCGATCATATATTAAGTTGTCAGATGCCACTCTACAGTAGTGGAAGAAGTAAATACCAGACTAAGACCTGTATTGGTGGGCGAGGGGGCACTACTGACCCTGCTGGGTGTGTTAAGGCGATGGAGTGCTACAGTATGCAATATTAAGGTTTAGGCAGTATGCAGTATGAATCATAGAGTAGGCGATATGGTGCTGCACTGATCATTGAAAGCACAGTGTATGAGGAGGAGTGCTGCTCAGCAGTACAGGGGGCAGTTCAACTTTCACCCAGGGTGCTGAGGGGATGGTCATTATGTTAATGCTTGGGAAGCCAGGTCATATCAAAGCTGATTCAGTGCCACCCTAAAGATACAGTGGACATTTAAAGAAGTGTACTGATGGTGTAAAGCGATGCCAAGAAAATGGAATCATATAGGTGAATGCCAGGCTGACCCCATTGTTTGTCCTTTCGTGTATTGCTTTCCCAAAAACCAGCCCCCCACGGGTCCAGACAACACGAATCAGAATTCGTGACAGAATTGAAAGGGCACAAAGCACTTGCTTTCATCAGTAACTATTTCGCTACATCCGCTGTACTACATTTTTATTTAAAAACACACACATTAGTCTCTGTTTTGTTTTTTTGCTCATGCTACTTTGGCACTTTTTACACCTTCTAGAGATTTTTGAAAATGCTTTCCAGAGTTGTATATTTCTGAAAATGCTGATTCAATGTTGCCGTGTGGATGGCTGAAAACAGAGAGTTTTGAAAATGCCGACTCTAATTGTGCCCTGATTGGCTTGTGCTTATTACCAGGACCTTTCCTGATTGGACCATGCTCATTACATTTTCTCAGTAGCTTTGTTCGCCCTATACTCATGTGTTACTCTTAATAACAATTTCGTAATGACTTTTAATGGCAATTCTACATCATGTCAGTCCAAACACATCAATCTCCTTTTTTGTTACACCAATGGCGCCTTTCCACTGCATAGTACGGCACGACACGGTTCATTTCAGCTCACTTTTGGGGGGTTTTCCACTGGGAACAGTACCTGGTACCTGGTCCTTTTTTTAGTACCACCTCAGCCGAGGTTCCAAGCGCGCCGAACCGTTACCAAAACGTGAACGTGTAAACTCTGCTGGTCACTGATTGGCCGGAGAAAATCGTCATTACTGCGTCACTGAACTTGCGACACGAGACACAACAGACCCGCTAGATTTTTAGCACAGCCAGCGAAGGTTCGGACGTACCATTTTGTTTTAACCAAAAATGGCTGTTTCGTGGTCTATTGAGGAAGTACAGACGTTCCTCTCGTTGGTAGTTTTTCAGGAGGTCGCTTGTGGCGCGTTTACGATGATGTCACGGCAGTAGAGGCGGCGCAACTATAACGACACGTGAATTATCCCGCCCACTCTAAAGCGGTACTAAACTGCAGTTGAAACGCAAACCGAGCCGAACTGAGCCGAACCAAGGTGAGCTGTACTGAACCGTGCTGTGCCGTACTATGCAGTGGAAAAGCGCCAACAGTCACCATTGTTGTTTTCTGTATGCAAGCTGCAAATAAATGTCTAGTGTGGAGAACTTTGTCTCTTCCTTTTTCCATTGATGCGCTCATGTGTAGGAAAATGGTTACGTGATACGCATTCTTTAGTACTGGCAAAAATACTCTCATAAATAATGTGAAAATGTTTGTGTTAATGGAGATCATATTCATTTAAAAGAAAATGCAGCAGTATAGGCGCAGCCTTGGAAGGTCATTTTTTAGCTAATAACAAACTCGTCTTTATCATGATTTCAGTTTTTGAGACATCATCATGGAGTCATTTGGCGTGTTGTTAATCTAGGAGGGGTTACCATTTTCTTCATTATTTTCATGGCAGCAGCCATACAGTTTAAGGCAAAGATGATCATCACCAGTCATACGGCTTGACATCATTGCACTGTTACTGTTTGTCATGACAGCGCTCTCTCTCTCATGTGTCTAAGCTTTGAATTCACAATCTGAATGACAAATTTCAAATATACCACAGTCAGGAAAAGTATAATACATTAGTGGTAAGAATCTGTGTCTGCTTTTTACGACTATGTGTTTTGTTTATGCTTTGTTTTTTGACAATTGTTTTTTTTTTCAAAGTCAATAGTAACTTGCATGCTTAGCAACCATTCTCTTGCCATGTCCTAAAAACCTTCTTTATTTCCCAGCCCATCTTTTTATTTACACTCTGCCTTTTGTCTAGCCATTGCCATCAGGCGCTACAATCTTAATATTTCCTTCTGATACTTTTTAAAAGTTGTCAGGATTTCCACTTGCTTCGAAGGGATTGTTAGATTGGTAGTTGGTGCTTTGGATACCTCTGCCCATATCTTGCTTGTTATGTTGTGTTTTGACAACATCTCTTTTGGGGACACAATTTATATACTGAAGATTCTGGGGCGAGATAACTGTCAATCAAATTCGACTTCAGCTCTGCTTGCAGAGGCCTGGAGGTCCGTAGCTAAACTCTACCAATGAATTGAGTGTGATCATCACAGCAGTGAATCAAGAGCGATCATCAGAGCGTTTTACCCCTCGGTAAATCAAACGTGATCATTGTCTGCAACCCATCTGCAATGCAATCTCTGTGGATCATACACGATGATCAGAGTTGGGAGACGCAGAATTAGGCAATGTAGATGGCCGACTGGGGTTCCGTTTATGAAAGTTTAGAAGTTCACACTTCAAACACTGAGGGGCACAGTTTATGTAGCTCAAGCGGTGATCATCTGAATTCTGTGTTATGTACATCGAGGGGCAGCATTTTTCATAACTCACCAACTTAATGCTACGCAATGCGTGCGCTTGCGGAAGCTGCTGCTATGCAAGCAGTGCACTGACTATACTTGCGTGCGTACTTTATATAAATCTGGAGGATTCCACCAGGTGGCAGTGTGAGAAATTATCATGGTGAGTACGCCCGGTTTCGCTGTGTTGTGAGTTGAGGGAAGAATGATGTTAAAGATAAACATTCTCATGCTGTTGCGAAGGTGCAAAGAAAAAAAGATAGGGTTACAGAAGATGGTATGTGAGACCTTTAAATGTATTGCGTCATTATGATAGGAAATGTGTGACGCTTGTATTGCCTATGCAAGAAATGAATGAAGAAAAGCACCATGAATATTTTCACATGTTAGCATTTAAGTTTGATGATTTGCTTCACCGCATCAAACCATTCATCAAATACTGACGCAGGCACATTGATCCTGTTGAAGCTGCAATGCGGTTTGCATTCACATGGTGTTATTCCTACTTTTTTTCTTGGACAATTTTCGCTTTGCATGGACTTACTTGTCTTGAAATTTTTTCTATATCATCATGCACGTTTTCACATTGTCTTTCAAAGAGCCCTTTGATTTGATACCATCTGTTCCAACAGGCATATCTGACACTTTGGAGATGTTGATAGTAAGCAACGATACTGACATCACATGCCAACTTGAATACACTGCACCCCCAAAGTTTTTACTGGTACTGCAATTCGCACACATGTTCATTTCTGATGATGTGCTCAGAAAGTGCAATTAGATTGTGTGGCAGCCATGATGCATGTGTGTGCATGTTCTGAGCATGAAGTATAACTTGGCCTTAAGAATATTGACTGTTGCATGCTGTGGATAAGGTATGGCGCAAACCCTAGGGTGCCATACATCAGTGATGGCAGCAATTTACTTCACAGAAAAATTTGTAACTCCTCACTGCCACTGATACTGGCAAAAAGAAAAAAGATGATTTTGGTTTCAAGTTTCATATTCAGCAGTCAGCTTTGTTAACTTGAAAGACTGTGCTATGTTCCAATTTCATTAAAAACAAAATCCTTGCTATAAAAAATAGTTTTTTTCAGTCCCGAGCACTTTGTTCTAATGGTATTTGACCTGTATATATATTGTCACACACATACAAGGTAATTCCATGCCAGGCCAGGGGGTGGCGGGGTACACTAAACCTTTTCCTGTTATCTCTACAGACCAGCCGCAAGAAAACCTGTCTGACTCAACATTGAAGATGTCACTTCTGGTTCCGGTACCCAGGAGGAAGGCACTTCCGGTGCCTAAGATGACATCACTTCCGGTTCTGGCAAGAAGGATGGCGTAACTTCCGGTTCTGGTGCCTAGACTTCTTCAGAAGGTCACTTCCGGTCACCCTACATCACTTCCGGTTTAATCACTTAAAACTTCTATTTTTATAAACCTTCGGCAGTTCATGTCTGAAGTCCAACCAAGACACTTGTCTCAAAAATCAAGCCATTGCAGCCAGGAATAATATATGGGTGGCTGCCCCAAACCTTTTTAAGCATGTCAAGTCTCTGCTAAAAAAATTAAAGGAACACTTTTTAATCCTTTAAGTGTAGCATCAAGTCAATGAAACTTCTGGGTTATTGATCTGTCAGTTAAGGAGCAGAGGGGGTTGCTCATCAGTTTCAGCTGCTTTGGTGTTAATGAAATGAACAACAGGTGCACTAGGGGGAAACAATAAGACAACCCCCAAAACAGGAATGGTTTAACAGGTGGAGGCCACTAACATTTTTACCTCTTCATCTTTTCTGACTGGCTACAGTCAGTGTCACTACTGGTAGCATGAGGCGATACCTGGATGCTACAGAGGTTGCACGGGTAGCCCAACTTCTCCAGGATGGCACATCAATACGTGCCATTGCCGGAAGGTTTTCTGTGTCTCCCAGCACATTCCCAGTGCCATGGAGGAGATTCCAGGAGACAGGCAGGTACTCTAGGAGAGCTGGACAGGGCAATAGAAGGTCCTTAACCCATCAGGACTGATATCTGCTCCTTTGGGCAAGGAGGAACAAGATGAGCACTGCCAGAGCCTACAAAATGACCTCCAGCAGGCCACTGGTGTGAATGTCTCTGACCAAACAATCAGAAACAGACTTCATGAGGGTGGCCTGAGGGCCCGACGTCCTTTAGTGGGCCCCGTGTCACTGTCTGGCACTGTGGAGCTCGATTGGCATTTGCCATAGAATACCAGAACTGGCAGGTCCACCACTGGTGCCCTGTGCTTTTCACAAATGAGAGCATGTTCACCCTGAGCACATGTGACAGATGTGAAAGGGTCTGCAGAAGCCATGGAGAACGTTATGCTGCCTGTAACATTGTTCAGCATGACCGGTTTGGTGGTGGGTCAGTGATGGTTTGGGGAAGCATATCCATGGAGGGACACACAGACCTCTACAGGCTAGACAACGGCACCTTGACTGCCATTAAGTATCAGGATGAAATCCTTGGACCCATTGTCAGACCCTATGCTGGTACAGTGGGACCTGGGTTCCTCCTGGTTCATGACAATGCCCGGCCTCATGTGGCAAGAGTATGTAGGTAGTTCCTGGAAGATAAAGAATTGATACCATTGACTGGCCCCCATGCTCACCTGACCTAAATCCAATGGAACACCTCTGGGACATTATGTTTCGGTACATCTGACTCCAACAGGTTGCACCTCAGACTGCCCAGGAGCTCAGTGATGCCCTGGACCAGATCTGGGAGGAGATCCCTCAGGACACCATCCGTCATCTTATTAGGAGCATGCCCCGACGTTGTCAGGCATGCATACAAGCACGTGGGGGCCATACAAAACTACTGAGTACGATTTTGAGTTGCTGCAAAGAAATTATGGCAAATTGAACTAGCTTGCCACAACATTTTCTCACTTTGATTTATATATATAAATGGGCACAGAGATGTATTGACGCACAAGGAGATCACTTTCAGCATCTTCTGAATATTGATAATTTTTCTCTTCACCACGTAATGCAGTCGTGCACCTGGTATATATATATATATATATATATTTATACAGGCAGCTCTCAGGTAAGGCTGTCTCTACTTACGTCATTCCACCGATATATACAGTACCAGGACAGAAAAACATGCAATTTCAGTTCATTTTTACTTACAAATAAAGCAAACTAGTTTTAATGCAGAAGAATCTGTAGCGGCCATTGTTAACACTGAGGCATAGTACAGTGAAGCAGATACCCAGGGTTTTTAATTATTTTGTGTTTTAAGTTGTGAATTTTTGTGTTCTTGGAGTGTATTTTGTGATTTAAATTAGAGTAATATTGTTTCAGTGCAGGATCAGTGCCAGAAAAAATTTGGCTGGGGGCAGTGGGATTTCACAAAGCAGTGATTACAATATAAATAAAAACCGCAGTATTTCCGATATACAATAATACCAGCCTGAGGTTTCATTTGTAGCAAACTACAGCAAACAGAACTTTATCTGACACAATGAAACTGTTATGAATTGGCTTGTTAGAATTTTTTATAGGTGTTACGGCATGTTCGTACAATCCTTTTAGGGGCTTTTCAAGGCAAGGAATCTAATTGTGAGGTTAGTTTTTACTTTTTTAAAGACACTGCCTTTTGTTTCCCGTTTTGCTACGTTAGTAACCCCATGTTGTTAGAGGTATATATACCCTTGAAGGTCATGACTAGGCTGATTATGACACCACAGGTTAAAATGCCCTCTTTTTGAACTCTTCCTCATTTGAGTTTGCAGAATCAAAACACTTTTTGTCAACCAAATTCATTCTCAAAAATAATTTCTCAGTACTCTTCTTTGGTGCTGACCCCTTGCCATTTTTTGACTTTGACTGTTGCCACACGTTACTGTTCCAATGCTTTTTTGCCTTCTGACTTCATCTCCTCTTATGGTTCTACTCAAAAATACTTTTGCTAGCATAATAGAAACACCACAGGTTCACACAAGGCCATATCCAAGCAGAGGTGGTACTGATCAAACACTTGTATGGAGCCACCCATAAGTAATCTTTCTCACATATTCAGAAATCAGAAACAGTATACCACACAAAATACCATACAGTGCAATGAAAGTCCATAAAATGAAATGTAAAAAATTGGCATAAACACTGAAAAATTATTCTTCTGTAACTCTGCGTACCACTGTATTAAAAAACTAATATAATAATGCCATTAATGCACTGTAAGCTTAATATTTAGCTATCAAAACACAGTAAGACTGATACCTGGTGCTGTAAGTTTAAAACATACATGTACAAAGGCGGAACTCGCCATTAGAAGAGTTGAATTTGTCAAGTCTGGGAGCTGAATCTCTGCAGCAGTCTTGTGATCAAAAATAGCAGTGTATTGCTGTCTAGGAAAACTGCCATATTTTACATTTTTTTTACAAAAAACACAAGCAATAAAATAAAAATATATATATATATATTTTAAGAAATTGTGAGAGTGTAAACCTATCTGGATGGGAAGCTATTTCTATTAATGGAAACCCACCTACAGGTATATATCAATTTTTTTTTAAAACCTGTTTTAGTTATGGAATTCTGCCAGCTAAGTGTCGTGAGACATTATTCAGCTCTCTGCCCTCATTGCCTAATTGCCATAACAAATAGCCAGCTACTGGATTGTTTCACCCAACAGATAAAGGCTATTCTAACTATAGTTGACCAAGGGGAACCAGAAAAAGGGTGCTGTGTTAGAGGACAATAGTGTAGTATGGATCTATGTGTTGAAAGGAATAGGAGTTCTGGTAATGTGTGTGGAGTGCAGTTTGGAACTCACTTCGGGTGTTAAGAAGAACACACTTTTTCCACTTTGCAGAATAAGGATAAGGTATGTACTTCATCATGTTCATTACATGTGTGGTATTAAGAATTTTAAGCATCACAGTATAAGTGACTGGGTGTTATGGTGAGGCTGCACTGGGGAAAAGAATCATTCTAGATTTATAGATGGCCTAGTGCAGTGGTTCTCAACCTGAAGTAACAAAAAGGAGGGCGCGAAGATGTGAAAAAAAAAACCAAGAATCAAAAATATGAAAAAACCATCTTATGAAACCAAAACAAATTAACTTAAACTACATTCTGATACTAGAACAATAAATATAGAGTTAGATAAATGTCGATAAAAGTTAAGTAGGTATAATAAAATATGCATTTGCATTTCAAAAAAATGTTAGGGAGGTCACGATTAAAACTGTTATGAAAACTCAGGTCACGGTTCAGAAACGCTGGCCTAGTGTGCTCAAGAATGGGTGATACTTGGAGATCTCACCAGGTGTGTTGAAAAGAGTGCATAATGGCTTAATGGATCTAATGAAGAGTGATGGCAGGTATGGGTAATTTACAGTCTATATACTGTATTTACAGCTTGTAGTTGAATTCACTAAACATAAAGCAGCTTTAACAAAAATAAGACGTGCTCCTCTTCAGCCTAGGCCTAAGACTTTTGATCTCCTCCTGGGTGAATTAAACTGCTAGTCTGCCTGCCTCTCATAGATTTGACAATGAACAGACAGTGATGACAGGAACCCAAAGACAGCAGTCAGCAATTGATGCAGATTTTCTTCTGCCCACATATCTTTTATACTGTTACTCAAAAACCAAGAGCTGGTCAAGGGTACAATCGCTGTACACATGAGAGACCCTGCCAGGAGGACAGCATCCTGTAACAGTTAGTTGAAGAATCTCTGTCCTCATATAGTGTGAATTGGCAGCAAATTCACATTACATAACATGTGAGAGACAAGCCCACCAGAACCATACATGAGTCCAATAGAGGAATAAAGCCATTCTTATGTCAGCTATAGATAAATTAAAAAATTACAGTTCGGCTTATTGAACTGTGCTGGGCTTGTTTGCAGTTTTCGATTTTTTTCCTAAATGTTAGTGGTGGAGTGTGTGGTAGAAAAGTTTTCCAAGCGGATCCTCACAACTTTCTCTTCCTGTGGTGGCTGAAAGAAGAACTTGCATGTGAACACTTGTTGACAGGCCTTCCTGAAGTTCTCTGACAAAAAGGCATAGATGATGGGGTTGATGCAGGAGTTGCCATAGGCCAGGCAGTGGGAAATGATGCGGAATGCAAAAGAGGCATCATTGAGGGGGAATTTGCCGAATTCGACCCACATGGCCACAATGTGGTGAGGCATCCAACAGATGAGGAACACAGCTACCACCAGGAGCACTGTCTGTGCCGTCTGAAAGAGAAAAACAATGAGGGGAAAACATTAGCGACCAGAGACAGGGTCAAACACATTATTCAGAGATGGTCTATTTCTCTGAGGTGACTCCTAGTTTGTTGAATGTGAGGCCAAAATTTTGGAGTAAAATATGTTTCGGACAACTTAATGTCTAGAGTAAGCATCTGTTAAATATTTATGACATTGTTGTGGTTTATCATGTTTTGGAGCAGAGAAAGACCTGAGGTAGGAGAGATACAGTGGACCCTTGACTTACGAACTCAATTCGTTCGCGAGGGCTGGTTGTAACTCAAGTTGGCTGTATGTCAAGACTATTTTTCCCATAAGAAATAATGGAAATACCCATAATGCGCTCCAAACCTCCCACAGCAACACTTACTTAACCTTTTCATAATAAAAAAGGGTTGTATAATGTGCATAATTTACCAAAACACCAATAATTTTCTAATGTACTAACCAAAAAGGTATAAAAAGTGCCTAGCCTACCAGAAACAAGAATTTCACACTGTACTCACCATTTAATTTGACATCTTTGGGCTGCAGGAAAGGAGGAGGAGGAGAATGAAACGGAAGGTGGTTATTGTTTAGAAGGAGCCTCCTTATGCAAATCTTTTCTTTGTAAAATTGTCGAGATGTTGGATTTCGACTTGCTGTACATATTAGCGAGATCGGTCATACGAACACGACTCTCATATTTACGCACAATTTCCTTCTTCGTTTCAATTGTGATTGCTGTTTCTCAAGTTAATAATGACAGTAGTCGAGCACTCTGTTCAAAGAGTTCTGTTTCTGTTCTGGTTGTGTTGTGAACTGCTGTAATAATACAATCCAAAGCAAGCCAGTGCTGACTCAGCCTGATGACATCATCATGTGCCGCGCCAGCCCGCTAGCTAACATCCCTTAACAATCGCTCGCTTTACCTTTGTTACCTTCTCTTCCTTCCTTAGCAATTATGTGTCTTGCTTCCCATGGTCTTAGTGAATTACATATTGTGGCTTGTGCCTCCTCCAGACCGCAAGGGGGCGTCCGTCCTGGTTATGTTGGGGGCCTCGGGTACAGGGCTTGGAAGCCCAGCCCTGTAGGGACCCGTGGCCACCGCCAAGCGGCGCCCCAATGCCTACATATCCCTGGAGCCCAGCACTTCCGCCACACCAGGAAGTGCTGGGGGGAACACGACAGGGGACACCCGGATGGCTTCCAGGTGCGCAGCCGGCACTTCCACCACACTGGGGTGTGGCTATGACTGATTGCCGGGAAGCAGCTGGAGCCCATCCGGGTTCCCATATAAGGGCCGTCTCCCTCCAGTCAGCAGTGGATATCGGGTGGAAGAGGACAGAACTGGAGAGAGGACGGGAGGCGGCCAGGAGAGAGGCATTAGACTTGTGTGGCCTGGACATTTGGGGGAGCGGTGCTGGAGGCGCTGGGGGTGCACGTGAGCACAAATTTGTAAATATTATTGTAAATAATCGGTGTGTGGTGGAACTATGTTGTCCGTCTGCCTGTGTCCAGGTCCCAGTTCACAATATATAGATAAATCACTGCACTGACCGAAATTACGTCCACAAACACATTTATCTGGGCTCCGACTGACGCTTACGAACGCTCTCGGCTGTTTGTTTACAATCGCACAAGTGGATTCACGTGACCGCATTCAGGTCGTAACGCAAGATGTTGGTCGTAAATTAAAACAAAAATTTTGGTCGTAAATGAAGTTGTTTGCATGTCAGGCCGGTCGTATATCAGGGGTCGACTGTATTTTCAAGATCACTCACTTCAGATATTGGTAAAGAAAACGCATACTTTATCCTTCCTACATTTTTGGATATTGAGAAACAAAACACATTATTCAACTTAACAGTTATCCTCAGCTCAGGTATAGAGAGGACACCTCTTAACGTAGCTGTGCAAAACCAAACTGTTCAGCTATACATTCACAAAGAAACTTGAGTGGAAATATACAGTATGTAGACACAAACATGGTACCATTGTTCCTTAAGGATTAATCTATACTAATAAAAGGCAAAGCCCTCACTCACTCACTCACTCACTGACTCATCACTAATTCTCCAACTTCCCGTGTAGGTAGAAGGCTGAAATTTGGCAGGCTCATTCCTTACAGCTTACTTACAAAAGTTGGGCAGGTTTCATTTCGAAATTCTACACCTAATGGTCATAACTGGAAGGTATTTTTCTCCATTAACTGTAATAGAGTTTAGCTGGAAAGACGTGGGGGGCGGAGTTTCGTGTGACATCATCACGCCTCCCACGTAATCACGTGAACGGACTGTCAACGCAGTGCGTAGAAAACCAGGAAGACCTCCAAAAAGCGCTTAAGAAAACATGCATTATATAATTGAGAAGGCAGCGAAAAACAATAAGAAGCGAGCGAGTGACATATACTACCATATTCATGAGTCCTGCTACCTCGGAAAGAAAGCAAGGTGCAAACCTAAACTTTAAATTAAGTTCATAGACAGGCTACGCTGGCGTTTCACATGCCCACGGGAATGCGGGATACAAGTTTAATGAGAGGACGAGGATATAAACGAGTTTTGATCACTTTGTAACTAAGTTAAAATTGTAGGTGAAGGGGTGTGCTTATGCAAATTCGAGACTGTGTTTGTGGGGATTGACAGTTAAGGCGGGTGGGGGAGTCACGTCATCATCACCCCTCCCATTCATCTCATTTCGTTCTTAGCACAAGCACAGCTGAGAAGCTTCAATGCATGTGCTCCATAACGCGTTAAAAATAATGCATTTAATCACACTTTGCATTACAAGCAAAGGGAGCTTTTGTCAATGCATGATTTCCTGGTACACCGATTACATTGATCAGCGCATCCCGATTCATTTTACCCTCGCACCACCTTAGTTTGAGAAGAAGTATGAAAAATATGAGGTTAACACAGAAAAACAGATCACCAATTCAAGCTTTATGAATAATCGATTCGCCATCAATAATTGTTTTGGTAAAGCCATCCTCCTTCCATTTTATAATTTTTCCGCCACTAGCCATGATTAAATGAACGGTAAAAAAGTAAGAGCGAAGCGAGGGTGACTTATTTAGGCAGGCATATATATGACAGCAACACTCATGACAATGTCAATCATGTTACGTTATTATTAAAAGGTTTCCTTTTCTTTTTCATTACTTCTTTAACACACTACTTCTCCACTGTGAGGCGCGGGTATTGTGCTATATATATATATATATGAATGACCTCCAAAGAGCGCTGAGACTTTTGATATCGTGAATGTGTGCAAAAGGGGTCTCCTGCCCAGCAAAAGTCGAGCAGCCAGCGCGCGTGCATAGCTGTGCCGGCCTTTGAGACGCTGACTGCGCTTCTGCCTTAAGTCAAAGTGAGCACTTTTAATTTTTTTCTTCCTCCCCCTGCGCTATAGCCCAGACAAGTGCAAACACGGGACCCCTTTTCTACACCACGGCAAAATAATATTAAGGTGATTCACACTTTCTTTTGCACGTATACGATTATGAGGTCCTCAGCTCGGATTATGAAGATACGCACAGGAGTGGAAGACTGACAGTGCCATCACAGCCGATTAATGGCGGGGACGTCTCACCAGTCTACACAAGACCCACCCCAAGACTGTCCCCAGAAGATGCTCATATCGTCAGCGAACACATCTCTCTATACTATATAAAAGGAAAGGCAACTTTCCTTTCTTTACACCTTTTTTCCTTTTATCCCAAACCAAAGCCTTTCTCTCTTAACATTGCAAAGGACACAAAATAATTTTCTTTAAATGCCGGTAAGGCACATTACCAGAGGCACAAATTTGAAAGTTCACATAGAAAATGTAATTTCTATACCACAGCCGTCGTGTAGCGCTTTCAAAAGGGATCTACTACCGAGAGATGATCCATATACATTTTAGCTGCTGTTAGTTACTTACCTGTTGTGTTACACAGTCTTTAAAATGTAGTTTACCAAACCACTCCAGTAGTGCTCAATGTACCTGTACTTCTTAAAACGTTAATGTTTTACTGTTTAATAACTTATAGACTACATTTTATTATTTTTCCCTTGCACTCAGTGACCAAAGCTATACACACACATATAGACACATACAAACATACACACAAGTATATGTATGTGTATATATATATATATATATATATACACACACTATCTAGATTATATATATATATATATATATATATATATACACATACATACATACACACATATATATAATTTGTGTGTGTGTATGTATGTATGTTTGTATATATATATATATGTGTATGTATGTATGTGTGTATGTATGTGTATGTATGTGTATGTGTGTGTGTGTGTGTGTGTGTGTGTGTGTGTGTGTGTGTGTGTGTGTGTATATGACAGCAGCAATCCAAGCTGTGATAAAACAGTAAAAAGGAGGCATGTCAGACGTCGTGGTACATTTTCTGATGCAGCTAGACGAAAATAACTTTGTGAAGCTGCCACCAAATACACAAAACAATTACATTGACAATCATGTTACGTTATTTTCAAAATGTTTCCTTTTCTTTCTCTTTCCTTCTTTAACACACTACTTCTCCGCTGCCAAGCGCGGGTATTTTGATATATATATATATATAGATAGATAGATAGATAGATATATAGATAGATAGATAGATAGATAGATAGATAGATATAGATATGAACAACACTCATATCAATGACAAAACAATTACATTAACAATCATGTTACGTTATTTTTAAAATTTTTCCTTTTCTTTTTCGTACCTTCTTTAACACACTACTTCTCCGCTGCCAAGCGCGGGTATTCTGCTAGTAGAGTATAAGAGTGTTATGGACTTTGATGAAATGACATCATAGATGAATAATTCAGATGAGGAACAAGCTAACATGTGTGTTATGGTGTATAAAATCTGTACATTTTTGGTTTCCATTATATTCTGTTTGAGACAAGACAACAGATGAACTAAGACAAATTAAAGCAGGTTTTCTTCCCTTACACCTTACTTTTATAACACTTGTTCATAGCTTAGTATTACTTTATGGATGGACATTTGGAACAACAGTTTGGTTTACGGCCGGGACAGGAAGAACTACTGATACCTCAGAGTACATCAAAGGTTTTGTTGTTTGGGAAAACGGACAGTGAATTAATTCATCAATCATTTTGACAGCCAGCCAATGTGCAGGTGCATGTGTTGTGAAACCAAGGCATGACATTTCATAATAAATATGCCTTGGTTTGAGACAAAAAGGAAGAGAAGCAAAGAAGAGAAAAAGCAAAGAAGAAGAAGGAGAAGAAGAAGAGGAATGGACGAAGACGGCATTGGTCGTCAGAAAGGCATCATGAACATCGATTGCTAAATCAAACGCCTGCCTGGGACATTCATCCTTGTCATCTGTAACTTTTTCGTAAGCTTTTTCTAAAGACTATATATATTCAGACTGTCCTATCAGTACCTATTTTCTAGTATTCTTTGTTCTTGTGGTATTATTGTTATTCTTGTAATAAATACCATGCTGCTTTTAACTTTCTATGCTTTGTCTTAATGTCTAGAGTGATTGAAGTAATAAGTTAAATTTTTTTAACACCTGGTGACAGCCGGATTTTTGCCATTATTTCTGTGCTGCGAGGTTTATATGGCTGAGAGTGAAGAGCGCTATACTCAACAGAAGGAACAAATATGAGAAAGAAGGTATTCTTGGCTGATGAATGGCCTATAGTCAAGAGTGCTGAGTCTTTGTATGTTTAAATGTATTATTGTAGACCAAAAGTAATATTTAGGTCTGAGATATCACTAAAACATAGTATGTTGTTTGTGCCGAAAATAAGTAAGTCTCTTGAAGTGCTGAATGACAGGATGTTATTCCTATAGCACTTGTGTGGTTTAATGTGCTAAGGGTTAATCAGCGTGTGTGTGTCATTCATAGGGCACTGCTGTGGTTAGGGTCTGTGTGTGTGTGTTCATCTTAAAGTGCAACAGTAGACCAACCCGATAACGAACTTGACGAGAACACTTACCCTTGAGGAAACAGGTAAAAGGGCAAGTAGAGGGAAATACCACGATAATACAATGTGGTTAAAAGACAAGCTAGAAAGTCGAAAAAAGCAGATCGTGAATAGAGGAGCTACTCATCAAACCCAACATGTTAATCAAAACACAAAGTCAAAATAAGCTAGGCAAAAGATCAAACCCTTTTCTTTGTACCTTTTCTTGAAGTTTTTATTCCATAAGTGTGGATAAAAGTAATACCATGCAGCCATTTTAAATACAATGCAATGTTGTAATGACCAAATGACAGGCAATGGACCAAACAACAACAAACAGCATTGCCACGGCCATTAAAATTGGTCTCAAAATGGTGATGCAATTCAGAAAACCAAATACAATGGCATCTCAATTGTTATAAAATTAGAAAGTTTCAACCTTCGCAGGACCTTTTTCTGCATTTGTTTTTGAGTTTTGAAATGAGTTTGTTAACACTTTTAGTAATAACTTATTTTTCATGTAGGCACTTGCACAGACACTTCATTCTGTGTTTACTTGTTGTTAGTAATGGATGCATTGCTAGTGTGCATAATGTCGGAAATTAAATACTATTTAAGATGGAGATGCTAAACCTCTTTGTCCAAGATCTCGGATTCCAAACATACCTTTTCAGCATTTTCAAGTGTTTTCCTTTGTTTTCTCTTTTTCCTTTGGAACTCAGCGCTCTTTTGACCAGTATTTTTGGCCACTGTATTGGGCTTTAGCGTCAATATTACTATACGTTTACGTTAATAATATTATAAGTCGGGTCTTGAAACCCGAAAAATCAATCATAAAATCAGACCCCAATTTATACGTCCCTTCAAAAATGCGACATATCTTTTTTTTTTACATCTTCTTGCTTCATCCAATCTCATGCCAGTTTCTCAGACACATCGAATTTTGTTGCAGCAGCTCAGTTACCAATTTCTTTCACCACTTCAATGACTTTTAATTTAAAACCAGCTTCATATTTTCTTCTGATCGAACGCTCCATCGTAGATAAGGGATGCTCTTATGATAAAGGTGTATGAGGGGTGTGAGATTAAAAAAACAGTGCAAACAGTATTACCGTGTGGTCACATAGGCACAATACATAGGAAATAAAAAGGCTGTGTGCTCTGTGGTTACTCCCTCAGATGGGCGTTAGCATATCATAATCTCTTGGACCAATAGCGTGAGTTTTCCGCATTCAATTTATATGACCGACATTATAAAATACCAGAAATTATACGGGAAAATCAAGCCCCGACTTATCCACGGGAGAACTTAAATGCGAGTAATTGATTTCTTGGTGTTAGACCTTCGCCTGTTGTAACCATTCACCCGTGCTACACACAGGGTGGTGGACTAACTGGGTGGGCTTGGAGGTTGTTCCTGCATGGTAGAGGAAGAGATTTCTGTCTTACTTAAAGTATTAAGAAACAAGTCTTTGTAAGGCCAAAAATTTGTGTTTGGTGACAGGAACATGTACAAGTGCACACACCTATTAAATTATGTCACAAAACGATTAAATCAATGAGTTGCTTAAAAGTACACCAGATGTTAGCCTCAGGTTCAGACTCCATATGTGCACACATGAACAACGGTCTGCCAAGAAGACTCCAGGGTCCAAGGGCCTGTCCAAGCAACCCACAAACAAGCCAGAGGTGCTAGGTATAAAGAAATTTTGGTATATCTCAAATTAAAATATTTTTTTGATAAGTGTTTAAAAACTCTGAAACTGGAATTATCATGGAAAATGGGAACAACTTCATTATGACGACTAAATTGAGTTTGCTATAAACATATTTATGCTAAATTATTGACCTGAGTTTACATATTTAATTTTTGCATGACAGTGTCTGCTCATAATGAGAGACACAGAGACACCACTAAACGGGACTAAAGAGGGTCTCGTCTGTAGCAGCCCAACTGTCTCACAATGCCACAATTCTAGATCACATTTGCATCCAATGGTTCGAGCGCCACCACCTTTTATGTGATGATGACATATTTAGCTTCCTTTTCTCAGCAATGCACACTTATCAGACAGCAGTCCTTCTTGTCTCCATGAATGGAAGAATGTGCAGCCACTCTCTGGTACTGCCAAATAAAGCTGAGATAACTCTCATCTGGCCACATCCCACACCCCCCATGTTTATTTCCAGTGCACTCCATTAACCCATCTGTTTTCTTTCAGGCTTCCATCCTAAGAATAATGTTAGTTTCCTGGCGGGCTGCAGTGTCAGTAGGCAAGAGAGCAACAACATGCCTGTTTTAAAAATTGTTGCATGAATGGAAGTCAATAATAACTGTGTTAAACTTGTTGTTCTAAGGTTACCTAATAGCAAGGGCTCAGTGCTGCCTACGCTAAAAAGAGAAGTCCACAAGAAAGGAATAGCAACGGGAGTGGCTGATGGAGAGCAGGACTCATTCTGGCACAGACAGTGAGCACAATTCTGACATTATTTAGATAAGACAGGTGCCACACAGCCACATCCCTGGCATTGCTTCATCAGACTCCTCAGTCTGCGGCTCACTGGCATCCACATCTCCCTCTATGGTTTCATTCTAATTTGAAATGAGAACACTGAGCCTGTGGGATGAAGGATGTTTAGGTTCATAACAGCAACACTATTAGTAGAAAAAGTGGGTGTCATTTTATCCTACATGTAAATGGTGAGCAGGTCCTGGCCACAACTTTTTCACAGATTTTGGCTTTCGGATGGGTGATAGAATTTGCAACATTTATCAGCCAGTTCTTTACAAAAAGACTGGATGCTGTCAAGATGAGGTATTCTTCTGTTATCAGACAGTGCTTGTGGTGCACTCCATTTCCTATTTTTACCATTCCTGCTTTGTTAAAAAGTTTTTCCTGATATCTAACCTGGTTTAAATAGAACAGTAGGTCAAAAGAGAAAAATGAGCTGCTGACCTTTGACACCCTCCTAATATAGGTCAGTTTTTACAACTGGATATCAATACACCATTACACGAGAAGAGTCCTACTGCGACACTTAAACTCGGAGAGAAGACAGCCTTTGTTTCAGAGAGAACTTACAAATTCAAAATAGAGATCTCAACAACGTCTCATCTATCTATCTATCTATCTATCTATCTATCTATCTATCTATCTATCTATCTATCTGTATAAATAAAAATGTAAATGTTTGTTTGTTCAAAATCTTAAATCTCCAATAGTTCTTCACCGATTGCTTAGAAATTTTGACACAACGATGCATTCGAATACGCGCATGTTTTTATATACCTACACCTACTATTATATAGATGTCACACCTGTGACAGGTAAAAACATGCTTTTTTGAAAAACAGCGTCATCTGTTGGACGTAAAAGCAAAACACGCTATCCTTCTATATAAAAGCGGTCGGGATTGTCCTTCCGTTCCGTGAGTGCTATGCAGGCGCGGAGTTTCACACACGCCCCGTCCATTTTGCAATACACGATGGGATTTGTAGTTTCGTTTTTCCAGGTAAAAGATGATTTTCTACTCCAGACTGTGCGATATCTTCTTCTTCTTTCTTACTATATAAAAGCGGTTGGGATTGTCCTTCTGTCTCGTGAGTGGAAGGCGTATCGGTATTCCGCTTATCACAGACTTACTACTTGCAGCTTGCGGTATGAAGCAACATGATGTGAGCAGAGTTCTGGTGCTCCCATCGTTCCCTTGCTTTTGTGCGCGATGTGCTGGAAAAATAGACAAATTATGTCTCTGGAAATAATTAATGTTGATGGAGTACAAATGCCTCACCGCGTGGTAAATATCAGGGAGGTTCAAAAGGGCGACCTCAATATAGAAAAAAAGTTTAAATTTCATCACAAAAATACCAGAAACTACGAGTATTAAAGTAATACCGCTCATATGCAATATAACCAAATTAATGAGTTTGTATAAAATATCAAATTGATCTACATATTGAATTGCCTTAAGAAGTGGCCAACTTAAAAGTCGGTCGCCTTAAAAGGCGGGTCAGTAGTGTTAAAAATTTTACGATTCCATTTCAATGTTTCCGATTTAGTACATGAAAAAAGGCACTAACATGGCCGTTTTTGGCGTGCTACCAGAAAGAAGTGATAGGAATGCAGTTATACATATCGATGAAATCGCATAGTATCAGGCTGGTAGATACATAAGCAGCAATGAAGCTGTATGGGGAAATTCTTTTAGCATTTAGCAGTAAATCTAGAAAATGGACAACGCGCTTATTTCAAAGCTGCAAATGTGCAACAAATAGCCCTGAATCCACCAGCTACAACGTTAACTGCTTTCTTCACGTTTTGTCAAAATGACACATTTGCGAAAACACTGCTGTATTCGGAAGTGCCTACGTATTACACATGGAATACGAGTAGAAAATCATTTGAATGGCGCAAACGAGGGGAGCGAGTCGACGGACAACCTGGCATATTCAAAGAAACTATGATAGGCAGACTATACACCGTGCATCCCAATCAAGATGAATGCTTCTTTCTTCGCATGCTGTTGGTAAATGTGCCCGGTCCAACGTCTTTCCAGCAATTGAGAATTGTCAACGGCGTTAGACATGCCACTTTCTACAGTGCATGTTAAGCTCTGAATTTATTGGAGAACGACTGACACTGGGATGTATGCATTAATGACGCGTGCAACACGTCACATCCAAATCAAATTCGTGCATTGTTTGCAATCATATCGACCTCCTGTTCTCCTTCATCTCCAACAGAGTTATGGGAGAAATATAAATCGCACATGGCTGAAGATATTTTCCGTCGAATACGCAAGGAAAGTTCAAATATGAACATGGATTTCACAGCAGAAATCTACAACGAAGCATTAGTAATGATTGAAGATTTGTGCTTAGAAATCGCGAACAAAGTTCTCAATCAATTGGGAATGCCATCACCGAATCGATCTGCTGCTACTTCATTCGATGTGGAATTGTGTCATGAACAAAATTACAACACGGGTGATCTTTTGTCATATGTGCAATCAAATATTCCTAAGATAACACTTGAGCAAAAAGGCATTTACGATCAAATAATGCAAACTGTCAATAACTGGGTTGGAGAAATCTTCTTCTTAGTTGCGCCAGGAGGAACTGGTAAAACGTTCCTAATTAGATTGATTCTGACAGCAATTCGATCCCAAAATGACATAGCCTTAGCTCTTACGTCGTAGAAGCAACAATCTTGACAGGACCTTTCAAAGGTGAAGATGTCCTTATTCCTCGCATTCCTATGATTCCAACGGATATGCCATTTCAATTTAATAGATTGCAATTCCCAATTTGATTGGCGTTTGCAATCATCATTAACAAAGCTCAGGGCCAGTCTTTAGAATTGTGCAGTTTAGATCTAGACACGGATTGCTTCTCACATGGAAAATTATACAGTAGGTTGCACGTTCTAGATTCGGCAAACCAGACAATCTCTATATCTGCACACACAATGGAACAACATAAAATATTGTATACCCACAAGCATTGTGAATTTAAAAATATTAGAAATGTGTGCTTTCTCTTTTCTTTCTTTTCCATTTAACCAGACTGAGCCACAACAACGCGGTACAGCTAGTTATATATATAAAGTGATGAGACATCTGTGCAAAGTCCTTGCACATGACCTGGCATAATGTCATCTAGCATCCACAAGAAGGTTGGAATGTCTGATGAACAATGGCAATTGGCCAGCATAAAATAGTAAACTCTTTGGCTTAAGTTTGTGCGTCTGGGCATCACAAAGAAAGAGAGATGTAAGGGCTTAAAAGTCAGATAAAAAAAAGAAAAAAGATGTGCAACAAAGAGGGATGTAAGGCATATCCAGTGAACATAGCTTCATAAAGGCATGGCGTAGTCGAAACAGACAGACTTCCCATTGTACTATGAAGCCTGTATTACAGTAATAAATAGGTGTTTCATTATTCTAGTTTAATTCTCATTGGTTTGTGAACACTTTGCTTTTACAGAGAATTTGAAAGGATGAATGGATGCTTTTTAATCAACATTTATTTTCAGACCTACTGACTTCAATTCAAGGGTGTGTGGGAACAGCACTGGGGCAGCCCTGGATGAGGAGCTAGTCCATCAGAAAGCCCACTCACGTACCTCACAAACCAGTTTAGAAGCGCCTTTGGATTCACCACACATCTTTAGTTTATGGGAAGAAAACCAGAATACCTTCATAGAAACCCATTAAAAGCAAAATATCCTGAAATGTAGCAGTGGTGGCACTTTTTAATAATTACAAAGTTAACTCCAGAAGGTGTCAGAAAAGTGTACCTTCGCCAAAATGATCTTTAAACATTCATTTGAAAATCTGCTAAAAACCCAAGAGTTGTGCCAAAGGACATTTATCTTATGGGTCTGCACGGCAAAGACCTCCCTGATTAGTTGGGCATCTGTGAAATACAATTCTGATATATAAAATAATGAATCTCTTTTTGATGGATACACTCAGACCAATGTATGCCAAGTTACTTTTGGGTTATCTCCATTTACCTTATGAGTAATTATAGAATTATTCCCAAGGAGAATTCAGATGGACCAACTATTCTGGCCTTATGAGTAAATGCTCAGGCTGGTGATTTTACCTTTGGAAGGGTGTGAGATTGTTCAGAATTGGGAAAGGTGTTATAAAAATAAAATGCATTATTATTAATATTATTATTATTATTATCTTTTATTATTATTACTATTATTATTATCTCCTCCGCATCGAGAAGAGTCAGATGAGGTGGCTTGGGCATCTGATTAGGATGCCTCCCTGGTGAGATGTTCCAGGCACGTCCAACTGGGAGGAGGCCCTGGGGAAGACCCAGGACATGCTGGAGGGACTATGTCTCCCAGCTGGCCTGGGAACGCCTTGGGATTCTCCCGGAAGAGCTGGAAGAAGTGGCCGGTGAGAGGGAAGTCTGGGCCTCTCTGCTTAATATTATTATTATTATTATTATTATCCATTCATCCATTATCCAACCCGCTATATCCTACTACAGGGTCATAGGGGTCTGCTGGAGTCAATCCCAGCCAACATAGGGCGCAGGGCAGGAAACAAACTCCGGGCAGGTGGCCAGCCCATCACAGTACTATTATTATTATTTTTATTATTATTATTATTATTATTATTATTATTATTATTATTATTATTATTTTTACCTTGTGATAAACTGGCACCCCTTCCTGGGCTGACACCTGCCTTGCACCCAAAATTGCTTGGATAGACTCTGGCCCCCTGAACTGAACTGAGCAGTTTCAGAATGTTATGTGATGTGTTAAGAATTCTCCAGGTCACAAACAGCATGGACAATTATAACCATTGCATTAAAGTGAAAGCTTTGGGTACTGACATTTAAGTCTTTAGAAGTTTCTTTTTGACATGTAAGGAAGCACCATTATTTCGCTAAATTAAATAATTCACTTCTTTTTCCTTGACTCTGCATTTTGCCGTCTTGCTGCTCTCCACCCCACCACCAGTACCTTGCTATCTCTAAGACACCTGCAGAGGATTTCCAATAAATCATTGCTGGCATTGCTAGCAGCCTTTCCATTCTTGTTCAGCTATGACTTCTTTTATGCTGCCTGACTTGTCTCATTATGAAGATTTTGCTAGTAGAAGTGACAGTTTTAACATCTACAGATGTAGCCACATTCGCAGTTGAGTCAACTAATTTCTGGGTGAATGAGCTTCGTAAAATGACACCCCAAAGTGATGGACTAACCAGACCGCTTGTAGGTCAGATGTCTTTCAGTTTGCTAATAATAACATCTCTGTAGCAGAACATCAGGGGGGTCCTGCTAATGGTTTTCAATTTTCTCACTAAAGTAAACACTCTGCAGGTGTAATTATTTGATTGTGCTAAAATCTAACAGATGTAAGCGGCGCCCACAACCAGACGAGAAACCCAAACTTGCAGTAACGGCGGCTCTTTGGAATCATTAGCTAAGTGTTACTAACTAAAAAATCAGCCTAAGTTTTTAAAACACATTTACATGTATAGCAGATGCCAGCTTACCTCCAGTAGAGCATTATGGAGACACAGGATTAGATGAAGTCTCATTCTTCATAACATAACAGAAGAATTGGGACAGTGTGAGGAAATTTGATAAATCAGCCCTTATTGTAATGACTGCATGAAAAGAAGGAGTCATAAATGGATTTCATTTAAGAAGCAGGAGAATGAGAAAGAAAGCCAAGATATGGTCAAAACACAAGTAATTAAACAAACTCCAAAACGTGAGACAAAGATCATGGTAAGAAAAGGACTAGTTACTCCCTTGACTGATTTTCAAGGGAGAGAAATGAGGTATTAAACAAGAGACAAGAATAAAAGTCAGGTAAAAAAGCAGACTCAAAACCAAAAGTCTCATGCAAAGATCGTTGTTGTAAGTAGCTGTAAACTCAGATGATTTATTTAGAGCTTTATCCCATGACAGCAATGACATCAAATGATGTACACTTCTGGTTGTTAGGCCTAGCAACCATAGTACTTTGCTAGAAATACTAGCAACAGCTATTTGAAAAGTAACTGGGAGACAAGACTTGGAAAAAAAAAACACAGCAATACAGTGACATTATTATCAAGCCAAATCACCACACAGAAATCAAAGTCAAAGATGCCAGCACAAATCTAGACGAGATAAAACTTGAAAAAACGGATTGTTTCTAACAAAAGAATGATCGACAAAAAGGGTTTGGAATCCACCAATTTGAATAAGGAGTTGAATCTTTCAAGGGACCTTTAAACATCATTAGTCAAAGGTCAAAACTTCAGGAAACACTGCAGATACTCCAAAGACAGGTGAAAAAAATGGCAACAATGGTAAACAAAATAAGGGCACATATAAACTGACAAAAACAATAGAAAGCTTCTGATTGAAAAACTAATGATTTATTCAGAATTTGCGTCCAAAAAAATACAAAATAAGGATCTCTCAAACTAACAAAGAAAAATGTGCACCCATCCCTAAGCAATATGGTGGCACACGAGACACCAAAAATACATCAAAGCAAAAAAGGAATGCAATCATTGAATTTCTTGACCTCAAAAAAATTCAAAATGATAATTTAATGATTTTTTGAAAAACAAGAACAATCTACAAAAAATGAAAATAGAATGAAATCATGACATTTCAAGAATAATGATAGTGTGACAGAGGGTGACTGTAGGGCCTCTGAAATACTAGTAGTAGTTGTCCTGATTATTGTTTTTATCCTTGTGGCTGTTAGGTATTCATGTTGTTCCGTTTATTATTTATTTTTAAAAGATTCACCATTAGTTTTGTTTACTTACAGTCACTACCATTTTGCCTTGCAGTAGCCATTTTACACATTAGTAGTTGCCATGGAGTACAGTCCTAGAAGTTATACATATTTATTCCAGGCCCTCTCCTCCTCCTCCCTCAATAAGATGCTGCAGATGTTCTATCAGATGGTTGTGGCAAGCGCCCTCTTCTACGCGTTGGTGTGCTGGGGAGGCAGCATAAAGAAGAGGGACGCCTCACGCCTGGACAAACTGGTGAGGAAGGCAGGCTCTATTGGAGGCACGGAGCTGGACATTTTGACATTTGTGGCAGAGTGACGGGCACTGAGCAGGCTCCTGTCAATCATGGAGAATCTAGTGCATCCACTGAACAGGATCATTTCCAGATGGAGGAGCAGCTTCAGCAACAGACTGCTGTCACCATCCTGCTCCACTGACAGACTGAGGAGAGCGTTCCTACCCCACACTATGCGACTCTTCAGTTCCACCTGTGGGGTGTAAACGTTACCACTACACAAGATTATAGACTGTTATACCTGCCTCACACTCTCCACCCTGCATTTATTAACTTGCACTGCTTTTTAATTGCTCTTTAATTAATATTGTTTTTATCAGTATGCTGCTGCTGGAGTATTTGAATTTCCCCTTGGGGATTAATAAAGTATCTATCTATCTATCTATCTATCTATCTATCTATCTATCTATCTATCTATATATCTATCTGTCTGCCTTCACACATCTATCTATCTATCTATCTATCTATCTATCTATCTATCTATCTATCTATCTATCTATCTATCTATCTATCTATCTATCTATCTATCTGTCTACACCTCTTTACTAGATCCTATCGTCCTATCTCATGGTTTCTCCTATCAATACTTTGCAGATAATGCACATCTGTACCTATCATTCCCTCCCGGGGAGCACACGGTACCATCTAAAATCTCTGTATGTCTCACTGATTTTGCAACCTGGATGAAGGAACAGCATTTCCAGCTCAACATGGCAGCGATGGACCTTCTTGTTATCCCAGCTTGTCCCTCTATTCAGCATCCCACCCCAGTTCAGCTGAGGCCATTATTGCTAACCCCTGCCAAGTTAATGAGGTGGTGATCAATCACCAAATGTCCTTCACTAACCACCCTACACAAAATCTGCAAGATCAGACCATATCTGATGGAATATACAGCACATCTCCTGGTCTCGGCTTTAGTCTTGTCACATATGGACTAGTGCAACACTCTAGTGCTATGATAAACAATGAAGTAGCAGCCCTATCCACTGCTATATTGTATATGACACTCAACTTGAATCATAGGTATCATAACAGGCCATCACCAGCACTGCTTTCATGATGACCTGTGATGGGTGCTGAGTGGACACAGTTAAAACATTTGGCAAAAATCAGTTTGCTACATTCAGGAGGAGGTTAGGATCATGTGCACATTGTCACACCCACCACATGACAAACCAGTTCAGAATCCCAGCTCAGGGCCCAAGTGCACCACCATACTAGCTCACATAGAATGGAACCAATGAGAGTTTTTTTACGGTGACTGGAGTGCCAATTCTGCCACCAACTCTTTTTCCTGCAGGTTGGAAGGCCTACATGCAGGTCTGGATACAGATTAACATCATACCCAGGTTAAGGGCCTTGCTCAACAAAGTAGAGTCACATTTGGCATTTATGGGATTCAAACCAGCAACCTTCTGATTGCCAGTGCAAATCCCTAGCCTCAGAGCCACCTACATTCAGCCAGAAGTTAAAAGTGACATCAAACTGACAAAGCTTCTTTGAGATGGATCAATCATGGCAGCTTCATAAGGTGGGCGGGCTAATCAGATCAACAATTTTGATAATACATTTAGCAGTTCTATGGGCCTTGAAGAGCTGCTGCGCTGTTGCTTTATTCTAATTTACAAATTTAGAAGGCTCCTTTCCCCCAAGTGGATTACAGTGTAAATATCACCTTTAGCATGCGATAAAGTAATAAAGCTAGCAGGGAGCCTCCGGAGCTAATCCAATAAATCCCTGAGTACGTTCCAGCAGATTTCACCATACAGGAAGGGGTCAATCCTCTGAATTGATTAAAAATGAAAAGAAGGAAATTTATCAGTAATGTGAGCAGACTGAGCCGATACCTCTGTGGCCTTGACATTGGGTCTATCTGCAGTTCAACTTTAATTTATAGGTTCAGAGTCCCAAAGTGCTGTGATGAAACTGAAACAGAAAAATAAAAACATAACCAACATGTGCAAAAAGGAATATTAATCCGATATAAGGATCAGCAAGTAAGTCAGCAATACTGATCAAACATCAAGGTAAAGGTCAGAAACACCAAACCAACTGGAGATGATAGATCACTAATATGGGTCCAACATGAGAATCAAGGGTAGCAGCACTAATTTGATGTGACCTGAAAGACATGGACCGCTGATCCAACAGTACTGTGCAACTTTGGAATTCTGGTCCAAAGATGAGTCTAACGGTTAGGAATGTTGTTGCAAAATTAGAGTATATTTGACAATTGTTGATTTTTGCATGAGTTTCCTAAAAATCCTGCCAGCTGGAGAATTTCTTTTTACTAGTCTGAGTCTTGTCTTTTCTCTTGTAGTAAAGTGAGCCTCTCATAAGATAAGCACTTGTGATCAAAATCTGGAATAATCACACCAATGATAGCAGCTCCTTTCTGCCTTAAGTGTCTATGATATCGGTAGACACAGGGTTACAAGACTAAGATTCCCAATTTTTCAGACCCTTGCTTTGTCCTGTTCCTGTGTTTTACCGGTTTTTACATAAAAGTTTACACCACTTACAGAATAACAATAGTATGGCTAAATTAAATGGCCTGGCCTTTCTAAAAGTGAATTTCAGTCATTGTCTGTGTACAGGCCAAGATGCACACTCATTTATGCATCCATCCATCCATTTTCAAGTCCACTTGATGGAGAGGGGAGGCTGGTGTCTATGTCAGAAGCACTGGGTGCAAAGCACTATGGAGTTCTGGGTGGCATGCCTGTCAACTGTGGAGCACACTCACTCACGTACAGCAGCTCAGTTTAGAGTAACCAACTACAATAACAGACAAATCGTTGGGATGTGCATGTACATACCTTCTCACATTTATGTCTGTCTCCACAGGGACTGAGCGGGCCCACCAGTAATCGGAGCTGGCAAAGGCGAAGGTGCAGCTATTTTGATTATGATCTTTCCATTCAGCACACAGGAGTGTGCAATGAGGCTGATGAGGTCCCTGTGGTAAGGAGCCTTGAGTGCCTCCTAACTTGCCCATTGATTTTACGGTCACGCTGCCAGTAAGCCTGAGCCCTGCAGTCAGCATGAGAGCTCATTCTCTTCTCTACCCGCTCATACAAGTGCTTTACAATTCTGACTTCTCATGAGATGATTAAAAATAACATGCTGCATTTTCAGAACCTAAACATTTCTTTGGCTACCATTAATGAGCCCGAGTACACTAGAATGGACAAAACAGGGACTGATGGCCTTGTCTTTTTTTGAGGGCCCCACCTTTAATAAATTGTTCCTTTCTTTCTGTGTCAGTGGAAATGGATGCTCAGTCTCAACTATGGGTGAATCAAAACAGAATTAACTAGATAAATGCCAGCATCGGTTTACACAAACCCACCCACTCATCCTCACCTCACTCAAAAAGCTCAAGAAAGGCCCGCCAGAAGCCAAGACGTTTGAACTGCCAGAGGCCCAGCCTTCCCACAGCAGATTTCAACAGAATTAAAAAGAATGCGACAGACAAACAGACAGACAGACAGACAGCCAGACAGACAGACAGATAGATAGATAGATAGATAGATAGATAGATAGATAGATAGATAGATAGATAGATAGATAGATAGGAAAGGCACTATATAATAGATAGATAGATAGATAGATAGATAGATAGATAGATAGATAGATAGATAGATAGATAGATAGATACTAAGGAAAGGTAAGTGGAATGGGAAAGAAGTAGAAACAAATTCATGAAAAAATTTCTATCACAGAGGTGAAAAAATGACCAAAAAATCTAATAAAGACAACAACATGTACAAAAAATCAGTGACAATATGCAGTGCAATAGAGAATAGGCTGGAGAGTGACTGGGTAAAAGCCATTCACTACAATGGACACTGAAAATAACTTGATGGACAAGAACCAGGTGAAGACACACATTATTTGGAGACTAGTCGACCCACTTAATGATTATAAATCACTTGTAGTTTATGTTATTGTATAAAGAAGCTATGATCAATAGGAGGAACTGTTGAGGTACTCCCAAGCTATTGTGATTTCAGCAGCACACAAATGGCAACGGTGTGAGTTCTCCAAAACTGAGCCAAAAACAGGGCGGTATCCTCACCAACTTGCCCTGAAAGGACAACACTCCAAGATTGCCTGAGCTCCCTCTTAATAGGCTGACTTCAGCCTACCCCAGGTCAAAGTGGACTTTGGCTTCAAAAGTGTACTGACTCTAAAAAGGCTAAATATTCCAAAAGCAAGAGGAAAAAGGAGGCAAAAGAGTTGTGCACAAGGCAATCCAAAACAAAAAAAGTCCAAATACGGAATCCACAAGAATTATCCTAAGAAGCAGAACAAAATAAGTGGAAAAAACAAAGGGTCAAAACAAAAGACAGACTTGCAGAACCACCAAACCCCAATACACATTTAAATAAACTCCCTGGACTTAATTTCCCAGCAGCCTTTATATAGCTCAAGGTGGTCCCTTAACAGTGATGGATGGGAGACCCACAAATTAAAAGAAACATGGCAGAACAAGCATTCACAAAAAGAAACTGCACAAGAGCTAAATCAAACACAACTGACACAATCCTACTTAATTAGACAATATTATAAAAATACGGGAAAGCAATTAACAATAATGAAAAGAAGAGAAAGAAGCCAAAAAGAAGCAATTTAAATAGGAACACACTAACAACACTTAACCGCACAGTATACAATCCATTAACATTACAATAGAGACATGGACAGCTGCCAGCAGAGGAGAGGACACAACATTCAGTCACCATTATAGTCTAATGAGCATATACTATTTACAATTTAAATTAAAGATGATGACACCAAAGGATTTAGACACCATCTACAGTACATGGACTCAAGAAGAAAATGTAGATTATCCATAGGCCATGACCAGCACAAACATAGAAAGGGGCATCCACCCCAGCCACAATATCAAAAATCTCATGCATTAAAATTAGTATTAATTAAAGCTATCTATCTATCTATCTATCTATCTATCTATCTATCTATCTATCTATCTATCTATCTATCTATCTATCTATCTATCTATCTATCTGTCGGTCGGTCGGTCGGTCGGTCGGTCTGTCTGTCTCAGTTTCTCCTGTTCTACCACATCCCAAAAAGTGTTCTATTGGATTCAGATATTGCGACTTGGAAGGCCACTATTGAACACTGAACTCAGTTTGAGATGACGTTTGCTTTGTGACATAGTGGATCATCACGGTGGAAGTAGACAACAGAAGATAGTAAAAGTATAGTCATAAAAGGATCCACATGGTCAGCAACAACACTCAAATAGGTTGTGGCATTGAAGAGATGATTGATTGGTATTAGTAGGCCCAAAGTGTGCCAAAAAACATTTTCCACACAATTACACCACCACCACCACCAGCCTCGACTGTTGACACAAGGCAGGTTGGGTGAAGGGATTCATGCTGTTGGCGCCTATCATCTATGTGCTTCACTCCATGAGGCTATATTTTTCATGTCTTCAACTGCCCAGATTTGGTAGGCCTGTGCCAACTGTTGCCGAAGTGGTCTGCTGCTGTTGTGGGCCATTCGTCTAAAGGTTCAATATGTTGTGCATTCTGAGATGCGTTTCTCCTCGCCACAGCTGTTCAGAGTGGTTATCTGAGTCACAGCTGCCTTTTGTTCACTCTGGCCAGTCCCTTCTGATCTCTCTCATCAACAAGGTGTTTTTATCCACAGAACTGCCACTCACTGGGAGCTTTTTATTTTACACATCATTCTGAGTAAACTCAAAAAAGTGAAAATTCTAAGAAATCAGCAGTTACAGAAATACACAAACCAGCCTGGCTGGTAGAAACATTCATGCCAAATGACATCCCTGAAATCACATTTTTTCTCCATTGTGGTGTTTGGTGTGAAGAAACTGAAGCTCCTGACCTGTATCTTTCTGAGTTTATGCATTGCACTGCTGCCACATATTTAATTGATATGGATATGAAATGCATGGATAAATAGGTGCTTGGGTGATCCTAATAATTAGTTCAGTGACGCCTCTTATTTGACTTCTACATTGATTGATCCTGGTGAGGGCAGCACTGTTATTTGATACTCTGATAAACAAATGGAAGTAGCAATGATTTCTCCACTATTCATATACACAGTGCTGTCACCATATAATTTAATACATAAAGTACATAGAATCAGTATCCCACGTGTAGGATCTGGGGGGAATCCTAACCATTTTATAGAGTGTCTTTCTATAGCAAGCAATATTCCAAGCAAAGAATTTTAGTAAAATCTTTCCCCGTTTTTTCATTGTGAGTGTAGGCAGAGGAAGAGTCTCCCTCAGAGGCACACAAACAAGACAGCTTTGGGGACTGAGCAAGCAACCAATTACTTCAAATAATTAACAAAGTTTATGTACTGCATGCTGTGCCATTTTATATTTAAAATTATCAAACGTCACTGTATAATAATAAACGATTTTCATGTTTCACAAACTGCAGTGGGCTGGCGCCTTGCCTGGGGTTTGTTTCCTGCCTTGCGCCCTATGCTGGCTGGGATTGGCTCCAGCAGACCCCCGTGACCCTGTAGTTAGGATATAGCGGGCTGGATAATGGATGGATGGATGTTTCACAAACATTTCCATATTTCAGTCGGTGGAGTCTTCCTGTTCCGTGACCCAGTGAAGGTCATTTAATGAGTCAGTGATGAGAACTGAACTGACAGCCTTGTGCTCTACATTCCCACAATTCAGGTGAACAGATAAAGGGATACATTTTCAAATTCATTTATAATATACAATTTTCATAATTTTACCTAAACTGTTTTTTTAAAAGATTGCCACATATCCTTTTTTAATGCTATTTAAATATACACTATAGGAGCAGAGTGTTGTTTTCTGCTTTGTTTCTAGAAATGTCAGGATAGGCTTCGGTTCCCTGTGACCCTGAACGGGATTCAATGGCTTTGTTTATACTTTCTTATCTACTACTGGTATCTTGCTGCTAGTATGATTTGCCTTTTGGCATTTACAGTTAGTCTTTCTGGTTTTAGTAGAAAACAAAACCGCACAACTCTTTGGCACACTTGATTCACATTTGCAGTGTAGTGATAATTAAAAGACACCTAATTTCTCTGCAGGGTAAAAGGTCTGAGTGGCAGGCACTCAAGGGCCCTCTTACATGTTGTCATAACAACCAAAAAGTATTCTTGCCTTTCATGATATACCAAAGTTTCTCTTTAATAACATCACATGTCAATATTATTTGAAAATACATTCCAATCTGGTCACATGTACTTTGTAAGATCCTCTCACAACAACATGAGCCACATAATTTGCTCATGGACTTTATGCAGCAAACAACCTGAGAAGTGTCCTAGAATGAAGGGTGAGAGGACATGATTGGTTGCAAAGTGCAGCATTCTGATTTTTGATAAAGAATGAATAAAGGCTAAAATGCTGCTTCAAAGAATATAATACATGACAGAGAGCAAGTCTGGAAGACCTCCAAAAAGCGTTTAAGAAAACATGCATTATATAATTGAGAAGGCAGCGAAACAATAAGAAGCGAGCGAGTGACATATACTACCATATTCATGAGTGCTGCTACCTCGGAAAGAAAGCAAGGTGTAAACCTAAACTTTAAATTAAGTTCATAGACAGGCTACCGCTGGCGTTTCACATGCCCGCAGGTAATGCGGGATACAAGTTTAATGAGAGGACGAAGGATATAAACGAGTTTTGATCACTTTGTAACTAAGTTAAAATTGTAGGTGAAGGGTGTGCTTATGCAAATTCCGAGAGACTGTGTTTGTGGGGATTGACAGTTAAGGGTGTGGGGAGTCACGCCATCATCTCCCTCCCATTCATCTTATTTCGCTCTGAGCTGAGCTCAGCTTAACGCCGCTCTTCGAAGCAACTTCGCCAGACTGCCACCAAATGCTCACAGAAAAATCCACAAGTTAATACACACGCTGTCTCTAGAGTTTCTACACACTGAATCCTCCAGGCACTACTTACAAAAGGTCACATTGACAATCGTGTTACATTATTTTTAAAATCTTTCCTTTTCTTAGCACAAGCACAGCTGAGAAGCTTCAATGCATGTGCTCCATAACGCTTAAAAATAATGCATTTAATCACACTTTGCATTACAAGCAAAGGGGAGCTTTTGTCAATGCATGATTTCCTGGTACACGATTACATTGATCAGCGCATCCCGATTCATTTTACCCTCGCACCACCTTAGTTTGAGAAGAAGTATGAAAAATATGAGGTTAACACAGAAAAACAGATCACCAATTCAAGCTTTATGAATAATCGATTCGCCATCAATAATTGTTTTGGTAAAGCCATCCTCCTTCCATTTTATAATTTTTCCGCCACTAGCCATGATTAAATGAACGGTAAAAAGTAAGAGCAAAGCGAGGGTGACTTATTTAGGCAGGCATATATATGACAGCAACACTCATGACAATGTCAATCATGTTACGCTATTATTAAAATGTTTCCTTTTCTTTTCATTACTTCTTTAACACACTACTTCTCGCTGCAGGCGGGTATTTTGCTATATATATATATGAATGACCTCCAAAGAGCGCTGAGACTTTTGATATCATGAACGTGTCTGCAAAACTGGGTCTCCTGCCCAGCAAAAGTCGAGCAGCCAGCGCGTGCATAGCTGTGCCGCCTTTGAGACGCTGACTGCACTTCTGCCTTAAGTCAAAGTGAGCACTTTTAATTTTTTTCATCCTCCCCCTGCGCTATAGCCCAGACAAGTGCAAACACGGGACCCCTTTTCTACACCACGGCAAAATAATATTAAGGCGATTCACACTTTCTTTTGCACGATATCGATTATGAGGTCCTCAGCTCGGATTATGAAGACACGCACAGGAGTGGAGGACTGACAGTGCCATCACAGCCGATTAATGGCGGGACGCCTCACCAGTCTACACAAGACCCACCGCGACTGTCCCCAAAAGGCGATCATAACGCCAGCGAACACATCTCTATACTATATAAGAGAAAAAGGCAACTTTCCTTTCTTTACACCTTTTTTCCTTTTATCCCAAACCAAAGCCTTTCTCTTTTAACACTGCAGAGGACACAAAACTAATTTTCTTTAAATGCCGGTAAGGCACATTACCAGAGGCACAAATTTGAACGCTCACATAGAAAATGTAATTTCAATGTACCTGTACTTTTTAAAACGTTAATGTTTTACTGTTTAATAACTTATAGACTATAATTTATTATTTTTCCCTTGCACTCAGTGACCAAACCTATACACACACATATAGACACATACAAACATACACACAAGTATATGTATGTGTATATATATACACACACACACACACATACATACATACATACATACATACATACATACATACACACATATATATAATTTGTGTGTGTGTATGTATGTATGTGTGTGTATATATGATGTAGATAGGTATGTATATATATGTGTGTATATGTAGATATGTATATAGATATGTAGATATGAAGGTATGTATGTGTATATATGTATATATATATGTATGTATGTATGTATGTATGTATGTATGTATGTATGTATTGTATGTGTGTGTGTGTGTATGTGTGTGTGTGTGTGTATATATGACAGCAGCAATCCAAGCTGTGAGAAAACAGTAAAAAGGAGGCGTGTCAGACGTCGTGGTACATTTTCTGATGCACCTACGAAAACAACTTCGGACGCTGCCGCCAAATACACAAAACAATTACTTTGACAATCATGTTACATTATTTTTAAAATGTTTCCTTTTCTTTTCATAACTTCTTTAACACATGATATCGCTGCGAAGCGCTGGTATTTTGCTATATATATATATATATCACAGCGACACTCATAACAGTGACAAAACAATTACATTGACAATCATGTTACATTATTTTCAAAATGTTTCCTTTTCTTTCTCTTTCCTTCTTTAACACACTACTTCTCCGCTGCCAAGCGCGGGTATATATATATATATATAGATAGATAGATAGATATAGATAGATATCGGCGCTCCGATGCTGGTTTATCCCGTACGGTCCGCGGCTGAGGCTGGAGCCCAGCCGGGACGCCTTGGAGGACAAGAGGAGGGCGAGTGCCTCCTCCAGACAGAGTGGGGGCGTCCGTCCTGGTCAGGCAGGGGCATCGGGTACAGGGCATGGAAGCCCAGCCCTGCAGGGACCCGTGGCCACCGCCAGGCGGCGCCTCAGTGCCTAATTATCCCGGGAGCCGGCACTTCCGCCACACCAGGAAGTGCCGGGGAAGACTTTATGTGGCGCCCGGAGAGCTGCCAGGCAGGCAGCCGACACTTCCGCCACGCTGGGGCGTGGCCAAGGAACAGATGGCGGAAACACCTGGGGCTCCTCCGGGGGCATTATTTAAGGGGCCGCCTCCCTCCAGTCATTGGTGGAAGTCGGGAGGCAGAAGACGGAGCTGGAGAGAGGACAGGAGGCGGCCAGAGGAAAGGCACAGTGACTGTGGGCCCTGGACTTTTGGGGGATTCGGTGCTGAAGGCACTGGGGTTTCATGAGTGCACGTGACTTTATATCTTGTATATATTGTAAATAAACAGTGTGTGGTGCAAAATATGTCGTCCGTCTGTCTGTGCTGGGGCCAGCGTTCACAATATATATATATATAGATAGATATGAGAACAACATATATATAGATAGATAGATATGAGAACAACACTCATATCAATGACAAAACAATTACATTAACAACCATGTTACGTTATTTTTAAAATTTTTCCTTTTCTTTTTCGTACCTTCTTTAACACACTACTTCTCCGCTGTGAAGCGCAGGTATTCTGCTAGTATATATATATATATATACACATACACACATATAATCATACAGTATATATATACATATCCATACATATATATATACACACACATATATATACATACATATATACACATACATCCACATATAAATACATATATACATATCTACATATAAACACATACATATACATACACACACATATATACACACAAATACATATATATATAAACATATACAGTGGTGTGAAAAACTATTTGCCCCCTTCCTGATTTCTTATTCTTTTGCATGTTTGTCACACAAAATGTTTCTGATCATCAAACACATTTAACCATTAGTCAAATATAATACAAGTAAACACAAAATGCAGTTTTTAAATGATGGTTTTTATTATTTAGAGAGAAAATAAAATCCAAACCTACATGGCCCTGTGTGAAAAAGTAATTGCCCCTGAACCTAATAACTGGTTGGGCCACCCTTAGCAGCAATAACTGCAATCAAGCGTTTGTGATAACTTGCAATGAGTCTTTTACAGCACTCTGGAAGAATTTTGGCCCACTCATCTTTGCAGAATTGTTGTAATTCAGCTTTATTTGAAGGTTTTCTAGCATGAACCACCTTTTTAAGGTCATGCCATAGCATCTCAATTGGATTCAAGTCAGGACTTTGACTAGGCCACTCCAAAGTCTTCATTTTGTTTTTCTTCAGCCGTTCAGAGGTGGATTTGCTGGTGTGTTTTGGGTCATTGCCCTGTTGCAGCACCCAAGATCGCTTCAGCTTGAGTTGACGAACAGATGGCCGGACATTCTCCTTCAGAATTTTTTGGTAGACAGTAGAATTCATGGTTCCATCTATCACAGCAAGCCTTCCAGGTCCTGAAGCAGCAAAACAACCCCAGACCATCACCCTACCACCACCATATTTTACTGTTGGTATGATGTTCTTTTCTGAAATGCTGTGTTCCTTTTACGCCAGATGTAACGGGACATTTGCCTTCCAAAAAGTTAAACTTTTGTCACATCAGTCCACAAGGTATTTTCCCAAAAGTCTTGGCGATCATTGAGATGTTTCTTAGCAAAATTGAGACGAGCCCTAATGTTCTTTTTGCTTAACAGTGGTTTGCGTCTTGGAAATCTGCCATGCAGGCCGTTTTGCCCAGTCTCTTTCTTATGGTGGAGTCATGAACACTGACCTTAATTGAGGCAAGTGAGGCCTGCAGTTCTTTAGACGTTGTCCTGGGGTCTTTTGTGACCTCTCGGATGAGTCGCCTCTGTGCTCTTGGGGTAATTTTGGTCGGCCGCCACTCCTGGGAAGGTTCACCACTGTTCCATGTTTTTGCCATTTGTGGATACTGGCTCTCACTGTGGTTCGCTGGAGTCCCAAGCTTTAGAAATGGTTTTATAACCTTTACCAGACTGATAGATCTCAATTACTTCTGTTCTCATTTGTTCCTGAATTTCTTTGGATCTTGGCATGATGTCTAGCTTTTGAGGTGCTTTTGGTCTACTTCTCTGTGTCAGGCAGCTCCTATTGAAGTGATTTCTTGATTGAAACAGGTGTGGCAGTAATCAGGCTTGGGGTGGCTACGGAAATTGAACTCAGGTGTGATACACCACAGTTAGGTTATTTTTAACAAGGGGCAATTACTTTTCACACAGGGCCATGTAGGTTTGGATTTTTTCTCCCTAAATAATAAAAACCATCATTTAAAAACTGCATTTTGTGTTTACCTGTGTTATATTTGACTAATGGTTAAATGTGTTTGATGATCAGAAACATTTTGTGTGACAAACATGCAAAAGAATAAGAAATCAGGAAGGGGCAAATAGTTTTTCACACCACTGTATATACATACATATCTACATATATACATATACACACACACACACATATATATATATATACAGTATATATATATATATATATACAGTATATATATATATATATATATACAGTATATATATATATATATATATACAGTCTTTGGGGTGCGAGCAACTCTTGCTGGGGGTGCCAGAATCCATGAAGGAAGAAAAATGAAAAACATTATTTGTACAAAATCTTAATTTATTTATCCATTCCTAAATAATTAAATGGGCAGGCTATTTTGTATCAGTGCAATACGCTGTTTGCTAAAACGGATGACTCCCGCTCTTACGTGCAAGTCTGCGTGGATATTATGAACTATCGTTTCTGTTCAAGTTCTATTTAAATTTTAAATAGAAGGAATTTTTATTTAGTCGACAGAATATTATTCCGGAATAAATCAACTCAAACCTTAAATAACTTATAATACTTATAAGACTTGATTAACGCAGTAAGTGTTCGGCAAGGCAGCTGAAGCGCTGCATTATGGGATCTGTAGTTTATTGTGTTACCAGCGCTTCATATCCCCGCGCCATTAATAACAATAATACAGTATATAAAATGATCTCACGGGCCGGATATAATTACACGCCGGGCCGGATGTGGCCCGTGGGCCTTGAGTTTGACAAATATGGACTAAATAGAACTTGAAAATAAATATTTTTTCGAATGTGATCGCGCAATTCAGATCGAGTTGACGCGCACTACAGTACATTGAGCCCGCGTGCTATTGTGGTTTTGCCTGTGTGCCTCAATAAGTCACCCTCCCCTCACTCTTACTTTTTTACCGTTCATCTAATGAATACACTGAGTATGGCTTTACCAAAACAATCATTGATCGCAAATAAAGTATCCATTATTCATAAAGCTTCAATTGGTGACCTGTCTTTCTGCGTTAACCGCATATTTTTTCATACGTCTCAAACCAAGGGGATGCGAGGCTAAAATGAATCGAGAAGCGCGCGTACATACTTAGTGCATCCCCTCTCGGGAATCGAACCTCGGCGCTAGAGGCGAAGCCTCTACTATTGTGTCAGGGCATGCGGTTTGTCTATTTGAGTGTAGCAGTGTAATTCGGTTTTTGTTCAGCACTTTTTGGAACCGTTGCTTTTTGTTTGCGCACTGTGTCAGTTCACGTGAGCCGCTGAATATGGTTTTATATGTCACTCGCTCGCTTCTAATTGTTTCGCTGCCTTCTTAATTATATAATGCATGTTTTCTTCAGCGCTCTTTGTAGTTCTTCCTGGTTTTCTACGTAATGCGTGATTACGTGAGAGGCGTGATGATTTTACACGAAACTCCGCCCCCCACGGCTTCCGAGCTCAACTCCATTACAGTAAATGGAGAAAAATACCTTCCAGTTATGACCATTATGCGTAGAATTTCGAAATGAAACCTGCCCAACTTTTGTAAGGAAGCTGTAAGGAATGAGCCTGCCAAATTTCAGCCTTCTACCTACACAGGAAGTTGGAGAATTTGTGATGAGTCAGTTAGTCAGTCAGTCAGTCAGTCAGTCAGTGAGGGCTTTGCCTTTTATTAGTATAGATTTGTATTTCTAACATAGCTTTAAGTGTTAATCTCACATTTGTCATATTCCTATTAAAGTACCTTTCTTATCTTAAAAAAGCAAAACAACAATAAATGGTTCCATTGGAACCTATAGTTACATTCCAATAACAATTTAGCAAACCCAGTTTTGTAAATTTTAGATTGACATCAAAACACAGAAGCTGGGAGATAACAGCATGCTTAATTAAATGCATACTCTTACCAATAATGGTAATTTTTAGGTGCATTCGCATTCGAATAAATCAGACCATCATGGAGCAATTTTTGTTGAAATGTGGCATACTTATTCTTTAAGGAAGTGTGTTGAGACAGTTCAATTTGCACTGTGATATCTTGAACAGACCACACTATTAACAGTTTTAAAGTTATAAAATCTTGAATTGAAAAGCATTGGAGAATTTGCCAGTTCATCTGTTTTAATACAGAGAAACATTCTGTGCAATAAACTATGAATTAGTTTACTATTTCAATTTTGTTTTGATAATGGTTACAACATGGCTGGATTAAGAACCACAACCGGTTCTTGGACAACTTAGCTCCTTAGCAAGAGTTGATCATGCTTTTAAAAGTGCAGCCTCACAACACTGGGTGGTTTAATGCAGCATAGTATTTATAACTCTAGATGTTGTCGTGAGGCTCAATCACTTCATTGCCTCCTAGGGGGAGAGGTGTCCCTCTTGGTAATTTAGGTGCACAGATACTCGATCATTTCATCAGATGGAGTGGAGTGTCCTCCTTGGTCACTTTGATTTACAGATACATGTCCTTTTCTTTAAGGTTTCCCATTGATCATTTTGGCCTGCCGATACTTCATCATTTCACTGAGCACAGGTTTTGGTGAAAAGGCCCATTACCACCACAGGTTTCTAGGCACACACCTAGAACATCCTGGTGGTAGACCTGCTCCTGGGTTACAGCAATGTTTAGATTTTACAGACGTTCCTCTTTTTCACCTCAAAGTAGATGCTACTGACAGCAAACAGATCCCCAATACTAGTAAATGAAAAATCAGCAGACTGCATGCTCGAGACAAGAAGTCACTGTCAATGGCTGATTGCGCATGCTCAGGACGGCAACCCTCCAATGGCAAATCCAGCTCAGAAACCTCTGCATGCATCTCCCTCCTTCCAATGCTTTAAGTCGTAACAGGTAAGTTAATCAATCTTACAAACAGTAAAAGTATAAAATGCAAGCAAGGAGAACAATAAGTTATCTAAACATGAATAAAGTACCCTGTGGAGTGTAAGTAGTTCTGCACAAAGCAAACAAACATTTAGTCAGAACTATTTACCTTATAAAGTTCACAGCTCCATTACCTGCAGATTATGGTTTACCCCTTCACCATAACTATAATTTACTAGGGTGTCCAAACATACAGTTTTTTGAGAAGTATTTATTTAACAATATTTTAGCAGAAAATGCATGTGTTTTGCATGTTTTGAACATACAACTGGATAACTGGAAGGTGGCATTGGCATCATTTAACTTGCTGGTAAAGCTAGAACAAAGATGGCACATCCAACATTGGATTGCTACAGCTGTGTGATGTTACACCAGTCTTGCAGAGCATTATAGAGCATTGGGAGAAAAAAGCTGGACACACTGCAATTTTTCAGGTAAAGACTTAGCCAACAACTTCACTGGTGGACCTAGTAAATTCAGCATGAAAAACACTTTGCCAAATTTTGCTGAACAGCACTAGTTGTTGCTGGGCAGGACTCCTGGCCAATAAATAATGAGAGAAGAGAGTCTTCAAATCAAAAGCTTGATGCTGAGTGCTTCTGTCTCTCATGCTTGAGTGGCATATTTTAAAAATACTTTAGTCTGAAATACCTGTGTGTGGGAGCATATGATATCTGACATTTGCATTACACAAAATGAGTCATTTCAGATTTTTTATCACAGATGTTCAGAAATTGTTTGCTGTTGTTCATGCTGAGTCGAAATTGTAGCCTGCTGTATCAAGAATTTTGCTATCACTGTTCTAATTATTGGTTAAGACTAGTATTGATGAACAAAATTTGCAAAAGTGTATTTAGCGGCAAATATGCTGTGCTCACCAATTACCTTGATCACCAATATTTTCCTAAAACATTTTTCCCAGCAGCTCATGATGCTTTGCAAGGCCACCATGACATGACAGAGCTGTAGAAACCATGTGCAGAACTTTCACATATCCCCAGAATAAGATGAAAAACTTGCAGTATTTTAAATTGACGGGTACATAACTAAACCATATTGAGAATATTATTAGTACTGCCACCGGCTATATAACATTGATCCCTGTGCACTGCATGGCTTATTATGCATGCATAATTAGCCATGCGCCACAGATACAAATCAAAACAAGCCTTAATCAATCGAGCAAATCAAAACAAGTCTCCTTCCCTCGCTATACAACAAAGTAGGCCCTGTGAAATAGCAATAACAACAAAAGACACAGTTTACAAGGAGTTTTGTTCCACTTGATGGAAAAAGAAAATGTGAAGCATCTCCACAGATAAATGGGAAACAAAACAGATGTTCCAGAAGAGCCAAGAGCCACAACTTTAAACAAGTCACAAAGATTTTATTTTATTTACTTATTGCTAGTTTTTGGCCATTTATTGCATTTTGCATGTGCTATTTGTTTCATTTGCATCTTTTGTTGATTGTGGTACAGTGGTGCTACTGCCTCACAGCACAGATCACATTTTTGTTTATCATAGTTGGCAGACACTTCCCTGGCTCTCAGAGACTCTTCAAACAGCATTGCATCGTTATAATCCACTCACAACTAGTTCAGTTCATTCTTGCCACTTGACTTTAAAGCATTTCCTGGACTTTGGTGAAGTTCCCAAGATTTCTAAAATTTTGCCAAACTCACAGAGAAGAAATCTCACCAGTTAGAACAAAATCTTCAGCCAAATTTGTCCCCAGGACTGGACTTGACTGGAGCTGGTATCTATTATGCCTTCTACAATTCTATCCATCTCCATATCTTGTACTGCCCTGCTCAAGTAAACTTGAGTAATAAATAAGTCTCCACTTTAATGCCAAACTATTAACATAACAAAATGTTGTTTCAATCCCAAGTGTAACCCACATGTTTTTGGCAACTTTTAAGTCACAAATCGTAAAGTGTAATAAGCAGCAGAAATATCATAAAGCTCAGGATGAGTTTGTTTTCTTCTAGCAATTGTTCTGTTCTCATCCAATTGCTAGCCTTGTATGTTCTCACCATCAGATAGAGTTCTGTTTTATGGCGCAGAGACTGCATATGCTTACAATCAAGTAATGGATAGGTTTCCATATGATACTAGGTGTAAGAGATGCTCAAACGTTTCTGTATGTATCTCAACAACCTTTCTTCTTTTTCTAAACTCCTGGCAAAAGCCCCACAGATAAAGTGGGATACTCCTGCTGAAGTAGTAAAACAACAGTTAGAAAAACAAACTTTAAGGAGGTATTTATGACAAACAGATATGTGAGGGCACATGAGCGTGGGTGTGAGTGTGTCTGTAGCAATGGATGGGCAGCACATCCAGGGATGGTTGCTGTCTGATATATGCACTCTCTGACCTTGAACTGGATTAGGCTGGGTTGGTAATCAGTTCTCAAAAGGCATTTTTAGAATTAGGGGTAAATAGACATGAAGAGTGTCACTCACATAGTAGGCACTTTAATGGGTATATCTGCCTACTATTGAGTAGGACCCACTTTTGTCTCCAGAACAGCCTTATCTGTTCAAGGTATGGACACTCAGCAATGACATTGAAATATGTCTTAATTATTTAGGTCCATGTTGAGTGGATGGAATTGCACAGTTTCTGTAGATTTTGTGGTCACAGTTTTATTCTGTGCTCCTCCTGGTTCATCCCATCCCAAAGGCTGGACTGAGAGTTGTGGACTGTGTGGCCAAAAGAGAAAGCTGAAGACACTATCCTGTTCATAGACCTGCTTGAGATGATGTCTGCTTGTGTCATGGCAGATTCAGGTGATGCTTAGTTTTATTATTAAGAAGCCTGATGTGTGCTAAGAAAACTTTTTCACATAATTACACTACTGCCTCCAGCTTTTAGTGTTGACACAAATCATGATAGATCCATGGATTCATAAAAGTTTTATTATTCATGAAAATGAAGATTTGTCTGGCTAGGTAAACATCTTTCCAATGTCTAGTTATCCAGTTTTGGTAATCAAATGCCCATGCCCCTTCATCTTGTTGCTCTTATCTGACAGGAGGGCATCAGGAAATTATAAATAAGTATTTGTTGTCTTCCTGTTATATTAATCAAGTCTGGCCGCCAAACTAAAAATCAAATCAAATTTAATGGGTCATATACAATTATATACACACAGTGCAAATTGTAATGAAATGCTTAGTTACAATAACTCAAGAAAAAATGTAAATATTACAAAAACAACAACCCCTTAACACACATGAGAGCTTCCAGCTATGATAATTAGAGAGCTCACTAACAGACGTTTAGGTGGCTGCATGATGTGCTCAGATCTGTCCAGTAGTTAACATTTTACAGTGTGAAGGACGGCTGGCGTTTCAGCCCGGCTGGGACGTCCCTCAACTGAAGAAACAAGCCTTTTTGGAGCACTACGTCCCCTGGAACGCTAGATGGCAGCTCCCCTGGATGGAAATGATTCCTCAGATTCCCGCAGGGCAGTATGGGACATGGAGTCCGTCTCTTCAGCCATGTTGAGTGCCATGGGTACCGCCAGGGGGTGCTCACCAAGAACCAGGGGACTATTACCGTGACGCTAACCCAGAAGTTCTCCGGAGTCACGAGGATGGAAATCCGCAGTACTTCCAGGATACTTGAAGAAGGCGTTTAACCCAGAGAAGGAATACTTCCGGGTCATGGACTTTAAAAGGACTTTGGGAAAGCCAGCAGATCGAGTCGAGTTGGGAGGAAGTGTGATGGAGCTGCTGGGAGTGGAGGATTGGTTATTGTTTATTATTGATTGTTGTATTTATTTATTATTGAGAATTGCGGAGTGTGCGGTGCTTTGTGCACCTTATTGAAGAATTATTATTAAAGAATCTTCATGGTGTTTTTACAAGTGTGTCTGGGACGTGAGTCTGGTGGGTTCAATGGGGATCTATCTATCTATCTATCTATCTATCTATCTATCTATCTATCTATCTATCTATCTATCTATCACTTGTCATGAGATGTAACAGTTATTCCAACTTATTTAAAAGCAAATCAACATTCTTCATTATATGGAGGCAGACCAGTTCTAAAACACCCGGATCTTTGCTTTTTTCCATCTTCAGACAAGCTGATCCTCTAATAATTCATATCAATGCTCCTTAGGAGCCAGTAATCGCAGGGTGTATGGGAATATGTAATACATCCCACTTTAAATTCTCAGTCTCTTACATTCTCAGATGCGGTACACATAAGGTTGCTTTCAGATCCTCTACGCTCTGTTTTATACTTGCTGATTTTTGGTTATTCCGCCTTTCTCTGCAAACTTTACTAAGTGTATGATGCAAAAATCCCAGAAGGGCAGGGCAATTGTTTTTTTGGTTCTGAAACCACACATCTTGCAGCAATACCACAATCAAAGTGGATTAGATCACACATCTTAGACACTCTAATGTTTGTTTGAACAATAACTAAACTTCTTGACCATATCTGCAAGCTATCGAGTGAAAGCCACAGGAGAAAAGAGATATTTGTATCAATAAGCAGGTGGATCTAAAAAAGCAGCCACTGAGTATTTTTAATTTAATATACTTTGTTAATCCCTGAGGGAGTATTGCCATTCCACATTACCTTTGAGGGTTAGAGCACAAGATCAGCCATTGTACAGCACCCCTGGAAGAATTTTCAGGTTAAGGGCCCTGCTCAACAGCCCAACAGGACTGAATCCCTTCTGGCAGTAACAGGATTTGAAATGGCAACCTTCCGGATACCAGTGCAGATCCATATACAGTATCAATAAGGTTAACACAAATGCAACATATCACTTAAAATACATCTAGCATTTGCATTAAAAAGAGAACTGGCACCTGCTGAGTGTTTGAAAACACAAAGTTCAGCAGGCAGAATCACAGTGTGTATTAAACTAGAGGTCAATATGGCAGGAACAACTAACACAAAATGCTGTAGCATTCACATGCACAATTATATGAGAGAACCCTATTCATATACATGTGTTGGTCAGAGGTTTACAAAAAAATGTCATAAATTTCAGTCACACATGCCTTAAGTGCTTGTCCATCCATCCATTTTCCAACCCGCTGAATCCGAACACAGGGTCACAGGGGTCTGCTGGAGCCAATCCCAGCCAACACAGGGCACAAGGCAGGAACCAATCCCGGGCAGGGCGCCAACCCACCGCAGTTAAGTGTTTGTGTATAGCCATAATATGTTTAATACCATTCTGTTTTTACCACATCACTAACCTCCATCCTACTATTCATCCATTTTCTAACCTGCTTATCCAATTCAGGTTTGCAGAAATCAGTGCCAAGTTACACACACACCCACGTTCACATACACACGACCAATTTAGAAGTGCAAATTAAAACAAAGAATCATTGTATATGCTATATGTACAAAGCAAGGCAGCATGTAATACTGAAAGGCTGGGAGAAGGTGCTGGACTGAAAGCAAATAACTAATGAAAAACGCAATGTGTGAGTAACGGGGAAAAGGGAAATGAAAATAAACTAGAATAGCAGAAACCTGACCATCACATGCGGAAAAAATTCAAAGTAAAAAAAGAGCACAAATGCAGCTATGCTCCTCTGTAAATTAGGGAAAGACTGAGAGACAACACATATATTGGAGAAAGCAAACACAGAAAGATACGGCAGACCTCTTATGACTGCATTGAAGAGTACATAATGCCCAAAGCAAATATATGTATTAAACGTGCGGTATAAACGTAACGGGAAAACACAGAGAGCTAGCAAACTATCCGAGCATGCTGTAGCTGAGATAAGACTCCTCCATAAAGTACATCATTACACCTTGCTGATTTTACTTCTTGAATTGCACAACTAAAATGTTGCTGCAAATTAAAGTAAAGAGAGTAATTAGAAAGATCTATGGGTGGTTAGCCAGTAGGCCCGAGTACTGGAAACTGTCTTTATAAAATTTGTAGAGCAGGCCCTGAGATGAGTATCGTATAAAGTATTCAACAGACATGTCTGAGTAAAAGTAGAGACACCTTTATTAAATTTACTCAGGTAAAAGGAAAAATTGCCTGTGAGAAAAGTACTCATAAAGAATCTGATTTTAATTGCACTAGTAAATATTGGCTTTCTCCCTTTTGTACTATATATATATATACAGTATTCATCAATCCATTTCTGAAACTCACTTATTTTGAGGCTATCTGGATCAGGGATTAAAAAATGCACAGAAATTAAAATACACAGGAGGAGAAATGAACTCAGACAAAATTGTATTTGTTTTCTGAAACACTGCTAATGTTTTTTTCTGTTTTTTCACCTTACTGTGTGTTTGTAATAGCTAGCAAAACTATACATTATAATGTCGTTTAAGAAAAGTATTGATGATTAAAACATATAATAAGATATTGCAATTTCCAACCCCCAAAAGATTTAGGAAGGCTATCACAGATAGGAATTTTTTGTTTTGGTCATCTGTGAGAGAGAGTGACAGTTTAAGACTTAATTACCTGAATTTACTTTCTTTCTTGTCTGTTGGAAACTATATTTATTCATGTAATTTTAAAACTTTGAAACAAAAGAAAATGCTGACAGAGTTACTGAGGTTTTGGTGGAGAGAGTGGGCTGGATTAGAGGACTAAGTTGTAGCTGAAAAAGATTGGTTGCTGAATCAGGTGGGTCGCTCTATACTACGATGGCCCATTGATCCATATCATGTGACAGGAAACCAAAGGATTGGCATAAGTTTGGTCTCCCTGTCTCTACATCTCTTTCTCTCACTCTGTGTACAATTTTCCTTCTTGGTGGCCATATTCAGGCAGGCCATGCTGCCTGTTTCTGACACCCCATTCAAAGGCCATGCTGCACAGAGTGCCATAATAGACATTAAGAAATTCAGCTTCCTGAAAGCCTACAATCTTATTATGGTTATAATTTTAACCAACACTCATTTTACTTTATTATTTTGAGCATTTTACCTATTATTCATGAATTAATGTGTAACTTTTTATCCTGCCAGCTCTAGTACTTTATCTAATTGCCCAGCATTACAAATGTAAAAAGAAAAGGCGAAGTGGTGAACTACAGTAATAGTCAACCCTGACAGTGTGGTAAAAGTATGGGATTTGGGGCATTCTTTTAATACTAGAATCAGCACAAGCAGCAAGCTGCCTGCTATCCCATCCCCCTGCCGATGGAGCTGAAGTCAATCGCAAAACTTCTCCCAGGTCAAGTCTCTTTATCATGGTGTGAGGTGCCTGGACTTGTATAGGGTAAGTAATATATTGTTACTTGGAATACATACATTTTATGTGTGTTCCATGTCTACAAAGTGTAGGATGACATGAAATGTGAGGCAAGAAATGCTGAACGCATAAGCAAAACAGAAACTTTATCCATGTTATACTAATAGTGACGTGAAGTGTATAATGTGTAAAGACTTTAGTCCAAAATTGGTTTAATAATACATCAGTCACCGAAACAGATCACAATAATCCACTATATAATAAAACACTAAAGTCTGTGTGTTCAGTCGTTATGAGCAATCTGAGTATGGCTTTGGTGAAGCGATTGAAAGAGGAGGGTGAGACACACAAGGATGAGTAAAGGTGTAAGAGGCATACTGAGAGTCTCCTTCAACTACGAAAAATATAAAAGTGGACAGGAGGCGAGAAAGGAATCTTATAGGTGCCTGAAAATGATAGAGTCTCAGAAGGAGACTTTACAGGAACACGCTCAAGAAAGGGAGCACCTGTCAACATGTGGTCACCAAAGAAAAGTACTGAAGATATACATAGGACAAGAGATATCAAATGTTTTTAAATCTGTTCTGTTACCTATCTTTGACAGGTAACAAGAGAGTTGCCACAGCCACCACACAACAAACCGCCTGGATTGGGACCCGGGTGTGCCTGGTGACACCTCAGTACCACAATGGAACGGTGGGAGGCTTCTTTACAGTAGTTAGAGTGCCAATCCTGCCACCAACCTCCAAGTTTTCACTGTAAGTTGGAGGACCTGCTTGCAGGGCTGGCTTCAGATAAACATCATACCCACGACAAAGGAATTGCATGTTAAAGGCCTTGCTCTACAGCCCAACAGAGTAGAGTCATTTCTGGCATTTATGGGATTCAAACCAACCTTCTAATTGCCAGTGCAGATTCCTAGCCTCCGAGCCACCACTCCACCCTACAGGTAATATGGCAAGTGTTTAATAAATCTCTTCCACTAGACTTTATTGCTTTTAGTTTGATAATTAAAGGAAAACCCTTTCATTTTTTCTTGGGCTATTGCAACTAGTTTATAATCTGTTTTGGAGCCATGCTGCCCAAGATGATGTGAGAAGACATGAGAGTAACACATGTGACAAGAAGAATGGCCAACAGCATGTGACTGCACAAGCACACCCTACTGCAGCCTGTGCATCAGCCTTGCTCCAATCAACAGGCTGCCATAAGAACATGTCAACAACAGCTATGGAAATAACTGAAACTGGATTGTGCATCTCCAACATCCAGCCTTGCTTCAAAAAAGGCAGGCTGTGGCAAGGACAGTGTCTGAATGCAGAAAAATCAGATGTGGAAGTAGTTAAACTAGGATTATGTCTCACTGATGTCCATCTCTGTCTCAAACTTCCAGCTCAACCCCATTCTATAGACCACAGCGAGGTATACTTAGACCAACTGCATAGAAAATCGGGTGTCATCACCAGTGGGGAGATTTGGCTGTTACTTGATCCAAGAAGTTAAGAGCTATGAAAGACCAGCAGTGCTAACCACTGTGTCACACATGATGAAGATTTTAAATAAAATGCAGGCCAGGTTGTTTAATTATTTCCATCTTTATGGAAGGTAGTACCCCCTCAGAATAGTTTCACCCTCTAGTTTTGTAGACAATGACGTGTTTGTCTGTGAGTGCATATGCTGTATATACCATAGACAAACCATTGTGGCTGAGACACATGTCTGAGAATACAAGGCAACCGCACAAAAATAAGCCCAAGTGCCTGTAAATGGAAGCAGCATCTTATCACAGATGAAGCTTTCCACATAATACAGCTTTTGATAAACTCTGTCTCTATTGTGCATGAAAGAGAGTGAGTTTCAGTCTTCGTTTTTCTTCAGCAGCTATTACTAATGCTTCAAGGAGAAAGAAGACAAAAGAAAAAAGAAACAGCCAGGAATGCAATCCAGCAGAGAAGTGGCTGAAAGTGCATCGACTTTTAGAAAGGTTAGAAAAAGAAAAGGACAGCTGCAAAAAAATATCACGATCAGTGATATTGAGCCCAAAGCTCAAGACCTAAAAGCAAGTCTCATGCCCAGTGGATTCAGAATTCTAGGTGGCTTTGGCAGGAGACACACTTATCTAAAGATGAGAGGTTAAACTCCACTCCTGGAGGACTGCAGATTTTTATTCCTGTCATGTTCTTAACTAGATGTTGACTTCTGGTTATTTAATCAAAATAACAGATTGATGGCTCAGTGGTTCCCTCTGTCAGTAATATAATAATTTTCATCTGCAGAAAGATATTTTTTGTTACTTTGTTAGTTTACTTGGTTGTTACGATTCTGAACCTGTGACTGCATCCATTATGCTTAACTAGATTCCAATCTGTCATGAGGTTTGAAAAGCAAGGTGGAAGCTAACTTGGTAACATTTGTACAGTCTCACTGTGAAGTGCCATTTAGACAAGTGATTTAAAAACAAGGAGAGAGAAAAGGGTTTGTAGAGTGCTGATTAACCCCAGTTTACAAAATGTTTCATTAAATTTCTCAAGAAAGTATAATCTGTGGGGCAGCACGGTGGCGCACAGGTAGAGCTGCTGCCTCGCAGTTAGGAGACCCGGGTTCGCTTCCCGGGTCCTCCCTGCGTGGAGTTTGCATGTTCTCCCCGTGTCTGCGTGGGCACTCCGGTTTCCTCCCACAATCCAAAGACATGCAGGTTAGGTGGATTGGCGATTCTCAATTGGCCCTAGTGTTTGCTTGGTGTGTGGGTGTGTTTGTGTGTGTCCTGCAGTGGGTTGGCACCCTGCCCAGGATTGGTTCCTGCCTTGCGCCCTGTGTTGGCTGGGATTGGCTCCAGCAGACCCCCGTGACCCTGTATTCGGATTCAGCGGGTTAGAAAATGGATGGATGGAAGTATAATCTGTATTGGGAGGAGTTTCAGACACAGCAAAACGATACATTTGTTAACAGCAAAAATACAGTTCGAATTATGACATTGGTTTCAACAAGAATACCTGGGACTCCAACCAGAATTAGGACATTCAAAACCAGGCGAATTAATGATTCAAGCATACAATTTTAGTGCATAGGAAACAACTGAATTAAAGATGCTCTCATCAAGCCATCCATCCATCCATTCATGCATTGGACCATTGTCTGAATCTTCCTGTTCTATAACAAGGCATGTACAGCCAAAGCCTATGCCACCAGCATCACAGAAAAGGCCAGAACCACCTCTGGGCTCGGCACTTGTCCATTACTGGGTACACTTACACTGGACTCATTTGGAAAGACCAAGAAAAATGCTTTAAAGTCCGCATGGACAAGGAGAGGCTAGACTAGGATTTGAACTCTGATAGCTGTGAAGACATGGTCTTAAGAATACAAAATGCAAATGTTGAGGAAAGAATTGGTGCATCATTCATTCAAAATTAACTACTTTCTGCTTCTGGATCTGAGCTGTTATTTCACTGTTGCTATTTCCACACAATGGGTGGTGCAGTGGTAGCAGTGCTGCCTTATTGTAAGGTGACAAGAGTTCAAGACCCAGGTCCTCATTGTGTGGAGTTTGCATGTTCTCCCTGAGTGAGTTTTCTCCAGGCACTCCAGTTTCCTCAAACAGTTCAAAGACATATGGGTTAGGTGGATTGGTAATGCTAAATTGGCCCTAGTGTGTGTGTGTATTTACTTTTTGATGGACTGACATCCTGTCCTGGGATTGTTCCTACCTTGCACCTTATGTTTTCTGGGATAGGCTTCAGCACACCCACCCGTGACCCTGTTTAAGATTATGGAGGATGGAAAATGGTGTAGTATGGTGTGTCCACGCATAGCACATGCCACTAATAATTCACTGTACTCAGTACATGTAACAATAATGATCCTATAAATCTATAAACACTAGGCATCAGTTACTAATAGGTCATTTTTTTAAATCTGTATACAGCAGAAATTCACAAATTTATATTACAGTGTATTCTTATTCCTTCCTTGTTCAGATCAGATAAATTCAAATTCTATGTGTTTTCATTCTTTAGATTTGGAAATAGATCTTAATATATTAACTTTTTAAAGAAAGTGTGTCCTAGAGCACCTTTAGCCTTCAAGTCATTCCACTATGGTACAGAATTTGAATCAACTGGGGATCTTTTTCGCCCAAAGCCATCAGACTGTAAAATGTCTCCTCCATACTTTCACACCACCCAGTAATAACAGACACCTTAGCACAGGAACTACAGTCATGGCCAAAATTATTAGCACCCCTGAAATTTTCCCAGAAAATGCACCATTTCTCCCAGAAAATTGTTGCAATTACAAATGTTTTGGTATACATGTTATTATCCTTTATGTTTATTGGAACAACACGAGAAAAAAAGCCAAATCTGACATCATGTCACACAAAATCTTAATACTTGGTTGCACGCCCTTTGGAAAAAAATAACTGAAATCAAGCGATCCTTATAACCATCAATGAGCTTGTTACACCTCTCAACTGGAATTTCCGACCACTCTTCTTTTGCACACTGCTCAAGGTCTCTCAGATTTGCAGGACGCCTTCTTCCAACAGCAATTTTGTTCAATCGGATTTAGATCCGCACTCATTGCTGGTCACTTCAGAACTCTCCAGCGCTTTGTCTTCAACCATTTCTGGGTGCTTTTAGAGGTATGTGTGGGGTCATTGTCCTGCTAGAACACCCATGACCTCTGACAGAGACCAAGCTTTCTGACACTGGGCCCTACATTGTGCCCCAATATCTTTTGGTAGTCTTCAGATTTCACGATTCCTTGCACACAGTCAAGGCATCCAGTGCCAGAGGCAGCAAAACATCCCCAAAACATCTTAGAACCTCCACCATGTTTGACTGTAGGTACTGTGTTCTTTTCTTCGTAGGCCTTATTCCGTTTTATGTCAACAGTAGAATGATGAGCTTTACTAAAAAGCTCTACCTTAGTCTTATCTGTCCACAAGATGTTCGCCCAGAAGGATTGTGGCTTCCTCAAGTACATTTTGGCAAACTCCAGTCTGGCTTTTTTACATTACTGTGTCAGCAGTGGGGTCCTCCTGGCTCTCCTGCCATAGCGTTTTATTTCATTCAGATGTCGATGGATAGTTCGAGCTGACACTGTTGCACCCTGAGTATGCAGAACAGCTTGAATATGTTTTGAAGTTGATTGGGGCTGTTTATCCACCATTCGGACTATCCTTCGTTGCAGTTTTTTATCAATTTTTCTCTTCCGTCCACGTCCAGGGAGATTAGCTACAATGCCATGTGTTGTGAACTTCTTGATTATGTTGCGCACAGCAGACAGAAGAACATGAAGATCTCTGGAGATGGACTTGTAGCCCTGAGATTGCTTATATTTTTCCACAATTTTTGTTCTCAAGTCCTCAGACAATTCTCTGCTCTTCTTTCTGTTGTCCATGCTTAGTGTGGCACACTCAGACACACAACGGAAAGGTTGAGTCAACTTTTCTCCATTTTAACTGGCTTCAGGTGTGATTGCTATATTGCCAGCACCTGTTTCTTGCCACAGGTGAGTTCAAACGAGCATCATATGCTTGTAATAAAACGATTTACCCACAATTTTGAAAGGGTGCCAATAATTTTGTCTGGCCCATTTTTGGAGTTCTTTGTGACATGATGTCAGATTTGGCTTTTTTTCTCTGTGTTATTCCAATGCACAAAAAGGAAATAAACATGTGTATACCAAAACATTTGTAACTGCAACAATTTTCTGGGAGAAATGGTGCATTTTCTGGGAAAATTCCAGGGGTGCCGATAATTTCGGCCATGACTGTATACATATTGTGGTCTATGGCCGGCTTGTCATTCCGGCCAATACCCCCAGCCCGCCAGGTGGAGCTCCCCTGCAGCATGGAGGTTCCCCCGAATACCAGCAGGGAATCATGAACGATGGAATTTTCCTTTACAGCCCTGCTGAATACCACAGGGGCCAACAGATGACACTGGAGGGAGGCCCAGAGAGTCGTATGTGCCCTATAACCCGGAAGTACGTCATAGGCAAAGCGACGGGGAAATGACGTACTTCCGGGATGAAGAAGAAGACTTTTTATCTGACCCGGAAGTGATATGAAGTCACATGGACTGAAGGATTGGAAACACTTCCAGGTCAGGGACTATAAAAGGACGATGGGAAATCCCAGACGTCGAGCTGAGCTGGGTGGAAGGGTGGCAATGCGTCTGGGAGTAGGAGGATTGGTTTATTGAGAATTGTATTGTATAATTGTATGAGTATTGTGGAGAGGAGGGTGCTTTGTGCACTGTTATTAATAATAAAGTCAACTTATTGGACTTTTACCTGGTGTCTGGCGTATAGTCTGAGGGTTCAAGAGGACCTCTATCTGTCACAATATATTTAGAGACATTACACAGTAAATCTGGGGGTTGCAATTGTGTAAAAGTTTGTGCTTTGTTTTTGCCCTCCATCCATCCGTCCGGCTGTCCATCTTCTTTTCATATTACAGTATATTAAATTTGTTTAAAGGCCATGTTTTATCATGAAAAGGGCCCATGAAAGGCATGATAAGGATCCTTTATATTGATGGACAATCTAATTATGGAAATGCCTAAATAATATCTTTCTGAATATAAAACTTTAAAATTGTTTACTACTTTATTCAGTGAAAACTATTAAATAGTTGGTGTGGCACAACAGTGCTGCAGTTAGCACTCATACTTTCCCAACTTTTGGACTGTAATCTCGCTCCATCTTATATATCGGAATGTCTGACACCTTATATTCCAGATCGTAACCTTACATCCTCAAATGAGTGTCTCCTTAGAATTCCAAAAGCAAAACTGAAAAGAAGTGGTGAGGCGGCCTTCTGCTATTATGCATCTAAAATCAGGAATAGCTTGCCAATAGGAATTAGACAGGCTAATACAGTGGAACATTTTAAAACACTGCTGAAAACACATTACTTTAACATGGCCTTCTCATAACTTCACCTTAATTTAATCCTGATACTCTGTATGTTCAATTCATTATAATTATTCATGGCGGCTCTAAAATCCGTACTGACCCCTACTCTCTCTTCTACTCAAAGCATCATGATGCTCCCACATTGATGGACTAAAAGCCAGAAGTCTACATGACTGTCATCATCAAGTCCTTCCGTGAGAACCCTAAATACAAAGAGGACTGTTTCATTTATGTTAGGTAGAATGCCCAGAGGGGACTGGGCGGTGTCTTGGTCTGGAAGCCCTGCAGATTTTCTTTTTTCTCCAGCCGTCTGGAGTTTTTTTTTTTTGTTTGTTTTTTCTGTCCACCCTGGCCATCGGACCTTACTCTTATTGTATGTTAATTAATGTTGACTTATTTTATTTTCTTACTGTGTCTTTTATTTTTCTTTTCTTCATTATGTAAAGCACTTTGAGCTACATTTTTTTGTATGAAAATGTGCTATATAAATAAATGTTGTTGTTGTTGCAGGAACGGAGTGGCCATCGGGAACACCGGGCGATTTCACAGTGGACCAATCGACTCTTGAACAGGCATTCTACGTCTCATAAATAAATGAACGTGTATTTACGAAATTTCGACGACGACCTCTCATCAGGTGGCACAACTACGCTTTGCACGAAGGTGTCGATTCTAAAGCTGAAGAGGCCACCCCTCCCCAAATGGTATAACCCCGCGCGCGCAAAATGAAACTTGCTTTCTTCCTCGTTGCATTTAACCCTTTTTTACAATGCGCACCAAAAGTAAAAGAAAACGTAAAGGTGGTGACGAGAAGGCAAAGATTAAATGAAAAAAAAACCAATGTTGCTTGAGGAGTATGCAGTATAATATGCGAAAATATCAACTCTTATTTAGAACAGGTGAGAAAAGTTGTCATTCATTAACTTTACAACATTGGATTGGTTTACGAATTCTGTAGCAGTAGGTGATGGCAAAGTAGCTGGCTTGCTACAGTAGCAAATGTGATGAGCCCAAAAGTCTGTCATATTGCCTCAAAAGCATCGAGTTTCTAGCGTTATTAACATGACGTGTCTATCTGCCATTGGTGTGTGGTGCTTCAGATGACAACACCGTTAACGTTAGCCATACTAAATAACTTTGCGGTCGATAAGTGTAGTTGATAACTTTAGGATTTAGGCCACGTGTCACCAAGATAATGTTTAGTGAGTGTACCATGCCGGTATTACCGGTACGCAACCGAAGTGCTACCTGCTATTAATGACAAGGCAAGAACGAAACGCTGCCCGCAGCAGCCACAGAGAGTCAGTCCAGTTGTACCGATGAGGCAGGAGTAGGAGGCAGTAAAGAAACATCAGTATGGCGTTATTTCAGTGCCACTATTCTGAGCACACGTAAAAAAATATTGAGCGCACGTAAAAAAAGATTGCAAGTGCAAGTGTTGCATTTTGAAGAGAAATTTATTTTGAGCGTACAAAAGCTGAATTTGAGTGAACAAAATTCATTGCTGCGTGCAAAAAATGTATTTCAGTGTTTGCGCTTATCCATATACACACACACAATAGCACCCCCTCTCGCTCAGTTTTTTCATTTGCGCTTGCTCGCAATGTGTTGCTTGCGCTTGCTCGCAATGTGTTGCTTGCGCTCACAACATTCTCTGCTGCGAGCGCTCAACTCTCTGTACACCGTTATAAGTGTGCCACAAAACTATGGCGTTATTTCAGTGCCACTATTCTGAGCACACGTAAAAAAATATTGAGCGCACGTAAAAAAAGATTGCAAGTGCAAGTGTTGCATTTTGAAGAGAAATTTATTTTGAGCGTACAAAAGCTGAATTTGAGTGAACAAAATTCATTGCTGCGTGCAAAAAATGTATTTCAGTGTTTGCGCTTATCCATATACACACACACAATAGCACCCCTCTCGCTCAGTTTTTCATTTGCGCTTGCTCGCAATGTATTTGCTAGCTTGCTCGCAATGTGTTGCTAGCGCTCACAACATTCTCTGCTGCGAGCGCTCAACTCTCTGTACACCGTTATAAGTGTGCCACAAAACCAACCAATCACAGACTTGGTTTCAAAAATTCTGATTGGCTCTTACGGTCTCTAATCAGCTCGCTAGCTGCTGCATTCCGGAAACAGTCAGTTGGCATGGTTGTATAATGCAACTACATTATACTACACCAACGATAGTCTTAACAAATAATATATTTTAAAATAAAATAATTAAAGATATTATCCGCAAATTGGGGTTTAATTAAGTTTAGCTGGATTTAGCTACATTTCGGACTGTTTCCGGAATGCAGCAGCTAGCGAGCTGATTGGAGACCGTAAGAGCCAATCAGAATTTTTGAAACCAAGTCTGTGATTGGTTGGTTTTGTGGCACACTTATAACGGTGTACAGAGAGTTGGCGCTTGCAGCAGAGAATGTTGTGGCGCAAGCAACACATTGCGAGCAAGCGCAAATGAAAAAACTGAGCGAGAGGGGGTGCTATTGTGTGTGTGTATATGGATAAGTGCAAACACTGAAATACATTTTTGCACGCAGCAATGAATTTTGTTCACTCAAATTCAGCTTTTGTACGCTCAAAATAAATTTCTCCTCAAAATGCAACACTTGCACTTGAAATATTTTTTTACGTGCGCTCAGAATAGTGGCACTGAAATAACGCCATACAAAACCAACCAATCACAGACTTGGTTTCAAAAATTCTGATTGGCTCTTACGGTCTCTAATCAGCTCGCTAGCTGCTGCATTCCGGAAACAGTCAGTTGGCATGGTTGTATAATGCAACTACATTATACTACACCAACGATAGTCTTAACAAATAATATATTTTAAAATAAAATAATTAAAGATATTATCCGCAAATTGGGGTTTAATTAAGTTTAGCTGGATTTAGCTACATTTCGGACTGTTTCCGGAATGCAGCAGCTAGCGAGCTGATTGGAGACCGTAAGAGCCAATCAGAATTTTTGAAACCAAGTCTGTGATTGGTTGGTTTTGTGGCACACTTATAACGGTGTACAGAGAGTTGAGCGCTTGCAGCAGAGAATGTTGTGAGCGCAAGCAACACATTGCGAGCAAGCGCAAATGAAAAAACTGAGCGAGAGGGGGTGCTATTGTGTGTGTGTATATGGATAAGTGCAAACACTGAAATACATTTTTGCGCAGCAATGAATTTTGTTCACTCAAATTCAGCTTTTGTACGCTCAAAATAAATTTCTCCTCAAAATGCAACACTTGCACTTGAAATATTTTTTTACGTGCGCTCAGAATAGTGGCACTGAAATAACGCCATACATCAGTAGCAGCTTTGTGTGACGATAGAATGTAGGTTTGTGGGTAGTGATGGGCAACTTGTGAATGATTCCTTCGTTTTGGACTACCCTTTTCAGTGACTCGTACGAATCGTTTCGTGAGCACGAACGCATCGGTTCAGTAGACCTCAACTGGACTAGTACGAAAGCGTATGCCTATCCGGCGTGACGTCGTCAGATTCACTGCCTCTCCTGCTGTTTGATGTGTAAAGCGCATGCGCTTGAATCACCTGCTTCGTGAGTCTTGACTCATTTGATTCGTGAACGAATCATTACAAGTTTCACAATCCTCATTCACTTGTGATTATGTAAAGTAACGTCTTATTTTAATTACGCATCTTAAATGTGTTATCATGCTTTGTGTACGGAAAAGGGCACAGGTATATGAATTATGTTATGGAGTACAGTATATTTATATACAATTAATCATGTTTATAGATAAATATGAATTAACAATAATATTAATTATATATTTATACACACACATACATATACTGTATATGAAACTAATGTACACATTATTTAATTACTTATTTGTGATAAGACAGAAGAGGAAAGCAACTACAGTATAAGCAGTCCTAAAAAGTGAATCAAAAGATTCAATTAAATAGGTAGTTAATAAGAATTCAGTAAATTGAATCAAAATGTCCATCACTTTTTGTGGGTATTTTTGAATATTAAAGAAAAATTATATAAACAATGTGAAATATTATTGTGACTGCAGGATATGAAGAAATTATCAATGGAAGGATATGCAACAATATTATAACAATATAGGCATCATGCATTTTGTATTGCAAAGTTATAATTAGCCATGGTACACAGTAGTGCATCAGTACATCAGAGATTCTGGCAGTGACATTAGTTCCTCACCTTGTGGGATAGTTTTATTTTTTGTATTTTTTTTGGGCCATTTTAGCTTCCATTTGTTTTATTTATGAGTGACATCATTTTGAGCTCCTATTGTCAGAATAGCAGCCATGCCCTCCAACCATCATTTGAATTATTTACCTTCAATGTCATTTCGGAATCTGAGTTCACAGATTCAAATCAAAACCTTTGCCTTTATTAAATTCTAACAATGCTTCTGGTTTACATTTTTTTGCTGTCCTTTTTTGAGCTTGATTTTTGCCTCACAATTTTATCTTGTTTTGTACTTTTTAATCTCCAGGTTTTTGACTCATTTTTGTTATTTGACCATGTCTTTTCTTCTGGTTACTTTTAAAATCCATCGTGCTTTCCCTTCAGGTATGACAAAGGCTTTTAAGCGAAAAGAGCCTCAAAATAACCTCAAAATTCCCACTAGACCATTTAAACCCTAGCTGGTCACAAAAGGGCAAACATGGAATCTTAACAAATAAACATTTACTAACATAAAAAATGCTCTGACAGTGTAAGGTCAAAAATCAGTAAAAGTACAGAATAATCACAAAAAGAAACTCACCAACATGAGCACATTCAATGTACCGAAAAGGACTGTGTTGTTGAGGGCTGAGATCAGTAATTATATGGTGATGAGCAGGTGGCCGTGCCTCTTGAGGAACCATTTACAAGACATACAGAACAAGCATAGACATACAGAAATTAAACAAGCCACAAAACTAACGAGAAAACAGAATAACGCAAACTATTAACACAAGTAACACTATTAACATAAGCAAAAATGGACATAAAGTTCCAAAAGCAGGAAGACCATCCAGGGGAGGAACCCTGGCTGAAATATAACACAGTGAGGACGCGAAATTTCTGCCAAAACCTCTCTATCTGGAAAGCAGTACATTGTGTATCTGTATTTTTTAATTCCTTCCAATGCTACCATTTTGGAGAAGGAAATTAATAAGGTGGTATCATATGGATAGAAGGTATACTGTTATGATAACTGAAGCAAATAAAATCACACACTTTCTAAGGTAAACGATATGGTACTTGAATGCAGTATTACACTGAGAACTTATGACAATAGCAAGATGAAAACAAAGTGCACCTATAAAAACTAATATAATACTAAAGGACACCTTATCACACTCGTTTGCTTAAACTTATGTAGGGGAAAGGATTGCTTGCAGAACATGATTTAGACCCGGAATACACTCCAGCCTGTCATGGGGTTCACTCCTGGTATGGGGTATATCAGATCAGCTGGTTTGTGTTTTTGCTTAGTTATTATGACACCAGAGCGCAGCAATGTGTTGCAGATTGTTTAGATATGCAATTAAAAATGTCATTGTACTCCGCACTAGTCACATGTCACTATTAATGTAGATGGATATAGGAAAGCGAAAGCAAAAAGTAATATACTATAAAATAAAAATCATCAGAAAGGAGAAAAGTGGAGTTGAGTCTAAGAAAGTAAGAATAGTTCTAGAAATCAATAATGAATTAAGTCTCCTGCTTCAAATGCCTTCTGTAGTCCCACCATCAATTTCAGTAGAAAAATCTTGACTTTTAAATGTGCACATAGGATTCACTCCCTTGGCATGTTCCTGTCCAGAAAAAACGTACTTACCCCTGTAACAGTAGTTTGCATTATGGAATTGAAAATGGGCTCCTTGCAGCTCCCCTCAATCATTACACCACCAGGATTTTGTTCATTTGTTTTTTTAATAAATGACACCTAACCTAGGGTTCTTTCCTGTCCTGCTCTCAGTGCTGGTGATTTTAAGTCCTTAGACAGATAAATTGATTAAAATAAGCAAGTTTATTTTTTCTATAGTGGCACTCTAGTGACTGCTTTTGACTCAGACCAGCAGAGTCCTGGGTTCAAATCTTGCACTGGACACTCTCTGTGCAGTTTACTTATTCTCTCTGTGCTCTTGTTGTTTTCTTCAGATACTTCTGTTTACTCTCACATCCCAAAGTAATACATGTTAGGCTGCTTAAAACTGTATAAACTGCCCCAAAATGAGTGGGTACAGTTATGAGGCTGGCCTCTCAGCCTTATTTTGGGCATGTTATTGGCAGGTAGTCTCCGCTTCTTTGTAACCTTGTAATGAAAAACACAGGTTCAAAATTGTGTGGATAAGTGCTAGGTGCCTGCAAAGGCCTAACATCACATCCAGGGTTACATCCTGCTTTGCACTTCCAAGATATCTCCCAGGCATTACAGATTTTCCCAGTTATAATGTTCCCTGTGATGTACTTGAAGACTGTGAATATCCATGTGATTGATAATTCTTTTTATGCTAAAATCTTTGTACCTAAAAATCAGTAAACAGTCCTGTGTTTTTCTGTTTTTTTAAAAAGAGTTCTTCATTTATGATGGTCAATTTTATAACCTTGTCCTGTAAGACCTGCTTTCAAAACAGTCCCCAGTCTGTTGTTTAAATTAAATTATGTTAATCTCCCTTGTAAGTGGCTTTGGATAAAAGCGTCTGCTAGGTGAGTAAATGTAAGTTTGTTGGGCTGCTGTCTTGAACCCAGGCGTTTGGAGCTGGGAAGCAGCGGAACTAAACACTGCTCTACAAATCGGTAAAAACAATGGAGTACCACTGGAGCAAAGGTGTCAGTATGGTTAATTATTATACGAGCACATTTCTTATTCTATAGCACATTTCACACGGGATTAATATTTACAATATGCTGTCTGTAATTAATGCTTTTTTAATGCAGGGCTTGTTTCCTCATGGCTGTAGCCTGAAAGCAGATGAAAGAAAAAGCTTCTGTGCAAGTTTTGACATACTGTATCAATGTACCTGCTACAGAAAATACACATATATTGAATGAATCTACATGTCATAATAATGAGTAACTAAAAATGAAATACTAGTCAAAATCATTTTTGCAAATAAAGTGCCGGGTTTTAAAGTTTATTTTCATTGAATAATTGTATTCTAAATTCTGGCCACTGAAGTATGAGGCATCAAATTGGCAGTGGTAATGATACCAAGTTTTCTCATATAACACAAATAGCATCAAATATGATGATGTTGTAATGTATATGAATGATATGCAAAATCCCTCAACATATGCTACCACTCTACATCAGAAATTTTTACAAGTGCATTTGAAGTTTACAGACATGGTGCATTACTTGCTAAATATAAGTAAATGGTCAGCCTGTTAAAAGATTGCATTTCACAGGTTCATTATCCATCCATCTTCCAACCCGCTGAATCTGAACACAGGGTCACGGGGGTCTGCTGGAGCCAATCCCAGCCAACACAGGGCAGAAGGCAGGAACCAATCCCAGGCATGGTGCCAACCCACTGAAGGACACACACAAACACAATTTAGAATCGCCAATCCACCTAACTTGCATGTCTTTGGACTGTGGGAGGAAACCCACGCAGACATGGGGAGAACATGCAAACTCCACGCTGGGAGGACCCGGGAAGTGAACTCGGGTCTCCTAACTGCGAGGCAGCAGCGCTACCACTGTGCCACCGTGCCGCCCCCAGATTCATTATGCTTAGGTCATTTTGACATTTAGAAACCTTTTATTCAAACTCAAAACCTCATAATCTAGTACATTCTCTACCTTATTTCAAAGTATATTCTCCCACTTTTTTCATGTGACTGAATTATATCAAAACATTACTAACAGGAAAATGTATCAGTAAGTGTCTTATTAGCAATACAGTACAGACAAAATCAATTTTAAAAATCTGTGGCTAAATATGTACAAAAAAATCCAGAGAGCGAGTGTTGCAGTTGCTAAATATACACGAAAAAATCCAGAAGAGAGCAGATTTGTGAGCACTAAATATGCACTGAATATCCTAAAGTGAATAGAGTGGCTGTTACTAAATACACACATAAACATCCAGAAATTCACAGGGCTGCTGTTACTAAACATACCTGAAAACATTTTGATACGAACAGAGAAACCTCTGTTGAACATGCAAATGAAAAAACATAATTGACTTTGCTAAACAATTTCAGTGATGGGCTTAATTATACTTTACACATCCACGTTAATAAAGGGACAACTGTTGGTGTGTCCGTTGTGTCGCTATCATTCCAACAGATGGTGCATCACAAACATTTATAATGATTACATGTATTACTACAAATGTTGGTGATGTGCAATCTGTTGGAATGACAGATACAATGCATTTTATTACTACATGCATTACAAAACACATTCCAATCGATGGTGCACAGCAAATGTTAATGCTGATGTCTGCATTGATTACTTAAATTTCAACCCTCTTAGAAAGATAGCATAGCTAATTGATTTATAATTTAATGAAGAAATTCTTATTGGGTGCATGAATGTTAAATGTCTGATGAACCACCTGGAATGTGTTGCAAAAGTGGAAAAAATCAAATTCACATTTTAAAGACTTACCAGAGGCTTTTTTAAGTTTAGTATTTGGTTTAAACTCGGACTGAAAACATTGTCTCAATGATATGTGGAATTATTTCAAAGTACACATTTTAAAGTACAAGGACAGGTGTATTACCGTTGTGTTAGGACATTTCCCAGGTGAAGCTGGGTAGCGCAGCTTGTATAAATATGTCTTAAATAATCTTGTAATTTTAATTTTAATATTCAGGTTTCTCGTGCTACAATAACAACTGTTACATTCTCTTCATAATTATATAAGTTCCAACAGCTAATTTGATTTTATCACAAAATTGCCATGGAAAGTAAAAATACATTATTTTCCCACAGGCTATAAGCACACTAGGGTAATGCAAGACTTTCCTCATTTTAATTTTCTCATGAGCATCTGTCATATTAAGAGAAGAAAAGAAACTGATAAAATACCCAGAAGGTGGCTGTTTTCTTAGCCTTTGCTGAACGACTTCTGATAATGATACTTAAATGCGGACCTTAGACTTGTGAAGCATTGGTTTTACTAAAGAAAGTCTGAGTTTTCTGAAATACACCAGGTGGAAATATTCAAATTGTTCTCATTGCGTTTGAGGTTAATAAAGTTCTCTTTGAACTTCACGTTAACCTTGATAGTGAAAGCTAGCAGTATAATAGAAACTAGTTTCGCATTTAATTATTCAATAGCCCTAAGGCATTCTGAGAGCTGTGCCACCTTGTCTGCAAAATTCTTCCTGTTCTTAAGATCCCATTTTCTACTAGTAATTCAGGCAAATATTTTCTGTCGCACATATAAACTGTGGAAATTCATAGATTTTTTTTTTCCCACAAAAGTGAGACACTTTGTTATACAAAACAGTGACCTTATGTATTAAAAGACTGGCTTCTGGTGTGGACTTAGCTTCTGTCGTGTATCCCAATGTGAACAGGATGGGCTCTGGCTTCTCTTAACGGTGAAAATAAAGTGTTGGGCTTGGAAAATGAATGAATGAATGGGTAGACGTATTCACATTATGACCTTAAAGGGGAACTCTTTTGCAGACATAAGCCAGTAAGTACAAAATGATGAAACTCTGAAGTACCAAACATAAGGAACAAATAAGCAGGTTATCCAGGGTCACAGCAGACAGGGTCAAGCAATGTGCTCAGTTTGGTTCTAGCTAAACAAGTGAGGGCACTAGTTAATTACTAGTCACATATGAAGGCAATATATCATCTCAGTCAATGCTCCTTCAAAATCCTTTGCCCAAACAGTACTGGCCTCTACCTCTCCCTTTATCACTGCTTGATGAAGCCTAGACAATGGCTACCTGCACACTCCGTGCTCCCAAAGAAATGACTAAGAGGGTCTTTATAGATCTGACCCTGGGAGTACTTGTGGTGTCATGAAGACATAACTATGAAGAACTTTTGTCAGTATGAATCTCAGAAAAGTAGTGAGACTATTTTGCTAGAGCTTCTTTTACATTCTTTAGGTTTGCCTGCTTCCAGGCTGTTGTTGTGGGAGTCAAAAACAAAGTAACAGAAAACTGATGCAGTCCGCCAGAATGGGAAATTACAGCTTCCCAATCAACTTTAAATTATTTCTTTCTCTTCTGTATTGCTGTCGACTCGCACCACGAAACATCTCAGTTCACGGATTTGCACTGTGGTAAACTGTCAGTGGTCAACCACAAACATGATTAGAAGCAGTGTCCTTACAATGTGCCCTAATAGGAGAACGCCTTGACTTAAACCACACAGAGACTGTGTCTGAGGACTGCGAGCGGAGCACTTTCTGGTGACATCAGCCGAGCTTAATCTTAGTTCTTCACAATAATGCCACTTTACTCCAACCATCCACTGAGCAAATCCTACCCTTGTCGGGAAATGCATTGCTGTGGACTCATACCTTAAGTATCTCAGTTGCTGGTGGTCACCCATGAACCTGCAATGTCGAGCATTGCATGCTTCACCTCAGAATCATTTACGGACCACAAATAACATCATTAACTATCTTTCCTTTAAAATGCTCTTCTTTGTAATTTCCACCAGTATGTGATTCACTCTTAGGTTTAAAGAGTACTGCAGGATCTACTTTATTAATGCCTTTGTGGATCTTGAAGACCTGAGTTAGGTCCCTATGCAGTCTCCTCCACTCAAGACTAATCAAGTTTAACATCTCTGAGTCTGTCAGAGTACGAGATGTCCATAAGTTTTTGGATACACAAACTGCACACAACACTCCAGATGTGGTTTCACTAATGCATTATATAGCCTGAGCATAACATCCATTTATTTATATTCAACAGGTTTTATAATATAACCTGACATTGCATTTTCCATTTTAAATGCTTCTGCACATTACTTAGATGATGAAAATGTACTGTGAACATAAACAGTGGTCGTTTCCTTCAAGACAATGTCTTCCTTCTAATATTTATTATTAAATTTCCTGTTATCCACATGTAGCACTTTGTACTTTTCTATATTAAACTGCATTTTCCAAGTATTTACCTCTAGAACATTTTCTTTGAAAGCTAATAATATATTAAGATCTATTTTCTATTCTATAGAATGAAGGCACACAGGACCTCAATTTATGGCTTCTGAATAAGCAATTTGTTAAGAAATAAGTAAGCACTGTCGCATACATTTGGGAATTCCCTCTGCATCCAGATTTTAAAGATATTGACCTGCTAGAGACTGATAATGAGTATTAGGTTATATTTTAAAATCCTAACATTTTATTTACCTTTTTAACTGCTTCTCCACATTCTTTAGAGAACGAGAATTCTGCATCAACATAAACCCCTAAATCCTTTTTGAAGACCTTTCAGCTTTATTCCCTTTTTGTCCTTACTAGTTGGTCAGTCAGGTAGTTCTTAATTTGCTACAGTAGCGGCACAAGTTGGAATAACCATAACTAACACTGTGCTACAACAATTAGCACCACTACCCTTCTTCCAAACTCCACCAATAATTTATTACAGTAATTATGGTTGGGCAATTCCAAAACAACTTTAACTCCAAGGGTACACCTGAATTCACAGTTTAGCAGAGCAGCCTTTGCAACCCATTAACTGTGAGTAGGGGCTATTGGAGTAATGGTCAACAACTTTCGTCACAGTTTTTCCTGAGTGACTGCCAAAACACCAGAGCAATTCAGCATATTAACCAGCTATGTTGGCCTTTTGAGGCATCAAATCAATATGGACTATACCCTCAGCACCATAATAAATTGTGCACGTGATCTTGCTGGCTTGGACTTTGAATTTCTTTGGTGTTGGAGAATCACCAAGCTTCTATTAATTCCAGTGTTTCTTTAATTAAAAGTAGAAGCAGTAGTATTAATACTGTTACTTGTACAGAGTACACTGAAATTCCTTCTTGTACATATGAACAACATGTAACACATTGCTACTTTCTAGAACCATGACAACAATGTATTAAAATACAGAACTTTTTTTGATTTGATATACTTTTTTAATCCCCAAGGAGAAATTGTTTTTTTACCATGACCTTTGGGGGTCAGAGCACATGGTCAACCTTTGTACAGCGCCTGTGGAGCATTTTTCAAGTTAAGGGACTTGCTCAAGGGCCCAATGGAATAAGATTGTCATTAATAGGAAACACAAATCAACCTACCTGATGCACTCATTTTTTCTGTTTCTGTGCTCCTATTACTAATGATGTGTTAAAAAGTTCAAACAAAGTTTTTAAATTTCTCCCATTCTTAATTTATTAGCTTATAATTGTCCTTGGGACACTAGGTACTGTGACACTTCATTTCAGGAGCTAACATTCTAAGCACTAATTGTTAACATAGAATGGGTTCAACTGACCCATAACTAATCATGGTGCCCGAGCTCCATGCAAAAAGCTCACTGTACTCTGTACATTTCACAATACTAATACTTCTACTACCAATTATACTACTACTTTTACTAACACCTGTCAAACATCTGAGGCACTCTAGTCATTTCTGAAGGTGGAAGACTTTCCCCACAATAATCCACTTTTTTTGTAATCTGATTTGCCCTTTTCACATTGATGTATTTTTTCTTCTGGGAGGCGTTTTTAATGGGTAAACTGTCCTCTGTTTTATGGAGGAATATTCATTATTTAAAAATGAAATTATTGTCACATGCTCTTTTTCTTTATTTATGGTCACATTTCACAGTACTTTATTTATTTATTTATGTTTAAAATAATCCTCTATACTGGTTATCCAAAACAATATCAAAATCACAAAACAAGAGCTTCTATAGTGTGCCTTTATTTTCAAATTCAAAAAATAACAACTTTAGCTGAGTTTATTTATTTATTTTTTACAGTTTTCTGACTGAAGTGTAGAGAAGAAAATGGATCCAATCCATTAAAAGAGACAAAGGACCAAAAGATGTTACATGCTGTGGCACTATGTACTGTATGTTGGTATCCGGCACTTCAGATTCAATGAGTACATAAGGTTTCCGGGTTGCCTTAAGATTGATGTTGTGTTGAGACATTTTAACTGGAGCAACTATGGAGTTCTACTGACATATGAAGCAGTTTCGAAAAGGGCAGATGCTTGTTTCGGAGTCAACATGCAAGATGCTACACTGATGGAAAACAGCCCATCAGGTATCTTCTCAATGGAACACAACTATGCACCGGTACCTGCTTCTGGTCAGTATACAAAACTTAACATAACAGCAATGAGTATAAATTATCTTTTTTCTGAATAGCAATGTGAACTGTATGTTTAAAACTACATCTAATGCTGTATATTTGTGTGTTTTATGGCAGGAACTTAATAACCAATGTATAACAAACATAAAAAAACAATACAAAGATAAATGTCATATACAGTAGGTACACATTGATTATATATGATTATTTTAAAACATGACAACTAAATTACTTTGCTTATTCTTTACTATAATATAATGATGTCTATCAAAACAGAGCGAGCTAATGTTAAATATTAAAAACAGGTTGGCGGAAACCTTGCACACTGCCATAAGAAAGATAACAAACTTAACTTGGTAATTATTAAGGAACAATTACACCAATCATGTATATCCATGTATATTCACTTTTGATGCTTTAATTGTGTTTTTACGTTTTAACAATACTATTTTCATTGCAATAATCGATTTTTGGAAGTGAAAGCAGTGGGGTGGAATAAACAAGATCCATTGCTGATGAACCAATATGGCTATATGGCTATAGTGAAATTGGCTAATTAATCCACTTATGTGCTTCAGATTCTCACAGCCTATCCCAGCAGCAACTCATAATAATACCCACCAATAAACTTTGCAGAGGGGACAGGCTGGGGTATTCAATAGACCACAAAAAGCAGGTGAATGATCATCCCCAAACTTGGACAAGCTCCATTCTCTCCTAAAATACTACACTACAAATCCTACATTCAAGGTGAACAATGTGAGAAGGATATAGTATTGAATGTGGACTTAGCATCATAATAAGGAGAACATTTTTTAAAAATCTAAAAATGTTATATATTTAATGGTGGGATGCAGCAAGGGATCAATATCAGGATGGGATGCCTGTCCATTATATGCTGAGATGTCCATTATTTACCCTCAACCACTTTAGAACCACAATTCAATTTTACTGCATGTGTGCCGCAGTGTACCGTGATTATGCTATCTATGGAAGGTACAGTACTATAAAAATATGTTTCACTAACATATGGACTGATATTGATTTCTGAAGCTAGAACAAGCTACCCAAACAAGCATAGGAAGATTATGCAGCACAGGCAGCACACCAGCTGTGAAGCGACTCAGGGTCCAAGTACTGTGGGCTGACAAACATCTAACAGATAACCCTGAGCAGATGGTACAGATCATCTGTAAAACAAACACGTTGGCTCTGCTTGGGCAGATGTTATGCCCTTCCCTTATTGAATGAAGAAACTCATCATAATCTTTGATGCTACAGCATAACTTTCAACCAAAACCCTCCGGCGATATTTTTACCTTCTTCTTTGATCGTTCTGATTTCTTGGACATGTTTTTCACTTTTTTATGAAGATGATAGAGGACCTGAAAGAAACCAGAAAAACATCAAAGTGTCAGGCAGTCTCTGTAGGGGAGCTCTCATCTTAACATTATGGCTGGCAGCAAGAAAAGAGTAAATGAAACAACATTGAAGAGTTTGAAAAAATGATATGGAGAACCATGGTGGTGCAAATGCTATATTGTTTTATACAATATTAACTTAATAAAATTTCATAGAGTGGCACAGTGTTTTTCATTGCTTCCTCATAGTTCCTGGGATGTGGCTTTAATCCTGGCCCAGTAACTGTCATTAAAAGTTTGTATGTCCTTTCTGTGTTGGAAGGGTATTTTACCTAGTACTCCATATTTCTTTCATCATCTAATTAGAAGCTGACTTAGCAGTAACCGTGAAGTATGTCACAGTAACAATGCCCTGTGAAGAACTGATGCCTCATTCATGGTTGTTTAATGCCTTGCACCACTTGCTCCCAAGGCTGCCTGTGGGCTTAACAGAACAGTAAACCTGGATGGAGTGAGATCATTGAATGAACAGATGAAAAAATATCTTCTGGAACATATTTTCAAGGCAATATTCTTTATTAATAATAACAACCTGAGTGCCACCCTCTTTGTAATAGATTTTGAATGTAGATAGAGCAAGCATCATGCAATGCTTACGGTGGAGGAAACCTGCACCTCATTGAACAGCCAACAGCCTCCCAGGTCCTATAACAAACTTCAGCTGCCTGATGTGTTTATTGACAGCTAAAGATTGGACTAATATGTGTGTGGGTGCTGGTGTGAGTTTCCTCTTATGATTCAGACAAAAGTTCATTGGTGGAGTTATGGTTCTGAGGAGCAATCTTAGGCTCTTTCATTCTCAACATTCATTGAATCCAGAGGCCAGGTGTCAGGAAGGGGCTTATTTTTGATTTATACAAAAATAACTTTTTTTCTTCTGTATTCATTTTGTTTCAAAGTTATTTTAACATTTTTGTAAGGTTTTGGACATCAGAGAATCTCCTTGTGTGATTTTTATTTATAAGGTATTACTCTTATATGTTAATAATCATTGTGTTTGCTTTATCACAATGCCAATTTGTTTATGCTAGGACGGTAATGCTAGGACACAGGTCTCAGATACTAGGTCATGCCCCCCCAGAAGTTGTGTCATGTGAGATCACTGGCATTACACTATAAAAGCTTGCGCTTTATGTTCATTAACATTTGAGATTATTCTCACTAGTTTCCAGTGTTTTTGCCTATTCTTCAGTTTAAGAATTATAGCAATCCTTTTTCTGACCAAATTTTAAAGTGTTTTTGGTATTGGTGCTTGGTTTTCTTGATGTTCTGCTTATGACTTTTGCTGCATGCTGCTTTCATTGTTACAGTTCACCTCCTGACCCTCTTTTTGCCAGCTTCCTTTTGTAGCAGGGAGCTTTGGTTTAAAAAGATGAGTGGGCTTTGCCTCTGCTGCAACGCAGCTGAAATTCTAGCTCTTCTGTCTGGCATTTATGTATTTTCTCTGCCTTTTTTCCTCCATTTTAGTACAGAACATTGATATAATTAGGATCCTGAGATAGATCATTTACTGAAACTGCCAGAAAGCATTAAACATAAGAACAAACAATACAAACAGGGCTAAGGGAGTTAAATATATTGTTTAATGCAAAGAATATTTTAGTGTTGACAGTAAAGGGGACACAACTGCAGAACTGTCAATTTTCAGCCCAGTAAAGAGTGAGAAGTTAAGTTCTGTGGAGCATGATAGAAGGGTTAAAGAGGGGTGTTGCTTTTATTGTGGGAATATTGGTCATTTCCACGCTACATGTCCCAAGTTAGAGTAATAAATTACCAGCAGGTACGGTATACCATCTGAGCTTGCAATTTCAAGTACTTACAGCCCTCTTATATTTAAAAACTCCTTTTTAGCACCAGTAGGAGTGGAAGGACTTCAATTAAAGACACTTATTGATATGGGGGCTACTGAGAATATTATTAGTTCTTGATTAACAACACAGTTACCATCAATTCTCCTAAAAATCAAACCTTGATGGAAATCGTCTACAGAAAGGACTTTTAGAGAACATTATTACTGTCTTAAATGTTAAGGGGGCTCTCCATTAAGATCTTTTTATATTTTTTTTGTGAACAGTTCTATCCCAATTTAATTTTGAGATATCTTTGGTTAGAGGCACATAATCCAATAATAGGTTGAAAACCCAAGTAAAATGTTCAATCAGTCCCTTTTGCAAATCAAATTGTTTGGTTTCAATTAATCCACCTGTGTTAACTATAGTTACCGTGAATGTGTTGCCCTCTTGTTACAAAATTTTTTGGACGTTTTCAATAAACAAAACTCAAATGAGCGTCCTTCTGGTTATTGCCTGGAGCACTTTTACCTAAGTGGAAAATGTATGTCTTATTAAAATTCAGAAATATATTGTATTATGTCCCTTATTAAAGGTAACATTTTGTATTTTTCAAGATGAAGTTATTAAATGTGGTGTATATGCATTTGCCATGTGAAATTGTGTTCTAAAGTGAATTGTTTTCTGCAAAAAAAGAAAAAAAAAACAAACAGATAGCCAGTCCTAGCATTTTACAAGGAACCCTATGGGACACCAGGCTCCAATGGAAAATAAAAGCATAAAAACTTACCAAACAAGTAAAAGTTTTTAAGTTTTTAGAACGCCTTCCGTGTTTCCTACACATGCTTGTGACAACAAAAGAAATCTAAAAATAATTATTTTATCACATATTCCTGGTCAATCGAGGTAAGGATACATTTTCTATTTGCTTGTGTAAGTTCCCACATAAATATTGAAGTCAATTAAATCAAAAACAACCATATGGCATGAACTGTGATTTTATCTTTTCTGTCTTTAGTTGGGGGAGGGGGTGAAAGGTTATTGCAAAATAAAAGTGCTGAGTTCGCACATACAACTGGTGTTTTATAATGGCAGAATCTCGTAATATTGGTGGTTTTGTGTTAAAAAATGATGTGTAAGCTATTTTACAATGTTTGTGTAATTGGAAGATGCAGATCAATAGTTGACAACTGTCTTGACTTGAAAAATGGATGTATTTGGTACGTTTTTATGTTTTATGCCCTGAGCCTCAAAGAGTTTGATGTAAAATGTCAGGACTGGTTATATATTTTTACAAATCTTTAGAAAGTGGTTAGCTTTAGAATAAAATTTCACATTGAAAATTCATATATACCAAGCTTGTGAAGAAATAACTTTGACTTGAAAAATACTGAGCTTATCCTTTAAGCCATGGACAAATATGTGGTACTGAAAATGTAGTTAATGGATTCATTCGGCCATCCAAAAATTCAACTCTGTGCTGGGCTTTTTTTTCTTCATACGGATGGAGGTTTATGACCTTGCAGTGAATTGAACTGAAACAGTTTACCATTAGGTGGCACAGTCGTACTGCTGCCTTGCATTAAGGAGACCAGGGTTCGCGTCTTGGGTCCTCCCTGATTGGAGTTTCCATGTTCTCCCTGTGTCAGTGTGGGTTTCCTTCAGGTGCTTCATTTTCTACCCATTGTGCAAATACATACAAGTTAGGTGAATTGGTGATACTGAATTGGCCCTGATGTGTGTGTGTGTTCGCCCTGCAGGGGACTGGCACCATGTCCAGGGTTTGTGTCTGCCTTGCACCCTATGCTAGCTGGGACAGGCTCCAGCAACCCCTGCGACCCTGTTCAGGACAAAGCAGTTTACAAAATTACTGACTGACAGTTTATCCTTACCATTAATATATTTTCTTTTTGATCAAGTTGACAAGTTCACTGTTTTCACCAAATTAGATTTACAACTAAATGTAACTTCTTTTAACAGGTATGAACATACATAATGAAAATGAGGTTTTGGTAGGTGTCAAAGTGATTATTGTTGCTGCTCCATAACACTAATGACCAGATTTCTAATCTTGGCCTAGACATTGTCTGTGTATGTGTAATATTAAGATACCAAAAGAAGAGGGAAGATATCATAAAAAGCCCAGGCCACACTTTGCTGTGGCCAAAATTTCAATATAAAGTTATTTTTCCTCGGTGAAAAATAGAAGAAAAAAAAGATTAATTTAATTCAATGCTAATCAGACTCTTAACAATAACATGCAAAGAATCAAAGAAAAACATATAGATTTTGAAAAAGAACAAAAATTTAAAACAAGGCAAAAATTACACAAAAACTTCCAAAGTGTAAAGGCACCAAAAGTAAAGAAGAATAAATAACTAAGTCAGTCAAAAATCAAAAACTCAAAAAATTATAAACAAACCAAAACACCAAGAAATAAATTACAACATAATAAATGGACCTCTAAAATTTAAACCAAATAAATAAGAGCCAAAAAGAAGCAGAGCCGCAGTGAAGCATTAAACCTGGTTGATACCTGATGTGTCTATACTGGTTATGAGGGCCTTATAGTTAAAATGATGCCAGACACAGAGACACGCCCCTGTTCTAACTATATGCCAATGTGGGTGCAACACCACATACCTAAAGTGGTAAATTTCGAGGAGAGGCTGGATACATGGGTACCAGAACGATGAACAAAGGGCTGAAAATGAACTAACACGCCATCAAAATACAAGATAGACATGCAAAAATATTTCACATGCATATGTTTTCATGTAGGTTTATCATATAATACTGAGCCTCCCTTTGCCACGTTTTATTGAAGGTTCTGACAATCTGCCTTCTCCTTTTTTCCACATAAAGCCAATAATAACAAGCACAACTCCTCTTTTAGCAGAGTCTCACTTCCTCGGCTGTGTTAGGCATGTAACAATGATCAAAATCTACTACCTACTGACTAGGAGAATATCAACACACAAAATGAATGATTTGGTATTTTTTGGTATTTGGTATTTTTTTTGGTACATTGTATTAATCCCTAAGGGGAAATTGTCTTTTCGTATCACTTTTGGATTTCAGAGCGCAGGTTCATTAGTATGAATGTGTTTGGCCACTGACAGCATGCACACTTTGCATTGAGGCTTCAATTTAATGGGGTAGCTCCATTAAAGGAGTGCCAAACTAAGGTTTTGGTAGCCCTTGGGTGCTGTAGGTTGACCTAATTACATCACCTGAAGGTAATTGCCTAATCTGGTGTCTCACCCCACAGGCTAACTATACAATGGACAGACAGAATATACTGAAGTAACCGAGGACACTAAGTGAGACCAAGTAACCAACATTAACATGAAACAGAAAATTACAAAGAAAACAGAAAAAACAACATATAACAAAACAAAGATCCACAGTTGAACAAAACAGTGTTTCTTAATGTCTGCGTAGATTACTCTGGTTTCTTTCCACATCCCAAACATCCACAAGTACTGTAGAATACGTGTGACTCTTAATTGGACCTGGACCTATGTGAGTGACCGTTAGAGATGAGCGAAAATTGCAGAATCTTCTTCGCTATGAGTTCCCTGAAACCAGGGAAATGTTTGCCATATTCGCCGAACTTGGCGAAATGCATTAAAGTCAATAGGGAAAGACTAACTGAACTAGAATTGACTGGATTATAATGGGGCAGCCATCTTTAAATTGTCCAAGAGGGTTAGGGAAACATCTGCCAACAATACTGGACCGATTATTGTGGCCAAAAGGGTGGTCTGATCTTTGCGGCAGCAGTGCAATCACTGCACCACTGTACCTCTCTTATATCAAATAAGATAGTATGCAGTCAGAGATGTGCAATTATATATTTCGTCAAAACAAAGCAGAAATTCCAAAATCATTGTCAAAAGTTGTGTCATAATTGAAGCCACTAGCTCATTCTGTTTTTTTGAAGTAGTGCTGAAGGCTGTCTATACTGTCTGTGATGATGCTTTACACTTTTTACTCTGTCAAAAAGATAGAAATGTCTTGTAAATAGTAATAAATCTTTCATTATTATTATTTCATAAGGGGGGCGTCAGGCTCCTTCAAGGTTTGTTTTCACCCTTGCCGCGCCACATGGCTAATTATTATGCATGCATAGGGCATGTGCCTCCTTCTCTTATGTTGACTTGCAACTCGAAGATCGACCTGTACATTTGGCCACAAGAAGAGATAACTCATCTGTAGTCTGTAATGCAAATAATCAACATCATATACCCAGGAGGGGCAGTCCCATTAATGCTGGCTGTTACAACTCCGGAAGAGCATTATGTGGCACTGGTATTAAAAAAAAAGAAAAATCTCCTAAACCAGCTGAATTACAGTATCTATAAATAATTTGACGAACAAGGGAAAACACGAATGCAGCAAATTCGCTGCACATAATGCTTTGGTGAAATTTGTTGATCAACACTAGTGACTGTGTGTGTGCGAGTGTGCCCCACAGTGCTTTGGCACCCCATTCACAACTGAAGCCTGCTTTGCTTTTGATCCTCTGGGGAAGCAATCACTACCCCCACAACCCTATAACAGAAAAAATAAAGATGGAATAAACAGCAAGTTGCTATGCATTATAGCAGCTCCTGATAGAATGCACATACAGTAGCATAATAATGCAGCCTGCAGTCAGGTATTCTTAAGTACTGCAGGCTTTGGGCAGACTGTACTTTATTAAAAGAGGCTATTGCTTTAAACAAGGTGCCCACTTATAAGGACAGCCTAGTCAAGTGTTCCAAGTACTCCACTTTTCATGTAACACAGGCACTTCGTTATGCTTGTTATTTAGCTTTCAGTTTAGGAAGGGTGCATCATATCATGTTAATGTGGATAATGACTTTCTATGATTCTTGTGATGCAAACTAATAATATTTATATTGACTTTCAAAACATCATTTGACATTGACTTACAATGTGTACAGTGAGTTTTAACAAATTCAAAACTGTTTATAGTGTGTTATATATCTCATAGGTATATGACATAAATTTATAATAATTACAATGTCTTTCAAAACCTTTAACATTTCACTTAACATTAATTTATTTTACAGTGTCTTTCGATACTTTGTATCACATAGACCTGTATATTTTATAGTGACTTTGAAAGCATTATTAGATGCTGACCCTTTTCATTTATAGTATTTGTGATAGACAGATAGCACTTCCTTTGTCCCCATGGGGAAATAGAGTGTTTTAGCTAAGCTTAATAGATAAATAGTATTATATTATGACAAACAACAAACTCCCTCTTAAATACACAACAGAAAGACTAAAAAGAAAGAAAACCTCAGACTTAGCTATTGATATGAAGAGCAGTCACCGTCACAGTGAAGCATTGCTTTATGTCACACAGATACGTTCATAATATTGAATTTACTTAAAATGTTTATAAGTACTTTCAGTGCTGCATATGAAGTTGCCATATAAGTATTTATAGTGACTTATATTATTTCACATTAACTGAATCTTTATTTTGTTAGGATAGTACCCCAGGAGGCATTTTTGGAACTTGGCACAGGTTTGCAGAGTTGCTCCCCTCATTGGGATTATTCAGTGAAATTTTGGTTAAGAGCCAAAATATTATTCCCTGGGTAATTTATACAGAGACCACACCTGCACTTTAGTTCACCCTGGGGAGCCCAGCTGGTAACATTTATGATCAGGTTTTGGGCTTAATGTCACATAGACATATGTTTTAACATCACTTTGGCAATGCAGGTTCTACTCCATGCTCCCATTCAGCTTCTGGGAGCTCTTGAACCGGACACTGTTGGTAATGTCACCGATGAGCTGGACAGTGAGGCACAACAATGAAGCAAGGGGATGGTGCGAAAAGTTCAAAGTGCTTTTATTAAAATCAACAAACAAAAACAAAGTTCAAATAAATAGTTCAGTGCTTCAAAAATACGCCATTAAATAAATAATCCGATAAAAATGAGTGAACTGGTGGAGGTTAAAAACACAATGAATAAATCCTTTAAAACAACGAGGTTAAAATAACGGCTGGAAGCAGTCTTTTAAAATATAAAGTCCGGTGAATCCTTATTTAACCCGGTAACTCCCCTGCATCTCCCTTCCGGGCCCTGTAACCTGGGAGTCGCCCTACCAGCATATGCAGCTCCTTGAATACTGGTCCGGTAGCCCTCCGATCCCCGGCTACGTCGGGCACCAGCCGGACCGAGACACAGGTTTCTTCCCCCACAGTGGCCAGGGCGCTCACGCTGGGGCTTAACATGCCCAAAGCCTCCACGACTCTGCTCCTTTAGATGGCCAGTCGTCTCCACTGCCAGTCACTCTAGCTCCTCCCAATTGCTCAGCTGGAGCGACCGCTTCAATCTGCCCACTCCAAGAGTTGGCCACACTCCTCTGGGGCTCTCCTACCAGCTGCCTGCCTTTGCTCAAGTGAGCCTACTGTCGCTCGCTTGCTCGCACAGCTCCCTACTTCTCCAGCCTTCTTCTCCCTTAACTTCCCATTCTCCACCCATCCATCCATTATCCAACCCGCTATATCCTAACTACAGGGTCACGGGGATCTGCTGGAGCCAACCCAGTCCACCGCAGGGCATGCACACACACACACACCCACAAACGAAGCACACAATAGGGAAACCGGAGTACCCGGAGGAAACCCACGCAGACACGGGGAGAACATGCAAACTCCACGCAGGGAGGACCCGGGAAGCAAACCCAGGTCCCTCCCATTCTCTCTCTTATCTTTTGTTCTTTTTCTTCTTTCCTTCTCCCTCCCTAGCCGCCTCGTGCTTCTGTTTATTACGGGGACGTTGGTCAGGTGTGGCAATTATCAGCTACCGCCATTAATTACGGATGCGGACGACTCCTCACCTGTGCACTTAAGTGAGGACTGTCCGCATCATGCATCACCCCGGAACCGCTTCGCCACACATACCATGCCCCCTCTCTAAGCCACGAGTGCAGAGATTATTTATGTAAAAAGTGGCCTTTTTGACGTGAGCTGTGGACCTCCTACACCACAATCACATGCAACAATGACTTATATATGTTTATAGTGACTTTCAACATATATCACACTCATTTATAATATTTCTGTTATGCAGGCGACAGCCTTTAACAGATTCCCTCTCTCTAACTTTTTTGTTTAACAATCATGAATTATTAATGTTAAGATTAAATGTGATCTGGTATCTGGCTTGTCACTACACGTTTATAAATTTAAATAGGGTCTTAAATTGAAGATATGCCATTGTCATCACAAGCAAAGGCATGGACTCATCTGAACTCTCCTTCAGAAAAACGGCAAACTTTTAAGATGTCGCAGAATATGAAAAGTAGATCTGCAGGCCACCTTACATCTGCAGCTTCTGAGAATATAAGAGACTCTGAGGAACATAAAGTGGTGGATATTAAATATTCCTGTACTTGGCTGTTAGCACTGAGAATACTACAATAACAACATTTATGTATATAGCACCTTTTCATACAAACAATTCAGCTCAAAGTGCTATACAATTTAAAATAAAAAGGATGTTAATATGTAACACATAAACAAGATTAGGCAATAATATTATACATTATGTAACAAAGAAAAAGATAAGATCAGATGGTCAGGAAAAAGAAAAAACAAAAAAACATCAGTTAGGCTGGAGCAAAAAAAAAAACAAAATCTGCAGGGGTTCCATGGCAAAATGACCGCCAAGCCCCCACTGGGCATTCTACCTAACATAAACGGTCTAACGCACTAGCACCTAAGTAGCTCTGTTGCATCTTAAAGAAGGAGCTTCTCATTCAAGGATGTAAAGCACAAAGATCTGGAGCAAGAAAAAAAGTAACGTGGAAAGGTTTCAGATTTGATTTGCCTACATATAATGAGAAATGTTCAAAGCTCATGGCAAGTTACAGTGAGTTCGGGAACTGTGGTGTTTTGAGTACTAATGAGAACTGGCTTAAACTTCTAAATTCAGATGCTGTTTTATTCTGTATGGGTTTCAACTGATATGATCAGATGGAGTGGAAAGGCAGGAGGAGGATTGGAGATTTATGGGAATGAGCAATGGTAAAAAAGCAAATACCTTATAATTAAAACTAAAATGTCTGATCCATACATTGAAATGTTGCTTGAATCTGTCCATGTTAACACCTAGGGAAATATGTTAAATAATCCAGGCTAATGTTTATTGACTCAATAACAAAAAAAAATGATTCACTTTGTTACCAACACTCAAATAATGAATCATTCTGACCCTAGAATGATAATGACTTTAACCAGCAGAACTTTGGAAAGAACAACATTCCATTTGTGGACAAAACAGCCTCCTCTATGCAAATGTTAATGCATTTAAATGTAAACCTGTAGCACAACTAGACAGATCTATCATGTCCAATGCAGTTTCCATGTGATATGTCACATAATATTTCTAGTGACTTTCCACATATGTTTCAAATGCACTAAATAACATGAATTTTGGCTTTCCATTTATTATATTAACATATATATATACTATTTATAGTGACATTTAACCTTTTACATGTACAATACTTACAGAAATGTTTGTAACTCAAAACTGAATATAAATGTGACGAAACAGGTAGGCCCTGCATTTACGTTCTGTTCTTTAATCGCCATGTGCTTTGCTGTGGCACACTAATATGCCACTATGCTGCTGTCAGGTTTTCAACTATGCAGAAATACATTTTAAAATGATGAAATGTCCTTACTGATGAGTGCATATTAACTTGAAAACTCTTCAATAACTGAGCCACATGATGACTGCAATAGTTGTCTACAGTCCTATGAAAGTGAGGATCAACAACTAAACCTGCTGATGCTCCACAGGTGCACTTTGGTGTACACATGCCTGACAAGATGTGCTGCCAGAAAGGGACACTCTGACAAGCTTATAGTTTTGGGCTGCTGTGCCTGTGACATCTTAAATGCATTACTGTGTTCTGTGATGGGTCTCACTGCAGGCGTTTTGATGTTTTGATGATAGGTGCCAAGGCAAAGTTACTTTCCATTTTAAGACCCAGTTTCTTCAAAGGCCTTGTGATATGTTCCATTCTGGCATTGTCTTCTGTTCATAAAGACTTCACCGTATGCTACAGGAATGATTGATTTTATTTGAGGCAGGCTCCATAAAAATGCCAAGGCATGCCCCAGAATGATAAGAGTTTTGCATTTTACTACAGGTTGTGAAGTACATTTGAGCAGCATGTAGCACACAGTACATAGTAAATAATGACCTTGGCTTCTCAAAGGCAGGAAAGCTGCATTTACTCAGCAGATCTCACTTCTTTTTCCATTTTTTGTGAAGACAGGGCAGAACAAAGTCTTATGTTTGGGCCCACAACAGGCTACATGATACAAACTGGTGAAGCAGTTGCAGCCATTCCTAAAGCCTTAGTGAATATGGCACTGTTTTAGTGGGCTGGGATCAATTCCAGCATGCTTTATAGTTCTTATTTTTTTTTATAATTGTCCCCACTACTAGGCTTTCAAACGTGAGGTAATTGTCCTTATTATTTGTGCTTTTATAGTGCTATTATGCACTTTTCGTTTGTTCAAACATACATTAAAGCTACATTAGGTACAACGAAACAGGCCAAAATCAACATGTTCCTCCATTCAGTAATTCTAATCTAGTCCAGAATCAGTGCCAATAGCTTCCCTGGCACAAAAAAAAATATGTTTTCACTTTCTGATTGCTTCAAGGCACTTGTGGGTGAGATTGTCAATTTAACTCTCTACTAAAACTAAATTTAAACTACCGGAAACTTAAAAGGTCTACCAAGCATCCACCTACACATACTGCGTCTACATCAGGAAAACAAAGTAAAATAGAAACTCAAAAATAACACAGTGGGTTCTGAAATCAGTGCCAATATTCCCAACTAGTCAAGTTATGGGTGTGAGCACTGCGTTGACTGTTAGGACACTGAAAGCAATCAGATAGGCTGTTAATAAAAATATTAAGTTGTGAAATAATAATGTAGTAAATATTTAATGTCTGCTTGTGTGTCCATCATAAAGCAGTCGTCTTTAGGTGCAGGGCCGCAGTGCCTGCAGGTTTTTGTTCCAACCCAATGTCTTAATTGAAAGAAAATCTCTGCTGGTGACAAAACTTGTTAATTCTGTGGTTTTCTTTCTGCCATGTCAGGTCATTCTTACGTTGTGAATATTCCTTTTCCAAGGATGTCATCCAAATGATTTGTGTGAAGGGGCAGATTAGTAATTCTCTTCCATTTCTTTCCAAATGTTTTACTGATTTATTTATCTTGATGAACACATATAGAGGTAAATGTGATCCAATTAGATGAAGCCTGGCTGATAATGTCTCAAAGCAAAACAGAAGAACTTGGAGAAAGGAACAAACTAGGAAAGAAAAAATCTCAATTAGGAAAGCAGACACAAAATTTCAAAAGTGCAAAATGAAAGAAAGAAAGAAAGAAAGAAAGAAAGAAAGAAAGAAAGAAAGAAAGAAAGAAAAAGAATTAAACTAGATGGATTCGTAAATGAAAAAAAAAACCCAAATAGTTAAAATCTGAAACACTATTCCAAATATATCCATCCATCCATCCATTATCCAACCTGCTATATCCTAACCACAGGGTCACAGGGGTCTGCTGGAGCCAATCCCAGCCAACACAGGACGCAGGGCAGGAAACAAACCCCGGGCAGGGTGCCAGCCCACCGCAGGGCACACACGCACACACACACACCAAGCACACACTAGGGACAATTTCGGATCACCAATTCACCTAACCTGCATGTCTTTGGAATGTGGGAGAAAACTGGAGCACCCGGAGGAAACCAATGCAGACACGGGGAGAACATGCAAACTCCACACAGGGAGGACCCGGGAAGCGAACCCAGGTCTCCTAACGTTACCACTGCGCCACCGTGCTGCCCTCCAAATATATCAAAAACCAAAAAGGAAAGAAAAGTCTAAACTAGTAAATTCATACTAAATAATTAACTCTAAGTATGATGGAGGCCAAAGGCATTGTCACAGCTGTTCTGCTTGCTAGCCAGAAGGTGTACTTTTTAAGTACATTAAAACTTTGATTATCTGTCACTTGATTAATCTTCAGTCTCCATTAACCATCAAGGCAAAAAAATAAAATATTGAGCACTCCAGCATCTACCCATTACTACTGCCGTACAATAACGCTGTGAGCTCTGCACATTGAAACAACTCTCCCTTCTGCTAGCATGTAGTGTTCTTCCCCAGCACTACGTGTCACCCCGCTTTTTGAAATCACAGTGTCAGTTACATATCTTCAGCTTTAACAGCATTTCATAGCTTTTCTTTTTTTTTATAATTACTATACATTGTTATGGCTAATAAACATATGTGTGTGGGGTTGGAATTGTCACAAAAAATGGAAATTATTAATCATTTACGAAACTGAGAAAGTGCTTCAAGTATTGCTTCAATTTACAGAGTAAGAAGAACAGCAGTGAATGATATAAAGCATGGTACTGACAAAATTGAAAGTGTTGAAAATGGAAACCACTTACAGTAATACTATTTTGTATTAATGTTAATGTTCTTCTGCATGGTTAACTTTCTTTTTAAATTTTGTTATATTATGTTTTTTTAATATATTGTGATGTGCAGGCAGCTTGTGATGTGTTGTTGGGGAGCAGAAAGGGCGCAGTGAATACTGTAAGTGATGGGACCTGGCAAAGGACTTCTGTTCTGTAAGAAGAAGTTAGGAGAAAAAGGAAGTTGCGGCGGAAGGAGGTTTTGAGTAGGGAGTTAGGAGACAATAAGCAGGTGTTTGAGTGTTTGAGGTATAGAAAAAGACAAAATGTGAGTGCCAGGGGATAATTATTGGTAGGCAAAGCTTTCTTTTATTGTTTTGGAGATGTGCTCCGTAACTCAGATAATGGAGTATAAGGCAGGGCACCGTTTGTTATGGAACGAAGACTCCAAGTAAAACGTGGAAAACTCCAGTACCTCTGAGATTTATTTGCTTATTACACTGATCCATTACAATATTACATGAATTAATTCTGTTAATACTATATTGTATTTTGTTAATATAGGTTTTTTTTCGTAAATAAATACAACTATTCGCTAAACTAATCTGCTGTTTATCATTTTTAAAGTAGCTGTCCTGTTATCCATCTTTTCTCTTATCCGTCACAACCTTGGTCCCGACCTCTGATGGATAATTGAGGTTTTACTGTAATACCAAGAGATGTCCATAGAAGTAATGAAACAAAAATAAATAAATAAATAAGTAAATAGATAGATGGATAGATATTAACCAAGGCCAAAACATGAGGCAAAATTTGAAGTGAGCAGAACAAGCAAGCACAAAAGAAAACCTCACAAGATGATATTTGGCAAAGGTTTTCATGGGTTTCTTTTACTTTGAGGACGGATAAGGAAGGTAAAGCTCCAGCCGACCTTTTATTCTATCGCAATTATGAACAGGTCACAACCTCCAAAGCCATACTACTAGAAACGCAGGACTTTGACCTAATGACAAGTACTCCTCAAACAGGGTACTGATCAGGAAACCTATGGCTTCAGAGACTTTATTTAAAAAAAAGACATCATTAGGAAGATTGAGCAAATAATAACAAATTAGTTCATGATCTAACAAAAAACAATTCAAGTGCAAAAAATAACTGTTTTATATCCAAATAAGCCAAAATTAGAACCCACAACGAAAACAAGGTCATGTCAACAGCAAAAAGTGAATTTATCCAAGTTACCTTTTAGGTCCCTAAGGGGAATGCAGCTCTATTAACTACATAACTAGGGCCATTGACCAGTTGAAGGCCCACCAAATTTGACTCCAGACTAAACTAAAAACAATTCAGAATTCTGGATAAAGGAGACAAAGACAGAACTGTTCTGCTTTAAACTAAAGGACTTGGAGAAGAGAATGAAACATAAATCAGGAAAAAGTAAGGGTCTTATTGTCTTATCTAATTAAACACACTAAAAACATTAATCAAAATTCATAGCCAGAAAGCATGCCTAAACAATAGAACCATAAATCAAAATCACTATAAAAAAAAATCTAATCTTTTCTTTTTGTTTTTGTTTAGAATCCACAATATTGGGTGTCAGATGAACTATGGTGCCAGTTTATAACTTGTTGCTTCATTGACATGATACAAATGCAGCCTGTGAGATGTACACCCAGCCATTGCCCATCACGTCATACCGACCAAAGCCACAAATTGCCACAACCATGGCTGTGTTCTGTGGAGGAATAAATATATGTCACAATTTGCACGGAGAATTCTAACCAGTCTTTCACCAAATCACAAAACAAAACCCTAACTTGTAGCTGAAGTTCATGGCAATTTCTCTCTAACCAGAAGAAGCAAATAAAGTAAATGTTACATGTAAAGTTCACTATCGTTATCATAATTTTGCATTAACCAAAACTTCCTGGATGATATTTTATGCCTTTGTGAAAATGATGTCACATGACACACCTATTATATTTCCTTAGTAACAATGTGACAATTGCAAAATGGTGAAAACCAAAATGGTGTCAAAAAAAGACACAACTAATTTGAAAACACTTGAAAATGACCTTAAATCATAAAAGTAACAACAAAAATGATTTCAGTAACCCCCAAAAACCTTAGAAATTAAAGTTTTACATGGAAAACTTATCCCAAAAAAGAAAATAAAAATGAGTCATGATCATAACAGGCTGTGTAGGAACATTCCAGAAGGTAATACAATAAAATCTCTAAAATGTTTCAAGCCAAATCTACCAGAGAAACATTAAACTTAGAGCATTTACAGACTCCTAGTGCATGTGCTTTGTTCTTTGTTACTTTGTTTCACTTTAGGTTTGGGTGGTGAAAGTTTCCAACTGCAAACTTTCGAATGAACTAAGCACATCTATGAACATTCTGTGGGCGAGTCACAGACTTTTTTCATTGGACAGGAACTTTTTTTTTTGCATTTTTGTTGCATTTTCCATAATTACTTGGTTTATTTACCAAACACAGTTCTGTGAGCAAAAAGTCCATTATCGAACAAGTAGACGTCTGCATTAAAATTATGCACCACTACTGAAAATGATACGTTTCGAATAGGTGAGTATACAAATGAAAGTAAGCTCTGCTAGGGGCACATACTGAGGTGCTTCAGTTTTCTGACAGCAGACATATCAGGTGTGTTTCTTTTAGCTGTATGATGTTGCATATTTACCTTCAAGTAGCTACCACATAAATGAAACTTCAGGTTAGTTTATTCTGGATTGCATGTCTACTGTCTTAACTTTATTAACAAATATTTATAAATGTTCATTTTGGAATGATTGATTAACAATTACTACATATGTCAAAGTTTGTTTTGTGCATTGAAAAGGAAGTCCCACCTGCGCACGCCACTTTCATGGTATAAGATTAGGGGGTCTGATCATTGGTCTCACAGGGCTCTGCTGTTCGATTCTTCCTAACTTATGTTGTATTTTGATTAACCTGAGCAGAACTGAATTTTTTTTTTAAACATAGTCAACTGCTGACCGATCGCACACAAGAGGCTGTGAGCCTGAATCAGTTGATAGGCTTGCTCTAAATGGCTGATAATCGTGCAAGTTGTTTTATGAGAATTGTGTCACGTTGACACCTATGTGCTTATTTATTTTTACTTTTTTATTATGTTTAATGCTCCACATTAATCCTTGACTCATTGTGCTGTTAATGAAATTCCTAAATTATTAACCGCAGATACTTAGTGTGACTACCACAGCATGCACAATTTCATCCATAATGCACAGTATTTGATATATATAGTTAGATCAGTCCCATATTGGACAACATTTATATCTCATGCAAACTGCTCCAGGGTTCACTTATTACTACACCAAGACCACCCTTTTCAAAAAGTTTTGGCCTGGTTGTCTTGGTCAACACCAGAGTACTATTGCCTTTTTCACATCCGTCTAAATAAGCCAGACCTTCTGGGAAACTGCACCAGTGTTTGAAAAAAACAAACTAGCCATGAAAACGCCTTTAGTTTCTGTGATGTACAAAATGAATAATAAAAAAAGATTATTTTAAGTCTAGGAAAGTTTTACTCATAAAAAGTAAGACAAATATAGCATATCCTAACAATAATAAAACGGTAAAAATTCTGGATTTAGAGTGGAGGGCCCAGCAAAATACAATCCTCAGACATTATTTGTTTTTGTTCCCAGTCTATCATTGGTAAAGTATAGCTGGTGAAAATAAAGATATTTGAAAGTGAAATGTAAGGTTGTCATAAACAGAATTGGAGACAAAGTATTGAAAAATATTTTCAGTTTGAAATGAATTCACAAAACATAACCTTGATGATCTGTGTCTAATTTTTATCGCTGTACTCATTTTACTGACTCCAGAATACTGAATGGCTAGAAATGTCTCTTGCTCATACTGTCTCTGTAACTTTGTATAATCAATTCAGTCTGTTCCTGTCAGCCTAAAATCTTTTCTAAATGCCCACTCTTGTACCCATTTTGCTACCTTACACAGCATACTGCTGATTAGTGATGACAGTGAGTAAAGGCTGATTTATACTTCTGTGTCAAGCCTATGCCACAGGCACGCACCTGAATATTAGTTGATGGTGTTTGTAACACACAAGAAAAGTGAATAATCCATTAAAATGCAAGCAGGTTTTTTTTCCCTCTGGGATCACTGCTCCTTTTGCTACACATTTTCTTACATTGGCAAATGTATTTGTCTCTCATACTTTTCCCATTTTTCATATTTTCGCTGACTTCTAAACTGGAAGATGAACAGAAATGCATTTCGAGAAATGCACAGTTACCAAACTGGCCAATCAGAGTCGTTGGGGTCTACACAGGGTTGGCGTTGATGTGATGCGTAGTCACATTTTTCATAAGGTGTATGTTAGGCTATGCTGTAGATAGGCCATAAAACTACATGGACTGTGGTGTAGCTATGACATAGGCTCGACGCAGAAGTTTAAATCAGCTTTAAGACTTCACCTAAGGCTGTCTGAGCCTTGCTGCCTCTAAGAATAAGCAGGCTATTAACATCCAGTGATAGTTTAGCTCTTGAGTTACTTACTGGTACATTGTTAAGTAGCCTTGTGTTGTTGTTGAGTTTTGCATTTAAAACAAGGTCTAAGACTTCGGTTATATTTTCACCCAAGCCCTCTTGTATTTATGGCACCTGTACTAATTTGTATCTCTTGATGATGCCCTCATCAAAGGGTTCAATCACAGAGACCCCGACACAGGACCAAATTAGATTTCTCTAATTAATCTAACATGCATACCTTTTTGGAGGAAAACTGGAGTACCTGGTGGCAAAACCCACCAAGAGAACACTGACAGCAACCAGCAATGTGATTTGAACCCTACAGTGCTAACCACTGCACCACCATGCTGCCCGTTAACAGACTGCTCTGGGCTTCAAGCTCTGAGGTTGTGGGTTCACATCCTGCTCTAGGCACTGTGTGACCACGAGCAAGTCACTTCACCTGCGTGTGCTTCACTTGGGAAACAAAAAAAATGTAATCATTTGTATTTCAAATACTGTAAGTTGCCTTGGATAAAGGCATCAGTCAAACAAAATAATAATAAATAAGATTTATAACTGAATTAAGGGAATCAAAGCAAGCAGTGTGCAAAGTGTGCCAGCACAACCTTTAAATTAAATTCTACATTAACTTCTCAAAGGGAATAATAAAATCCAATATGGAAACCTAATAATACATTTATTGGAAGTAAATTGCTGCATAACATAAGACTGGAAGACTGTAAACCCTTGCTTAACTGTGTAATCTTATCCATCCCTGTGCTGACTGCTTTTTTAAAGCTGACAATTCTAGTAAGAACGGTTTAAGGACTTCAATATGATGTAAATCAAACATAACATAATTAATAGATAGGAAGGAAGGAGAGGCCAGCCTGATCATCTAGTGACCTGGGTTCAAATCCTGTGCCTGGACATTGACTGTGTAGTTTTCCTCACCATTTGCTTCCAAATCTGTTAGGTTAACCATCCATCTATCCATTATCCAACCTGCTCTGTCCTAACTACAGGGTCACAGGGGGTCTGCTGGAGCCAATCCCAGCCAACACAGGGCGCAAGGCAGGAAACAAACCCTTGGCAGGGCGCCAGCCCACCGCAGTGTTAGGTTAAGTAGTGATTCTAAATTTACCCAGTGAGGGTATATGCAATAGTGGACCCCTAATGTTTCCGGAGTGATTCCTGCCTTATACCTGGTGCTGGTCTTCTGCCATTATGAGTCAGAATAAGCTGGCATGAGAATGTTCTGTATCTATAGTATGATTAATGACATAGGCCATGATAAGGTGCTTTATGAAGCAAATGAGACTTCAGCACACAATCAAACTAAAACTTAACAACACAATAAAACTTTAGACTAATGCTAGTATTGGCAGAACAATGAAGTGTACTGACGTAATATAACAAGCATGAAAGGATCTGACATCAAGAGCAGAGAATAAAAGAAGTGAGAAATCAACTGAATGAAGAAAAGATGTAGCATGGTAAAGAAGGGGAGAACCTATTTGGGAATGTGAACGCAGAAAGAAAGATCTTTACATGAGCTTAACCTTAAATAAATTGTGTTGCATGGTGTAACTTGTCCCAAACACATTTACCTTGGTCTTTTTTTTATCCTGCTTCACAAAAACAAATATAGACTGCTGACATGATAATGTGATAGACTGTCACCAACACCTGAAATGCAGATGCATGCTGCACAGGTTTCCTCAACACTGTTGAAAGAACAACTTTAATCACAGAAGTCACTACATCATTTGCAGATCTTCTGAAACTGCAGATTGGAGTGATAGAACAATTAAGACGTAATGGTGTAAGTCAAGTCAAGTGGATTTTATTGTCGTATCACCTCTATGCATTGTATGTACAGTGATACAAATGCAGGACCACTAGATAGATAGATAGATAGATAGATAGATAGATAGATAGATAGATAGATAGATAGATAGATAGATAGATACTTTATTAATCCCAAGGGGAAATTCACTATGCAACATAAGACAGAGCAAGGGCCATGTGTTTAAGTAAGGCTATACATACTTAAGGTAAATAAAGGGCTATAAAGAAAAATATATATATTTTGATGAACATAACGGATGAACTGGCATCCTGGCTGATATGGAGTTTTGTTTATATGGCAGGGAGTCCGTCATAAATGGTGGACGAGTGTCCCGGTCAGCATGGTTGGTATTCCCTTTCCCAGTCCGGATAATAAAATGGAAGGACAGTGGGTGGGTATTCCCCCGGTACGCTGGAGGGCAGCATCACTCTGGCATAGCTCCCATTTGGACACCTGCAGGCTGTGTGAGAGAGATGTAGTTCTGGAGAGCAGTGCTGACGGGCACCTTGGTGGCCACTAGATGGCGCTATTAAGACAAGGCTCACCTGTCGGATGGAGTGGCCACCTGACCCAGAAGTGCTTCCTTGCAAAAGTGCTAACACACTGGAAGTACCCCGGGTCCAGGTTGACAGGGTCCCTCCACCATACACACGTGAACTGGAGTTGAGAGACTAGTAAGATAGAGTTCACTTGGGAGGACTGGAGGAGAAAGGAAAGAAAAGGAAGGATTGATGCTTGTGAATTGTGGAAGAAACCTGAAATAAAAAAATGTATTTGAACCTAAGACCATCTTTGGTCTTGTTGTATCTGGGGTTTGGATCTTGATGATGCCCCTACAGACCACAGTGTACTGTATATGCACACATAGTGCAAATGACAGGACAGTGCAAGAAAGTACAAACGGAGAAAACAATTTCATAAAATAAAGCAGGCACCTTCAGGACTTTTATTTTATAATTTTATATTAAAATGACGTGCACTCTTAACATAAAAGTCACTAATATCTTTAATTGATGCATACTCACAATAAAATATGCTACAGCAAAATAAATAAATGATTGATCAAACAACCACTCGATCTTAGGTAAGACACTGATATTCAGGAGATTTTATTGTACAACCATGACATGCTTACTGCACACATACACTCTTTTTATTTACCCACTGTACTCCATTTTCTTAACCTGCTTATTCCATAACCTTCATGAAAGCTATTGACCCAATAACCTTGGCAGTGTAACCTTCAGTCCATCCATCCTTCCATCCATCAAACCATCCCTCTGTTTTCTAACCTGCTACTCCAGTTCAGTATTCCAGGAAGCTTTTGCTTATGCAGCATTGAGAATAAAAATGGAACATGGCCTATTAGGAAAGCAAGTCCATCGCAGGACCAATTTACATAAACAGACACTTCAGACTGATTTAGCATATTTAGTTAACTATGCACACACAAGTCCGTAAAGCAGAGTTGCATAAACTATGGGTTGCGGCACATGCAGGTTCATGAATCACCATTGTATTCAACGGGAAGGGGTTGCAATATGGTTTGCAAAATGTCTCCTGCTGGGTCGCCTTGGGCAGACTGAGCAATCAGCATTGTACTGTTGTGACTTTCTGCAGTAGTTCTCCAAGGGGGATCCCCCCGAATCTGACAGTCATGACATAATGGGTCTCAAAGATGCTAGCAAGGGCAAGATTGATTTATGAGGAAAAAATAGATGAAGAAACACAGCTCTTAAAAGAAAAAAAAACTCAGACACAGGGAAATCATGCAAACGCCACACAGATATTTTCACTGCTGTATTTTTTTTGCTGAAACACAACTCGAAGGAAGTTGGCAGGGGCTTTAAAGACCAATTAGTAATAAACCCAGCTGACCTCTCCCCTTTTTCAGATTGGACACACTACCCACTCACCTTCGCATAGCAGCACGTGATCAACACTAAAGGCAGCAGGTAGCCGATCATCAAGATGGTTACTTTGTACGTCTGCTTAGTTGTAGTGTTTGGCCACTCCTCCCAACAGAACGATCTGTTAGGGGCGTCTTGGTGCCCTCTTAACGTCTGGTGCTGAGCCACTGGGACGGCGAACACGAAGGACAGAACCCAGATCGCCGCAACCCCGATGGACGCGTTTTTCTTGTTTCGGATACACGGGGACCGCTTAGAATGCACAACGGCAATATACCTGTCCACCGACATGGCAACCAGTGTGAAGATGCTAACCAACATGCTGACCATTACAAAGTAATGCACGAACTTGCAGAGGAAAGCTCCGAATATCCACTCGGGCAAAGAATAAATAGTAGCCTGGAAAGGCACACAGAAAATGAGAAAGGACAGGTCCGCTATGCTGAGGTTTAGGATGAAAGTGTTAGTGATGCTCCTCGATCGCCTAGACTTAATCCTCCCGATGACCACCATCACCAGAGAATTCCCGATAATGCCCAAGAGAAATATAACTCCAAACATGACCGGCACAATCACCGCCTCTGGACCCCCTTCTTTTTCAGAGGTGATGTTTGCCTCTGAGTTCCAGTTCTCAGGGAGAGTGTCGTTTTGGGTGCGCGCCCTGCCCTCGTCCATCCTGCCTCCTTTCGGAGAAGAGATCCGCGTGCTGGCTTATCTTTGGAGAGGGATCCGGGTGACCCAGCAACAGGTTTCGCGATCCATGACTTCGTTTGTCACCTTCTGCAGAAATGGTTTGCTGGAAATATGAACGGCTCCGTCCCGACTGAAGGGAGGTGTAACATGCACATCTACACAGGCTCTTTTTCCTTTTCTCCCCTCTCTCTCTCCGTTTCACTCTGTGTGTCTGTCACTTACTCACACTAGCGCACGCACGCACACACACACACATACACACACACGCACACACACAGAGAGAGTCGTGCACGTGGTGCAAGGGGGCAGAGCAACAGATGCGCGGTCGCTACTTTGAATATCCAAATAATAGCGTGGATACCGCAGACGGAATTTATCGGAAAGGACTGCCCTAGGTTCAAGAGTGCATCAGAAAAAGTGAGATGCCTACATGTCGATCAAGATATTAAACAGATCGACGAAATAAAGTGACAGTAGTACTCCTGAGTAGCCTACTTCCGCTTAGAACTTAGTTCGCCAATTTACAGCGCAAATGCTCTAACTATCAGTTGCACTTCTGGACTCCAGGGACTTGAAAGGTGAAGTGTACGATAATATGTGGCAGCTATGTTAAAGTAAAAACTTCAATAAAACGAGCCAGCTATCGAGTCAAATAACTTTGAGCTTATCAGCACAGGAATGATCAATAGAATTATAAATTAAGCATGCGTATTAATAAATCATGAAGTTGGATAAAATACGCGCATTATCCTTCTTCTGCAGTAGATAAAACCGTTCGATTCTAAACTGCTTATCTGCTAAAATAATAAATAAGCAGGCTGTTTAATTTATAAGTGAAATAGACTTAAATGCATTAATAAACCATGCAGAGCACAGCGGCGCTGACAGTGACCCGATCATCGGTGTCCGCAGAGGTAAACACCAGAAAGAGACCATAGAGTTCACGATGGGATTTCTGATTGACGGTAATACTGAACTGTTCCATCTTTAATCCAACATGTAAACTGTTCTCTTTTACGGAATAATATATTATTTATTTTCTTTACGTAATGTTTCCTTACATTCGTAACGACAGAGCTGTGTACTTAAGAAATATGTTTTGCCAACACGGAGTAGATCTACGATTAAAGGCAATCACCTTTGTGTTTGTATTAAAATTGACATTTTCTTTTGCATGTTTTGTACATCACGGTTTACTTTGAGCAAACTGACGCGCTCTGATGACTCAAAATTTTGAGGATAGTTGTGTAGGTGAGTATGTCCTGTCCGAACGACCAGGTGAAACTGGTTTCAGCTGGATCGATATGTGCGTGTGTGTGTTTTATGAATGCAAGTAGGAAAAAAGGCGGCACGGTGGCACGGTGGTAGCGTTGCTGCCTTGCAGTAAGGAGACCTGGGTTCTCTTCCCGGGTCCTCCCTGCCTAGAATGTGCATGTTCTCTGCGTGGGTTTCCTCCCACAGTCCAAAGACATGCGGGTTAGGTGCAGGATATAGCGGGTTGGACGATGGATGAAGAAGAAAAAGAAGAGACGAAGTCGTAGCCGATTGGCTACCATTACTGGCTCACTGCTCCAGAAAAAATGGATCAAGCAAAGGATTTTCCATGTGTTTACATTTTTTCTTGTGTTTGCATTTATTTTTTTCCTGATACTCCGTTTTGTACATCCAACATAAAAATGTGTGTGTTAGACTAGTTTGAAACTCTAAGCTGCTATTTTATAAAGCTGTGTGCCTTGCAATAGACTGGACTTCTATCACATGCCCTTATATTTTGCCTCTGGTGCTGTGGTGGTGTCCACCCTGCATAACATTAATCAGTTCCATTCATTATAGTAATAATGTGGTTTTAAATAACAAATTGACTAGTAACTGTATTAATCCATCCATTCATTTTTAAACCCACTCATCCACTGAAGGGTCCCATTACGCAAGGCGAAAACAATCTCAATAGAGGGCACTAGTCCATCACAGAGTGAATACTCACATATACACACAAACACCCACCCACCAACTTACACGCATGTTTGGGAGGAAACAGAAACATCTAGAGGAAATCTACACAAACATTTAAAATAACTGTTCTTTAATGGCAATGCACATTGTTGTTCCTCATGAAACCATTGCTTGAAAAAGAACTGCTCCTGCCATATGAAAATGGGCTTTGAAAAGGTTCTTAATATGTGACACACACGTTTAATGTATAATGGACAAACAGCAGGATACTAAGAGATCAAGAACACCTGAACTCAGTCTGTATTCCTGTATGTAGCTTGCATCCATTTAAAAAAAAGGAACCCAGTAGGATTTCACAAATCTGTTATTATCTATTTGTAGTTCTTTTTTGGAATCTGTTACAGATTCACATACATAATGGTTTTTTCTGGAACCTTCCTGTGGATATTTTTTTTTTTTGCAAAGCCAAAAGGGAGAACTTGCAAAATCCACACAAGGAGCACTCAGGATTTGAACCTGAGTCTCCTTGTTGTAAAGCTGAAGCACCACCTTTGTACCATTGTATTTTGATAATATGCTTTAGACTAATTAATGTTATTAAAATGGAGTTGTTGGAAACGCTAACACTGCTATTACCTCAGACTATGCACACACATTTAGTATGTCCAAAGAGATAATCGTAGATGCTTTGTTTACTCAATATTAGATCAGACATTTGCAAATGCTGCATTATAAGATGTGTCATTACGTCATTTGCATTTTGTATTTTAGTACTAACTTTGAAGAACATGTAGACCTTTCAGCCTCTCCCTAGCCCTGTCTTGTCCCCCAGGCCCTTCCATTGAAAAACAACCCCACAGCATGATACTTCCACCACCCTGCTTCATTGGTGAAATGGTATTGCACAGATGATGAGTAGTGTCTGGTTTCCTTCAGACATGAACTTAATCTCAGCTTTATTACACAGTCTGAGAGTTCTTCAGATGCCTTTTTGCAATCTCCAAGTAGGCTCCCATGTATCTCTTACTGTCTGGCCAGTGTGTCATTAATCCCAGATTTATGAAGTGTTGCAGTGATGAATGTCCTTCTGGAAGTTTGTCCCATCACCACACATGTTCTCTGGAGCTAATCCAGAATGACCATCTGGTTCTTGGTCACCTCTCTTACCATTGCTCTCCTCCCCAACTGGTCAGTTTGGCTGGATGGCCAGCTCTGGAAAGAGTTGTGGTTGTTCCAGACTTCTTCCATTTAAGAAGCATGAATGCAGCAGTATGTGTTTGTAGCCTTTCCCAGTTCTGTAATTTGAAAAAATCCTGTCTTCAACTCTGTAGGCAAATCCTTTGTCATGGCAGCTTGGGTTTTGCTCAGATGCACATTGTCAGCTGTGGACCTTACATAGACAAAGTTTCTTTCTTCCCTAATCCTGTTCAATCAAATGAATTGACCACAGGTGGACTCCAAACAAGGTGTTGAAATATCACTATGACGATCGATAGAGTGGGATGCACCAGGGTCATAGCACGGGATCGGAATACTGGTGTCAATGTGTATTGTCTGAATACTTTCTGAATCCATATATATTGTCAGACTTGCACACCTGGGAACCACTTTCTGAAGAGAAGAACTCAGAAGAGGTAAACAGTGCCACACTGGAATGAGCGAGGGAACGAGAGGGAATGAAAGGGGGCACTGACTCTAACGGTATGTCCTTCTTTCCTTACAAAATCGAACAGCTACCCAAGGGGGCCTGCCTAGCCCCTAAAAGGCTCCACCCCTTCTGTCAAACATATCAAAAGCAGCCACTCCTGGAAGGTGGTGTCTCATTGTGACTTGAAGATCTAGATCTAGAACAGTGGTTCCCAACCTTTTTTTGGCCATGCCTCACCTAGGTCTCTCTAAAATCATGATGTCCCCAACTGTAACGTATACCTTATTCTTATTATTACCTATTCAAAAAGTGAACTTCTACTCACGTGGAGGAAGCCCATAATGTCATTAATTTGGTTTAAACAAGCTTCCAAAGAACATGGAAACAAAAGAGGGAAAGGATAGTTGAAGTACTGACAAAGAAGTCACTAAGAAATTGTTTAAAAAAAATAATATAATATGAAGTAATTTGAAAATACAGCAAATACAGTTTTGAAAACATATAATAAGAGACATGATATTCATAAATATAAAATAACTTTAATGACAGCTTTTTCTGTAATATTTTGATCATTTTATATTTTTGTTATATTGCAAAATTTTATTATCATTGTTACAATTCAGATTAATTTAATGGTAAAAACGATTTCTAAATAGAAAAACCCTAGCCGGTTGTAAAATCATAAATTAAAGGGTTCTTCACCATCCCTTTTAGGTTTATATAAATATATAAATGCCTCTGTAAAAAATAAAAATTATTTGTTTATTTTTTCTATCATTTTTAACAGTGAATTTCTGTTTTTTCATTTTATAAATTGTTTAATGTACCTAAATTCTCAAATTGCCCCCCTAAAAAATCAAATTGCCCCACATTGGGAATCACCAATCTAGAAGGACAGAGCTCTGACCTTATTGTACTCTTAAGGTGGAAAGTTCTTATTTATGCGTGTTATTTGGACCCTAACAGCTGTCTTGTTCGTTTTATCTAAACAGGGTGACTTAATTGGTACTCCAACTGTTTCCCAGAGTGTTCTTGTCTACAATACATACATTTTTTCAGATTTCCATCCATCCATTATCCAATCCGCTGAATCCTAACACAGGGTCACGGGGGTCTGCCGGAGCCAATCCCAGCCAGCACAGGGTGCAAGGCAGGAACAAACCCTGGACAGGGCGCCAGCCCACTGTAGTTTTTTCAGATTTGAAAACCTTAAAATCATTTTATGGCATACCTTTGGAATGATAAGGCTCAAATAAAAATAAAATCTAAAAGTAAAATGTAAAGAGTTCTTGAATTTCTCAATGAATGTTAAAATATCACTAGTCCATATTTTACTTAGATATTAAAGGTTAGATGTCTAGCAATGCCTTATTAACATCTAAAGCTACAGTAGGCCATCTTTTAAAAGTTAACTGTATATTTCATGTGTTTGGCCATTGTTTCCATTATTGTGTGTGTGCAGCAGGTGAACTGAGAATCCTCATTTGTAAACATCTTGAATGGCTACGGTTGATGTTTTCCTATTTTTTGCCTGGATTGGTAATTGAAGGCACATTAAAGTATCAAGACAGTTACAGTATGAGCCATCAAAAGCAGAAATAAGTATGGAGGGGCCAGATGTCAGCTGCACATTTCCACATTTTGGGACCAATAATAGAAAATCCCATGGATCCCCTTACCCACATCCCCAGGATAATTCCTTTCCAGTCTTTGTTGCAAAATGCTTTATGTGCACTTATCGATATGTGTGTGTCCATGGTATGCTGGTACACATGTTGTATTTTTGGTCTATTTAATTTGCTGTATATTATTTGCTTAGCTAAATTTTAAGACCAAATGTGGTGTTTAGAACAGCAGTCTCAAAACTACGGAGTCCTGTGTCAAATCTCACCACTTCCTCCATGTGTCTTTGCAGCTTTTTTTCTTTGTCGTTTTGTTTTCCTACCACATCCCAAAAGACACCATCCAGGGTTTGTTCTTTCTTTGTGCTCAGTGTTGCTCAATTGGCTCTATCATCCATTGACCATGAGCTTAATTAAGCATATTTGGTATTCAACGAGCAATTATCCAAATATGAAAATGATATTGAAGCTTAGCAATCAACAAACAAATATGCACAGGTCAGCCTTTTTGAATTTGTTTAAAAAATAAAGCAGGTATGCCACCAACGACAGAGAGTGCCAGTCAGTTTTAGTTATATTCCATCTGCATGTATTCGTTTTGGGTAAATTCTGCATTTTTTGGAGATCATGAGATATTTTGGTTACACTTTTAATCAAGTCTTTTTTATAAAAAGGGGAAACATAAAACACATGCAACTAAATATTTTGGATAAGTAATTTTATATATTTTGGAAGTAGAAATAACAGGGCACCTGTTGTCTTGAGGGCCTAGATTTTGACATCTCTTTGAAGGGGTTAATCTATGTCTGTCTGAGTGCTTGTGGAGCAAATTAGCAAGTTCAAGTTTTGTAAATGAACTCGTTTAAGTTCATTAAATGTGAAATGTAATGTCAAATATTTTTAGGAAAAGGTTAAGATATATAACTGGGTCATACAATAATTAAATATATCAGTCATTGGGGATTTATACTTTTGCTGTATTCATTTCCAGCAGGTTCATAGTACCTTAGATTTTTAAGGATAGCGTGGTGGTGCAGTGATTAGTCCTGTTGCCTTACAGACCCCAAATCTTAAGTTTGAATTGCATACCCAGTCTTCATGTCCCCCCAGTTTGTTTTATTGGCCTGGCATGAGTGTGAGTGCATACATTAGTGAGCCTTGTGATGAACTGGCCTCCTGTCCACGGGTGTTTCCTGCCTTATGCTCAATATGCTAGGTCCTTGAAACTAGATTACATGGGTTTAAAATATATTATGTTTATGTGGTGTTTCATTAATAGTTGATTAATATTGTATATTAACATTGAGCAAGGATTTATATTTTCACCTCTTATTACCCCATCTTACTGGCAGTTAGCCTTTTAATTATCTCCGGGGTTTATTGTATATTGTGGTGAAGACCACACAAACATATTTGATGTACTCAGACTCATCCAGGTCATTTATTTACTGAAAGGAAGGTAACTTGTGACAAGTGGTTCACTAAATTCATTAAATATTCATCACTTTATAGGCATCTGTCTGAAAAATGTTCACTTTAAAAAGAAGATAGCAAAAAGCGAACAATACAGATTCCTGGGAATGTTTACAACAAAACCAAATTTGAAAGAACAATCGGGTTCAGGGACTCCAGTTAAGGAAGTGTTTTGATTTACAGGACTAGTTGAGCATCTTACCACACGTTGACTCAATAAAAACCTATGGCACTAAGACCCTATTCACACTTCAGTGTTTTCATTTTAAAACGCAGACATTAATCTCACTTTTCACCTTTCATGTACACTACCCCGGAATTTTTAACCTGCAAAAATGAAGACTTTTAAAAATGCTCTTCACAGCCATATGCTTGACTTTGTAATGTGTAAGGAAGAAAACATAGACAGGAGAAAATACAGACACTGAACACACTTAGATTGGTTTGTTCTTATTATGTGTCCCTTCCCCAACTGGATGGTGCTCATTACAACGTCTCATTGCCTCACTGGTCACCCCTCATGAAAGATAACCACATTCCAACATGGCAGACATAGAAGAGTTGCTTTCCATGGTGCTTGTAGTGTTGCTTGCCTGTATGCATCTGAATTGCATTTTGTACCATTTAAATGTTGCATACATGCACAAAAGGCAAATAATTTACTGGTTGACTATAATTTTGCAATAAATCCTGTGACCGGCAGCATTTCCAAAGATTTTTCCATTTTGGTGAATGTCTACATCATTTGCGATTTTGGTTGTTTTAGTGTGGATGGAGATACTTTCATAAACTATTTGAAAATGCTAGTATGGGCAGAGATTGTTTTCTTTTAAAAACATGTTTTTTAATGAAAATGTAGTAGTCTGGACATTCAGTAACCTTTCATGGTAAAGAAGGTCAACTTTTCATCCATTCATTAACTCATTCATTCATTTTCTCTCCTAGCATATCCAAATTGAAATCCTAGCATCTTTGCATATCAGATATGTAACTGTTAATAAATTACCTTAATGAAAAATGACTGTAATGTGGTCCTTACTTTGAGTTGTGGAAATAACCTACTTATTGAGCAGTACAGTATTTGTTTTATGCAGCATCTTTCCATAGAAAAGCATTCCCTCTAATAAAGTATGGAAGTAACTAAATTAGTAAGATCAATATCCATCAAGCGAGCAATAATGATTGCAATGAACATTGTCTCCTATTCTGAGTTTCAGATATTAACAAGTGGTCAATCTTTGTTTTATATAGTGCTCTTTAATTGGAAAAGGTACCTACTTAAAATGTGTAAAAATAAATAAATGGGAATGAAAGTTAAAACAATTGCTTATAGCAGCAGTCATATTGTTACATGTACAGAGTAGAGTGAAATTCTTAACATCATGTCCAACTAACACATTACACATTACCATTCTTCGACATCACCTTCAGTCAGTCATTTTCCAACCCGCTATATCCTAACACAGGGTAATGGGGGTCTGCTGGAGCCAGTCCCAGCCAGCACAGGGCACAAGGCAGGAACAAACCCCAGGCAGGGCGCCAGCTCACCGCAGGGCACACACACTAGGGACAATTTAGGATCGCCAATGCACCTAACCTGCATGCCTTTGGACTGTGGGAGGAAACCCAAGCACCCAGAGAAAACCCACGCAGACACGGGGAGAACATGCAAACTCCATGCAGGGAGGCCCCAGGAAGTGAACCCCAGTCTCCTAACTGCGAGGCAGCAGCTCTGCCACTGTGCCACCATCACGGTTGTAGAAGACTTTACCATATGGTACTCTAAAATATTTCTTTTAGTAAATGCAAAGAAAACTAAAGAAATGGTCATGGATTTTAGGAAAGTAAAGGAAGAGGTTCAAACGTATGGAAATAAGGAATGGGATACATAATAAAATCAGTGCCTGATTAAAGCAGCGAGTCAGAACATTGGGGTAGAACACAAATTAGTGTAACAGCTACAGTTCATGAGGACCTAGTCTTTAAAAAGCTCCATTAAATCCTCAACAGTCCCACATACCCTCTACATTATTGGCACTTTGAGTTACATTTTTTTGTATGAAAATGTGCTATATAAATAAATGTTGTTGTTGTTGTTGTTATGAAATTAATTTCAGCTCTGTGGCATTAAATAGATTTTTTCAATGTTGATTAAAATCTTCGAGATGTAAGATCATTTGTATCCTCCGCAGTTAAGCTATTTATTAAGAACTGGTTATCAAGAATACATGCCCATCACTGACATGGCAGATTCATATAAGATATTATAGAGATGGGTGTAAAGTTTTTAACATAAGTATTTGCATATATTAGTATTTACAGTATGTTTAATATATATATGCATGTTGGTGTTCTGACGCCTGTGTCTTTTTATACTGTATCTCTTTGCCCTGTTTTTTAACATTTAAAACCTACAGTATGTCTATGTAGGTTTACTGTTGATACACAAACCAAATGAATTTCCCTATATGGGCTTAGTAAAGTTAAAGTTGAGCTGAGTTGACTTAATAAACAAGAGTGTATTACATACATTATATTAAGAAAATAGTATAATACTAAAATGTATAGCATACTCCATGTAAATTAAATACTCTAATAAAATTACAATAAGGATTTAAGTATTCTCAGTGTAATAAGGATTGAGCCCTTCACTCTGTATTGAAGACCAATGACCAACTCTTGTTTTATATAGCACTTTTTCACTGGAAAGTGTCGCCATTTATAAAATGAAAATATGATAAAGTAAGTGGGGGTCCCAATCAATTTGATTTTAATAGTATGACTCCCCTTTTCTGAACTTTGTAAATGATAAATAAATAAATCATATTTATTTAATATAGTGTCTTCCCACAGACAGTGTTCCTCAAAATGTGTATACAGATGTCTAATTCAATTATTTCTTCACAGTTTGGCATACTGTCACCTCAAGTGACTCACTTTGTGATTCATTGACTGGGACTGAATGATTGAAAGAGCTGTCCCATCTTGTAAAAGGTGTAAATAAATAACTGTAATAACGGAGTTCTTGGTTCACTTAACTCGAATTAACTAAATTAAATGGCACCCTCTGTCCTGCCATTTGTCAAATAATGAAGGGAGTGTTGACATAATTGACTGTAATAACCCTGAGGTGTGAAAATGTGTGTATTTAAGGGGTCCTGTACAAAAAGAAATGGAGTCCCCTCCTATAAAATACAAAAAGCTTTCCATTCTGTGAAAACAGTTTGGCCACAAGGGGCTGGCACTGAGCCCCAACTCCACCAAACACAGTTTAAGGTTAAAATAAAATGTATTTTTTACCCAGAGACACATTCACCAATTATTTCAGATCAATCCAACAATGTACCAGTCATTAATAAAACACCTTCTTTATTAATTATCAAGCGTCCTGACTGACTCGCCTAGATGAGCCAGAGTGACTCCTTTTATATCAGACCCGGGAGCACTTCCAGGGTGTCACGGAATTGCATGCTGGTGCTCAAGGATCTCCCTTTTATACTGCAATACCCAGGCAACCCTGCCAGTATAGCACTGCCACCTCTCATGCTTGGGGACAAATTGTTGAAAAGATCCACTCATCCATCTACTATTTGATCATCTGGGACTAGGACAGAAACTGAGGACTATCTCGGTCAGGTTGTGTCTCCATTCTTGTGCTTCATCCATTACAGCCCAGCAGGCTGAGTAGGAAATCATCCCGATCCCCACTTCGGATGCCAGTTCAGCCTGTCTCGAACTTACAGTACAACAGATCGAATTAAGTAAAATGGGGCCTCCGTCATATACAACACAAACATAATGAAATTAAATTCTGGTCTTCTCATGTGAAACCTTGGATACAATGACATTTAAAGACTTAAACTGGTAGGCATATAAATTGTTGATTATAACAGAGGTGTTCTCCTTTTCTGGATTATGGAACTAATTTACTGAAAGGAGGTTGCTTTCTCTAAGTAAATAGCTAAGTAATTCCATTTATACTAAACAATGTTCCATGTTGTTGAAATATATTTGATAAGGCCCCCTCCTCTGCTTTTATAGTGTGTCACTTATCAAATTTGAGAAGAAGACAGAAATTATAGGAAGGCCCCAGAAACAATTACAATTTATTTGGATGCTTGGCATTTGTCACTCAGTTCAAAGAAGCATAGTATCTTAGAAGTGTCCTTGTGGTGATGACAGGGACAGTCTCTGTTTTTGCCACTTCCCACACAGCAGGGCCTCATTGGCCTCATCTTCCCTACCTTAGTCACCAAAGCCATGGCTTTTTCCTGGTAGCTCATTTAAGCCTCACAGAGCTTTCTGGGTTTGTTGACGTGTCTGTCTGCTCAGCTCATTACTCCGAATGTCTCACTGCTCTGTTTTTCCACCTTATTTGCTGAGATCAGAGTGTACGAGCAATAGCAGCCTGCGTGCTCCTCTGCTTCCTCAGTCAGGCTAGCAGTTTGCTTCAGCACAACTTTGTGACGCTCAAAAGCTGAAACTGGCTTAGCCTGGCAAGCTGTTGGGGTATAAATAGCACTTGTTACAAGTGTTCCTTTCAGCTGAAATGTTGTTATGGACAAAACACTTGTGCTGTCAGCTTTTCTGAACAAGAACTGAAGCACAAAACTTTAAAAAAGAGGGAGAGTAGGGGAAACTATTTGGGGGTGAGATCAACCATTCCAGTCAAGTCCAAACCCCTTAGCTGACTTATACCCTGACTCTGTCTTGAGTGCCAGTCTCATAGTCCTTGGGCCTTACTGAAGCCCATGCTCTGCAAAAGCAGGGAGCAGGAGCCGGTTTTGCCTTTTTTTTCATTTAATATTTTCAGTAACACCAACATGAACATACAAGGCAACATGACCACAGAGTTTTCAAATTTATATATCAACCTTTCAACATTAGAAGTGCTCATTTACCTTTCATAAAACACCTTTAACATGTAGGATGAATCCAAAGTACACTGATACACCACTCAACATTTTTAAAATGTCCATTCACTTTTTCAACTTTATTGTATTGTAGATTTAATTTTAAATGAACAAATCTGCACGTTTTGCTTAATAATAATCTACACTTAACAACCCATAATGACAAAGTGAAAACTTTTTTTCAAAAAGGTTTGCAAATCAAGAACTGAAAGCTCTCATTCATTTAACTATTTAGATCTTTAATTCAGTACTTTGTAGAAGCTTCTTTGACAGTGTCAGGGATGCCAGGGGCAACGACCTGGCTGGGACACCTTGAGGGACCAGAAGAGGGTCTATGCCCGCCCTGGATCACGTGGGGGCCACCATCCTGGTTGCTTTGGGGGCCACAGGTAGAAGGCATGGAAGCCCAACCCTGTAGTGACCCGTGGTCACCGCCAGGGGGCGCCCCAATGCCTTGTGGACCCTGGACCTCAGCACTTCCGCCACACCAAGAAGTGCTGGGAGGAAGAGGAGCAGGGACACCCGGAGAGCTTCTGGGAGAACAGCCGGCACTTCCGCCACACTGGGGCGTGTCCAGGGAGGAGTGCCGGGAAACACCTGGAGCCCAGCCGGGGTGAAATAAAAGGGGCCGTCTCCCTTCATTCGAGGAGGCGGCCCGAAGAGGAAGGCATTGTGTGGCCAGGACTGTGTGGGTGTTCGTGTGTACACTTGAAGTAATTGTAAATAGTGTTGTAAATAAACGTGTGGTGGTGTTTAACAACATGTCTGCCTGTCTGTGCCCGGGCCGCGTCCACAACAGCAAGTACAGCTGTGAGTCTTAATGGGTAATTCTCTACAGTGTATACGTTTTGCACACCTGGATTTAGACAGTGTGGTCTATGGCTGGCTTGTCATCCCAGCCAATACCCCCAGGCCGCCAGATGGAGCTCTCCCTGCAGCATGGAGGTGCCCCAGATACCAGCAGGGAATCATGGATTATTGAGTTTTCCCCTACAAACCTGATGGATACCCCAGGGGCCAACAGAGGACGCTGCAGGGAGGCCCAGAGAGTCACATGTGCCCTATAACCCAGAAGTGCCTCATAGGTAAAGCGATAGCGGAAGTGACATGCTTCCAGGGTGAAGAAGAAGACTTTTTATCTGACCCAGAAGTGATAAGGATTCACATGGACTGGGGATTGGGAACACTTCCAGGTCAGGGAATATAAAGGGACTCTGGGAACTCCAGATGACGAGCTGAGCTGGGTGGAAGGGTGACAACATGTCTGAGAGTGTGGAGGTTTGATTATTGTAGTATTGTGAATTTATTTATGAGTATTGTGGAGATGAGGGTGCTTGGTGCACTGTTTTTGAATAAAAGGTCAACTATTTGGACTTTTATCTGGTGTCTGGCATCTTAGACAAGGGTTCAAGGGAGCGATAGCACCCCAAATCTGTGATAACAGTTTATCCCATTCTTTCTGGTAGATCATCTGAAGCTCAGTTATATTAGATTGGAAGCATCTGGTAAACTGACATCTTCAGGTCTCTCCACAGATGTTCTATAGGGTTTAAGTCTGGTCTTTGGCTGCGCCACTCGTGGACAATCAGAGACCTGTCCCAAAGCCACTCCAGCATTGTCTCTGCTTTATGCTTTCTGTCATTGTCACACTGAAAGGTGAACTGTCACCCCAGTCTAAGATGACATACACTCTGGAGCAGGTTTTCTTCAAGGACCTCTCTGTATTTGGCTACAATCATCCTAATGTCAATTCTGACCAGCCTCCCTGTGCCTGCCATTGAGAATCACCCCATAACATGATGCTGCCAACACCATGCCTCATTGTAAGGATGATATTAGGCAGGTGATGAGCAGTGCCTGTTTTTTCCAAGCATAGTGCTTGGAGTTCTGCCAAAAGAGTTACATTTTTGTTTCTTTTGAATTGTTTTCTTCATGCTGTCAATATCCAAGTGGGCTGTCATGTGTCTTGTATTGAAGGGTAGCTTCCATCTTGCCTCTCTATCATCGACGCTTGACTGATAGAGTTTTGCTGAGATTGCCATCCTTCCCAAATGTTCTCCCATCTCAGCAAGGGAACACAAGTAGGACATTGGTAGTGCAGCTGACTTGCAGTAAGGAAAACATGGGTTTGCACCCCTGGGTCCTCCCTGCGTGGAATTTGCAAAGTGCATAGTAGTAGTGAGAAAAGTGCTATGTAAATGTAAAGAGGTATTATACGCAGCCGGTGTGGTGTAGTGGTTAAGGCTGAGAACTTTAAACCCTGAGGTTGTAGGTTCAAATCCCACTATTGACGCTTTGTGTCTATGACCTGCCTGCGTTCCAATTGGAAAACCAAATGAAATGTAACCAATTGTATCCTAAATGTTGTAGTTAACCTTGGATAAAGGTGTCAACCAAATCAGCAAATGTAAATGCCAGAGTGACCATTGTATTCTTTGTCACCTCCCTGACCGAGGCCCTTCTTGCTCAAATCAGCTGGACGGCCAATGCTAGGAGTTCTGCTGAATCCAAACTTCTTCCATTTCACAGTTATTGAGGTCACTGTGCTCCTGGGAATACTCAAAGCTTTAGAAATAGTTGTATCCCTTTTCCCTGATCTGTGCCTCACCACAATTTGATTGTGGACATCGACAGATCATTCCTTGGATTTCATGGCTTAGTGTTTGTTCTGAAATGCCCTGTGAATTGTATGACCTTATATATACAGGTGTGTGCCATCCTAAATGATGTCTAATGAATTTAGTTTGACATACGTGGACTCCAGTCAAGTTCAGGACACGTCTCAAAGAAAATCAAAGCAAACAGTGACCCTGAACACAATTTAGAGTGCCACAGCAAAGAGTCTGAATGCTTATATGAATGACCAATTTTAGTTTTTGATTTTAATAAATTTGCAAACCTTTCTGAAAACATGTTTTCACTTTGCCATTATGAGGTATTGAGTGAAGATTGATGGGCAAAAATGGCTAATTTGTTTATGTAAAATGTAATCTACAACACAATAAAGTATACAGAAAGTGAATACTTCCTGAATCCACTTTATAAGGTGCCCAGAGAGGCCTACCGTATAACTTTCTGGGAAGTAATTTACTACTCCATTTTCATGTAGTGTATTTCTTTGGTCAATCGCCATAGAGCTTTGAACATAGTGATTTGCCACTCATACCTTTAAGTGAGCTTTTCACAGTGAAGACCAACACAAACTCCATTCCTTACATATTTACTACTCATGACTTATATTGTGCTTTTCACATGAAAGACCTCACCAAGCATCCTGCTCATTTATTTAGAACTATCCCCTTCACTTAGCATCAACAGTAACATCATTGATACTATACCTAGTATTTTTCACAAGAAACTTCATGAAAACATATTTTTCTTTTTAATCTACCTCTCGGTGTTAATAAAGCACCTTTCACATGAACTCCACAAAAACCATTTTCTTTACATCCTTTTATACTTTAATATCCACCTAAAATGTTTTTTCAGTTCAGAGACCTAAGTCTCTGGTACTAAACTAGCAGTCTGAGATGTGCCAGTCCATTGTGGGGCTAAGCTAAATCACTTCTTTTCAAAAAAAGTGCCTGTAGGAAAGAAATGATGATACTGTTCATGGCATCCATTAATTATCATAGCTGTTTTTTATTCCTCAGATCTTTGTGTAACATTAGCTGTGCATATCCTCCTAGAGAAACCAACCTGATGGAACGAAAAAAAGAGTAACTTCTGAAGTCTGTTTTTTTTATATAAAGTATTCCTTTTATATAGTTGGGGCTGCCCCTTCCAATACACAGATCATACACCGCGTGTAGGTCCTGTAATAAGAGAACTGATGTGGGGGAGCCCTTTGGAGGCTCACAGACTTCCACAATTTAGAAGTCTTCCCTGGAAAACAAATTGAATTACATGTTTTTGTTGCTTGATTACTTGACTTGAGTGAGGTAAATCCTCCCACAACCCTAATCTTAACCATAGTGTAACCAGACGTATCACATAACATCACTGAAGTATAATGTAAAGCATCAACCTCATCAACAAAGCAGAGCACTGGAGGTCCACAGCTTGACTCCATTTGGGTTATTGCTGTTTCATGAATCGCCAAATTAACATTTTTAATGGTCACCAGTTGTCATAATTTTCCATTAATGATCAGAGAGATGGCTTCAAGTCAACACCAGTCAGGAGCACAGAAAAGAAAAAAAATGAAAGCATGAAGAAGCAGTTCATGCTGCACTTGCAGATGTGTTTAAAAAACTAAATTTGCCCAACTTTCAGTAAGCCAGCTAATGTTATATCAGTTGCCATTACACTAAAGTTAGCAATTTACTGGAGTAACATTACCATTATGTATAATAGTTTTAATATTGAGTGTTTAACAGATATTATCTAATGCTACTGCACCCAGCTGACACATGGTTGAGGATTATTTATTACCACCATATAGACTTCAGGACCTATACAGGTTATTAAAGGCTGCTAATCTTAGTCAACATATTAAGTGCTCTGAGTGTTGATGCTTTGAGGACACCTTTGTAAATTTCACCCACACACAGACTCTCTTGCTTACCAGTTAGTTATTGGCTGAAATGTGGGAAAGCAACTTTGACATGCAGAAGAGCAATTAGCTCCCATTAACTTCAACTGTTGGTTATTTTATTGGCAACTAACACTACTGATTGAGTTGATGCTTTACTGCTATCTGCTGTCGTTGAATTGACAAAATTAATTTTAGATAAATTCATAGGTTTAGGTGATAAATTCACATGTTCATTTCTTAAATATAAAAAATTTACTGCATTAAGCAGGTTTATTAAGCACATTCAGTAGTAATATTAGTTATTATTTTAGTAGTGATAGTTGTCAGTCAGTCAGTCATCATCCAACCCGCTACATCCTAACACAGGGGTCTGCTGGAGCCAATCCCAGGGCGCAAGGCAGGAACAAACCCAAGGCAGGGCGCCCACACACACTGCACCTAACCTGCATGTCTTTGGACTGTGGGAGGAAACCGGAGCACCCTGAAGAAACCCATGCAGGCACGGGGAGATCATGCAAACTCCACGCAGGGAGGACATGGGAAGCAAACCCAGGTCTCCTTACTGCAAGGCAGCAGTGCTACCCACTGCGCCATAGATGTTTTCTTTTTTTTGATTATCTTATTATTATCTTTGTTAAATATTGTTAGTAGCAGTAGTGGTAGTAGTAGTAGTATTTTTTATTGATTTTATTAAACGCAAGTAACATTCCATACAATCAAGTCAAACTTAACAAGACTAAATTCAATCCAAAAATGATGTTTTTGTTTGTTTTTGTATCACGTCACAAATTATACTGTTGACTGAAGTGTAACAGCAAAATATCACCTTGGACTATTATTATTATTATTATTATTATTAATTAGGCCTTATTAAAGAAACAAATCAATTCAAATATCACTACCATTAAATGCCATTGAAGTCCAAATCTATGGGATGCCCTCTATATTGCAGCAACCCTCCCATTTAGCAGATTTTCAAAACTTTTAAGTTCATCAAGACATACTTGAGGTCATCCGTGGCACAACAACGTATAAGCAGCTTGGCTATCATGAGCATCAACTCAGACACTGCACAGAAGCTGTCGTGTGATGACTTAATAGATGACTTTGCCTCCAAGAAATGTAGATGTGTGCTGTTGTGATCTGCGAGAAAGGGACTAAGAAATCCCTAAACTTTCCCTTTCTCAATTTTTGATTTATTTTTAGAAAAATAATATTTGTATTTGAGATTCAAACTTATAGTTACGTTTGTGAAGTATCCTTCTTATGTCTGTTTATTATTTATTTATAAAGTTATTGATCAAATTAAAGCTGTTGTAAAAAATACTAATGTAGTGGATTCAGGGAGGGGTGGGGGATTCCACTTAGGGCCCCAGTTCGTCTAGGGCTGCCACTGTATATAGTGTCATTTTATAGTAGACACATTTCTGTGTTCTTAACAAGCACAGACACAGAGCGTAATTGCATTACATGCTGCAACATGGTAGGGTATCTTGCTGACCAGAAAAGAATCTCCCATTTCAGCCTCTCCATTTAGGGTAAAAGAAAGTTTCTTTTAATGTACAGAAGTCCTCAGGCTTGTGGTTTCTTTTAAATAAACTCAGCAGCCAAAATATGAATCAGTTTCATTCTAATGCTCTTTTAAATACACACACAGACTGTCCTTCCCTCATTTCAGTAGATATCCGTTTCTGGAAACACATTTTTTTTTGCGATGATCATAGGCTCCATTGAATACGACATTCACATCCAGAGCAGGGCAGAGTTCTGCCTATCTGATCACCTGGAGTATGCTGCTGCTGAGTATGTGAATTTCCCCTTGGGGATTAATAAAGTATCTATCTATCTATCTATCTATCTATCTATCTATCTATCTATCTATCTATCTATCTATCTATCTATATATCTATATATATATATATATATATATATATATATATATATATATATATATTGTGAACGCTGGCCCGGACACAGACAGACGGACAGCATTATTTCACCCAACACACTCTTTATTTTGCAATATTTACAAGTTCGTGTATCAACAAACCCCAGTGCCTCCAGCACTGATTTACCCAAGTCCAGGTCTTACAGTCTCTTTGCCTCTCTTTTCTGGCCGCCTCCAGTCCTCCCGCTAGCTCCGTCCTCTTCCACCCGACTTCCGCTCCAGACTGAAGGAGGCGCCCCTATATACTGCTCCCGGATGAGCACCAGGTTTTTTTGGCATTCCCTCCTTGGCCACGCCCCAGCGTGGCGGAAGTGCCGGCTGTCCTCCCGCAGCTCTCCGGGCTCCACAATAAGTCTTCCCCCCAGCACTTCCTGGTGTGGCGGAAGTGCTGGGCTCTAGGGCGCTGCCTGGCGATCGCCCTTGCGGTCTGGAGGAGGCACAAGCCCTCCTCTCGTCCTCCTGCCCCGGCCGGGACCACATATATATATATATATATATATATATATATATATATATATATATATATATATATATATATATATATATATATATATATATACAGTATATATAAATATTCATGGCAGGACATGATTTTGCCACACGGCACTTGGTTTATTTACAGTCCAGCACACAATGCTCACAGGGCAAAGCACAACACAGTCCCTTTGCCGCCAGTCCTTCTACCTCCACTCCTCCTCAAGAGCTTCGTCCAATTCTTCCCGAACTCGGGCCATTGAGTGGTGGTGGACTGGCCCATTTTTATATGGCACCCAGTAGGAGTCCAGATGCCCAACAAGCTTCTTCTGGCAGCACTTCCAGGTGTGGTGGAAGTGTTGCTAAATAGGGCCCTGCAAAAGTCCAGGTGCTCCCTGGTGGTGGCCACGGGTCCCAGAAGGGTTGAGATTCCATTCGCTTGACACATGGCCCCACTGGAAACCAAGGGGGCTGCCCTCTGTCAGTCTGGGGGAGAAAATGTCTTGAAAATACCCCCTCCCTCGGTCCTTCCATACTCAGGGCGTTCCGGCCTGGTAAAGGCAAGTTAAGTGATTTGCAAATGGTAATTGAAGGAGTCCAACAACTTACTTGTTAGGAAAATTGCCATCCTATGACAAGTCACTATTCTTCCCTGTACACTTAACAAAAACCCTGAGGCTGACCTTGAGTTCAGTGGTAGAAGCCTCGATTAAGTGCAGTTTGGTACCACAGAGGCCGCATAAAGAGACTGGGGATTGACTTTCAGTTTAATCAGTTGCTTTATGACTTTTCTACATGCCCTTCTGCTACAAAATGTGTTCCTCTTCAGCTTCACATCATGACCTTTCAGCTCTTTGTGAGCCCCCATTATATGAAGCTGCAGAACACAGTAAAAAATATAAGCTTTAAAGAAGGTGAGGCCTTTTGGACTACGGCCAGTGATTTACCCTCTCTGGCTTTTCTCCTTATGTCAGTAGATAATAAACTTTGACTGCAATGGAGATTATTCCCAGGATGGTTTGACTGAGGGAGGTGTTGGAGGCCTCACCAGACCTTATGATGAAATTCTTGTCTTAGAATTGTACATATTTTTCCTGTATAAATCAAAGAAAAGATTTTACAGTAGCTGAAATGAGTGGTTGCACCGTTATGTATTAACTAAGAGGCATGCAACTTAGTCCTACCTGGAAGGCACAGCTCAGTACCCATTAGCAGGACTTTAAAGTCTTAAAAAGACCCATCTTTAGTGGCATCCTACTATACTAATATATTGCCAGAGCTCCCAGATGAGTGTCTTGTTTTGTTAATAATTTTGAGTGACTGATGTCATTCAAATAACAGTTTTCTGCGACATGTCTGGGAGGGAGCCATGGCCTCATGCCAGGTACATCACATCGTTTTTTTCATTTATTATGTAGCAAAAGCAAAAGATACCTGTGTTTGTGATTATGTGACAATTTGCTGAGGATGGAGTGACAGCCTACAAAACATTTCAATAGCGGTCATTGGCACAAGGAGATGCAAGCATTGACTATGGGGGCATAAGTTCTGTTTAGTAGCTTAGATGTGGTTATTTAGTTATATGGTCTGACTGATTCCCTTAAGTGGTGTATCAAAGTTATAATTAACCTCTAACTAAACCCCCTTGGAAATGCAGTAGGTCATAATAACTTACAAACTGTATATGAGCATTCTGTTGTTTAATGAAGTCCCATGCTATTTTTTGAAATAACACAATGGAATGTTAAAGCTTAAAAAAAGAAACTAGTAATATCATAGAAAATCAAGCCTGTGAAAGTATAAATGGCAAACCACTACATGATGGTACACTAGTACCGGGGTAATTTATGAAATATGTTTATGTTATAAAATCACAAAGCTGTTTTACATCTATAGGAGGTTGGGTTCAAATCCAAAATTGCACAGTCCATTGACAACCCAACACAAACAAGTCTAAATCGGCAACCCAGTCAACAGTAATCCCAAAACAGAAGCATGAAATACATAAACCAGAATAAACACTGAAAAGCAATAATACTTAGACAATCCAGTAAAAATCAAACAATGAACAACTAAGGAACTTGCTTCCCAGTCTTAATTTATAAGCTGAGGGTGGTCCTTTAGCAGTGAATTAATGGTGGGCTTGCTTCTTTTGGTTCCACCTACAAAATACAAGATATATCAGAGGAGATACATAGATAATACCTAAACAGCACAGTACTAACAAACAAAAATAAACCCATGAAACAACCTTAAAAAGAAAAAAGGACACAAAAAGGAGGAAAATACACATAAGCCAGGGGGAAAATAACTGGCTAATACATAACATTGACAAAGGACACCAGGTTGGAGCTCCACCAAGTAGTGCTTGCATTGTGGTGCATGCTGAACTTTACAAGACCCCTATAATAAAGAACAGAAGAACATTAGAAATTTGATTAATAAGAGAGGACTATACAGTCAATCAGGCTAATTTCTTTAATTACTAGCTAGGCTATCCAAATATCTCATCCAGATACTCTATAAAGGTTGTCAAGGCTTCTACTTCACCTGCATGTCTTGGTAGATTTTTCTGTATTCCCACAAATCTTTGAATATTGAAGTTGAAAGAGTATCTGCTTTATCAATACCTTTGAGGATTTTTAAGAACTGGATTAGGTCTTCATGCACTCTCCTCTGCTTGAGAAGAAAATTTCTGATTTTGTCACAGTAGAACATGTCCTTAAGTCCTGGGATTCACCTGGTCACTCTTCTCTTCACAGCTTCAAGGACTGCTGTGTTTTTCTTGTACTGTGGTGACCAGAACTGCACACCAAACACCAGATGTGGTCTCAATAGTGCATTGTATTGTCTGAGTATAATGTCCCCTTTTTTTTTGCCCTTTTAATAGCTTAAGGGCTTGGCTTAGATGATGAACATGTTGTATCAACATAAACCCTAAATCCTTTTCAGAGGTTGCTTATTGTAGTACAGTGTTTCCCAATGTGTATATAATTGATATTCCTGTTGCCCATGTGTAGCACTTTGCACCTTTCTACATTAAACTGTATTCTCTATGTTTCCACCCAGTTTTGAAGCTAGTGTTACTAAATTTTTGGGTGCCTCCCTCAGTGTTTGCCATTCCTCCAATGTGATTGATATAAATTAAAAAAAGTAAGGGCCCTAAGACTGACCCCTAAGGAACGTCTCTGATGACCTCAATCCATATTTGTACTCTTTGATATCTGCTGGTTAACAAACTTGAGATCCGTTTTTTTAGGACACCTCTGATTCATACAGCTTCTACTTTCAGAATGAATCAGAGGAGGGCCACATAATAAGTACAAACCAAGCAGAGTGCGATTAGAGTCTGCATTTGAAAAGATTTCCGTTTTCACCCATCCACACTGCAACACTGATTTTAGAAATATATGGCTCTGGAGGGCGTTTTCAAAAGTCTCAGTTTTTGGAGGTTAAAATGCTTTGGGTAGTGTCGACGAAAGGTGAAAACAGAGACAAATGTCCGTTTTTAAATTAAAACATAGTAGTGTGGATGTAGCCTAGGATTGTCACCTAGCTACCCTCAGTTGGATTAAGTATTTATTGAAAACTAGCTAACCCGCGGCGTACCATACGTTGCATAATCAGGCCGGTTTTTTAATGATTTTTAAGCACAGGGAGAAAATTAACATTTGAAAAATCGGTAATGTAATAAATCAGCAAGAAAAGCAACATTGTAACAATGCACGGAACGAACCAACACACAATCGTCCGTGACTGAAAACTGACAGACCGCAATCGCGCCTTCTCTTGCCAGACGGAGGGATAGGGGTGCACGGCGCGGAGTGTAGAACGGGAGGAGAGGAGAAGGATGTCCATTCAGCTCCCTCCGTCATGCTAGTCTGCTGAATTCTCGTTCAGTATGTACTGCCCGCTCAAGTGCCCACCTCCAACTTGTCACTTGAGTCGTTGGCTGCTTTTCTAAATATAATCCACCAAGACAGCCGACCACGGTAGTAGTGAGGTGGGTGGGGGGTGTGCACAAAGGGTAGGGAAGCAACCAGTGGGAGCGTATGAGTCGCACTTAGTGTGAATTCCACGGTTTGCAGCCCGAATGGGGTTCAACGGCTTACCCACACCTCTCTGCGCCGGGTAGACACACACTTAATCTCATGCATAATTATTTATTAAATGCTAAACACTTCTGGAAAGACACGGTTGTCTAAAACGGGTTGATGTAAGAATACAACAGTAAGTGAATGAAAAGATGGAACTCTGGAGAGAGCAAAATACAACACAATAGTGAACCCGTGGCATAACAAACGCCACATAATTATTTATTGATGGTTGAACACTTCTGGAAAGACACAGTTGTCTAAAAAGGGAGGGTTTGAGGATACAACAGAAAGTGAATGAAAAGATGGAACTCTGGAGAGAGCAACATATACTAATTGTCCGTGAGTGAAGAAGACGCATGTTTGTCGCGGATGCGAATTGCTGTATGTAGTGTGTAAAACAGTTTGCTATGGTCCACGCGGTCATGCGTCGTAACCGAAAACTCGGTTTTTAAAGGCTGTTTACTTCATTGTGTTTTAACCTCAGTTGTAAAGGATTGTTTTAAGGATTCCATGCAATACCCCTCGTAAACTGTTTTACACGCTGCCTATGACGACTCACCTCCACGAGAAACATGCTTCTATTCTTCTATGAACAGTCAAGGTGGCTCAGAGGTACATGAGGCCTCTACGACAGACGAATATAAATGACGCCGTTCTTTCTGTGTCGTCGCGTCTGAGTTGGTGGGTGTGGCTCTGCGAGTTGTTGTCGTATCTAATGGACTTGGAGTGGGTGGGTGTGGCTTCTCCCTGCATGCACCATAGGTCTCTTACTTGTCGGCGGCTTAGTGAATCGCTTTCCATGGGTGTCTTGCCTTAGTGAATTATATATATAGATGGCTCAGTAGAGAACTTCAAAGCATTAACAATAAAACATAATAGTCTTCAATTCAGAGTTGCTGGGGGGACAAGACTTTCCTGGCAGCATTAGGTTCAAGGCAGGGACCAGGCAGAACTGCGCACCAAAGGCCCCACTAATGCACACACCTCAGTTGTGAATCAATATTAACTAGTAAAGTTCCTGATTAATTTTTTTTTTGCCATTGAAAATCATTGCTGTCCTCCCTAACTCGCCTCATCAGTCTTGCTAATGCATGAGTTGCCTCATAATATCTAACTTATTGAACACATGACCCTGAGATGCAAGCTGTGTCGTGAAAGGCCCAGCTCTGAAATCCTAAATTAATGAACTGCTAATCCACAGGCCTGCTTCCACATATCGAGCTCTGCAGATGACAGGCATGTGCTGAACTCTCTGCTCCAGATGTATCAGCAATTTGGAGCTGCAGGAGCGAAAAGCCTTCCTGTCTCTCAAACAATTGCTTCTAATTGTATTTCTGACAAAATAAGGAGCGTTAACGGCTGGTATTATACACTCTGAAGATGAAAGATCCCTAGTACACCACTGCAAACAACAGAGTCACACAGCATAATCATGGAAAACCTTTTCATATTGACTCTTGAAAAAACAAAATTACAGACAATGCTTCACCAACGGCACTCAGTGCTCCATCATCTGCTGCTCCTGACAAAGGAATTGCATTTTCTTGCGTTTTCTTTGTCATCTCCACAGTAATTGGATCAATCTCAGTCAGTTGCACTAATTCAGTAACATCCAATATTCATTCTTTCTGATGCTCTGGCAATTCATTCTTTCAGTATTTATCATAAACAATATGATAAGGTGCTATAGAAAATGGAGGTGAGCAGCAGACACGTTTAGTATTTTCAGACATACTAAAACACATACATGCTGTGACAGATAGGGGGCGCTGTCGTCCCCTTGAACCCTCAGATTAGACGCCAGACACCAGATTAAAGTCCAAATTATTCATTTATTTAGACTACACAGTGCACAAAGCACCCTCCACTCCACTATACTCATAAACACAATACAATTCTCAATAATCAATACACAATAAATCCTCCACTCTCCTAGACGCGTTGCCACCCTTCCTTACAGCTCAGCTGACCCATGTGGGATCTCTCACAGTCTTTTATCGATCATTATCCAGAAGTGCTTCTGAGCCCTCAGGTCACGTGATTATCCAGCACTTCCGGGTCACGTAAAAAGTCCTCTTCTTCATCCCAGAAGTACATCATTTCCCCTGTCGCTGTGACTAAGACGTAAGTCCGGGTTATAGGGCAAATACACATCTCTGAGCCTCCCTGCAGCGTCTCCTGGCGGCCCTGACGTTATCTAGCAGGGTTGTGTACTAAAACTACATAGTCCATGATGCCCTGCTGGAATTCGGGGCATCTCCATGTTGCAGGGAGGGCTCCCTCTGACGTCCTAGGGGTATTGGCCAGGATGAATGTCTGGCCATAGCCCACAATGCACAGCTACTTCATGCCAGTCAATCAATACCAATGCCAATCAAACTTATTCATCCATCCATTTTTGAGCCCACTTACTCCACTTCATTGTGGCTGATGGGATGGAGTTGTCATAACAAATTGCAGGGTATCAGTCACACAAATAAGAATTTTTTAGCCCAAAATTAAAAGTTGTGAAACTGCATAGGGAACCCCAGTCCAGGGTAGGACAGTGACACTTTTGAGTTGAATTATCGGCAAGATCAAAGTGGGATTTGTGCTTTGTGATGATTAGAATTTAGAAGGTGGCTCCCTAACAGACAGTGTTAGCACTCGTCTGAGCCATATGGGCCCTTGCTGCATACTCTTCAATGTCTGTTGTTTGCACTGGCAATGATGAATGTGCTCTGTTCTGGGGAAGAAGACAGAAGTATTGAGATAAGGCTAATATATTCGCTAACTGTGGACCCGGACACTCACTGTACTCTGTGCATGTGACAGTAATGATCCTTTAAATCTATGAATAATTGGGGGGTTTACTTCATTCCCCCAAATCCACAGTAGGTGTGTATCATGCATCGGGGCAAAACAAGCTGTTTTGAAGTGGGTATGCAAAATTTGTCTTTTTATTCAATACTATATATATGTTCTTCAGTCATTGATTTTTAAGGATTGATGGTGTTCATTCCAATTCAGTCAGGAGTATGGTGGTGGGGGGGAGTTCTGGGAGGACAGCCGCAGTCAGTAAAGAGTAAGTCTCTTTTTTAAACAGCCCCTGCATTGGGTCCCCTTTGCACCCCTGGATGGCATCTTTGAGTGGCATGGCTGACTGCCTCCCTGTTTGAGCGTCTTTGTTTTAAATCCTGGGCATGTACAGAGTACGAATATTGTCCCTTTGTCTGAGTTGAATTTTATTTTTGTTATTTTGTCTTGTGGTTGTCCATTTGAGTGTCCAATCACTTTGATTGTTGAACTTCAGTTGTTTTCTGTTTTTTTATACTTTAGACCAATGGTGTTCAGATTTGGTCCTTGTGGGGCTGCGATGGCTGCAGGTTTTTCTTGTGTTCCAGTTGTTTAATCAAAAGCTAGTTCTTGCCAATGAACAGATCTTATTTCATTTCATGGTTTGTTAGTATTTTCATTCTTCCAAGTCATATTATTCTTACACTGAAAAATATGTGGTCCTCCGGTCCTCCCAAGATCAAGGTTCCAGCACCAGTACTGCGCGAATACCAACAGGTTGCTGCACTGCATGTGTCTGACAGGCAGTGGATGCCAAAGCTGTCATTCTTCTTCATCCCGTCACATAATCGGCTTCTGTAATTTGCTTCATGCTCAGCCGCCATGTCACCTTCTTGATTATTTTTCCTATGCACTTTACTGTAAGAAACACACAATCCCTAAACTCTTTGCAGAGACCAGAACTGTCATTCTTATTCCTGTCACATAATCAGCTTCTGCAATTTACTTCATGCTCAACAGCCATGTCAACTTCTCGATCATTTTGTCTATGAAGTTTACCGTAAGAAAGACAAAAACCCTGATAACTTTGAAGTGGCCAATACTGTCATTCTTCTTCTTTTTATCATGTAATTGGCTTCAGCAATTTGCCTTATGCACAGCAGATCTGGCCCCAGTAGTTTGTGAATACATGAAGGTTGCGCTAAGCGTAAGGTGGAGTTGTCAATTTTCTTCGCTTTGGCTCTCTTTCTGTCAGCAATGGTATGCAGTCAAGAAGGACCTCAAGCCTAATCTTGTCACCAAGATAGCCTGCACCTCCAATTTGAGGGCCGTGTTATGCATATTACATCATTAGCTCTCAATTAAGACCAAGATCAAGGATTTTTGTGTGACAGAGGCAACACCCTTAGCATTTGCTAATACTATATGAATAGTATTTGATAATATAGAATAGATAGATTATAGATTTTTCCTTTCCAATGATATTCTCCAACTGATTTGTCACCTGTCACACTTTTAAGAATTTGCAGTCTGCTATTTTCTCTTCCATTTCTTTATGAATATTTTTTTAGAACAGTGCATGATAAATACTGAGAGGTGTGAATGTGAGAATGTCATGCTGAGCTGCTGCTTCCTTGGGCATTTGTTTCTCATTTTGATTGGTGATTGGCTAAGAAAACAAACATTAGTTAAAAAAGTGAATGCAGCTGGTTAAGTACTGAGAATCTTAACAAGCAAAACAATTAAAATGAGGTACAACAAATGTTACTTGAGCAGTAATAACTTTATCAGCAATAAATGGCTTTTAATTAAGAAGTTGGGTTGGAACAAAAACCTGCAGTCACTTTGGGTCTGCACGATTGATCTTGTGAACCATTTAATTTAGAACAACAGAGACACCCATTGCTGAACCCCTGCTCAAGCTTGCTTCACTAGCAATCAAATGCATGGACGTGAGCACTGGCCAAGGTGAATGATTACAGAGCAGTGAGGCGGAACAAGCACACGGGCTGCTGTGCCACCCTTTGTTTTTGTTTTAGCTCTCATCGCACAATTCTTTGTTTGGAAGTGTTTGTTACAAAACAATTGTGTTGTTGGTTCAAATATACCCCCTCCTTACAATACACATCTGCCATGCAGAATCAGCTAAAATGATGACTAGAAACTGTCACAGAGTCCTTGCATGCTGTTCACCCTTCCTGATGTAATCCCTTCAGGGCTTTGAGTCCAGGCTGAATGGAGCAATATTTGTCAAAATGTCTGTAAAAACAAGACGGGCAGGTGATCAACATGCCTCATTGTGTCCTCATTTAAACCTGAAATCCTGAAACTACTTGTTGTGGATGTGTGACAGTTCAATTTGTCGTGTACCAGTCTTGGAGTGGCCCAGCATGGGAGCACAGTGGTTATTCCAGTTCACTTTCCACATTCCAAAGATGTGCCCAGTAGGTTGACTGATGGTTCTAATTTGTTCCAAAATGTCTGAGTTTGCTTCTGATGAGCTGCTGCCTGTTCCAAATGGGCTCTAGCTCTTTGTGATTCCAAAACTGTAGTAAACAGGTTCTGAAGATGGATAGATTTATGTTTCTTGAAGCAACACATGAAAGATGTTTTTGGCTCCTGTCCTGCTGAGAATTTTAAAAGACTGTGACAATGTGACGTCAATGCCATTGAAGGCATCCTTTTAGATAGCATAGTTGTTCTGGCTAAGGCATTGAACCTTAAACTGGTTGGACCTTAAACTGGACCTGAAACTATCAGGATGCTAATTTAGTCATCACATGTGACTTTCATTACACAGGTATACATTGAAAAAAGTTTAGATTATTTAATATGATTTTTATATATTTTTGGGAACTGAATTCACATTACATCTTTTCACAAAACATATCTTATAGTTGTCAACTTTATTTTTTCATTGCCTTCACTCAGAGCCAGTCAATCCATTGTATAAGGGGCACCATTTACGAAAGTCAAGTTGAAGGCACTCTAGACACCGGGGTAATGGATCTGGTAATGGGTGTGCACCATTAATAAAAGTAATAAACCCCCAAGTTGTGTCAAATTCTGATGATACTGAGTGGTCTCTGCCACCCACTGAAACCCATTTATGAAAATAAAAGTGTGTACACTCTATACACTAAGGGTCACGTACTCCTTAAAGCCCATAGTATATGCACACATGTGTGCAAGTTTGTGTTATTTAATTGCCTTGTGTTCTGAACATCGAGAGGGACGAAACCTCCTGCCCATGTGTTGATGTTGAATTATACCGACTACCCTTTATGGACAATTAGTGGAGACATCTGTCAACCCCACGTATAATTAATCAGATATCACTTTTTTATTTTAATGGTAATTTGTTTGAATTTAATATCTTCTAATATTAAATCCATGTTAGTTCTAGTTATATAAGATAACTAGCAAAATACCCGCGCTTCGCAGCGGCGAAGTACTGCCTTAAAATTTTTATTAAGAAGAAAATTAAACCTTTTTAAACTGAGGGAAAATATACCAATAATTATTTGTTATGGATCTCTTTGTGAGTTCGGCCCTCCGGTTGTAATATGACCAAGCTGTGCTGAGCTTACTCTTGAGCATGCAACGTACAGTTGGCCATGTGAACAGTAATCTTGTTTCAAATCTCACAGCTTGGATTGCTGCTGTCATAATCAGTTTGAGTTTCATGGTTTGTTTCAATTACGACAGTATTTGTAGGACTTGTGTTGAAAAGACATTCAGCATCTGTCAAGCGTTGTAAGCATACAACCGGTTTCATCGATAACTTCACATCCAGCTTTTGACAGCTTAAACATTCATAAACATCAAAGTGTCCACTACTGAAATCGTCACCTATGAATCTAAGATGTTTAAAAGGCATTGGCGGTTGTCGAAAGTTGTAAAATATTTGGCCATTTCGGTACACTTGAAAGCGACAACCGAACAATTCAACGGCAGCCATCAACTCACATGCAGATCCATAGGTGAAGGGCTTAAGCATTTCACTCGTATAGTGCTCCTGCGTAGTAGAATTATCTCCTGTACCGTCATCAGTCCAAACCTTGAACCTGTCCCAGTCATTCAATACATAAGACACAATGTTCCTCCGGATATCAAGAGTGAGCCTGATATGGCCGTGCAATATGTAACAAAGAGAATGGAAAAGGCAGGTGCCATCTCCGGGCATGGAAATCACTCGGTAAGTGACAGTTCTTTGATCGATGGTGATCACCTTGATAGACATGTTGATGGGGTTACGTTTGGAATGATAAAGGAAATGGGTACCTAAACAATGTAAAGTAAGTCTAAAATACCTACACAATAACTATAATCGTAATAAATGAACAATAAAACAGCGGAGAAGCCGTGGATTAAATTAAAAGGCTGTATTATCAGCAGGGAGACGTGAATCCCGTGGCGTAGCAAGGAAGGGAATGTAGAGACTGGAGAGACGGACGCCCTTATATAGGCAGGCAGCCAACAACGTGGGAGGCGTTGGGATGGGGGACCCAACGCCGCCTTACACGGTGACACGGTGACCGAGCTGCAGGCTATGGACGTATATATGTACGTAAGTACGATTCAGTTAGCGATGGGAACCCGCATATTAAATTTCTTGAAGATGGGCCCATAAGTAACAAAGACCGTTGAAAAGTTCAATATGGCGGCCAACAGTGGCATCATACCACTGAAAAAAGTATATACATTGGTTTCTGTTAGCGCAGGGAAGCCGTCTACCAAATTTCGTGAAGATGGGGCCATAAATAAGAAAGTTCAACATGGCGGACGTTGTCGACCGTTATGACCGTTACGCATAGAATTTCGAAATGAAACCTGCTTAACTTTTGTAAGTAAGCTGTAAGGAATGAGCCTGCCAAATTTCAGCCTTCTACCTACATGGGAAGTTGGAGAATTAGTGACGTTGGAAAATTCAATATGGCAGCTGACAGTGGTGTCATACCACCGAAATAAGTACATACATTGGTTTCTGTTAGTGCAGGGAAGCCGCCTACCAAATTTCGTGAAGATGGGGCCATAAATAAGAAAGTTCAACATGGCAGACGTTGTTGACCGTTATGGCCGTTACGCATAGAATTTCGAAATGAAACCTGCTTAACTTTTGTAAGTAAGCTGTAAGGAATGATCCTGCCAAATTTCAGCCTTCCACCTACACGGGAAGTTGGAGAATTAGTGACGTTGGAAAATTCAATATGGCAGCTGACAGTGGTGTCATACCACCGAAATAAGTACATACATTGGTTTCGGTTAGTGCAGAGAAGCCGCCTACCAAATTTCGTGAAGATGGGGCCATAAATAAGAAAGTTCAACATAACGGACGTTGTTGACCGTTATCAACTGTTATGACTGTTACGTGTAGAAAAAAACCTGCTTAACTTTTATAAGTAAGCTGTAAGGAATAAGCCTGCCAAATTTCACCCTTCTACATACACAGGAAGTTGGAGAATTAGTGATAAGTGAGTGAGTCAGTCAGTCAGTGAGTGAGTGAGTCAGTGAGGGCTTTGCCTTTTATTAGTATAGATAATATCAGTATATAGCTGAAAGATCTGTGTACCTTTCTGGGTCAGCAGTCAAGGCATATACATGAGTACATAATGAGTGGGACAATAGAGCCAAGAATTGACATTGGGTTCAGAAGGACTGAACAGTTAGAAAAAAGTTACAACTTGGTGCCAAAAATGTCATCAGGTCTAGCTTGATGGATCCAGATAAAGTGCTGCTACCTCCTCTTCATATTATGTTTGGATTAATACAGCAGTTTGTCCAAGTCCTATCAAAAGATGGTGCCTGGTAAATTTATTAATTATGAAACTTTCCTAAGTTTGTCTGAGGCTAAATTGAAGGAGGACATTTTTGCCGGACATCAAATTAGAAAACTGATATCTGATGGAGAATTTGATTGTTGCACTGAATGACCTTGAATGACCTGAGACTTGGGCATCGTTCAAAGAAGTAAATTCTGAGTTTCTATGTAATAGTAAAGATTCAAATTATAAAGAAATTGTGAAAAATGTATTTGTTAAGTTTAAAGAATTGACTTGCAGCATGAGTCTCAGTGTTCACTTTTTGGATTAGCATTTGGAATTTTCCCTATAAATCTGCGGTGGGCTAGCTCCCTGCCCGGAGGTTGTTTCCTGCCTTGCTCCCTGTGTTGGCTGGGATTGGCTCCAGCAGATCCCTGTGACCCTGTAGTTAGGATATAGCGGGCTAGATAATGGATAGATGGAATTTCCCTAAAAATCTTTGTGTGGTGAGTGGAGAGCATGGCAAAAGATTCCATCAGGAGATCAAGGACATGGAAAGAAGTTAATTGGGGCATTGGAATGTCAGTACATAGGAACGCATTAGAAAAAAATGGACAAATGACAGTAATCCAAACAAAATTTTGGATTAAAGAAACTAAGAAGTGACAGAAACTGGTCATAAGTAACAGTAACCTCAACATATCTGCTACTTTGGATCTGCTATAATCTGCATACCTGTGTAAGAGATGTTTGGATGATGTCATTTACATTACCCTAAACACTGCTCTGGGACATCTGGAAAGGAAAAACACCTATATCAGGATCCTGATCATTGACAGTAGCTCTGCCTTCAACACCATTGTGCCCACCAGCTTGTTGCTGAAGATCAGAGACTTTGGTATGAGCAGCTCCATCTGAAACTGGGTGTTGGATTGCCTTGATGATTAGACCCCAGTCAGTGAGAAATGGCGAAAGATAACTCATCGACACTGTTCAGCAACATTGGTGCTCCACATGGCTGCTGCCTCAGCCCACTGCTAGACTGTGTAGCAAAACATGAATGTAACAGCATTGTCAAGTGTGTGGACAACAGCACTGTGACAATGGTGAGGCTGCCTACAGGAGGGAGGTAAAAGACCTGACTGCATGGTGCCTCAACCTCTCCCTGAATGTCGACAATACAAAGGATTGCTGTTGTTGACTTCAGAAACAACAAAGGCAGTCAAGTTCCTCTCCACACCATCAGCTACCCTGTCTGGACAATTAACAGCTTCAGGTTCCTGTGTGTCTAGATCATCAACTGCCTTTTGTGGTTAGTCAACACCATCTACACACTTGAAAAGGCTCAGCAAAGGAGACTAAAGAGCTTTGGTGTGGGAACCAAAACACCAATGAACTTTTACCGCTGCAGGCCCGCACCTAGGGGGGGGACAACCATGACACATTTTCAGGGGCCCGAGCTAGATAGGGACCCGCCCTTTTTTGAGTTTTTTTTTTTTTTAAATATACGCACATATTTGAAACACGAAAGGGGCCCCGAACTCTGTCAGTGGCCTGGGGCCCAGAATTTCCTAGGTGCAGGCCTGACCGCTGTACTATTGAATGTCTCCTGACTGATTGAAATTGAGTGCGGTTTGGTAACCTGACCTGCCTGGTTTGCAAACTTCTCCAAAGAACTATCGGTACAGCTTCTAAAATCATTGGAGTTGACCTTCCACAACTTCAAGCCATCTACTCTACCAGGTGTCCGAGGAGAGATGTATCCATCATTTCTGATCACAACTCATCATAATGTTTTCAATCCTGTCTTTTGGAAAGCCCCCTAAGAGTCTCACCACTCACTCCACTGGCTTCAGGGACAGCTTCTTCCCCCAGGCCATAAGCTCACTGAACTCCCAGTAATCTGATCCTACCTGCCTTGCACTATGTGCTGTACCCACCTGTTGGTTTTTGTATTATTGTACTGTACATTACTTTTTTTAACATTTATTTATTGTTTACCTTCTGCTACCCTCAACTTTGGCAGAAGAATTTCACTATGCTCTCGTAGTGTATGTGACAATAGGTCTCTAGTCTAAACTAGAGAAGTTATGTACAGTAAAAGAATTCACTCGACACACTTAAAAAGGTTTGGGGCAGCCACCCGTATATTATTCCTGGCTGCAAAAGAGTCTTTGTAAAATACAGAGATGTTCTCTATATCGAGTCCAAAACAGAACTGAAGAAGGGTTGACAAGATGGCGGCTTTAAGGGATAGGACAGGAAGTGATGTAAGGGGACCGGAAGTGATGTTTCTTCATTAGTCAGCCGTAACTGGAAGTGATATACTTCTAGGCGCCGGAACCGGAAGTGACATCATCTGTTTTAAATCAGACAGGTTTTCTCTCAGCTGGTCTGTAGAGATAACAAGAGAAGGTTTAGTGCACCCCGCCACCCCCTGGCCTGGTGTGGAATTACCTTTGCTTGGTCCATACAACATCTTCCTAGTCGCACGTGTGTGACAGTACGTGTAAGTCAATGATGTATTGTTTTCTTTCCATATATGTTTAAAATTTTAGATTTACTTAATATTTTTATATTAAAATGATTTGGAATAATATTGTATACTTGAATGCATTGTGTAATTTTATCAATATTGTACATAATGTGACAAGATGAAAACATTCTCATGATATTTTGTATTGTGATCATGAATGCAAATTAACTATTAATTAATGACAATTAAAACTGTAGACTCCTCCTATGAAGTCAGTAGACTGATTGGGACAGCATGGGTGGTCATTAGGTCGCTGGAAAGGAGTGTGTGGTGCTCCCAATATCTATGAAATGGACGAAAGTGTAAGTCTTTAGAGTCCTGGTGCTTCCTGTCTTGCTGTATGGTTGCAAGACATGGACGCTATCCAGTGACCTGAGACGAAGACTGGACTCTTTCGATACTGTGTCTCTTCAGAGAATCCTTGGGTACCGCTGGTTCAACTTTGTATTGAGTGAGCGGTTGCTCATGGATTCCCGAATTAGGCATATTACCTGTATTGTGAAGGAGCATCAGCTGCGACACTATGGCCACGTGGCGCAATTCCCAGAGGGTGATCCAGCTTGCTGGATCCTCATTGTTGGGGATGCGAGTGGCTGGACCAGTCCAAGAGGAACGCCCACGTAACACCTGGCTGCAACAGATAGATCCCAAGCTGTTTTGTCATTTGGTGGGTGTGGCAATACACTGTACCAGTGCATGCTCCCTAACCTGACCTGAATTAAAACACACTTTTTATAAGTTTAATTTTGCAGACCTGTGTGATGTGCCAATTGTACAAAATTACATTTAAATTATTGTAATGAATGCTGACCTTATAGTTTGTCTTGGATGAAGGCATCAGTCAAAAATACAATGAAAACGAATGATACATTAATGGGGCTTCACATGGGAGTTGAGTCACTCCACACAGCATACTAGTCTAGTTTTACAAGAGAATCTTTAGTTTAATTGTCATCTGTCCAGCATGATATGCCTGTTTTTCACATTGATGCCATTTTTATACTGAGTGCATCCTGCCAGCTCCTTTCAATTTGGTTTTATGCACTGGATAACATTTGAACAGCTAAGAACAGGCAGTGGGAAGAACACAAGATGTACTCTACATGTGTTCAATTGTCTGCAATATTGTTATATGTTACATTGTTATCTAATAATATACAGTATATATTATCATTATTAGTACATTACTTATTATATGTTGTTTTCTAGTGTAAAATCATTAGAAACCACATTTTCTAAAATGATAAAACTTTACTTACAGACTCTGTGCTTTCTCAAAATGGTGTCCATTACTTTTAGCTCTGTGAAAAGCAATTCAGATTGTGCAGTGAGGCGCTGTAACTTGTCAAACATGTGAAAACATATTAGATGCAATTTTACCCAGCAAAGTCCTGCTGGTACAGCGTCTGATCAAGTCACCTTTGGAAGGGCTTTACAGTTGTGGTCAACGTTGTTAGCTTCTTTGGATTTTAGGTATATTGTGTCTAATTTCTCTTGAAAAGAGGGCAGTGAAGAGTTGTGTTCAGCATAGACTCATTTCTTTGATACAAGTAGCACAAAATAAAGCATAACATTAACAATGTTAAAAGACAATATTTGGAAAATGCAAATGTTGGCAGGACACAATTATTGTTACCTTCAGGTTAATTGAAGAAATTAGGCTGACCTGCAATAAATTGCTATTACATGAATTAACAAATTGAATTAAAGGTTTAATGCTTAAAAAAGGTTACAGTACTTTTGGTGCCAGTTCCTTAGTGACAATATCAAAGATAAGAGAGCTGTCTGAAACCATCCGATAAACTATTCTTACTAAATATAAAAATGCTCAAGGGTACAAGGCCATTTTCAGAGAATCTGTCTATCTTGTTTCCATCGTTTGTAGACTAAGAGGTTTGCCGCTTATGGAACTGTCAAACCAGAAATCTTTGAAGTTTGGTATAAACTGTTGAAAAAAAATCATATAACATATTCAAGGGGATTCAACCTGACCTGGGGTGATCTTGATAAACCTCACAGGAAACCAAGAAAGGTTTTATAGCAAAAAATAAAAAAGACCCACTGTTCAAAGGCAAACATAAAAAGTAATAACTTATCTTTACTCAAAAACACCTAGTAGAAACAAAATTGTTTTCAAAATGTTCTGTAGACTGATGAAGCCAACAAGGAGCTCTTTGGCAATGCAGAACAGCTATTTGTTTATGGGTGATATCACACCTGTGCATCAGGGGATCACCTTCTAGGCTCATCAGAGGTAAGAGATACCACCCCAGGGCAAAAGGGGGCTCTGCTGCTATCAGTATCATCTGTATTCTCACCTGAAGTACTGGGAAAATGCCCAGTGAGTGCAACTGACTCCATCCCTTCCAGCTACATCCCTATGAAGAATCCAAATGCCCCAGAGAGAGAGGCGTCTCAGTCTGAACCCGAACTTTGTAGAGGATGAAGATCTGCTCTACCGAACTATTGAATCCTGGAGCTGAGAAGGCTATGGCTTTTTTTTTTTTTTGCACCATTGAACGCCAGTTTTTTTTGTTCTTTGTTTTTCATAGCATCCAAAATAGCATTAAAAGAAGTGACCTGGCTGTCACCCCATCATTTCCTTAGAGTCCTCTTGTGTCCTTCCACTCACCTACTGTAATGAAATGTAGCTTATAAGATAAAGAACAGCCTGTCTACAATCTGTTATGATCACCCTTTATTTTTTATTTTTTGCATCTTCCTGTGGTTTCATGATGAATGTATACATCTTTCAAAGGGGTTTTAATCCAAGTACTTCAAATCTTATATTTATTTTTCATTTCAAGTAAGCTTGAGGGAGTTTAAATATTTTTATGTAATTTACATAATTTACATTATTTACATGTGACTACATTTTTGTTTTTCTGGTGCACTGCCATTTTGGGTTAGATTTTATGTGTAGTTATGTACCCAGAAAGACTGAATGTAGAGAGGCAGAATGTAACATCACAACCACAGCTGCATAAAGTTCTGAATTATTCAAGATTAAGGATACTTAAAGTGTTGGTATGTAAATATTCACTACAAGAACTGCAGTTTAAGATCTTAGCATTTTGTATTTTGAGGCTTTAATTCCTCATTAGGGTACTGGTCTTAACAACAGATTGGCATGACATTTTGATAGTTTAAATTTGCATGAATTTTGACTATGTCTTATCTTCTGGTCCTACCTCGTTCATTAAAATCCATGCTGTCTCACTTCCCGAGTCTGTGTACAGTTAAATTTGGTTGAGGTTCTCTAGTATTAAGGGACTGCTTTGCTGGCTCTGGCACTGGAGTCCTTAAATGTTTTAAGGGAGTCAAGAAAACCAAGCATTTCCAGTGCATTTTTCAAGCAAATTGTCTATAAGGACAAACATACATCAAAAAGCACAAAAGAATTGTTAAAAAGGAAAAACAAATTGTGTTAAACTGGCCAGTAACAAGTCCTGATCTCGATCCCATTGAAAATCTTTCAATCTGCAATTGGTTAAAGTAATCCTGCAAAATCTCATGAGCAAAGACAAGTTGTAAATGAGTAGTGTGAGGAAAAAAAACCAGCAGAAACATGCAAAAAGCATATAGAAAACTACAAGGAACATTTTGAGTTGTTATCACTACCAGCAGTTATGCAACCATCTAATAGGAAAGGGGGGCCTTTAATACTGTCCAAGTGTTATTTTCATTTTCTTCTGTCAAAGTGCAGGTTGAGCAGACAGCTTTTTGTTTGGATAATATTGTGATGATCAAAAGTCGGTACATCTCCAATTATTTCTGAGGATATTAGACAAGTTATTTCTCAGAAAAACAAAGGACAGCAATATTACTGACCACCGTTCAGTAAGACCACACTTAGTCAGTATTCTATGCATTCCATAATATCTTAGCTGTGACCTTAACCAAGGGAGAGGACCACTGGAAGGCTACAAGCAGGCATGACATGTTAGGAAAAATGTTATGTGTGAGTGTGTGAAATGTTCTGACTGTGCCTGCCTGTGTGACTAAAACATTCTGTACTATTTAATCCCAGCACATTTACTATGGAGACCATGAGATGACAATTCCTTTTACCTTTGTTCTTTTATAAGAATTTTTATATAAGAAGTTCCTTTTTAAAGAATAAGATATTTGTCAAATACTTTTACTCTGTTTAGCTGTTTTGGGACTTTTAGTTATACAAAGATGCAATGCAATTCCCTTGCCGCTGGAACTACAGACAGACATCATCCAGAACTGACTGCTACTGTGTTTCACTTCTCCTATTAGAGGGTATCTCCTCTTTTCTCTGTACCCTGGATGGCAGGATCAAGCAAAAAGGCAGGAAGGGGAAACAAGTAATAAACTTTTATTCAGTCTGCATTGTCTTTAACATTCTTAAATATTTTTATATACCAAAAAGTGAAAGCAAATAAAGGTAAATGTGCATAACAAATCAATTAATACAGCCTGGAATTTTTAAGGAGCTGTTCTAGATGATGTTTAATGTGTGTGGCTTTGAGTCTTACATCGCTGCATCTTCTTGATTCTCCCTTCTTCTCCTTCTTTCGGGTCCTTCTTCATACAAATACATACAGGTAGCTATACTAAAGGATTTACCATCTATCTGTATGCTGTTCAGTGTAGACTAATGTATCTCTTCGCCATGTGAGCTTCTGTAAGATCATTGCTGTTTCACGCTCTTCGGTCTGCATAGAAAAAATCACCTGTTGACATACAGGTTCTATTAGGTCCAACGTTTTAATAAAGGATGTCTATCTTGTGCTCATTGCACAGTATGGTTTTATTTAAAAGAGAATTTCCACTACATCGATGTTGCCAGCCGCTACCCATTAAGCTCCTGCAGTCTGTCCTGACTGCCAGTGAGGTTTCAATTTATTTTTCATTGTTTAAATCAACAGAGGACACTGCTGTCTGGTGGCTATTACCTGTCTGTACAGAGTGTGTATGTTTTCTCCATGTCCAAATAGTTTCCTCTCATCTTCCAAAGCCACTTATGTGAGGGTATGGTTGGTGACTCTAAAATGGCCCTGTGTGTGTTTGAATGTGATTCATCATAATGGCATGATATTCTGCCCTATGTATGAAGGTAGGCTCAAACTCCCAACAACTCTGGAATGGATAAATAAGGAGGTTCAGGAAATGAGTGGATGGGTGGATGTGTGTTCTGTAAACAGAAATTCATTTTACCACGCTGTACTTACATGATGTTTTTATGCCTCTTCAGAAAAAAGCATTTTATCCATTCACTACACATGGATATACTGAGTCGGCTGTTTCCTTTTATGATGTACTTCTATTTGCATTTTGTTAATTGTCAACTTTATAAGAAGCCTTTCAGAAACAATTAAGTGAGCAAACTCTTAAAAGCGAGTGAATTAAAATGAAGATGAAAATAAAGAGAACAAAAACGATCCTGTGTGCTAAAAGCTATGGCAACCCTCCTCATCGTCCTACATTACTTGCAAAAGTTAATCTCATTCCACAGTGTATGTCTGACTCAGCCAAGAGAGATGAATGAAATAAGATGACTAAATTGACAAAGTGGGTGAGCGATTTAAATGGAGTTAGTGAGGCTAGGAGCCCCATGATCTCTTGAATACTGACAACAAACACGCCTACTGTGATGGGGCAATGTCCACCATGCTGAAACTCAGCAGATTAGTTTGTTTTAGGAGATTAGAGCACTAACATGTAGAAATATACAAGAAGAGACACAAGGCATGGCAAGGTTTGGGGCAGCCACCCGTTTAATGTGGTTTCCTGGCTGCAAAAGCAAATGATTCATGTAAGTCAAGTTTACACAACAGAGTCCAAAACAGAACTGCCTCCCAGAGCAAAGGCGGGAGGCTTTATAGGATGTTGGGCGGAAGTGATGTCGTCCTCGGGCCCGGGACCGGAAGTGATGTGTCCCGCTTCGAGGTGGTGGCTTCTGGTGGGATTTCCCGGGAAAGACCTGTAGGGAACTTAGAAAGAGCGTCTGCGTACCCCGGGGGCAGATGTATAATCAGTCCTCTCTAAGCCCTTCAGCTGCCTCCTATGCACACGTGTGTGACAATACATTTGTCTTCTTTCCAGCCCATTTAGAATTTGTAAGGCATTTGCCTGTTTTCCTTTGATCTGTGCACATTTTTATGGGTGTTTCAGGTCTTCTTTCACATCCACACGTGAACTTAAGGAACACCCGTGATTCTAAATTGACCCAATAGGAGTGAACACAAGTGAATGTGTGTGAGCTCTGGAATGGACTGGCACCCTGTCCAAGTGTGATGCCCCCTACACACAGCAAATGGGCACCAACCTCTTTCAGTACATCTTATTAACCAAGATGGACCAGGGCGAGTGAGGAGAAAGACAAGACTTTCAAAAGTGATTGGACATTTATTAAGAAGGAAGGAATTAAAGTGTCATTCACACTTATTCAATAAATAAGACTTCTTAAAAATGTTGCCCATAAAATCCATATGTTTGTGACCATAAAAACAGTGTCTTTTGGAGTGCGCAATAAATAAAAAAATGCCTTTAAAATTCCAGCAATCCTTCATGAGGTATTCCATTTCCCTCTCAGCAGGACATCATAATGAATCCCTGTTGCATAGCCTGCCGCATACCAATCTGCCACCTTAGTCGGTGGCTCCAGCTTCTCACCCAGCTTCTTGTCCTCAAAATGGATTCAGCTACACTCTGGATCATCCAGTCTGTTTATTTATTGTCCCTGCGGCCTCTCTCCATTTTCATCTGCTCGCGAAAAGTCAGCAGACTTCAATGTAGCTCACCATAGAGCCTCCACACCAGCCATAGGTCCTGCCTTTCCTATTTTTCCAACACAGAAAACATCTCATCGAGCTTTTGTCTTTCTCGTTCTCCTTTGGTTTTATTTTCATTTTTTGCTTTTCAATTTCCTCAAGCACTTACCACTCTCTTCCTTCTATCTTATGGCAACCTCAGCTTACCCTTGTTAATTAGGCTGTACCTACCCTCCCGTAATTAACTAAACCCAAGCAATGTGTACACGCGAGCTGCTTGTCAGTGGTTAAGTCACCGGGAATGTTCAATAAAACCCTTTAATATCAATAAGTCTACATTATCCCTTTACAACAACCCTAGACATGATTTATTACACAAGGGTTACTTCTAGCTTTGCCTATAATAATGGTTCAATAGGCATTAGCTCCTTCTGACCCTGTCTTGGATTGACAGGATATATGATGAAATAAATTAATAATTTAGAATATTAATTCAATTTGACTTAAAAATGTCCAGTTTATTCCAAAATATGTCTTATTAGGTAACCAATGAAAATCCCTTCCATCTACTGTGAATTTGGACCATTTTCCTACCCACTGTAGCTGCTGAACTTTACTTGAGACTATGTAATTAATTCATCCCAATGTATGAAAAAGCCAAATAAAAAAATGGGTTATTAGGAATTTTTTAAAATGATACATGATTGTTCACCCTGGCTTACTGTAGGATTGCTGCCCAATCTGGTCAGAAATATGCACACCAGTAACCTGCTGGAGGTCATTTTGTAGAGCTCTGGTAGTGTTTGTCCTGTTCCTAACCGCGGAAAGGAACAACTACAGGCCCTGCTGCTGGGTTGATGCCCTTCTATGTTCCTGTCCAGCTCTCCTCGTGTAATGGCCTGTCACCTGGTATCTCATTCATGCTCTTGAGACTGAGCTGGGAAACACAGCAAACCTTCTTGCAATGGTACATATGGATGTGCCATCGTTGAGGAGCTGGACTATCTGTGCAATCTGAATAGGCTGCAGGTACTGCCTAATGCTACCATTGGTGATAAGAACACTAGGAATACACAAAACTAGAGAAGATTCAGTCAGGAAGGATATGTAGACAGCAATTATCTGTGGCCACCACCTGTAAAACTATTCCCTTCTTAGGGGTTGTTTTGCCTCTCCAGTTCACCTGTTGTTACTTTCATTTGCACCAAAGCAGGTGAAGTTGATTCACAATCGCTTATGATTTCTAACTGGACAGATTGATATCCCTGAAGCTTGCCTGACTTGGTGTTAGTCTGTGATGATTACATGTTCCCTTATTTTTCGAGCAGTGTACTTTATATACTATATACAGTATATGATTTATTAGTATAGTTTATGGCCATTTGTTTTACTTTGTTTGTGGTTTTCCTTCATCCTAAGCCCACTGTGTCATTTAAAAGTCCATTGCACCATTATAATCCATTCAAAACTAGGGACTTCAGTTCTTCCTTCCCCATTGACTTCAATGCATTTCGTGGAGTCTGGTGAAGTTTCCAAACATTTTCATGATTTTACCGAACTAACGGCGAAGCAAAGTGTTCACTCAGCACTACTCACCAACTAGATATTGGAGTTCAAAGTTAAGTTCTCACTTGCCTGTATATGTGCAAAGTCATAGAAGCAATTTCCAACAAGCACAATAAGAATATGTCAAAAACATAAGTGCAAAGCAAACAGAAACTCTTGTCTGCATGCAGCTGCTGCAAAATAGTAACACCTCATTAACAATTTGTGCAGATAAATAAAATCTGGTAACACACAGCAGCTGCAGATTCATCGCAAGAAATATTTATGCAATGAAACTGAAAAACTCCTAGCAATATGTAACAACTTCGCTAACACAAATATGTCCTACTGACAAAACTGAGCAAGCATGGCGATGGAGGGATGCCTGGCTCTGAGCAGAATAAGGGACATGAGTTAACCAAGAAGCTACTTCAGTGCTTCATTGCCCACTATCTTTCTTACATGCTCTTTCCAGACTTTAGTACACTAAGGAACATTTCCTGTACAGTGTGGTGTATGGCTGGCTGTTCATCCCAGCCAATACCCACAAGCCGCTAGGTGGAGCCGTCCCTGCAGTATGGAGGTTCCCCGAAGACCAGCAGGGCATCATGGACATTGGAGTTTTTATACACAGCCCTGCTGGATACCATGGGGACCACTAGGAGACGCTGCAGGGAGGAACAATGGTTATTTGCCTTACGCCCCGGAAGTACGTCCGAGTCACATGGACAAGGGGAATGACGTGCTTCTGGGGTGAAGAAAAGGACTTTTGATCTAGAAGATCACATGGACTGGGGATTGGAACATTTCTGGGTCAGGGACTATAAAAGGATTGTGGGAGCTCCCAGACGGCGAGCTGAGCTGGGTGGTAGGAGGGCAACGTGTCTGGAAGTGGTGGAGAGTATTATTGTAGTTATTATTGGTTTGTTTATGAGTACTGGGGAGGAGAGGGTGCTTTGTGCACTGTGCAGAATTAATAAAGTCAACATCTGGACTTTTATCTGGTGTCTGGCGTATTGGACAAGGGTTCAAGGGAGCGATAGCACCTCCTATCTGTCACAACAGGCTAAAACACCTTTTTTGAGCAAGACTGGGATAAATGATCTCTTAATTTAAAACATTATATGCAAAACAGGGGTCTAACACTTTGAATGCAAAGAAAAGACTGTAAAAATCATATAACAAAAAGAAGAAGCTTACAGTCAAATACAGCACCATGAGATACGTTTGGAGCCAGTTGCAAACGGATTGGTAAGTCCTGCCTTTTGGGGGACCACCAACAAAAAACACGGAACACTACAAAACATACATGAAGATAAAGAAATTAAATAATTGATACTTTTAACATAAACAATGAATTAAACAGACATATTAACAACATCCAAACCCCAACCAGTCCTGGAAAGCATCTGAATATTACGTCATGTACATATTTCCTAACTTTTTCAGTCTGTTTATTACAGTCTAGGAAGTATGACAGACCTGAGTCTATTCACTGTGATACATGCTCACACCCCAACATGCCCATCGCCACTCAAACTGGGCTAATTTAGGGTACTACAGGAAGTTCAGGATACATGGAGAAACAAAAACAAATTGATGCAGGGAGGACATACAAAATCACATATAAAGTGACTAGGTAGGATTGCAAACGCAGAATTGTGGAGTATAGCCAACCACTCACCTTAAGTTCTACAGGAGATTGCTAAGAAGTGATGAGGCATATCAGTCATTTAGTTTCAATCAATGAATCGAGCCATCAATCTTTATTTTATTCAAAGCCATTTATGGTGGGCACATTTACAAGGTCCTTCACAAGGCTAGTAAGATTGCATCACAGTAGACTACTGCTTGTAGATAATATTTCCTCATGTATTCTTTCATATCATGACTTTTTTCTTTTAATTTCCTGTTTAGGTATTGAATGTTCTTTCCATATTTTAGGTAATTTAGAGGTCGATGTATATTAAAGCATTATGGTCAATAGCAACTGGTCCACAGGCTAGTGTGACAAAGTGAGTGAATAGCCTGCCCTTATTATCCTGTAGTGAAGATGCAGTACTGCCACCTGCTGATCACAAGCGGAAACTATAATAAAAGATGACCTCTCACTTACAGTATATCATTTTTTTTCAGATCCATAATGGGTTTTGCACTGTTGCTCTTTGGTCCCTGCAAAGTGAGTTCTAAAATAAACAAACTGTCAACTATTAGCGAATCAAAGAGTAAAAATAAGAAGATAAATGTGAACCCCAGCCTTCAGTCCATTTAACACACTAACAGTGACACCTCTGCATCTCGTCATTTTGTTGTTTTTGCTTCTGAATAGAAATGGAAAAGCATCACACATGACACATCAAAGAAGAAAGAGAAATCATCTACTTTATTCTGAACTTTGTTGTTTCTTTCCAAGACCTGCGTAAGAGCATTCTGTTTTCCTTCTGAGGCAAACAGATAGGCTAAGTGCAGCAGCAGAGTAAAAGTGGAAATCAATTTACATTTCTCGGCTCTGTGGAAATAGTGCAAGTAGTCTAAGGTTTCGGCAGTTTATGACTCATTGGTTTGTGTCACACCTACAGATAATTCTTTCATTTCTAGTTGGGCAACTAGTTGGCATTGGCCAATGTGGTCAACAGGGTAGAGGCTGTTGAGTCTTGGTGGTTGTTTTTCCGTCTGTCTTTCTAGGAGGTGACCAGGTTTCTTCTGTATTTATCAATAAATTAATGTTTATATTGTTTCAAATTCAAACTTTAAAGCTAGCAGCCTGTTTGAAGAAAAAATGTTTAAATCAGAAGGTTGTTTTGATATTTAGATTGAAACAGCTATGCTCTAGCCAGAAGGTCAGGGAAATGAAAAAATGGAGCATCACTAGTCCAGACGTTATGTGGTGAACTGGCCACCTTGTCCCTTCCTTTCTCACTGCAATAACATCCAAATATACCTAAGAAGCATGGCATGCGTAATAATGAGCTTTGCTGAAAAGTAACATTTGCCCAGGATGACTGAGTATAGGAGTGTACGTGCGTGTCCCTAGTTAAAAACCTGCCTGTCCAGGGTTGGTCCCCGCTTTGCATGCTTGTGGTATAGGACACTGACGTGGACTGAGCACATTCAAAAATGAATGGATGGAGGATTGTATATACAAGCACAGATTTGGATATGACAAGAACCTGATGGCTATACCACCAGTGAGACTTATCTCTGTCTCACCTAAACTCATAGAAGCTTTATTAAGAAATAAATTAGAAAAATGTTTGTGTGAAAACAAAATTTAGAATGACAGCAGGAAATACTGTTAAAAAAGACAACATATTTAAATCTTCAAGCATACAATACAAATGATCATTTATAGTATGTCATTTTCTTATTCGCAGCCATCAGACTGTTTTAATGTCTGCTCCCTGGACATATAGGGAACATATGGACAATATTTTCTGGGGACGCAATATACAGCAAATGTATACTGGATCAGCTTTGTGTACAGATGTGGGCCTTTCAGTTATGTAACCGTATGCATTTTGTTTTTGTTCTTTACCACAATGGCATTATGTTCTGTGTTGTAGCTGGAGCAGTTGAACTTCCACTAGAACAGGGCTGTCAAACTCAACTCCTAAAGGGTCATAGTGGCTACACATATTTTTTCCACTCATATTCACCATTAGTAAAGAATTGCTAATTCAATGGAATTTTCCGTTTTGCCTTCCATTTTAATTATTTTATTTGATCTTTAATATTAATCCAACTAGTCATTAATTGTAAAGACTTCCAGGCATTGTGGCTATAGCTTCATTACATTTACATTTTTTATCTTATCTGTTCTTCTTCTTCTCCTCCTTTTTTTCTTTCCTTCCTTTCTGGTCAGCATGGCGGCACAGTGCTTAAATAAAAAAATCAAAACTGCTGCTGTCTCAGTTTGAATCCTGTGCTGTTATGTGTCATTCTGGGTGCAGGCGTTGTCACAGACACACCTGCATCTGGGTTGACGTAAGCACCTCCACCCCAGGGCAAGAGGCAACTCTGTCTATCTCACAAGCCCTGCATCCCCCAGGGAGGGCTCTTTTTATAAGAAGCGCCAAGGCCAGAGAAGGGCGTCTTTTGACCCGAGCTTAAGTAAGAGAACTTTTTCCCTAAAATTATAAATGATAATATTGGTAATCCAAGAGTTTTATTCTCAACAATTGATTGTCTTCTAAACCCAGCTCACTCAGTGGAATGCCTCCTAAAAACTACTAGCGAACTATCTATTTTAAACACAAAATTAATTACATTAGAAATAATATAGTGAATTCCCTCAAAGTTAATCTGACTGAACCCCAGTATTCCATTTTAAACGTGCTAAATTATTTCACTAGAATAGATCTACTCAAACTACAAAAAATAATTTCTCAACTTTAGCTCTCTACCCATGTCCTTGACCCCAATACCAACTGGCTTTTTCAAGGAAGTCTCTGTTGTGCTAATTGATAGTGTACTAGACGTAGTGAACTCATCACTAGATATGATGGTCTTCCCTTAAGACTTCAGTTGTCAAACCCCTGCTAAAGAAAAATAATCTTTTGTTTTACTCAATTTTAGGCCAACATCTAACCCTCCTTTTATAAGTAAATTCCTGGAAAAGGCAGTCAATACACAGCTAAATTATTACTTGAATAAACATTCTATTCTTGACAAGTTTCAGTCAGGTTTTATAACAAATCACAGTACAGAAACTGCACTGGTTAACGTAGTAAATGACTTGCAAGTTAATGCAGACAGAGGCTATATCTCTGTTTTTGTTCTCTTAGACTTGAGTGCAGAATTTGACACCATAGACCATAGTATTCCTATAAATCGCCTTAGTCAATGGTTGGGCCTCTCCGGCAACTTCTTAAATTGGTTTCAGTCTTACGTAACAGGTAGAAAATTCTTTGTTAGTTATTAGTTATTAGTTGTCGTGATTATACTTTGGAGACCCATGATATTTTATATGGTATACCACAAGGATCTATTCTGGGTCCACTGCTCTTTTTGATCTATATCCTTCCATTACGTCACATTATCTCAAAGCATAATGTGAGCTACCACAGCTATTCAGATGACACACATCTGTATTTATCGATAGCGCCTGATGTCCTTGACGGTCCTGGCTTTCTGATCCTGTATCTTACCTGTATATCCGAATGGATGAGCAATAACTTTCTCAAACTAAATGAGGAGAAAACAGAAATCTTAGTTATTGGCAAAATGGATATAGTGACGGTATTAGAAATAAACTTGATCCCATAGGCTTAAAAGTCAAGTTGGAGGTTAAGAATTTAGGGGTAACTATGGACTCTGACCTAAATTTTAAATTTTATATTAATTAGATTACCTAGACTGCATTTTTTCACTTAAGGAAGATGTCTAAACTTAGACCTCTCATAACTTTACGAGATGCTGAAAAATTAGTTCACGCTTTTGTTTTCAGTCAACTAGATTACTGTAATGCTCTCCTAAAAGGACTACATAAGAAGGACATCAGTCAGGTATAGTTAGTGCAGAATGCAGCAGCAAGAACCTTACCTAGAAAAAGAAATTCTGAGCACATTTCACCAGTTTTAGCCTTGTTACATTGGTTACCTGTGTCATTTAGAATTGACTTTAAAATACTACTAATGGTTTACAAAGCCTTAAATAATCTCGCCCCGTCCTATATTTTGAAACGTCTGTCCAGTTACACTCCAAGTTGTAACCTCAGATCTTCAAATGGGTGTCCAAAAGCCAACCTGAAAAGAAATGGTGAGGCAGCCTTTTGCTGTTATGCAACTAAAATATGCAATACTTTACCAATAGAAATTTGCCAGGCTAATACTGTAGAACAATTTTAAAAACTGCTAAAAACCCATTATTTTTAAATGGCTTTTTCATAGCTACATTTTAGTTGTGCCATTATTAGTCTATGTGGACATTAATTTATCACTTTCCTTTGAGTTCTGCGGTTCCCTACTAATCTGTACTATTCTCTGCTGTATTTTCTGGTTCTTCTGGTTTTGTTTGAAACCACAACTAAATGTGGATACTGAGATAATACCCCAACTGTCCTGAAATGCTTGAGTCCTGAAAGCACAGGTACAAAGTACTTTCAAAAGTTGCCCAGTAGTGGGAGAGAAAACACGGTCAAAAACCCAGACAAGAAACCCAAAGGACCAAGACAAATCTTTATAAATTAAAAAGGTTTATTTTCAAAGGCTCTGAAATGCACAAATGTCCAGTGAGCACAAGGATATACCTAAATGGGCAAGGTGATCCACAGTGAACAAAGTCCCAATACGATACACAAAAATCATGGTCATAAAACACAGCAGAGTTTCAAAAATATCAAAACAGTCCCAATACAAAATCCAGAGGCGAGGCTGAAAGCAGAGCAAGGGTTCAAAAATCTAGAAAATGACAAGCAAAAGCACAGAAACACAAGAAAACACTCCACTCCCAGCACATTCAATGAACCACGAGGAACTATGGGAGGCCCTCCCTTAAATAGAGTGTAGACCTGTACCTGACGGTGATTGCCAGGGGGAGTCACGCACAAAACACAAGGGACCTTACTTAGGCCATGCCCCTTTCCCAAAACACACACAGAAAAAGTTACATTATTAACAAAAGAAACATCCATCCATCCATTTTCCAACCCGTCAAATCTGAACACAGGGCGCAAGGCAGGAACCAATACAAACAGGAAACACAACTGTGAAAACCAGACAGGGGGAAATGCTGGCTGATACATTGCACTAACTCTTGATCCCATGTTTGTCTGCTCCTTACATCACAGTTTATTTTGTTTTTTATTGTTGTTTCTGTTATTGTTTATTATCCATAATTCTATGAAAAACTTTTGTTTGTTTAAGATTTAAGATTGTTTTAAGATTTTTTAAGATGTACGTGTTTCTTTAAATGTTCTTGCATTTCCTATATTCTGTGGGAAGAATCCAAAGCAGCAGGTTCACCCTGATATCACTGCTGCTGGGTCCCCCTTTTGGCAGCATACAGAGAAACCCCACAGTGAAGCACTAAGTTTATAAGGAGACTTAAAATTACTGCCCATATTTCTGAGAATGTTTTGTTTATTGCAATTTATTTGTTTTGATGTTTTTTTTTTATTTTGGAACCTTGGTTGTTCACTGTGCCTTCTTTGCTAAGGATTGCCTTTTTAGGCAAATCCCTTTTGCTTTTTAGATATTTTTTATGATTTTATATGTTGTTAGTAAATCTTTCTTTTTATAAAGATTCTTTGTTGACCTTTTGTGCAAAGTCCTGAAATTTACTGTCTCCTTCTCCCTTGTAGAGCATTTTGATATAATTCTGGGAATTTCAATGTATTGAATTTTTTTATACAAGTTTTCAATTGTAGGCCTGCTTAGGTTAATGCCTGAAAGCAGAAGTTGCAGGAATGGCTTGATTGGAGTGAACCTGCTCTGTGCTGGCCATTGTAGGTCCTGGTCTTCTTTATGGATCTTTTTGCATCTTATGATAAGCCACTTTTCCGGCTTTAAAATTTTCTTTGCTGTGTCAATAACTCCAGCTACACAGTCAGATTATGTGTCACAAATACAGAGTGAATTTCCTGGAGTATTTTTAAAACTTTTTTTACTCATTTTGTATTAATATTTAATTTTTTTGTATTCATGAAAATAGCTCAGTTAACTTCTTTTTTGTTTAATTAGTTTTATATTTATTTATTTATTCTTATGTTTATAAATTCTTACAATTATTCTTAATTATTGTTATTATTTAAGTATTTTTCTTTTTGTCAGTTATTTTGTAATTTTCTTTTCATCTTATAGTAATGTCTGTTTCATTAATTACTTTCCTTTTTGGTTATATGTTGAACCTAAGCGGGCACAGCCACCCAAACACTACAACTATTGGAACTGCCTTCAGCTGTTATAAAGGTCTGTGAGCCCTCAGGTTAAACCTCCTTAAAAGCACCTTCCAGTCACATGGCAGTTATGTTTCAGCCAGGCTCCTTTCTTCCTTTTTTATGTCTTTTTTGACTCGCATTTCCTTCATTTGGTTGTATTAATATTATTATTTATGTTAATCATTTGCATTATTCTATATGTTTGTATTTGTTTTGTGCATTAATTAATTTCTATGTATCGATGCTTGTTCTATTATGTTATGTTGTGGGTGTCTCCCCCAAGAGGCAGGGCCACCTGTCCATCACTATTAAGGAATGAGTCCTCATACCTATGTAGGCGAACGAAAAAAGTAGTCCCTTGTGGTTCATTGAATGCTCTTGGTGGTGCTGGTGAAGTCTTGTGATTATTACTGTGACTTTGTGGATTTACTGGATTTTTCAGCCTCTATGCTCTACTTTTGACCTTGCCTTCTGGATGTGTGTTTTTGGGACTGATTTTTGTTGAAATTCCTTTGTTGTTTAAGGTAACTCTGTCTGGGCCTTTTCTGCTCATCAGAGCTTCCTAGTTTTAAAGCATTTCTGTTAAATAAATATTTCTCTTTATAAAGATTCTTTATTTATTCCTTTTTGCTTCAAGCTGACGTTTGACAGATCCTTCCATTTGTGGGACTATTTCTTACAGTTTTTGGATTTAGGAACTCTCTACCTCAAGACAGGGCTGTAGTATACATATAATTATAGGATTATAGGCATGTATTTTTGTATTTTATAGGGTTTTTCACATATAAAATTTACGGTAACCTTACATTTGTTTAAGTTTACATTCTTCAAGGCATTGTTGTCACAATTGACAACATGCAATGCTATGTTTTGCATCCTTCAGTGGATACAAACACCCTTTCGTTATTAGTGGTAGCTAACTTCATAACATATCCTCAGAATTCAGAACTCTTTGCTCTTCAACTCTCGATCATTATCTTGTCTCTTTGGTTTTGGTTATTTGGTTTCATTTTGCTTTGCAGCTATTTCTGACCTTACCTTCAGTTTTCTTTATGATTATTACTCCTGTCATCTCCCAGTCTTTTTCCTCACAATAATCCTCAACACCTTGCATTTCAAGACATATGGCCAGAACTTGAACCTGGTATGTACACTCTGGTGAGGACTCATCTTGCAGAAGAAAGAAAGTTCAGATCTAGAGTTAGAGAATATTTATTTTTTCTTTGAAGGTGAGCAAGGAGATAGAGAGAGAATGTTCTGCAAGTAAGTGGAGAAGCCACAGTGGGAATTGAGTCTATTTTGTCTGGACAGGTCCATGACATAGTCATTTGTTTTTTCACTCTTTTGTGTGTTCTTTCATTTCTTCTGTTACAATATGCCCCTATTTTACACCTTTGTGTTATTGTTTGACTTCAGGGATAGCTCATGAGTGCTTCCATAGCCCATAAAGGTAATTTCCAAACAATCTGAACTTTTACATTCTACAATGTCGTAGTGGACCTGTGGCCAGTAAGATTCACTCTACTGATATGCCGATTTATTTATTTTAACAGAAGATTTCCAGGGCACCACTGAGCCTGGTTTGGCCTCCACACTCTTCCCACAGAGACACCACAATGGGGAAAAGGCCAAGTAGGATAATAAATACAATAAATACAATCTAATTTATCCCATCTCTTTTATTGTACTAACAAAGACACAGTAAACCCACAAATAAGGCACAGATACATTTTTCCTGATTGAAGATTAAAGGTCCCAAGTTAACAGGCCTTTAGCAAAATGATACCTTTGTCTTACTATGCAGCATACTGTATCTTGTAACAAAAGGAGCACACACTGTTTGATGTCGAACACTCTGCATGATGAGACAAAGAACATAAATCTTGAAAAGAGATGTAACCCTTAAAGGCGAAGAAAAGGTATTATAAACATAAGAAGACTGAAAGTGATTCTGCAGCTGCCATGACCACACTAGTAAATGAATAAACAAAAAACTTTGCCTTACGGACTTTCTGTGTATATCCTGTGCAGTAATATGACGCAGGCTGGCGCCTCAGTAAAGCTACATTTTGATAGAACATGTAGTCATTTAGGTGGATCTATCATAGCATGAAGGTTTAATTACAATTAAATAACACTGAGAACAGTTACCAGTCTCAGAAGTGGATAACAAGAGTAAGTGCCACCCAAATGTCATACCACGTAATGCTAGAAAGAAAAAAGATCTGAACTTCTCTGTCAATATTGTAAATGTAACAGTTCACAGCTTTATCATCAAGAAAAGATATGGTCTTTTTAAAAAAAATGCTGTGTGGGAAGTCCACTCCCTTCAAAAAGAACAGCTTAGCTTAGGTTAGCAAAGATGTGCCTGGCTGAAACACACAGCCTCATAAACAATGTCTCTCAGACAGATGTGCTGTATGAGCATTATGTACAATGTTTGTGAAAAAAAATAACATCAGTGTATCACTGTGAGAATGTCATATCCGTCAAGTATGTTAGGTGGGTGGTCGTCATGATTTGGGAACTTGAACTCATCTTTTTTCAGGATAATCTAAAGTAAAATGTAAGGCTATCTGCTTGACAGACAGAGCCTCGTCAATACAGGACCATGTAACAAAACGCAGTATTGTAGCTGAATAGCTGAAGGTTTGCAAAGTCCAGAACTCAACCCCATTCAGGTGCTATGGCAGGGCCTTAGGATAAACGTTCATAAATGATGACCTAAAACATCAATAGACTAAAACAGGGGTGCCCAATGCGTCGATCGCGATCGACCAATAGATCGCAATGGTAGTGCAGATAGATCGCGTTGCATTCAAAAAAAATTTTTTTTAAAAGTTAGTCTATCATATATCCTTCCCTATGCCATTTGCCACGTGATTGACATACAGGGCGGCCAGTCTGATATCTCTTCTCTTCTAACACACTGGTCATCCCACACGCACGATCAAACGCGTGAGCTACTGCAACTCCGGCTGTGATCTAATTAGCCTTCCAATTTATATCAACTAAAGAAGGTATTAAAAAAATTGTTTGGGGAGGGTATGAGCTGGATGTGGAATTAGATTTGTTATTGTCTTTAATTAGTTGTGTTAGTGAATTAAAGGAGTGGATGGATGAGAACTACCTATCTTTAAACACAGATAAAACCGTGATGTTAATTGTTGGAGTGAATGACACTGATCACAACAATATTCTGAAGTTATTTAACTCATTGGAATCACCATTAATTTTACTGAATCAGCCCACAATCTAGGAGTTATCTTTGACTCTAGCATGTCATTTAAAGCGCATAGTACAAAGTTGTCGGAATCATGTTTCTAGCATCTTAAAAATGTTGGGAAATTAAGGCGCTTTCTAAATAAACAGGATTCTAGTAGGATTGACTACTGCAATGCGGTGTTCACTGGATGTTCAAATTGTTCTTTATACAGCCTCCAGTTAATCCAAAATACTGCTGCAAGAATTATTACAAGAACAAGTAAATATGAACACATCACTCCAGTTCTTAAATCCTTACCCTGACTCCCAGTTAAGTTTAGGGCAGATTTCAAAATCCTCCTTTTAACATTAAATGGCCGAGGTCCGACTTACTTATCTGAACTTATCATGACTTACAAACCTGAGAGCACATTAAGATCTGAAGATGCTGGTCTGCTTATGATTCCAAGGATTAATAAAATAACAGTGGGAGGTCGAGCTTGTAGTTACAGGGCCCCTAAACTGTGGAATGGTCTTCCTGCTACTATATGAGATGCCCCTTCAATCTCAGCTTTCAAATCCAGCTGAAGGCTCACTACTTCAGTTTAGCATATCCTGACTAGAGCTGTTGATTAACTGTACATACTGCATCTCTGTTCTTAGTCATTTACACTAAAACATAAGTAACATGATAGTTATAATTGGATACTAACCTTCACTTATTCTGTTTCTCTTCTCGGTACTCAAATGTTGCACTTGGTGCCGCGGCCCACCTGCCAAGTTGTTTTGTCTGCCTAAGGTGAAGTCATCCTTGATGGAGGATCGCAGGAATCATGGGGTAGAGGGGGTCCTTTCATTGCTGTCTAGCTGTGGAATGGCCAAATGAGGGGAGGCAGCTTGATGGCTGAGGTCTCCAGGACTCTAAACAAATCCAAATCATATTATGTGATAACATCTACTGTTAAATTCTTCTCCGTACTTGTAAAAGTTTTATTTTTATACTATATTGAGGATTTGTTCTGTTCTTTGTATTGTATTGTATTGTATTACATTGACCCCCTTCTTTTTGACACCCACTGCACGCCCATCCTACCTGGAAAGGGGTCTCTCTTTGAACTGCCTTTCCCAAGGTTTCTTCCAATTTTTTCTCTACAAGGGTTTTTCTGGGAGTTTTTCCCTTGTCTTGTTAGAGAGTCAAGGCTGAGGGGCTGTCAAGAAGCTGGGCCTGTTAAAGCCCATTGCGGCACTTAAATATAAATAAATTGTATTGATGCTTGCCTTTCTAGACGTTTCTGCCATCTCCTCAAAGGTTCCCAGTAGCTTAGCTAGAGTGACCATTTTGCACTGTTTGTGCTCAGTTTGTCTGGGGGGCTAACCTCTGTGTTCTTGAGAATCTTCAAAGCTGCAGAATTTTTTGTAGCCTTCCCCTGATCTGTGCCCCAACATAATCCTGTCTGTAAGCTCTGTAGACAATTCTTTCAAATGCATGGTTGGTTGCCAGCTTTAGGACCGTCCAGGTGTGTGCCTTTACTAGTCAAGGTCAATCAACTGATTTGTCCTCAGGTAGACTCCAAAGAAGGCGTAGAAGCATCTCAATGATCAATAGAATGGGGTGCATGTGAGCCAAATTTCAAGTGTTAATAGCAAAGGGTTTAAATACTCATGTCTTTATGATATTTCAGTTTTTTGTTTTTACTACATTTGCAAACATTTCTAAAATCCGGTTTTTGCTTTGACATTCTGGAGTATTGAGTATTGCTTAACATGATGAAAATGAATTTAAATAATTTCAGAATAAGGTTGCAATATAGTAAAATGTGAAAAGGGCCAAGGGGTCTGAATCTTTTCTGAACCCACTGCATGTAGATCAATGGCATTTCCACCCCTTTCATGATGGTGCAGTTTTGCCATTGACTGTTTTTTATAATTTATTTCAATTCAGTTCATTTTTGTATAGTCTTCTTCGCTGAGTGCAGGCTTAGAGCACTGTAACAATTTCAAATGTAATTACACTTTATCAAATTACTCATTACATAATGCATATAGATAAAGATACCAGTTAGTTTAAATATAATAAAAGACAGTAGCAACAAACTGATTAACAGAAATAGAACCTCACGATATGTGTTTATTTAATGTTATTGTTGAACTAGACCACACAGAACAACACAGAACAACAGAAGATAGGAAAACTCCAGTCAGCAGCACCCCTTGAGAAAATAAACCTCTGGAGGGTCCATGATCAGTTATAACAGACAAAGACAGAAGCTAAAGTCAGACACAGTCAAAGTACTGGCGACCTTGGCCAACTGATTGCCCACCCTGTACACAGCATTCCACAATAGAGTCTGACCTGGGTCATTCAATAATGCAGCAGAACCTTCTCATCTAGGGTGGCGCAGTGGTAGCGCTGCTGCCTCGCAGTTAGGAGACCCGGGTTCGCTTCCCGGGTCCTCCCTGCGTGGAGTTTGCATGTTCTCCCCGTGTCTGCGTGGGTTTCCTCCCACAATCCAAAGACATGCAGGTTAGGTGGATTGGCAATTCTGCATTGGCCCTAGTGTGTGCTTGGTGTGTTTGTGTGTGTCCTGTGGTGGGTTGGCACCCTGCCCAGGATTGGTTCCTGCCTTGTGCCCTGTGTTGGCTGGGATTGGCTCCAGCAAACCCCTGTGACCCTGTATTTGGATTCAGCGGGTTAGAAAATGGATGGATGGATGGAACCTTCTCATCTTTTAATTTCAAGGGTCAAGGTATATCAGTACTTTGATTGTGCTAAGCTGACGAGATTGGGCCATTTGTTTTTTTTTTACCTTTTACCTCAGTGTCATCTGTTTACTAATTGCTGCTATTTATGGATCATTGCGCCTGTCCTGATAACATTTCCATTAATTCAGTTTTGCTCTTTTACTTACTGCTGTCATTAAAGGACGTTCACTTTGCAGGCATTTCATTTTGAGGATAATGAAAGGGTCCAAAGAGAGTTATTTCGTGCAGGCCACAGCTGTGATTTTACAGTGATGGCCTGTCAGTCCACATTGACAGGTTTTTGCAAATTGAGCAGATAAGTAATAAATGGCACTAAGGTATTGTCTTTTCCTCCTATATTAAATACTCACTTTTCTACAAGTTACTGAGAACTGGAAAAGAGAGATTTAGTTGTAATTCATGAAGAGGGTCGTTTTGGTTTCAGGGCTTGATGAGTCTCAGGCACAGGGTTGCCATGACACCCAAGAATCTAAAACATAGGAAAGCAAAAAGAATTTAGCCCACCAGGTTCATAGCTAGCCTGTCAGTTCTTAAAAGTTTTCTTGACACAACTTAGTAATTTGTTCTCACCTTGCTTTATCACCAACTGCAGGTCTCTTTTTAATGGCTTTCCTGTGTAAAATATCAACAGGGTACATTATAGGCAGAAATGGAGGTCAATCAATATTCAAAATATCACTTTGGTCTGTGTATACAATAAACTTTGCACCCATATTCTTTTGTAGATGTCGGCGTCCCAACTAGGAAGAAGTATAATGCTATACACAGCTATACCCATAATGGATGGATCACATTTATTGACGTGCAGCTCTGTCTAGATCACAGGTGTCAAACTCCAGGCCTGGAGGGCCGCAGTGGTTGCAGGTTTTCTTTCAAACCCTTTTCCTAATCAGTGTCCAGTTTTCACTGCTAATTAACTTATTTTCCCTCTATTTTAATAGCCCTGTTTAAGGATTAAGACTTTTGAATTGATTCTTTTCTTCATTAAATGACAGCCAAACAGAAATGAGACATGAAACGAGCCAACAGATGACCAGCTAAATTGGGGCTTCAAACTCCAACCAGTTCCTTAATGAGAAGCTGATTCTTGCTGTTAATTAAACCCGTTATTCAATTCCATGGCTTGTTGCTGCTCTCTTTTTGCCACAGCAGACATTTCCAAAACTGTTGATATTCTGTTTTTTTCTAAGAACTCCTAAAATGTTTTGGTAACCTGAGGGATCAACCTTACTGAGACCTTCATCTTTATTTTCAGATTTTGTTTGATGGGTACAGGTGGGCTGGCCATGTCCTTCTTGTTTTATCTCTCATTACTGTCCGGCTGCTAATTAAGGAAAAAACGACTAAGGGGCCCGAGTCAAGCTAATTAAAGCTAAGGCTAAAGAAGTTAATTAGCATCAAAAACTGGTCACTAATTAAGATGATGGTTAGAATGGAAACCTGCAGCCACTGCGGCCCTCCAGGACTGGACTTCGACACCCCTGATGGTTCTCAAATGAGGAGAAGTAATAACTACAATTCTATTTATCATCATTTGTCATCATTAGTCACTGTGAATCCAAAAACAAGCATGAAGTCTATGTCTCCAGAGGTTGTGGTGCTGAGCTTAGCAATTTATGCTCAGCCCGTGAACATAAATGCGTTGATTTCTGAAATATTGAGATGGATTATTTAAGTCAGGAGAACTAATAATGTGATCACTAAAGCGTTAGCCACGGGAAATGTATCTTTTTACTGATGCGTTGCTTTCGTCCTTCCAAACAAGTCAAAGTATCATTAGGATGGTTCCAGCTTTGCGCCAAAATGTGTGAATTTGCTGTTATCCGTTTCTTTCTTGTTGCTGCTGCTCTCCATGTTCAAATATTTATGATGACATAATTGGCCGTGGACATGTGCAGGAAAACAAACTGCAACAGACACGTTCAAGCTATGAGATCTTTAACTGCAATCCAGTTATGGGTTTACATGCCCACATTTCTGGGTTAATCATGGAGAAATCTACATGTGTTAACCCAGTTTCACAGAGAACAATATTCTAGTTTTATCTAATTGGAATAAGGGTATACATGCCATTTTTTTTAAAAAAGGGTTTATGTGAATAACCTGGTTACTAAAGTGCATGTAAATGCACTGAGTATTTTGCTTTGCTTGCAGGAGCCATATCCAGTATTTTAGACGAGTGTGTAATTCCAGCTCCCGTAGAGCTGTTTATTTAACCAAGCTCTTGAGAGTGTACCTAAGGTTGCAGAGGGATGACACAAGTTTTTTTTTTTCTGTACATTTTTAGCAAGTAGATTCCTGGACTTAAATCAAAATGATCCTACCACCCTTGTATGGAGTGCTCTTTGCTAGGATGTCAGGGAGTGATGCTGTCTATATTCTCTAATGTCTATGTCTGTGAGATCTAGGAAATAAACTGGAATAACTGGAGAAAAGCCATACATACATGGGGAGAATGTATAATATCACTCTGACAGTGACTAGACACAGGCCATGAATCCACCCACAGGGCAGTAGGGTTAACCACTGTGCTACCAAAACCTACAGTTCATTTTTGCACTGTCACACTGAAGTCATCAGCCATTCTGTATTGCACTTGAGACAGTTGGCACATACTTTATTCATCTGTTCCTTATGCTAGTCAAGAGTGAGATCTGCAGACTGAAGGCCTTTCAATTTTTTTCATGTGGTGTCTTAATTATGCCCTTAAAAGTGTCAGCCTTTTAAAGTATTAGGATGCTCTTCTTTCCCCTCTCTGTGGAAGAGATCCATTAGCCATAGAGGCTGCATTTCATGTAGCCAGAATAGTATTTGCTTTCTCAGCTATAATGAGGCCATCATGTCAAACACATTTTTTTTCTTTTTTTAAATGGAAAAGATTTGAAAAGAAGCAATTCAAAACAGGAATGGGAACAGAAAAGCCTGTCAAAATGTCTTTCTATTGTAACAGTTACCCATAAAATTGAACTACTGACAGAGCTCACTCTTAAAAATAGTTGTGCAAGTGATTCCTTTGCATAATGTTTGATAGAAAAACAAGCGACCTTTAATTTTTTCAGCTTCGCCAAAATTTAGGGATCATCTGTCAGTAAAATTTTATACCTTTTCACTGCATTTTCCAGTGAATTCTTGAAGTCTTTCCACTTGAGCTTAAACACTTCATTATCTAATGGACTGACCTATAATTTTGTCACACTTACAAACCTGAAGGACTCCAAAAGTCCAACTATTTTATGCACTAATTTCTTCCACTTCAGGATGGCGGAGGCTAGACAATATTATGGCAGCATAAGCCACAAGGCAGAAATCGACTAGAGACAGGGAACAAGTCCATCACTGGCCATACTATTGTAGGCACGGAGCTGGACAGTTTGACATCTGTGGCAGAGCGATGGGCGCTGAGCAGGCTCCTGTCAATCATGGGGAATCCATTGCATCCACTGAACAGTATCATCTCCAGACAGAGGAGCAGCTTCAGCGACAGACTGCTGTCACCGTCCTGCTCCACTGACAGACTGAGGAGATCGTTCCTCTTCCACACTATGCGTCTCTTCAATTCCACACGGGGGGGTAAACGTTAACATTATAGAAAGTTATTGTCTGTTATACCTGCCTTGCACTCTTCACCCTGCATTTTTTAACTTGCACTGTATTATTATCACTCTTTTATTTAATACTGTTTTTTATCAGTATGCTGCTGCTGGAGTATGTAAATTCCCCCTTGGGATTAATAAAGTATCTATCTATCTATCTATCTATCTATCTATCTATCTATCTATCTATCTATCTATCTATCTATCTATCTATCTATCTATCTATCTACTCATGCCAAGGACAATTTAGAATTGCTAATCAAGTTACAACACTCATTAAAATGTTAGAACATTAATAGGTCATTCAGTCCACATGCTTGTCCATCCTATTCATCTCGAGTGTCCAAAATAGAATTAAGTCAAGATATGAAAGTCCCTAACGTCAATGTGTCTGTGGTTCTTTGCATGAATAAAAACTTTCTAAATTTGTGCAAAATATGCCCTTAACAAGTTTCCAACTGTATCCCCATGGTCTTGTTACAGAATTTACTTTAAAATAGCAATCTTGACCCTCTGTACTAATTTTTTAAAATATTTTTAAACACTCCTATCACATCCATTATTAGTCTTCATTTGCTGAAAAGGTTAAACTCCTTCAGTCTCTCCTCATGGCTCATAACTCTCAGTCCCAGGATCAGCTTGGTCCTTCTTCCCTGGACTTTCTCCAGCACTACTTTGTCTTTTTTGTAACATGGAGACCAAAACCAAACACAGCACTCCAGGTGAGACCTCACTAGTGCAGTATATACTTCAAGCATAACTTCCCTTGACTTGTACTCCAAACAATGTGATACATAACCTAACATCCTATTTGCCTTTTTGATCTCTTAGATTTACTCATGTTAAATTTCAACTGCCAAAGCCAGTATGCTGTCTTAAGTCCTTCTGTAACAATTTATCTTGATACAAGAATCAAAGGCAATATATAGCAAAATAAGGCGGGGAGAGGGGGGAATTCAGTAAGGGTAGGTGAGTGTGTGTGTGTGTGTTAATGAGGGGGGTTAGGAAGGTGTTGGTCATAAAGTTTTATTTATCATGAGGATGCTCTTCTTCTTAAGTTTGCATATGCCTCGTTCATGCCCAAATGTCTGTGAATAATTATGTTTTATTTTTACATGTTTTCGGTTATGTTTATTAATGTGTACTCTCTCTTTACATATGTTCCATGTTCTTTTTGGGTAGTGCCCCAAGAGAGTACATTGCTACAATCAGTACACATACCAATAAGATTTTGATACTTCTGTACACATTGTCACCAATGCGCATCAGAGGGCAATATTTTGTCGGGGTGAGAGGGAACATTGACACTAATAGCGTAATCATTTTTCTTCTCTACAGCAGCAAGAAGAAACCCCACCACTTCCAGACTGAGAGTGACACCCATGAATGCTGGCATCTCATTTGGACCACATTTTGGACTACATTATATACAGAGCTCCGACACTGTGGCCCACTTATGAGAGCCACTTTAAATAGAGCATTAACTAACAAGACGTTTTTTATCAATGATCTTATTAGTGATAGAAAAATTGATTTTATTGCACTAAGTGAAACGTGGCTTAGCTCAGATGGTGCGGCTGTTTTAATCAAATCTGCGCCTCCGGATTACAGTTTTACTCGTCCGGATCGCCAGGGAAAAAAGGGTGGTGGCTTGGCAAACATCTACTTGTGCCGGTTAAAGTGTAAAGATGTCAGTTTTGGTAAATTCATGTCCTTTGAGTATCTCGCTGTTATTATTCATGGAGATTCTCACTTTCTAGTATTATCCGTGTACAGACCTCCTAAATACAATGCATCTTTCCTTGAGGAATTCTCAGACTTAATGTCAATTTTAATTACGAACTATGACACGCTCTTAATAGTTGGCGACTTTAACTTTCATATCGATAATTAGTGTGACCAAAAAGTAAAAGAATTCATGAACCTCAAGGACTCTTTTGATTTGATACAGCTCGTTAATCAGCCTACACATAAAGCATGTCATACGTTAGACTTAGTAATTACTAAAGGACTAAAAGTTGATGTAAAGCAGGTCATTCATATTGGTCTATCAGACCATTGTCTTTTACTGTTTAATATAGAAGTAATGATAGAAGGCATTCATGAGAAGCATATTGTTAAAAAAACGCTTCTTTGATTAATCAGCAGCTTTAAAACTTACAAACATTCTAAGCAATCAGTCCATTTATAGTGTTAACTACAATAGCGAGTATAATGTTAATAGTAAGGTGGAAAAATGTAATACTAAGGTAAGAGCTGCTGTTGACATAGTTGCACCTGAAAAGACAGTTAAAAAATCTTCTAGCATTGTTATACCATGGAAGACCCAAAGAGTGTCTGATTTAAAGAGAACATGCCGTAGAGCTGAGCGTAAATGGAGGAAAACTAAACTAACTATCCACTATGAAATATTGAAGGTTAAAATAACAGAATACAATAACACAGTCTGTCTTGAGAGGCGCTGCTATTTCTCTAAGATTATATATTACAATGCTAGTAATCCCAGAGTCTTATTCTCTACGATTGATCGTCTGCTAAACCCAGGTAACGCAAAGGAATGCCTCCAAAATACCTCCAGTGAAACCTGTGAGGGTATTGCTGTATTCTTCAATCAAAAAATTAATGATATTAGAAATAATATAGTATATCTCCCCAACACTGTGGATCCTCCTGAGCCCCAGTACTCCATTATAAACAAATTAAATTCTTTCATCAGGATAGATTTACCTGATTTACATAAAATAATTTCTCAACTGAGACCCTCCACCTGCGTCCTTAACCCAATATCAACAAATTTTTTCAAAGAAGTATTAGGCGTGCTATTTGATAATATTCTTGACATTGTAAACGGGGGTCTTCCCAGACTGTCTTAAGACTGCTGTAGTTAAACCTCTATTCAAGAAAAATAATCTTGACCCCTCTGCTTTTGAAAATTTTAGACCCATTTCTAACCTGCCTTTCTTAAGTAAAATTTTAGAGAAGGCAGTCATTGTGCAGTTAAATATCCATCTCAATAAACATGCTGTTCTTGATAAATTTCAGTCAGGTTTTAGAACAAATCACAGCACAGAAACTGCACTCGTTAAAGTAGTAAATGACTTGCGGGTAAATGCAGACAGAGGCCATTTATCTGTTCTCATCCTCTTAGATCTGAGTGCCGCATTTGACACCATTGATCATAACATTCTTAGAAATCTCCTTAGTCAATGGGTGGGCCTCTCTGGCAGTGTCTTAAATTGGTTTGAATCCTACCTGGCAGGTAGAAATTTCTTTGTTAGTTGTGGTAATTACAACTTAAAGACACATGATATCCAATATGGTGTTCCACAAGGCTCTATCCTGGGTCCGCTGTTATTCTTAATCTATATGCTTCCGTTAGGTCAGATTATCTCGAGGCACAACTTGATTTACCACAGCTGTATTTATCAATAGCACCTGATGACCCAGATGCTGTTAATTCACTAACACAATGTGTTATTTGTGTTTCTAATTGGATGAATAGTAATTTTCTCAAGCTAAATAAAGAGAAAACAGAAATTTTAGTGATTGGCAATAATGGAGACAATGGGATTATTAGAAATAAACTTGATGTATTAGGATTAAAAGTCAAGACGGAGGTAAATTAATCAGATCACTAGGACAGCATTTTTTCACTTAAGAAACATAGCAAAAGTTAGACCTCTTATATCATTGAAAGATGCTGAGAAATTAGTTCACGCATTTGTTCTTAGTCGGCTAGATTACTGTAACGCACTCCTCTCAGGACCAACCAAAAAAGACATAAATCGTTTGCAACGAGTGCAAAATGCAGCTGCTAGAATCCTAACTAGGAAAAGAAAATCTGAGCACATTTCTCCAGTTTTGATGTCATTACACTGGTTACCTGTGTCATTCAGAATTGACTTTAAAATATTGCTTACGGTTTACAAAGCCTTAAATAATAATTAAATAATTATAAAATTTTAATTTTAATTATATATCAGAATGTCTGACACCTTATATTCCAAATCGTAACCTTAGATCCTCAAATGAGTGTCTGCTTAGAATTCCAAGAGCAAAACTTAAAAGAAGTGGTGAGGCGGCCTTCTGCTGTTATGCACCTAAAATCTGGAATAGCCTGCCAATAGGAATTCGCCAGGATAATACAGTAGAGCACTTTAAAAAAACTGCTAAAAACACATTACTTTAACATGGCTTTCTGGTAACTTCACCTTCATTTAATCCTGATACTCTGTATATTCAATTCATTATAATAACTATTCATGGTGACTTTAAAATCCGTACTGACCCCTACTCTCTCTTCTGTTTCTTTTCCTGGTTTTCTGTGGTGGCGACCTGCGCCATCACCACCTAATCAAAGCACCGTGATGTCCTACATTGATAGATTAAAAGCCAGAAGTCTACATGACCTCCATCATCAAGTCCTTCCAAGAGAACCCTAAATACAAAGAGGACTGTTTCATTTATGTTAGGTAGAATGTCCAGAGGGGACTGGGCGGTCCCGTAGTCTGGAACTCCTGCAGATTTCATTTTTTCTCTCCAGCTTTCTGGAGTTTTTTTGTTGTTTTTTCTGTCCTCCCTGGCCATCGGACCTTACTCTTATTCTATGTTAATCAGTGTTGTCTTATTCTAATTCTTATATGCCTTTTATTTCTCTTTTCTCCATCATGTAAAGCACTTTGAGCTACATTATTTGTATGAAAATGTGCTATATAAATAAATGTTGTTGTTGTTGTTGTAGAGTTAGAATGGCTACTTATGTTATATTTTGCACCCTTGAGTGCTTATTTTGTTTGCTGCATTCCACTACAGTTAAAAGAGGTGACCTGGTTGACACCCCAACAATTCATAGAGGTATATCCTGTTGAAGCAGGCAAGCTGGAGGATACTTCAGGAATCAGTGCCACACTTTCTCCTGTTATCTCTACACACCCCTTCACTAGAAAGTATTACTCTGATCCATTGTTTTTCTTCCACGTCCCAAGACCCAGCTTCTGTAGCCGAGGATCGCACCGCTAAGGTCCCTGTCTTTGGCCACCACCCAACTCACACTTCACTCGACCTCCTTGGCCCCTCCCATAGGTGGTGAGCCCATATATAGTCGGATATAGATATAGTCGGGCTCACCTTGATGCACAGCTTGGACTCTGGAACCAATCTCCTTGAGAGGGGCTGGACTCTCTACCACTCTGGAGTTGCCCCTGGTGAGAGGCGCTGAGCGGGTGTGGACATACTTATTGCCCCCCGACTTGGAACCTGTTCATTGGGGTTTACCCCGGTGGAAAAGAGGGTAGCCTTCCTCCGCCTTCAGGTGGGGGCGTGTCCTAACTGTTGTTTGTGCGTATGCGCCGAACAACAGTTTGGAGTACCTGGAGGGGTTGCTAGAGGACATACCTTCTGGGGACTCCCTTATTCTATTGGGAGACTTCAATGCTCACGTGGGCAATGATAGTGAGACCTGGTAGGGTGTGATTGGGAGGAATGCCCTATCCCCCCGATCTAAACCCTAGCGGTGTTTTGTTATTGGACTTCTGTGCTCGTCATGGATTGTCCATAACAAACACCATGTTCAAGCATAAGGGTGTTCATATGTTCACTTGGCACCAGGACACCGTAGGCCTCAGTTCAATGGTCGACTTTGTGGTCGTGTTGTCGGACCTGTGACCACATGTCTTGGACACTCAGGTGAAGAGAGGGGAGGAGCTGTCAACTGATCACCACCTGGTGGTGAGTAGGCTTCGCTGGTGGGGGAGGATGCCGGTCAGGCCTGGTAGGCCCAAACGTGTTGTCAGTCCCGTGTCCTGGAACCCCTGCAGATTTTATTTTTTCTCTCCAGCTGTCTAGAGTTTTTTTTGTTTTTTCTGTCCTCCCTAGCTATTGGAGCTTACTCTTATTCTATGTTAATTAGTGTTGTCTTATTGTAATTCTTACTTTGTCTTTTATTTCTCTTTTCTTCATCATGTAAAGCACTTTGAGCTACATTATTTGTATGAAAATGTTCTATATAAATAAATGTTGTTGTTGTTGTTGTTGCTGGGAACGCCTGGCGGAGTCCCCTGTCAGAAGTAGCTTCAACTCCCACCTCCGGCAGAACTTCGACCACATCCAGAGGGAGGTGGGGGACATTGAGTCTGAATGGGCCATGTTCCGTGCCTCTATTGTTAAGGCGGCTGACCGGAGCTGTGGCCGTAAGGTGGTCGGTGTCTGTCATGGCGGCAGTCCCTGAACCCGTTGGTGGACACTGGCGGTAAGGGATGCTGTCAAGCTGAAAAAGAAGTCCTGTAGGACTCTGGAGGCAGTTGATAGGTACCAGCAGGTCAAGCGGAATGTGGCTTTGGTGGTTGCTATGGCAAAAACTCAGGCGTGGGTGGAGTTTGGGGAGGCCATGGAGAACGACTTTCGGATGGCTTCGAGGAGATTCTGGTCCACCATCCGGCATCTCAGGAGGGGGAAGCAGTACAGTGTCAACATTGTATATGGTGGGGATGGTGCACTGCTGACCTCGACTCAGGACGTTGTGGGTCAGTGGGGGGAGTACTTTGAAGACCTCCTCAATTCCATTAATATGCTTTCCAATGAGGAGGCAGAGCCTGGGGACTCGGAGGTGGGCTCCCCCATCTCTGGGACTGAGGGCCCCGGGGGTGGATGAGATACGCCTGGAGTTCCTCAAGGCTCTGGATGTTGTAGGACTGTCTTGGTTGATATGCCTCTGCAACATCACATGGACATCAGGGACAGTGCCTCTGGATTGGCAGACCAGGGTGGTGGTCCCTCTCTTTAAGAAGGGGGACCGAAGGGTGTGTTCCAACTATAGAGGGATCACACTCCTCAGCCTCCCTGGAAAAGTCTATTCGGGGGTCCTGGAGAGGAGGGTCCATCAGATAGTCGAACCACAGATTCAGGAGGAACAGTGTGGTTTTCGTCCTAGTCGTAGAACAGTGGACCAGCTCTACATCCTTAGCAGGGTCCTGGAGGGTGCATGGGAGTTTGCCCAACCAGTCTACATGTGTTTTGTGGACTTGGAAAAGGTGTTCGACCGTGTCCCTTGGGGAATCCTGTGGGGGATACTCCGAGAGTATGGGGTACCAGACCCCCTGATAAGAGCTATTTGGTCCCTGTACGATCGTTGTCAGTGCTTGATCTGCATTGCCGGCAGTAAGTCAAACCTGTTTCCAGTGAGAGTTGGACTCCGCCAGGGCTGCCCTTTGTCACCAATTCTGTTCATAACCTTTATGGACAGAATTTCTAGGCGCAGCCAGGGCATTGAGGGAGTCCGGTTTGGTGGACTCAGGATTGGGTCACTGCTTTTTGCAGATGATAATGTCCTGTTTGCTTCATCAGGCCGTGATCTTCAACTCTCTCTGGATCGGCTCGCAGCTGAGGGTGAAGCGTCTGAGATGGGAATCAGCACCTCCAAATCCGAGTCCATGGTCCTCAGCAGAAACAGGGTGGAGTGCCCTCTCAGGGTTGGGAACGAGATCCTGCCCCAAGTGGAGGAGTTCAAGTATCTCGGGGTCTTGTTCACGAGTGAGGGAAGAATGGAGCGTGAGATCAACAGGCGGATCGGTGCGGCATCCGCAGTGATGCGGGCTCTGCATTGGTCTGTTGTGGTGGAAAAGGAGCTGAGCCATAAGGCAAAGCTCTAAATTTTCCAGTTGATCTATGTTCCTACCCTCACCTATTGTCATGAGCTATGGGTAGTGACCAAAAGAACAAGATTGCGAATATGAGCAGCCGAAATGAGTTTCCTCCGCAGGGTGTCTGGACTTTCCCTTAAAGATAGGGTGAGAAGCTCAGTCATCCAGGAGGGCCTCAGAGTAGAGCCGCTGCTCCTCTGCATCGAGAGGAGTCAGATGAGGTGGCTCGGGCGTCTGATCAGGATGCCTCCTGGACGCCTTCCTGGTGAGGTGTTCTGGACACGTCTAACCGGGAGTAGGCCCTGGGGAAGACCCAGGACACGCTGGATGGACTATGTCTCTTGGCTGGCCTGGGAACACCTTGGGATTCCCCGGAAGAGCTAGAAGAAGTGGCCAGGGAGAGGGAAGTCTGGGTATCTCTGCTCAGGCTGCTGCCCCCGCGACCTGATCTCGAATAAGTGGAAGAGGATGGATGGATAGATGGATTATTTTTCTTATCAGTGCTGTACTGATGATATGCAGCTGTACCTTTCGTTCCCTCCAGGGGACCACCTGATATAAGCTAGGATGGCTACATATGACACTAATATTGAAACCTGGATGAAGGAACACCATCTCCAGCTCACCCTGGCAAAGGTGGTCCATCTTGTTATCCCAGCTCAGTTTAACTTGGGTCCTTATCAATAATACCTGCCAAATTTGTGTGCAACCTTGGGATAGTGATTGATGACCAGGTATACTTCAGCGACCATGTTGCTATTATCTCATCTTGTAGATTGACTCTACACAACACCTATGCAAGATCAGACCATATCTGATGGAGTATACAGCACAACTCCTGATCCAGGCTTTGGCCTTGTCATATCTGGAATACTGAAACGTTTTGCTGGCAGGAACTTAGTATGTGTCACCAAACAAGTGTAGATGATTCAGAATTCAATGGCACATCTGCTAATCCATCAGCCGTGACGGGCACATGTCTGTCCTCTTTTCAGATCTTTACTTTGTTTCCCTGTTGCAGAACTTACTAAGTTTGGATCCTTAATGCTTGCTTAAAGAGTAGTCATTTGTTCAGCATCTCTACATATGGAGACACTTGTAAGGTCCACTGCTACTTCTCACCCATTCTGGTCTGCTTGGATAGTTAATCATATCTACATTCAGACTCATTTCTTGTGTAGATCCTAGTTAATGGAATGAGCTGCCCACTTCGATCTGAACTGCTGATTCCTTCATTGTGTTTAAGAAGTGTTTGAAATCCTCTTGTTTGGTAAATTTGAACCAAAGTGATTTTAGCTTTCAGATTTTGCAACCTAGGAATTGTAAATTACTTGTACAGGGTGGGCCATTTATATGGATACACCTAAATAAAATGGGAATGGTTGGTGATATTAACTTCCTGTTTGTGGCACATTAGTATATATGAGGGGGAAAACTTTTCAAGATGGGTGGTGCCCATGGTGGCCATTTTGAAGTCGGCCATTTTGGATCCAACTTTTGTTTTTTCAATAGGAAGAGGGTCATGTGACACATCAAACTTATTGGGAATTTCACAAGAAAAACAATGGTGTGCTTGGTTTTAACGTAACTTTATTCTTTCATGAGTTATTTACAAGTTTCTGACCACTTATAAAATGTGTTCAATGTGCTGCCCATTGTGTTGGATTGTCAATGCAACCCTCTTCTCCCACTCTTCACACACTGATAGCAACACCGCAGGTGAAATGCTAAGTGAGGCATAAGTGAGTCTGGGTGTGTGTGTGAGTGTGAGTGTGCCCAGTGATAGGCTGGCGCTTGGTGTTGTTGCCCCACAAAATCCTGAACTGCATTAAGCAGATTCAGTGCTTGATGGATGGACAGTATGATGCTTCTTGCTGAGTAGACCATCATCTTTTGCTTCCATAACTTGAATTCTATCCCATCCAGCTTTCCACTCTTTACTGAAAACATATTTAAGCTTAGATTCCACTGTTTAATTTTAGACGTTTTATCTCACCCTTCATCCCAGGCCAGTCCATCGCTTCCTGGGTCCCTTTGTTACAAATGTTTTTTGCATCTGTGTTTTTGCCTTAAACCCAAAGTGTTGCACTAACCATGCCCTGTCCCTTCTTTCCTGACCAAAGCCCAAACACCAAACAGGAGAGTTACTCCATACAAGACAGGTCAAAAGAATGATTAATTACACAGGGATATGATTATTGTGCAGACTGACTGAGATTTATGAAGTAGTTCGAAATGAATAAGTGAAGAGGAGTAATTTGCGATGAATGAAATAAATGGAAAATGAAGACGAAGTCTCTCTCTATCTGACATTACCTAAAATGTTAGAATTCTGCTGCCTCTCTGCACTTCAAACTTGGATCAGCATGAATGTCTTATTATCAAAGAAGAACAGCTCTATTTAATTGCTTTACATAGAACACAAAATACAAAAGCATTACATGTACTCATGTTAAAAAGCAATACTGAGTCATCCAGCACATTCCACAGCAAGTCTTTTGATAGTGGAATAAAAACCAGAGACAACACAATAACTTTAAATTAATTTCCTTTTCACCTGCCTTTACATTACAGCACAGTTTGAGATAAAATAATAAAAAAACATTTGCACAACACTGGTTTAGAGCTCGGACTTGACCTGCTAAAATGAATGAGGCCAGGGAAGCTGTTTGCATTTGTTTGCATGATACATTTGATACTCTTGTCCAAATAGCAAGCAGGCCATACCTTCTGCTTACCTTGAAAGCCTTTGTTTTATGGTTTCCTTACACACAATGTGTGTAGCTAGCCATCTCATTTCCGCGACTGTGCTACAGTCATCGCAGCACTAAATGGGCACAAAACTGCCACATACAGAATTTTGTTCTCATCGTCTTTGCACATTTTTAAATACAAATATAACTTTTGTTATGCAAAGTCTGATTTGCCATCAAATGACTTTGTCCAAAGTATCAAACACAGACTTACTTTACTTTCCATAACAAAAAAGAAAATCTAATGTGTTCAACATGATTTTCCCTACATAACGCTGTAATGTTAGTAGTAAAAAGTCATAGTGTGTAATATGTGCAAAAACACAAAATCATTACCTCTGGAGAGAAAAAGAATCTGAAGTTATTTTGCTTAAAATCAGTAGGCTTTTGGTATTTTGTGTTGCAGGCAGTGAGGTGCGGTGAGGTTCATGGCTGGTGAGGCACTGACTCCTTCAGAGTCAGGTTTACAAATATATGAACCCAAAAGAGTAGCTTATTTACTAATCAGTTGGCAGCCTGCACATTGACTACTGGTTATGTTTCATATCTCATCAGCATTTACGCACACATTAGTAAGGTACATATTTGGATTAGAAAGAACGTTATATTCATAACGGCAACAGAGAACGGAGAGAATGCATTTGCTCCTCACCCTCCATGTCTTCTAAATTTGCCATTGCAAATCCGCAATTCATACTCATTCAATACAAATGAAAGTATAGAGTGTTGTACAAAAAAATGGATTTCAATTTTGACCTTAATTGAAATATTCAGTTGTTTTCAAAAGCTTTTAATTCTGATGCTTTATCAATTTTAATACAGACTGTTCAACAAAAGGATAACAAGAAAAATATAAGAATATTTTATTTAAGGTCAAAATTTAGTTTTTAAATATTGGATTATTTTTTTTTTAGTTGGATCTCAGGGCGGCATGGTGGCGCAGTGGTAGTGCTGCTGCCTCGCAGTTAGGAGACCCGGGTTCGCTTCCCGGGTCCTCCCTGTGTGGAGTTTGCATGTTCTCCCGTGTCTGCGTGGGTTTCCTCCCACAATCCAAAGACATGCAGGTTAGGTGGATTGGCGATTCTAAATTGGCCCTAGTGTGTGCTTGGTGTGTTTGTGTGTGTCCTGTGGTTGGTTGGCACCCTGCCCAGGATTGGTTCCTGCCTTGTGCCCTGTGTTGGCTGGGATTGGCTCCAGCAGACCCCCGTTACCCTGTATTCGGATTCAGCGGGTTAGACGATGGATGGATAGTTGGATCTCACTTTTTATAAAATTGAGAACCATTTATGGTCTTATCTTTGTTTGTAAATGAAGTCCATGTACCTATCCTTCTCCATGAAAATCTCTTGTCAGTTTCTTGTAAAAGTCCTCCTTCTTTTCCCATAGTTTTAAAAATCTTAATCTTCCATTTTGGCAGTCAGTTGGAACAAAAAATAAAAATAAACGGACCTTTGCAGTGCACTTGATTTTCTGATATTGCTAACTTATTGGCGCACAGAGCCTGTGTGTAGAACAGCAGCAGCGAGGACCTGTTTGGTTCACGTGTGCCCCCTTCAGGGCGGCACGGTGCTGTCTGCCTCACCTTGTGCCTTTTAACTGCAGTTTTATGTCTGATCAGCAAGACTAAATATGTCACATATGATCATTAAAGATATAAGCCAGACTGTGGAAAGTCAGGGTGTATAATAAACGTGTCTGCAAACATTATATTAGAGACATACAGAGAGATAGCAACAGGCAGGTGGCAATCGCATGCATCAACCCCGTATGTGAGGGAGAGCACAGTCCGAGATGAAGCTCAGTTGTCTCGTTGCTACCACACCTCGCGTTTCTCCCCTGTATTTGAACAGGAAGTGCGCCAGTTCAGCGACTTTGACTATAAAAATGATCCAAGTTATTGTAATTATACAAAAAACAAATTTATAGCTCAGACCAGTGGACAAATTTATTTTATGCTATCATTATTAGTTTTTTTACTTTTCACAAAGAGCCTCATGTCTCCCCTGTGTGTATGTCACTGCTTGCAGTTTATTATACAAGTTTCATTCAAATGAAACAATTTATTTTTTTGTTTTTTTTTATTTTTAAATTTTATTTCAAGAAAATAATATTGCATGCAATCAAGTTGAAATTATACAGTAAATGACTTCATAGTCAAAGTAGAAAAAAAAATCAAAGAGTTTAAAAAGAAAGTAGGTAAAAAAACAAAATTAAGCATCAACCCATGAAAAAGAGAGGAAAGCTGTGAGAATGGGCAGAAATAGTTAGGGAAAAAAGGGAAAGTGTCCTTTTCCCCTTATATGAATGTCAGTAATTTTCTAACCTGCTTTGTCCTGAACTGGGTTGTGAGATGTGCTGCAGCCTATCGCAGCCAGCATGGGATACAAGGCAGAAACAGTCCATCTTGGGTGAACACACTCAACCCAACCACACAGTAAGGGTTAATTTATTATTGTCAGTCCACCTAATCTGCATGTCTTTGGAATGTGAGAGGAAACCGGAGCACCCAGAGAAAACCCATGCAGATACAAGGACAACATGCAAACTCTACACAGAGAGGACCCAGCACTGATATGAATGCTTTTTCTAAAATTTGATTAGTTACAGTAAGTCTTGCCATATTTGAATCCTTTTTCTAAAAAAAAATACTTTAGCTGCCTCACATTTTTATGCAATCATTTTGTTCACCGCACTGAATTAAAGCTGAACTTCTGCACTTCAACTGCATCTGAGTTGTTTCATTTCAATGTAAAGAACCAAAATTAGAAAAAAGTTGTTCCTTTCCAAATATTTATGGACCTAACTGTGTATATACAAAAAAATTCTGCTAGTGCATTAGGGATTACTGGTAAGTATGTTTGTCGGTTTCATATATACAGTACCATATGTGAGTATAGTGATTATTTTCTGTTCGTGCCCTTCTCTTATAATCCCCTTTATCTCTAATGTATTTCGAATGAATGGCCAATGGCGTTTGCAAAAAGCCATTGTGATAGAGGACACCCTTGTGGAGTACCACATTCTAGTTTGAAGTAGTTTGAGATCATGTTGTTAATACAGACTGAGACTTCTGAACTGCTTCTGAATGTATCTTTGGGCCAAACCCAATTTGTGCAATGTGGTGAGTAGGTTGTCCCATTCATTTCTATTAAAGGATTTTTCTCTGTCCAAAGATAATAAGATCTCTGGTGTGTTACATTTTATGGGTAAGCATATTACATTACAGTAAATAGACACCAAAGGTTTAAAGGTAAGTGTCTGCCTTTAATAAATCTTGTCTGGCCATGTGATATTACAGAAGGAAGCACTATCTCGATCTTTCTAGCTGTAGTAGTAGGTTGGTCTACCATGTTAGCAATTATGGATGCAATGAGAAGTGAAGCAAAATGACACTTTTTACTGGTTAACTGAAAAAAATACAATATTCAAACTTTTGAGGCAGCTTAGCTTTACTGGAAAAAGCATTTGAAGAATATACTGCCAATTGTTATGTTTCAGCAGGGTTCCTCTCCTTTGATTTATGTCTTCTTTGTTCATTTTTTTGTATTTTGTTTGTATTATTTTTATTTCTGTTTATTTTTATTATTCTTTGTATTTAATTTTGTATATGTATCTGTGCCTTGTTTTGAGGGTGGTCCCACAGGAATCAGGGCCACTTGCCCATGAACAGAAGAGACTAGCCTAGGTCCTATAATGGCTGGGGCAGCCCACAGATCCTTGCGGTTTATTTGAATGTGCTTGGGAGTTAATTAGTGTTTATTTTTATTCTTTCTGTGATTTGTGCCTTTTTATTTTTTATTTATGTATTTTTTGATTTATTGTCTTTTTGCTCTGTTCTTTGACTTTGCTGTTGTATTTCTGTTTTGGTTTACCTCGGATTGCCTTTGCTGACTAATTCCTTTTTGCCTTTCAGTGCTTTGGAACTCTTAAGATCATTATATATCATTTAAAGGACTGCCACAATTTTACTTTCCACATTAAGAGAGCACACTGTGAAGACATTCTAGGAACAGAGGATTTAGGGAGTATATTGTCAGAGCATTTATAAGAGAGAAAGATGTGTTGAATCTGGAAGAGTACGGGCAACCTTTTGTCAGAAAAAATTCTGTAAATGTAAGCGAAATTTGTGGTGGGCTGGCGCCCTGCCTGGGATTTGTTTCCTGACTTGCGCCCTGTGTTTGCTGGGATTGGTTCCAGCAGACCCCCGTGACCCAGTAGTCAGGATTTAGCGGGTTGGATAATGGATGGACGGATGGAAGGATAAGTGAAATTGTTTCAGTTGTTTAAAATTGAATGAATTTGTATATTGTGTACAGTAATTAATAAAGTCATAAATCTGCTGCTTCTTTCTTGGAGTTTTTTTGCTTGAGCCAGTTGCTTCTCACTAGCATGTAGCCTTGTGTTACTCCGGATCCGGATGGTGCTGTCATCTATAAAAAGAGTCTCTTAAATCAGTAGCTTATAAAGACAAATCTGGCAGCTGAGATGTGGGCTACTAAAAGTGCACAAGCTGCTGTTATGGAGTGCAGCTACTGTATGATCTATTAAATCTGCATATAACAAAAATACACTGATAGAACAAAAAACACCCTTCACCAACTGAAAGAAGGCTGTCGTCTTCTTTTGTACAAATTCCATTAGCCCTCAGGGTTTTTCAGGATAATCCTTTCTTGATGCTAGGAACTGAGTCAATTAAAATCATGTGACACACATATACATAATACTAAAATTGGATAATTTGGCCTGGCAAATGGATAAAAAAGGCGAGATGATCAAAAAAGTAATTACACAAACACAAACATACCATGCATGCACAAATGGACAAGCACATCTGTTAGAAAATGGCAGAGAAAAAGAATGTGGGAGGACAACAAAGACAGTTTCATTAAAGAGGAAAAATGTACAGGTGGATAGAAAGTCATGTCCCTGACTTAATAAATAGCTTAATTATTGAAAAACTGAGCATAATACTTTTGTGATATATTCATGAAACCCCTTAGCTAATATTATTTTCTGATGAATAGTAGTTAATTTGAAGTTTAAGAAATACAATCCCACAAAGACAATTCATAATGTCACACTGAGCAAATTAAGAGCAATGGATATGCAAGACCAGGCATGACTAGTGTCCCGGAAGGCAATGCCTGAAAAAATAGAAGTAAGTCTGGTGAAGACGCATACCATCATCCAGTTTAGCTGACTGAGTGCCACTTGTCAGCCAATAGATTATGTTAGGTAGACATTATTATCCCAGAGAAAAATTTGTTTGGAGCAGAAAAGTATGTGGTGTAGTGGTTATGGTTTTGGACTTCAAACCCTGAGTTTGTGGGATCAAATCCCACTACTGACACTGTGTGACCCTGAGCATGTCACTTGGCCTACCTGTGCTCCAATTGGAAAAAAATAAATGTATCCAATTGTGTCAAAAGTGTTGTAAGTCATCTTGGATAAAGGCATCACCCAAATAAGTAAACGCAAGTACAAAACAGAGGACACAGTTAAACAGATCTTGTTCTTTTGGCTGCTCCCATTAGGGATCGCCACAATGGATCATCTTCTTCCATATATTTCTGTCCTCTGCATCTTGTTCTGTTACACCCATCACCTGCATGTCCTCTCTCACCACATCCATAAACCTTCTCTTAGGCCTTCCTCCTTTTCTTTTCCCTGGCAGCTCTATCCTTAGCATCCTTCTCCCAGTATTCTCAGCATTTCTCCTCTGCACTTGTCCAAACCAATGCAATCTCGCCTCTTTGACTTTGTCTCACAACCATCCAACTTGGGCTGACCCCCTAAATGTCCTCATTTCTAATCCTATCCATCCTTGTCACACGCAATGCAAATCTTAGCATCTTTAACTCTGCTACATCCAGCTCTGTCTCCTGCTTTCTTGTCAGTGTCACCGTCTCCAACCCATATAACATAGCTGGTCTCACTACCATCCTGTAGACCTTCCCTTTCACTCTTCTTGATACCCGTCTGTCACAAATTACTCCTGACACTCTTCTCCACCCATTCCACTCTGCCTGCACTCTCTTTTTCACCTCTCTTCCGCAATCCCCATTACTCTGTACTGTTGATCCCAAGTATTTAAACTCTTCCACCTTCACCAGCTCTACTCCTTGCATCCTCACCATTCCACTGACCTCCCTCTCATTTACACACATGTATTCTGTCTTGATAGTCCTACTGACCTTCATTGCTGTCCTCTCTACAACAACAACAACAACAACATTTATTTATATAGCACATTTTTATACAAAAAATAGCTCAAAGTGCTTTACATAATGAAGAAAAGAAAAATAAAAGACAAAATAAGAACTTAAAATAAGACATTAGTTAACATAGAAAAAGAGTAAGGTCCGATGGCCAGGGTGGACTAGAGCATATCTCCACCTCTCCAGGGTCTCCTCAACCTGCTCCCTACTATCACTACAGATCACAATGTCATCAGCAAACATCATAGTCCACGGGGACTCCTTTCTAATCTCATCTCTCAACCTGTCCATCACCATTGCAAATAAGAAAGGGCTTAGAGCCGATCCCTGATGTAATCGGCATTCGTCACTCCTATTGCAGACCTGACCATGGTCACACTTCCCTCGTACATATTCTGTACAACTTTTACATACTTCTCTGCCACTCCCAACTTCCTCATACAATACCACAACTCCTCTCGAGGCACCCTGTCATATGCATTCTCCAGGTCCACAAAGATGCAATGCAACTCCTTCTGGCCTTCTCTATACTTCTCCATCAACATCCTCAGAGCAAACATCACATCTGTGGTGCTCTTTCTTGGCATGAAACCATACTGCTGCTCACTAATCATCACCTCACTTCTTAACCTAGTTTCCACTACTCTTTTCCATAACTTCATGCTGTGGCTCATCAATTTTATTCCCCTGTAGTTACTGCAGTCCTGCACATCCCCCTTATTCTTACATATCGGCACAAGTACACTTCTTTTCCACTCCTCAGGCATCCTCTCACTTTCCAAAATTCCATTAAGCAATCTGGTTAAAAACTCCACTGCCATTTCTTCTAAACACCTCCACGCTTCCACAGGTATGTCATCTGGACCAACAGCCTTTCCATTTTTCATCCTCTTTATAGCTGTCCTTACTTCCTCCTTGCTAATCCGTTGCACTTCTTGATTCACTATCTCCACTTCATCCAACCTCTTCTGTCTCTCGTTCTCTTCATTCGTCAGCCTCTCAAAGTAATCTTTCCATCAGCTCAACACACTCTACTCGCTTGTGAGTACGTTTCTATCTTTATCCTTTATCACCCTAACCTGCTGCACATCTTTCCCAGCTCAGTCCCTCTGTCTAGCCAATCGGTACAGGTCCTTTTCTCCCTCCTTAGTGTTCAACTTCTCATACAACTCATCATACGCCTTTTCTGTAGCCTTCACCACCTCTCTCTTCACCTTTCGCCTTATCTCCTTGCACTCTTGTCTTCTTTCTGCATCTCTCTGACTATCCCACTTCTTTGCCATCATCTTCCTCTGTATACTCTCCTGTACTTCCCCATTCCACCACCAGGTTTCATTTTCCTCCTTCCTCTGTCCAGCTGTCACGCCAAGCACCCTTCTTGCTGTCACCCTTACTGCATCTGCTGTAGTTTCCCAACTGTCTGGTAAGTCTTCACTACCACCCTGTGCCTGTCTCACCTTCTCCCTAAACTCAGTCTTGCAGTCTTCCTTTTTCAAATCTTCCTCTTCCTCTTCTTGATCTCCAACGTCATCCTACAGACCACCATCCTATGCTGCTTAACTACACTTTCCCCTGCCACCACTTTGCAGTCTTCAATCTCCTTTAGATTCACTCTTCTGCATAGGATGTAATCTACCTGTGCGCATCTTCCTCCACTCTTGCACGTAACCCTATGTTCCTCCCTCTTCTTAAAATATGCATCCACCACAGCCATGTCCATCCTTTTGGCAAAATCCACTATCCTCTGACCTTCTTCATTCCTCTCCTTGACACCATACCTACCCATCACCTCCTCGTCTCCTCTGTTCCCTTCACCAACATGTCCATTGAAATCTGCTCCAATCACCACTTTCTGTCCCTTGGGTACACTGTTCATCACTTCATCCAACTCACTTCAAAATTCTCCTTTCTCATCCATTGTACACCCAACTTGCAGGGTATATGCACTAACAGCATTCATCATCACACCTCCAATTTCCAGCTTCATAATCATTACTCTGTCTGACACTCTTTTCACCTCCAAAACACTCTTGACATACTGTTCCTTCAGAATAACCCTGTTAAACAGATACAAGACAATAATTCCACAGATAACATGTTGATGTCATTGTTGTAATCAGCACATACACCCATAAGGTTTCTGCAAATAAGAATAACTAACTTTGACAGTATCCAATAATTATTCAGAATTCAGGCTGATCCTTACAGCTACTAGAGTTCAAGAAGCTTATAGCTCTCAGGATAAAATACTTCTAAAAACTGTTTCTTTTAATACTTGTGTTTTGTCATGGTAGGGCCAAAAAGTGTCTGTATTTTCCTTTTCAGACTCTTTATTACATAGATCTCAACAGAAAGTCCCAAATCTCATTCGCTTACCCACACTGTCAGGATTAACTGCTGTTGTAGTTCAATGCTTCTTCCTTTCATTTGCATCTGTAACGCCAGAAAACAAGATAGAGTACAAGAACAGGTGGGAGGAAAAGTCATATAATTTTCTTACCTGCTTAATCCAGTCAAGGATCACTTGGGGAATGAGCCTATTCCAGCTAGGGCATAAGGCAGGATCAAACCCTCGAGCATGCCAGTTCATCACAGGGTGAACACCACACACACACATACCCACACTCTAAACACACAATAGGGCCAATTCTCTTAACCTGCATGTCTTTGGACTGTGTGAGGAAATCCATGCAGACATGTGGAGGAGAACCGTTCGGGGAGAACCCAGGATGTGAACCCTGGTATCTCCTTACTGTGAGGCAGCAATGCTACCACTGAGCCACCCTATGAGGCAAAGTTACACAACTATTCATGTATTATAGCTTTAATCTTTTAAATATTATAACTAGTACATTATAACTAGTGCCATAAACAAAAAGCCAATATAATGTGGCTTTGCAAACCATACAACATGACAGTGCTGAATGTGTAGTTTTAGGTGGCGCACAAACTTGTAGTTGTACTGAATTCTCTCTCTAGCCAGCTACTCATATGCACAGCGCCAGAATATAGAGATGGTCTTCTCAGGATGCACATGGACCCCCCGCCCCCCCCTTCCGTCAGGCAGGAGATTGCACAGCTTACAGACTAGCACCACCAAATTGAGGAACAACTTCTTCTATTAAACTAATGAATACAACATCATTAAATATGACCATACACTCTGTGTGACTTGTATCACACTTTGCATTTTGTTTCAGTAGTCTCATGTACTGAACTATTTGATGCTACCTCTTTTTTTTACTTGCTGCTAAGTACAAAGCGTACTTCAATAATATCTTTAGCTATAGTTATCATACTTTATTTATGCAAATGCTATTTTGTTCTATTTTATTATGATACCTTTATTGCAAAGTTTGGGGGTTAAGAGGCTACTTATGGGGTACTTTTTATTGTAAAATTTTTATTCAGTTATCGTGGGCGCTGTTTATTTACTGGGACCTAAATACTGAATTTTGTTTTTGCATATGGATGTTGGAATGACAATAAAAAGATCCTTGATCCTTGAAAATGGCAGAGGGAGAGAGAGCATGCCTTTGCAAGCCTCCTCCTCCTCCGTAGCCTCCCACTTACCATTGAAACAGGTCCCCAGTCTAGTTTTGACAGCATTTTCTCTGATCTTAGAACAAATGCACAAATGTAATTCAAATAAACAAGAAAAAAAGTTAATTGAACGGTGAAATAAAAGTAAATTGTGGACTATTAATCTATCATTGAAATCTAGTGATCATTTCTTGATTTGCTAATAAAAATTCTCCCAGATTTTCAGGGTTTCTGAGATTTGTGTTTGTAATTGATGAAACTTCTAATTGGCTTCTGGTTGAAATAATGCTGAAGGCTAATGCTGAGTTTTTCTGACCTTTTGTTTCTTTTCTTGTGAATTTTTCCTCAAATCTGTGAATTTCCACTCCTTCAGGTGCATTTGAAATTTGAAATCTTCATCAGTTACATTTGTTCTTTTTGTATGGCTTGCCATAGGTTCTCCTTCTAATCTTGCGTTTCACTGCATTAGGTGATTCATTTTATCAAGCTTGACGCATTCTATCTGCAGTGCTTATTTACGTATCTTTATTCATATTTGACATTCTTTATTGTTTAAATATGCTTATCGGTTTATTTGGAGTGTCATTTTGAAAGCTTTTTTCCTTGAATTTCAGCAAAAGCAATTGTACCTGAGGCAAATGTCAATTAATTATAGATGCTGATCAGGCAGAAATTGACATAAATTATATATAGAGATTTTTCAATGCAAATTTTTCTTTATTATGCTATAATGTTAATTTGTCTGTTATCTCAGCTATACAGTAATAGATACTGGATTCTCAGCAGCAATGCTATTGTCTGCAATGTGGCATATGTTGGAACCAAAATTGCAATGCATTTTATTACTATACGCATTACAAAATAATCAAATGTTAATGGAGAATATACCCAACAGATTGTAATTGTGGGACAGAAAAAAGTTGGCTTATACAAGAGTAAATCAAAAAGTAAAGGTAATTTGAAATCATGGGGTAACTGCAATGGATAGAAGCTGACACAATGCACCATGCTCATCATGGCTTATAGGTAGTTCAAACATGGACAGTGCTGCACTCTGCCATTTGTTTAGATGAAGCCAAGTTAAAATGAACATGGATGCTCAACTACAGAAATGCACCATTGTTGAACAATGCACTGTAGTGAGATATCTTTGAGCAAAGGGAGCGAAACCTGATGAACTTCACTGAAGGATGTTGGCTCAGAACAGAACTTAAAACAATACAACTCAACAAAAAGCTTATGAATGAGTAGAAAGGTTTAAACTGGGAAGAACAAGTGTAAGCGACAAAGCTCACTCTGGTTGACTTTTAACATCTTGCACACAAACTCACATCTACATGACGAATGCCTTCATAAGAGAAGACAGACGGATTATGCTATATTTGTGATATATACTATGGATCTGCACATGCCATAGTGCATGATGACTTGGGGTACCATAAAGTCTGTGCAAGATGGTTACCCAAACAGCTTATTGATGTGCACAAGCCAACATCCTTTTGTGAATTTCAGCAGGTTTCACTTCCTCTCCCCAAAGAAATCTCACTATGGCTCATAGTTAAATAATGGTGCAGTCCTACAGCGGAGCATCCATGTTCAGTTGACCTTGGCTTTAATTAGACTAATGGCAGAGCGTTGTGCTATGTGCATTTAAGCTACCCATAAGCCATCACAAATGTATTGTGTTGTGTCAGCTTCTATCTGTTGCAGTTGCCACATAATTTTCTAATTGTCTTTACTTTTTGATTTACCCTCATATTATACAGATAGATATTTGTATTGCTCTACCATGTCTACATGCTCACTTTTAGTATTGGTTAGAGAGAGGGAAGAAGGGAATGCCTAAAATCAAAAGCCGTGTCTTTAGTCTTATAGTTATTTAGCTTTAAAAATCACACTAATGAGCAAACTCCTTATCTTGTAACACAATCACAAGGACAGTCATCCACAGATGGTATGTCTGTGCTTATTGTATGTGAAATCCTGCATGTATACAAAATAAATACAACAGACAGATAACATCTTTGTGGTGATCCATCCAGTGAATGAAGTAAGGCTACCACACAAACAGTCTTTAACACTCCCTCTTAAGTATTTTGTAAGTTAAAGAGTTCAGAATCCACCCCATCAAGTTAGAGTCCAAATAGAATTTATCAGTCAATTTGTCAACTAAATTGTGAAGCTGGATTGTATTATAATAAAAGCAGGTGAGAATTCAATAAACAGCAATCTAGCATGAGTTGTTTACCATTCCATGTGCAAAAAGAGAGATTTAGAAGTGCTGTGGTATCCTCCACCCACCTCTTTGTTCTGTGGATAGTGAGAGGATCCTGTTGCAAGTGAACAACGCTACAAACTTAGTCACAATCAGCTATTTACTGTATGTCCATTGCAACAATCTGCTCTGCCTCTCCATTCAAAGCAAAGGGGAAAATCTGGCATGTGAGAACCCCTAATGCCTCAGATCTTATACTGCTTCTCTTTTCAGGAGGGAACAGGAAGTGCATGGAATAGGACATTCATTGTAAGTTCCAGGGTGACAAGCCTGAGAGAGTATAAAGGAACCAGAAAAAAATAAGTGAAGTCCTTCTGTATTCTGGGCAAGGCCTGGAACTGGCACATCATACTGATTAGGAGATGAACTCTGCTAACTGGTAAATGGACACTAGATATTTGCCTTTCCTTATTGGCATTTTTAGACAGTTGCAAGAGCTTTACTCTGCTAACCAAGGAACATTAAAGGATAACTGCCATTTTTTTAATGCATTCTTTCAGCGAAGCTGATGTTAAGCATTTGAAACTTCCGTGCATCTTGGATTGCTGAGACACCCAGAACTAATCCACTCATCCTGTCTGATTTAGCAGATAATGAGAACTAAAAAATGAACATGTAATCAAATGCAGCTGCAATGTGTTCTAAATGTAAAATTCGCCAAAATTGAACTAACTAGTGAAAAAAAAAATCCTTTACATAATTTAAGTAACCTTAATACTCAGGCTTATTGTAAATGTAAAGAACTAGACCCTTTAAATGTCTCTAGTAATTTGAATATAATAATCTCATTGATTAATATCTTATTTATTTTTATGGCACACTGCTGGAATGAAGAGAATCTCTTTCCTTGAAAAAATACATTTTTTAATGGGTGGTAGAAGTTTGAGCACAGAATAATAAAATTCTCACTGTAAGAAATGTAACATCAACCATTTAGACACATTTACTGGACTTAACCAGATATATATTCATGGAAGTAATGACGACTTAATATCAGAATTCCCAAATAATATTCTCAGCATCAATTAGGGCACTTTAGACCTTGACACATAAAGTATAGATAATGTGCTACTGCAGCCCTTCTCTCTTAAATAAGTCCTGGGTTCTCTTGGTACTGAGACTACCATTTCTAAAGGGTTTTGATTTGAATGTTTTGGTACACAGTGGCGTGTTCACATCTGCCTAAATAAAGCAGACTTTGGAGAAAATCACTCCAGACTTTGAATTAAAAAATAAAAGAAAAATTACAAACAAATTAAGTGTGGAAATGCCTTAAGAAGATGAGTTTATGGTCTCAGCTTTTAAATCCAGGCTGCAGACTTGTTTCTTTAGTCTGGCATACCCTGACTAGACCTGCTGATTAGCCATTCATATTGCATTTCTGTTTGTTATTCATTTATATAATAAAAATAGTAAAATAATTAATAACAGTTACTTATTCTCCTCTGTTCTCCTCTGGATATATTGCAGCGACACTTGGTTATGGTTCTCTACTTCCAAGCTGTATTCACTATGGAATAAATACCAGCAATGATGGGAATCAAACAATGGGAGGATTCTGTCATCATGTTAGATGCCTTAGTACAGACTTGTACTGTTGAATGTCCTAAGTGGTTTGTCTGTCTTTGTCTTTGACTTGCTCTGTTACAATTGACCATGGACCCCCAAGGGGGCTTAATTTTCCCCAGGAATGCTACTAGCTGGAGTTTTTGTTTTCCTTACTTCTATTGTCAACTGGCCATAGGTCACTGATAATTTTGATTGGCATAATCAGTTTGGTGCTGCTGAGCTTTACTTTGTGTTTAAACAAATCTGTATGTTTATGTGCATTCATAATTAGTAAAGTTTATATTTGTAATTTACCTGTATACTTGTCACAGCTCAATGAGCCTGCACTCAACGAATAGTGCTATAGAAAAATATGCCAAATTGAAACTAAATTAATGCACATGATCGCTGCCTTTGCTGCACCAGCTCATGAACTCCTCTGAGAAATATCAAAGTAGGGTATATGGCAGTGACAATTATTGAGCTCCAAAAGATGGATCTAAAAGTCCTCTTCAAAAGGGCATCTTAGCAATAGACACCAACATCAGAATGATGTCTTTCTTTTCTGTCTCCAGTCATATATACTGTATTACATATACAGGAACTTTATCTTTAAAAACTTGATTATCCGTCACTCAACTAACCGCCAGTCTCCAATAACTGTAACGGCCCAAAAAAAACCATTGCGCACGCTAGTGCCTTCCTATTACTGTACTACTAATGCCATGTTGTACGCTGTGAGTTTTGCACATTGGAACAACTTTTCCTTGTGCTAGCGTGTAGTGTTCTTTCCAAGCACCACAGTGTCAGTTATGTACCTTCAGTTTTAATAGTATCTCGTGACTTTTCTCTTTTGTTATAATTAATCTACTTTACATTGTTAAGGCCAATAAACATATGCGTGTACTGTTGGGATTGTCACAAACATTGAAATTATTAAACATTTACGAAATGGTGAAAGTGTTTCAGGTATAGCTTCAATTTACAGGGCAGGAGAAACAGTGAACGAGATAAAGCATGATGCCAACAAAATTGACAAATGTGTTGAAAAAGGAAACCACTGACAATAATGTTATTCTGTATTAATGTTAGTGTTTTTTGTATTGTAATTTTCTTTTTAAATTCTGTTATGTTATGTTTTGTTAATATATTGTGATGTGCAGGCAGCTTGTGATGCACTGTATGGGAGCAGAATGGGTGGAATAAATGCTGTAAGTGATGGGACCTGGTGAAGGGCTTCTGTTCTGTTGGGGGCGGACATGTCTGTTAGGAGATGAGTGACAGGAGAAGTTAGGAGAAAAGGAAGGTGCGACGCAAGGAAATTTTCACTAGGGAGTCAGGAGATAATAAGCAGGAGGGTTTACGATATAGAGAAAAAAAATGTAAGTGGCAGGAGATAAACTGATTGGTAGGGAAAGCTTTCTTTTATTGTTTTGGAGGTGTGCTCTGTAACCCAGATAACGGCGTATAAGACGAAGCACTGTTGTTACAGAGCAAAGACATAGAAAAGTAGCTGTTCTGTTATTTGTCTTATCTCTTATCCACTGGCTTCAGTCCCAAACCCTAATGGACAATAGTTTTACTTCATATATATGTTATTCATATATATTATATATATTTATATTCATATATACATATATATATATATAAAGGTTGGACACCCAAGGGCCTCTTTGTGATGTATTAGAGATTAGAGGACTGGCATCTGATAAGAGGCAAACAGGAAGACCCTGATGCACTACAAAGATGTTTGCATAACTTCAAGGATCTCAACATCAAAACCAGCACTTGACAGTCAGCTGTCTCACACTGGAGATCCTGGAAAAAGGAGGTGATAAAGAGTCTCTTGAGGTACGAGACCAAAGTGGTGACAAATGCTGACAATAAGAGAGCTCACAGGATGTCCTGTGCCCAAGATGTTAGAGTTCCCTCAATGTTTTCCTGTTCTTGATGTGCCAAGGACTACCACTCTTGTAATGGATGCCACAGCCGCAATAGATACTGCTACAATTAGTCCACCAGGGAGCAGATACTGTACATGATCCCTTGGGGGTTGAAGGATTCCTACATACTGTATGTGTTATAGGGTCATTATTGTCACATGTACAGAGTACAGTGCACTAGTCAACATGCAAAATGTCACCACTAGCACCATGATTGATGTTTATACATACCTTACTTTGAACTTCTCTCATCCTTACTCCAAACACAGGAATGAATTTCTTTTTTCCACAGCATGATAAACCCAACACATTAATATAAAACACAACGTACTGGGAAAATGAGGACTTCTCTGATTGAAGGGATGACTCAGTTTGTGTTTTTCAAGTCTATGCAGAGCCAAATGTTTTACAAAAATACATTTCCCACTATCTTTCTGGATAGAATATGGAGGAATACAGTTGTGTGAAGTACCAGTTGTGGTGATATGTTTCCAAAGCAAACTGAAGATCAGAGCATGCCCTACAAAGTCTTGCGTCAATCTCACTAGTGTGCTCTCGATTGTCAGTACCGACGGCCATATGGCCCTTGGAAGATTTCAGTAGAGAGCCCTTCTTCTGCTTGCAGTCTCAGACTTCCATTTCAAACTTCAATTACATAGCAAACTTGGCAGTAACTCCTCAAAATAATCAGTACTTTTATTTAGGCAGTTAGGGTTCAGAAAATCATAAATGTCTTCATACTGTAAAGACAATTCCCTACAGGTGGTTTCCAGTACAGCCTTCTGTGTCCTGAAAGACAGAAGCCTAGCAGAAAAGAGTCCACACAAGAGCAGATGAGGTCAGTCTCAGTACATTTGTGTACCTCTTAAAGATTAGATTTTTTTAAAGATTTTATTACTTTTTGCTTACAATATTCAAAACAATCCATTTGGGGTCCTAATTAGCCAGTGGACCATAAACAGTCCTTCAGCTGACTTATGCCAGGAAATACCCCCAAATGTGTCAAGCTGCTCAAGAGTCATGAAAGTGGGACAACATTTTATAAGTTGTAAAAGATACCCCAGCCACAGACAGACACAACACCAAATGTCCACAACACACGGTTTATTTACACTATTTACAATCCGGTTCACTAACTCACACACGACTATTCAGTCCTTTTCTCTCTTCGGCTGCCTCCACTCCTCTCTCGCAAGCTTCGTCTTCCTCCTCCCAACTCTGGCTCCTTGAATGGAGTGAGGCGGCCCCTGTTATAACACCGCGGATGTGCTGCAGATGCTCTGTGATGGTCTTCCGGCAGCACTTCCTGGTGTGGCGAAGTGCTGTCCTCCAGGGCTCGGGAACCATCCAGGCGCCCCCTGGTGGTGGCCATGGATCCCCACAGGCTTCCCAGCTTCATATCCGTGGCCCCTGATGGAAACCAGGTGGGCTGCCTTCTTGTGCCCAGGGGAGATATTGCCCCTCTTCCGGTCTTTCCCTGCTCCAGGTGTCCCGGTGGGGCAAGGTCCCTGATCATCTACCACAAAATCAATACACAATTTGTAATATGTTGATGGCTAAGAGGTGATGGCAGCTTGCGCTCATGATAGTGGTTTTGACATGGATGTAATATCAGCTGGCAGTGAATGTTGACAATTAAGAACTGTAATTCCATACAATTTGTGACAAAGCTGCTGGAATTTGCAGCCCAGCTCAAGCCATCATTCACGCCAGAGACCAGAGGCCAATTTATTTCTCTCAACAGCCTTGTGGAAGTGCAAATTACATTACAGTGTCAACAGCAACACTCCGTATCTGATAGGAAAAAGAAATGCTTAGATTCAGGAAAATAAACTAACAGCCTCTAGATTCGAGAAAAGATAAACAATATTTTCTAAAAGTAACAACACTGCCCAAAACACTGGGGTAAACACTAATTGGACAGCGAGTATGGAAGTGAGTTATTTGTCATCAATCTGTCTGTAGCAGCCAGAGATACACTCCCATACTGCTTCAGCATGTTTCCTATTCTATTATGTTTTATTCTTCTTTACTCTCTTAATGCTATAATGCTATCAATTTTCATGTTTTTGGATTAGGTGGATTTATTCTGCGTCTTGTAGAGAATCTGTTGTTTGTCAGGCACTCACTAATGAATTTTATTTATTTTGTGCCAGTCTGAACCCCAATGGACATTTGAAATGCACTGAATTCTCACACATTCTGCTTAGTTCAATTCATTTTTCTGTAGCGCTCTTCTCTGGATCATTATGCAAATTTCAAACTAGTGACAGTAAATTTCAAAGCATGCAATATTTATGAGCATAAATACACAAATGTATAGTAAAACAGCAGTTTCAATGATTAACATAAACAAATTATGGCAGTATAAAGTTCATACTTTAACATGAAAGTCTTCAAAAGACACTATACTAGATTCCAAAATTCTTTTTATTGGTGCCCTTATACTGTACCTTAGGTTATCAAGCTTGTTTTACATGTACACCCACAATACTCATCCCTTGATATCAAACAATGGCTGACCATCTCACTGCCAGGATCACAGCTCACAGTCTGCTCCCAGTTTACTACCATTGAAATTACTTAACCTCTGAATACTTTAGCAATGGCAAGCCATCTCACTGCCCGAATCTCAGATCACAGCCTTCTTCCAGTTTACCACCACTGAAAGGATTTAACCTTAGCAATCGTAGGCCATCACATTGCTCTGACCATAGCCAATCTCCTTCCGCTTCCAGTTTACCACCACTAAAAGGTCGTAACCTATAGTCACCATAGCAATGGCAGGTCATCTTGTTGCTCGAACCTCAGATCACAATGTCTTCCCAGTTTACCACCACTGAAATTATTTAACCTCTGAATACTTTACCACTGGCAGATCATCTCACTGCCAGGACTACAGCTCATAGTCTGCTCCAAGTTTACCAGCACTGAAATGTCTGAGCCTCTGAATGCTTTAGCAAAGGCAGACCATTTCATTGCTGGGGTCACAGCCAATCTTCGTCTGCTCCCAGTTTACCACCACTAAAGGACTTAACCCTTTGACATGTTAGCAATGGCAGCCCATCTCATTGCCAGGACCAAAGATCACAGAACCTCTCTTAGTACTGTATACCACCACTGAAGGGACTGAATGAGAATCTCCCTTTTATCTTACTGGTCCTTGCTTGGAATCTCCCAACCCCTCAGTGATTGCTATTTTCAAACAGTAAACAAAAGGTCATTTCTGTGAGATAATATCAGACTTTATTTTAATGTAAATTCTAAAATCAGACACTAGGACTTAAAAGTAGAAGACATACAACCTAAACTATTCAAACAAAAGTCCATGCAGAAGGCTCATGTAGGAACAGGCTGACTGGCAACATTCTGTGTTCATTAGTATGTGAACAGGCAAGCACCTTGAAGCAATAAAGGAAGCACCAGCAAAGCAGAAGACTTTATTAAAATAACAGAACAAAGCAAGATTTTGAATACATGCTATGAAAAGGAAAGTTATAATTGGCCCTGTGACCTGCACGGAGTCGCTAAGAAAGGAAAATATATTCCCTGCACAATGGAGCCTTTATTATGCAAATACTAGAAAGCCAGCATGCCAACAGGTCAGCCTTGAGTCATGGGGCAGTTAGACTAGACTGTAGGTAATTTGCAAAGATGAGAAGTAGCTTTCAACCAATCAATCCTTTATCTGATAAACAATTCTGGCCATGACAACTGTGCAGCAGTGTCATTGGGTGCAAACTAATGATTAGATCAGACATGTCCAACTCTGGTCCTGAAGGGCATCTCACCAAAGAGCTTATAGGCGAAACTAAATCACACATTTGTAAGAAACTTTACTGATCATCCATACCTGCAAATTACTTATTGATTAGGCCAGTCAAGAGCTTCATGAAAGATTATAAGTTGAAGGAGAGGACAAATGAATCGCTCTGCATGTGCCACTTTTATATGCTTTGTTGTTTCTGGGTGTTGGGGTTAACAGACAGACTGAATTTGGGTAGGAGTTCTGCTATAAAGCTCGCCGACAAGTACATTGGCCATATAGGTTTTTCACTTTTATTGTTGCTGTGATGTGATTTTTTTGTAACCTCATATATTTTGCCACACCGTTTAACTGCTTCTGTGTATTTCCTGAAAGAAAAAATTTCCTAAAGATCTAAAATCACAAATCCTCCTTAGTGCATGCTACTTGTTGATCTCATGCCCAAGCAGAACTGATGCGCCGTAATACCAGGTTTCCCTCTGTCATGCACTGTTTAGTTTCAGCACCTAGATTCACTTTTTAAAATGTATATAACAGATAGATAGATAGATAGATAGATAGATAGATAGATAGATAGATAGATAGATAGATAGATAGATAGATAGATAGATAGATAGATAATATTGTAATTGTCCCTGATCAAAATGTATACCTGGGAAAGATGTATAAACAGAAATAAACATTTTTGTTTTGTTTTTTTTGTTGTTTTTTCAACTACAAATTGTCTCATAATTTGGTGCTAGTTTGACCTTCTGTGTCCACATCAACAGTTCTTCTACTTTTTATTACTTGTTTCCTTTGCATTTATTTTTTTGTTCTGAATTTTCAATTACTATTTTACATTTTTAACTGAGCATTTAAACATTTTAAGCAGTTTTAACTTTTGTAAATTTTTAAATACTCCCCTAAAAGCCACATATTTCTGGTACCTAATCTTCTTATATAATACGCTAACTTGGCTGTCCGTTTATCTGTCCAGGATTTTAAATCACCTGTAGCTCGCAATACAATCCAGCCATCCCTATTAAGTGGTAAACTCGGAGATAAGCAGATGGATAAGCGTGTGGTGCCCTTAATCATGGACCATCTCTTTGACAAACTGCAGTTTGAGACCCAAGGACTGTGTGTCTGTTATACGGATATGACCAAAACTGGAGCACCACATGAATCAGTCCTATCTCCTTTTCTCTTCACTCTGTACACATCAGACTGTAAATTTAACACCAGTACACGTCACTTTCAGAAATTTTCAGGTGATTCTGCATTTACAGGGTGGAGAACTTTGTTTCTTGGTGAAAAGAGTTGTCTGCAAGTACTTGGGGGTTCACATCAATGACAGGTTGGACTGAACACACAAGAACTGTATAAGAAAGGGCAGAGCAAGCTGATTTCCTTAGGAGACTGCATTCCTCTAATGTGGGGTTCTATTTATTCAGCAGAAGTGTATCAGTGAGGACTTCTTTATACCAACAGCAACACACCTGCATGATGCCTCACTGGGACTGTCATCACCAAGTCAAAAGTTTTTCTTTATTTTTAATTTTTCCTTATTTTTAGTTGTTCTGGTGTGTCTTCAGATGAGACTGTGTGCATATATATATACAGTAATCCCTCGCTATATCGCGCTTTGACTTTCGCGGTTTCACTCTATCGCGGATTTTAAATGTAAGCACATCTAAACATATATCACAGATTTTTCGCTGGTTCGCCGCTTTCTGCGGACAATGGGTCTTTAATTTAGGTTACATGCTTCCTCAGTTTGATTGCCCAGTTGATTTCATACAAGGGACGCTATTGGCGGATGGCTTAGAAGCTACCCAATCAGAGCATGTATTGCATATTAACTAAAACTACTCATTGCTATAAGATATGCTTCCCGCGCTGTGCTTGTTTGCTTCTCTCTATCTTTCTCGCTCTCTCTGCCTGACGGAGGGGGTGTGAGCAGAGGGGCTGTTTGCACAGAGGACACGGACGCTCCTCTACAAAATGCCGCTTTATCGGTGCTTCTGTATACTTAAAAGCATGTATTGATTTTTGATTGTTTGCTTTTTCTTAGCGGCTCTCTCTGACATTCTCTGCTCCTGGCGCTCCTTTATGACGGCGCTCCTTTGAATATAAGATATGTTTGCTTTCTTTTAATTGTGAGAAAGAACTGTCATCTCTGTCTTGTCATGGAGCACAGTTTAAACGTTTGACTAAAGGGTGTGATTTCATGTCTAGAGGGCTCTAATAATGTTAACAGGGTGGGAGAGTTTATAAGGGCTTAAAATATATAAAAATAACCACACAAACATATGGTTTCTACTTCGGATTTTCACCTATCGCGGGGGGGTCTGGAACGCAACCCCCGCGATCGAGGAGGGATTACTGTATACAGTGCAACCTCGGTTCACAAACGTCTTGGTACATGTATAAATCGGTTAACGACCAAAACAGTTTGCCAAACTTTTGCATCGGTTCATGACCACATGCTCGGTATACGAACAAGCTAGTTTCCCTTTCGGTTTGTACATGTTTAGTCTCTCCCTGTGCATTTCCTGTGCAGCGAGCGAGCGAGCAAGAGAGAGAGAGCGACACACACACATACAGGTGTGCGAGAGAGACACACACGCGCGTGATAGAGGCACACACACACACACACACAGGCGCATGAGAGAGAGGCACACACACACATACAGGTGTGCGAGAGAGACACACACGCGCGCGAGAGGCACACACACACGTGCGCGAACGAGAGAGAGGCACACACACACCCACACACACCCAGAAGCGCGCTAGAGAGACACACACAGGCACTCCAGGCTCGCAAAAGAGAGAGCGAGAGAGGGAGGGCTGAATGCATAGGGTAGAAAAGGCCTGTTTTTGTTTTCAGTTCTGTTTACAGCGATTGGTTCGTAGCATGCATTGTTACAATGTTACTTTTCTTGGTGGTTTATTAAATTACGGATTTTTCAAATGTTCTTTTTTTCCCTGTGCTTAAAACTCATTAAAAAAAGTGTTTTTAGCGAGTGGTTCCTAGTACTATAGCGCAAACTATTGCAGTGTTAGTTTTCTCTGTTGTTCAAGGTTTTCTCAGTGTAGTAAGGGGTCACAGCTTATTGACTGCTCATAGGGATATTTCAGTGGATTGGAAGATAACTTATATATGCCCATTTGCTCATTTTCTTTCCTTATTTCCTCTCATGCTATTGATAACACTTGTGTTGAAGTTTGAGCTGTGGGTCAAGATTGTCTCAGATTATTTGAATTTTAGTTTTGTATGTGATGCTTAGGTTTTCTTTGTGAATCAGACCCTTGTAACCTTTTATACCTCGAGCTGTTGTTACAGACACGTGGCAAGAGTGTTTGCCGGTTGGTGATTGCGTGGATAATCAGAAAGCAGCTTTAAATAGTGCTGCACTGCCTAATGCAATCACTTATAGTCTGTTTTTGAATTAAATCAGCAAGATGTAGGATTAGCTCACAGTCGTATTATTTTAACCTCTTCTAATCCTTGAGGCAGTAACTGAGAGTTGGTTTAATTAGTGGGTGAATTTCTGTGAAAACCTGGCAGCTTGTGCCATGCCTGTCATTCATTCAAGACTGCTTAGCAGCTGCTGGAATGTAAAAATGTGGTGGGCTGGCATAGGAACAGAATAAAAGATGGGCATCAAGTGACAGTACGAGTAGAATTTCTTAAAGAAGAGGCACAATAGGAACAATTCAAAGGGAACATGATTGTGGCTTACTTCACTATTCACTATGTGATCCAAGTGGCTCATCAAGTCAGTCCATAACAAACACTGCAGTATGGCTATCTGAACCCCCAAACAAGTGGCAGCGTGTCACTAGGGCCCAGAAACTTACAGCACCTACAGGGCAAAAAGCAGTATTTCAAAATCTTCACTGTGGATATTTGACCTAAACTGATGAAGCTCTTAATGTCTTAATATTCTGAGAGTTAGATTTAAAAAATACTCGCCAACCCGCGGTGTACTATACGCCGCATAATCAGGCCGGTTTTTGAATGATTTTTAAGCACAGGGAGAAAATTAACATTTGAAAAATCGGTAATGTAATAAATCAGCAAGAAAAGCAACATTGTAACAAAGCACGGAACGAACCAACACACAATCGTCCGTGACTGAAAACTGGCTGATCGCCATTGCGCCTTCTCCTGCCAGACGGAGGGATGGGGGTGCACGGCGCGGAGTGTAGAACGGGAGGAGAGGAGAAGGACGTCCATTCAGCTCCCTCCGTCATGCTTGTCTGTTGATTTCTCGTTCAGTATGCACTGCCCGCTCATGTGCCCACCTCCAACTCGTCACTTGAGTCGTTGTCGTCTTTACACAGTCCAGATGCACCTGTGACTGACGTAGACGTTTCATTGCTCTGTGTGGTTTTGGCTGCTTTTCTATATATAATCCACTAAGACACCCGACCACGGTAGTAGCAAGGTGGGAGGGGGGTGTGTACAAAGGGTAGGGACGCAACCAGTGGGAGCGTATGAGTCGCACTTAATGGGAATTCCACGGTTTGCAGCCCGAAAGGGGTTCAACGGCTTACCCACGCCTCTCTGCGCCGGGTAGATACACGCTCAATGTCATGCATAATTATTTATTAAATGCTAAACACTTCTGGAAAGACACGGTTGTCTAAAACAGGTTGGTGTGAGAATACAACAGTAAGTGAATGAAAAGATGGAACTCTGGAGAGAGCAAAATACAATACAATAGTGAACCCGTGGCATCACAAACGCCGCATAATTATTTATTGATGGTTGAACACTTCTGGAAAGACACAGTTGTCTAAAAAGGAGGGTTTGAGGATACAACAGAAAGTGAATGAAAAGATGGAACTCTGGAGAGAGCAACATATAATTGTCCACGAGTGAAGAAGACGCATGTTTGTCGCGGATGCGAATTGCTGTATGTAGCGTGTAAAACAGTTTGCTATGGTGCACGCGGTCATGCGTCGTAACCGAAAACTCGGTTTTTAAAGACTGCTTACTTTATTGTGTCTTAACCTCAGTTGTAAAGGATTGTTTTAAGGATCCCATGGGATACCCCTTGCAAACTGTTTTACATGCTGCATATGGCGACTCACCTCCGTGAGAAACATGCCTCCATGGACAGTCAAGGTGGCTCGGAGGTACATGAGGCCTCTACGACAGACGAATATAAATGACGCAGTTCTGTCTGAGTCGTCGCATCTGAGTTGGTGGCTGTGGCTCTGCGAGTTGTTGTATGATCCAGGGGTCTTGGAGTTGGTGGGTGTGGCTCCTCCCTGCGTGCGCCATAGGTGTCTTACTTGTCGGCTTAGTGAATCCACGCCCCTTCCGGCGTGCTTTCCATGGGTGTCTTGCCTTAGTGAATTATATATATAGATGTGGCATCCTTAATGCCTATAGTTATGACTACAGGATAAGACTGCAGGGGCATTAAAATGGAGTGTTTATGGGAATGAAACTTAAGGCAGGTCAGCTTTATGATTCACAGATCATCCATACCTTAGAGGCAAGCTTTGTCCATCCTCCACATACAACTCTGACGTACCTGGATGAGGTCTTTTATCTTAGTACTTCTGGTGCCAAGACGTATAGCCCAACAAAAGAACTTCAGGTTCAATTGGAAGTCCCATAAAATAGGGAAGAATAACTCCTTGCAGCAGCCTCTGGCAGCACCCATGGACCCCAGCAGGATTGCCTCACTACACTGCAGTTCACATCATTTCCTGCAGGTATCTGAGTCCTGAAGCCCAGGGATTCTGTCATCTAGCAAGATTGGGGAGCATATAGCTTTGAAATGGAGTCTCCCCTGATCTCTTTGTTACATTGGCCTCCCAGCTGGTTAAGGTAATGGAACCAATTCTGGTGGGGATGCCAGTCCATGCATGCTATCCTTTACGATAGATAGATAGATAGATAGATAGATAGATAGATAGATAGATAGATAGATAGATAGATAGATAGATAGATAGATATTCTATTGATCTAAGTGTGCCTATAATGTAATTAAAATTAATTTTGTCTACCAAGAGGCTATGCTGTAAGATCTAATGGCAGCCTTAAAAAAGGCCTCCAATTGTACCCCTGGATCACTGTGCAGATTAACCAGGGCTGAGCAGGGTGTCATACAGAGGAGATGAGGTGTTGTACATGATGCCAGTAGATTAGCTAACAACCTCCTCTCAGGTGTCCAGAGCAGAGTCAGTCTTTCTGGTTAACAGTAAGTAGTAAAGCAAGTCTATTTTTATCTCGTTGTCCTAACATGCTGCTTGTAAAGCCTGCAAGCACAGACTGATAGATCATACTATATGCCAAAATAAAATTGCATTCTTAAGTGAAGCATATTTTGTAAATCCAAAAAATATCTATTGTATTCTTGCGTTTTATAATGGAGCTAATGAATACTTGAAAAAAGCATCAAAAAATGCAGAAACAAAAATGATATTAAGTATTGATCTGCATCTTTAGATTTCACACATATTGCAAAACAGTATATCCACGTCTTTATAAGAAGGAGAAAAAGCAAAACATGTTAATTAGATTCATCTGGCTCTTTCAAAAATCTAAGGCTTTTATTAAAAATAATCTGCAGTGTAATTAGTTCAGTTCAGATTTATTGTTATGTGTATAAAGTACAATTAAAATTCTTAAGTGTGCTCTTCATCATGACACTACCACTTGGTGGGAATCTCACTCCATATGCTACGTAAAGTAACAACAGAGAATGTAATGAGTGTAAAGTAGGGACCATTTAGGAGAAATAATCATGTGATTTGATTGCGTATATGTCTGTTATTACAAGCCATGGTAGAACACAATCACTGAAGAAACAGAAGCACAAAAGGAAAAGTAGGAAATTAAGCAGAGTATGGCTGGGTGGGGTGGAGCCTTGTCATAACTCCACCCACAACACCCATTGCAAGCAGACAAGCAAGTAAGAAACGTATCCTTACCAGACTTGTGCTCTCTACTTTTGTGTAGCTTCCACCTGATCTGCAAGTACTTCCTATGGACAATGATCTGGTCCAGAAAGTACTTACAGGTTTTTTATAGGAGGAACAGCTCTGCCTTACTCAGATTAAGTTGGAATTGGGAGAAAAGCTCAACAACACTCAAGAGAGAAGAGAAGCGAATTACACTGCTGTGCTTTATTAACGCAGTGGAACCTGTTAAAGGTATTCTGTTCAATAAATATTCATATTTTAGACCGGAAACTCTGTCTCTGAGGTTATGTTTGTGGTTTGTGGTGCTGCAATGCCCCCTAGTGATCACAAATGCAAAATACTTACAAACAGTAGCAGTACAGACTTTATTAATGTCTTTAATGATAAAATTGAAAAATTAAAGACCACTGATTTCACCTTGAAAACTAAATATTGGAATGTCACGCTGTCTCTCGTTGTGCACTCTACTTTAATGATTTTAATTTAATAACAACAAAGAAAGTCATTGCTTTAATTTCTAAAATGAAAACTGCTACATGTCCCTTAGACCCACTTCCAACAAAACTAGTGAGTAGTTTACTGAGTAGTCTGGCAGCTTTATCATTATCCTATCAAGTGTCAGTTATCAGTTCATCCTGAAAAAAATTAGAACTAGACTCACATATGCTTACCAATTGCAGACCTATTTCAAATGTACATTTTCCTTGTAAAATACTTTAAACAGTAATCACCACATAGCTTTACCCTCACCTTGAACAGCACACTTTATTTGAGAAATTCTAGTCTGGCTTCCACACTGGTCACAGTATAGAAATGGCACTAACCCATGTTGTTCATGACATTCTAACATTTTACAATGAAGACAATTTCACCCTGATAATGTTGTTAGATTTAATCCCAGCTTGTGATACTTTTGACCACCCTATTCTCTTCCATAGTCTGGAAAATTATATTGAGCTCTCAGGCACTGCACCTGCCTGGTTTAGTTAATATTTATCAAATTGATTTCAGTATGTACAGAAATGGCCTGACAGCACTCCATCATTATATTCTGAAGTTAATTAAGGTGTCTCTCAGGGCTCAGTACTTGACCATTAATTTTCACTCATATGGAGATGATACCCACCTTTCTTTCAGACCGAATGGCATGTCCTTAATTAACTATATCTGTGACTTAAAAGAGTGGATGGATGAGAACTACTTCTCTCTAAGAGCATAAATTATATTTATTGGGGAGAATAAAACAGACTGAAACAACATTCTGTCACTTTTTAACTCAGCTAGTCTAAACATGAGCTTTACTAAATCAACACACAACATAGGTGTTATCTTTGAAAACAGTGTGTCTTTTAAAAGATACTTTACCATCCTGTTTCAGCTTTCAGTTAATTCAAAATGCTGCTGCAAGAATTATTACAGGAACTAGAAAGAACAAACACATAACTCCTGTTCTTAAGAGGTTACAGTGCATTGGCTTCCAGTTTTTGGGCCGATTTCCAAATCTTCCTTCTTGCACAAAAAGCCTTAAACACCCAAATCATGCTTACCTATCTGCACTTATTGTGACGTACGAACCAGAGAAGGCATTAAGATCTCAAGATGTCAGCCTGCTAAAGATTCCAAGGATTAACAAAAAACATTGAGAGCTTGAGCTTTCAGTTACAGGGCCATGCTTATATATGAGATGCCCTTTTAAGCCACAGCTTTTATATCCAGGATGAAGACTCACTACTTTAGTCTACCTTCATTAGAGCTGCTGATTAGCTGTGCACATTCATCCCTGTTTGTTAGTCATTTGTATAAAAATCGGGAGTGGTATCTGCTAGACTTTCTCGTATAATCAGAGTTGGGGATGAATATTTGGTGAGTAAACCGCAAGACAATGATTATATTTTTATATTATGTACATTAAAGAATGATCACCAACAAATCAAATCAAATTAATAATATATTGAACAATTGTTATAAAGATAAAGTTGAATAAAGCAGACTCTGCAGCTGCATGAATAAAAGGTAAAGTACCACTTCAGGTTAACAGAAATAGCCCAAAACGTGATAGAAATCTACGTTTTGTACCTAATGCTTGTATGCAATACTCAAGTTATTGTGTTTGCATACACACACAAACACAGACAGACACACAGACATATTCCAAAAGTGGTATTTTTGGACTCAGGGAGGTCTAAACTGTCGAGATTCATTAAAATCTCAAAATTGAATTTTTGGAGGATTCCAATACTTTCCCTATACTTCATACATGAGAAAATCAGGGAGGTCTAAAATGTTGAGATTTGTAAAAATCTCGACATCGAATCTTTAGATGTATAATACTCTCCCTATACTTCATATACGAGAAAGTAAAAATGTAAGTTATATAATAACTATGAGCGTCCCTAATCCTACCCTATTCTGTTTCTCTTCTCAGTGTTCTTCTGTGGCACTTCCAAGCTTTACTCCTATAAATGGAAAAATGCTGAAATCAATAGATGGAAAGATTTTGTTAACGTATTAGATGACCCTGCACTACCTCCACTGTAGAATGCCCAGGAGAAGGTGGGCAGCCAGTTGGCCAAGGTCTTCAAGGTATGTCAGACTTTGTCTTTGACTTTTTTTAGTATAACTAACCATAAACCCTCAGAGGTTCATTTTCTCACAATTTTTGTCAACTGTCCATAGTTTAATAATGGACAGATATTGTAAGGTTCCATATATGTTAAACAGTTTGGAACTACTTTTTCTTCCTGTGTCTTTATGTGTATGCATTATGTTATGAGTAATTGCATGTAAATGTAAATTTGTTACTGTAGCCTGAGTGTACACTCAGTGAAGAATGCTATACTAAAATCAAATATCAAAGTAAATTCGGCTTGCTCTGAAATGAGCCTTGATTTATTGGCTTGTAAAGGGGAATTTCTTTCCTTCTACAGTTATAAATGCTACAGCTTCTTACCCAATGCTCTGATCCTTAGAGTTTTTTTTACCCCCATGTCATAAGCACTACACAAAAAAACAGGCATTATGAACATCTGTTTCTTCATCAGTGCTATTAACCCAAGCACCAAACTTCATCATAAGGTAATATTGGAGCGTTTCTGGATATGATTCAGACGTAACCCAGAGGTCCATAAATTTGTATAATGCTGGCAAAAGTTTGATTGACTGCTGCTATGCATGCCCACTGTTCATGGCACTTATATAAGAAGATGCGTCATTAAAAGGCTGCTGGCGAAACCTGATTTCATCTTAAGAGACATTTCACCCACACACCATGGCTTGATAAAAAAAATTAAAGCAAACACAGGCATTCACATCAGCAGTTATTTATTTGTATTTCCTCCTTTAAAGTACAGACAGGTGTTTAGTTGGCAGCAATGGTTTCGTCAACCCAGGACCGGAGCTCAGTCACACGGGCGTATACTCCAGGTGTATTTGGAGAGCATGTGCCACTGCCCCAGGACACAATACCCACAAGGGTCCAAGCATTATTCTTCTGGCACACCAGAGGACCACCAGAGTCACCCTAAAACAAAAGGATTAAAACCAGAGGTCACTCATCAGATGGAGAATGAACAGCACTTCAACCCAGATATCTGCTGAAGAATATACAGACACAGAAAAGTGAAACAAAATGAAGACAGGTAACTTTATACTAATTATTTAACACCAAGGAACACCCAAATGGAGGAAGCTGAATTGATGTAGGCGAACAAATTAGGGTTGTGGTTTTGTTGGCTCTTGCATTAAACTGAAATAGAAAGGATGATGGTGGCATTTTTCATGGTGGGAATTACAGCATGAGATTGGAGTTTGGGTTTTTAAAAATAATGGGATACCTGCAGATTCTGATGTTGGTGTTGATTATGGTTAGCTGTACTGTAAGCACAATCACAAAGCTCTTTAGAAATATGCTGTTTATCTGGGAATGTACAGAGTAAAGAGGAAGGCCTTGTAGTGTCACTGTTTCTGGCTCGAGAATCAGTGGTTATTCATGTGATGGCACTGGCATCTGCACAAGTGAGTATGGCTTCTTTGAAACTTGTTAGTTGTATCACCCCACATAAGCAGTAACAACACAACTCATAGAACTTCCACTTGGGGCACACTAGTTGGAACAAAAGCAAGTTTCTGCACTTGCTGGAAGTGGACTTGTGATGTTCATACCTACTCAGACATGGTGTCTTTAAGAATGATTTTATTCCTACTGCTGGAGATGACGTGAGCAGCATTACTAGTATTGAGGTTGTTCAATTAGCAGCTCTTTTTACTTTAAACATAATCATAAAGGTCTTTAGAATAATATTATTTAATGGAAATGCCTACATTTTCACATGTAACCCTGTTGTCAGAAATATTACTAGTGCTACAATTGTATTTTGTATTCAGTCAAATATAGCGCCTTTTACAGAAACTTCCATCTCAGGGTGCTTTACAAAGTAAATGAAAATACAATATATATTGATGTTTCCTGCTGCGGTGGGTTGGCACCCTGCCCAGGATTGGTTCCTGCCTTGTGCCCTATGTTGACTGGGATTGGCTCCAGCAGACCCCCATGACCCTGTGTTCGGATTCAGCGGGTTGGAAAATGGATGGATGGATGATGTTTCCTGTTATGTTTCTGCTTTAAGTGCACATCACTTGCACTTTTATTGCAGCACTTTGTAAGTGTTGCAATGTTCTTAGTTGCATAAGAAAATGTAGTTGTAGCTCTACAGGGATGTGGCAGTGAGGATAAATGAGGCCTGTTCAGAAATAGTGCAGGCCGTGAATTTTCTTTAGCTTCTTTCTTAATGGACCTTTTCAACATGGCAAGGTAACTGGGGACCCAACAATGACTGGCAGATTGAGGAGCAGAGTGGGTGTACAGAAACTGCGCTCAGGTTACCACAAGATCACTCAATATGGCCATTCTACTTTAAGAAGCAATATTCTGGATTGCGCAGTGCTGGGTTGACTTTGATAAATATTTTGGGGGTTTAATTTTTTGTAATCTTGTGAAGAAGGCTTATAGCAGATTAGCTTGGAGTATTTTATGAGGGGTTCTACTAGAGTATGGGCTTCCAGGGCCTTTGCTGGATGGTGTTTGGGCTCTGCCTCTCTTACGAACACTAGGAAAAGACAAGTGACTAAGAGTGGAGGTTACAAAAGTAACCATGAATGGGAGGGAGCAATTCATTGTTTTAAAATGGCAGAAGGCAGGGTAACAAAACAGCAAAATTCCAAATAAAACTTGTAGTTAACCTACTCATTGCAAAAGGTCCTCATGCTAACTTGCTTCCCTTTCCCCTAACTACTGCTAACATTTGCTTCTGAAGTTAATTGAATTTTTGGATCCACACTGATGGTTGCCACACTACATGATTTCTGCCTCACATGACTGGCCATGAGCATGCAACCACAAGCATGGCTTCACAAAATGGTAATATGGCACAAAAAACATCAAAATTGGCACAGAGTTGACATGATTGTTAAAATGATAAAATTAACACTGAGAAAGATATTATATATATAGAAGTCCAGATATTTTTGAAAAAAGCTAACTTGGCTCTTGATGTGTGAAAAAGTAGATCAGTCACAGCATTTAAAGCGTTAGGTTTGTGTTCGCAATCATAGCGTTATATGGAGACTCTTAGAGGCGGGTGTGGGACTCCATAAAAGATACATATCGTCTCGTTTGTAATCAACAGAAGTTGGGACGCCTGTGCAGATTGTTTTCTTCATTTTGCAAGTCTTAATTTACACTAATTGCTGTAGAACATCCGTAGGCTGTAACCTATCAGTTGCTCCCTGAAGAAGGATCCATTTGCAATATTCTGAATGTTTTTTCAGTTTTAGCTAACCTAAACTTTAAAATTAAACCTCTGGCAGTTTACTGCATACCTTTTCATCATTTTAGGCTATTCATTCCATTTCAAATGATTACATTTGAAGAAAAACTGTAAAATGGAGGTGTTCTAAAAGCTATAACGTGTAGTGTAAATGAGGGGATTGTAAAATTGATCAACATACAGTATAGTGCTCTTGAGCCATACATTTCTGGTAAAGAAGGGGTTAAATCAGTCTGGTCAAACTACATCCCCGTTTCTCACCTTATCGGTGCATGAGGTAGAAATGAGAAGTGATAGGCTCACTCTCTTCAACCACATAGAGAAGAAGGACCTCAGAATGTCACCTCTAATGCTTCAGACAGTGCACTTGGAGAAAAAAAACAAGGCAGATCCAGGATAAACTAGAGGGATTGTGTCAATTAGATGACCTTGGAATCCCCCAGGAGGAACTGAAGAGCATTTCTAAAGATACAGTATTTTGGTCTGACCACCTGAGCCTGTCCCGACTACGACACACACAAACAAATTTTACTCACCATGCAGGAGGAAGCTCCATCAGCACCAGCACAAACCATGACATCCTTGATTTTGTTACCCCAGTATTTCTGGCATTCGGTGTTGCTCAGGAGAGGCAGGGCCACTTGCTGCAGGAGGGCAGGGGTGTCAGGTGCTAGAAAAAAGTGTGTCATTGTAAATGTAATGTTTGGCCATCACATATGAACAAGGAAGCTAATAAGAGGAGCTTCATACCATTGTACTTGGTCAGGCCCCATCCAGTGGTGACACACTTCATGCCAGCGGGAAAGACATCAGTCACATCAGCAAGACACACTGGGGACACTCGTGTGCCCAGAACGGCAGGACTGGCAAGTTTCAACAGAGTGATGTCATTTGTAATGGTGAAGGGATTGTACTTGGGGTTCTTGAAGACCTGTAATGCATAAGAAAGGAAAATGATGACATTCCTGGGATAAAGGTGTGGAAGGCGATATAGGGACAGAAATTGACAGGTATTTTGGAAATGGCATTGTTACTCAAAATCAGAGCCAGCCAATGTCAAATTAGTTAAAATTGATGGAAGTGACACTGTGTCAAGCACACTAGCCTCACAGATCCAGCATCCTGGGTTCAAAATCTGTAATTAATGTGGCATATTGGAGATATCTCACTCCCTATACTCAGAAAACAAGTTACAAACAAGTCTTGGATTTAAAACCCTTTATTTTCCCAAATTTTCTTCATTGATTGGTGTTTTTCAAAATAAAAAAAAAATTCTCCTCCATACCAGGTGGGCTTTGTTTCTACTCTTGACAGTGAGTCGCATGACTGAGCAGCAGATCTCTGAGTAGTTTCAATACAACAGAGGGCATCCCACAGGCACTTCATGGTCAGAGAAGACACCTCCCAAGAGCCTCCCTTAGTGGCTTTAGAAATTCCTAGCAGCACTGCCCACTCCATCTAAATCTAAATTTAACATGCAGTCCTGCAGAAGCAGTGCCACACATCTGATGCCACCCACCTTACAGGGGGAATACATTGTTCCACTGCCCATCCCTTGTAATTGGCTTTTCTCTTGGGAAAGGTACCATCAATGGCTCTGGCTGGGTCACCAGGTCATGCACACCTTCCTTAACACCAGGCATTCCCTGCGTGGAGTTCTCCATGTGTCTGCATTGTTTTCTGCATGTAGGTACTCTGGATGTTCTCCCATAACTTTCTGATTATTTAACTGGTGATTGTAAATTGCCCCAGTATGAGTGTGTATGTGAACAGACCCTCAAATGGGCTGGCATCCCATACAGAGTTGGTTCCTGACTTGTCCTGATCCTGTTAGGGTAGTCTCCATTACTTTGAATTGGATTAAGCAGGTTTAAGAAGGTTATATTACTGTATGTAAAACTAGATGGGGTACTTTACCATTCCCTAGATGGATTAACTGGATTATGGAGGAAAAGGAAGTTCAGAGATTTTCAAACTTATTCTATTGATTTTCATAATAGCCAAATCTTTGGTAAAAATGACTGCCATGTTTGTCTCTTTTTTGGAATGGGCATTCTACAATTTAGAAATGTATAGAGGAAGCAGCAGAGATATCTATTCATCCCTTCATTCATTGTGGAGTAACTTTTTCATTATTCCACCATGTAACAGTCACCCTTCAAATGGAATTGAATGTGACATAGTGTGACAGTGGCTAGGTAAATCCCATTCCAGCAAAAAAGGGCACAAACCAGGAATAAACCCTGAACAAAACATCAGTCCATCACTGGGAATGGTAATGCAGAACCCCATGCACTTTAGGATTGGCCTGAGATAGACTGAGTTCACCCATACAACCTCAAGGTGAACATGCAAACTCCACACTAGCAGCGGAAGCTGAGGCAGCAGAAACAAACCCCTCTGTAATACGTTTTAGATACCCATTGCTCATACAAGTGGCTCCATCCAGCTTTTTAAACTAGATCATCAAATAATTTGTACCTGTGCAATCCTCATGGTCTGAATGTTCTCTTCAGGTGAGCTGCGATCGTGCTCCCCAAGAATGACAAGATGGCTGGTTCTGCAACAGATTAAAAAGATAACATTGACATTTTTTCAGTTTGTTTGAGCATTTGCTACCACAAAAAATCAGCTTCCCTGTTGTGGGCAGTTCATAGCAGCCCATTTCCAAGTTGACAAACAAAAGTACATTTCTATTCAGACTGATCTGTTTATATATAAGAATAGTTTTCCCCATTTTGTTTTCTACTGCTACTCTTTGCATTATATAATGCTTGTCTGTTATTAAATTACTAAAAATGTATCTGCTCATGCAGATTTTAAGCTATGCTGTGCTGACATCTACTGGTTATTCAAACCTTACTATTAAAACCCTGGCCATTGAGGGTGGCTTATTTTCATTCAGTTGTGTTTCTAAACTTGACCCAGGCTGGCATTCCATCCATAATTAGTTCCATTCTTGCATTCAGTACCACCCCTGTGACCCTAAACTGGTTTAACAATAGATAGCTGGATGGATAGATGAATTTCGACTGTGTACATCTGCCTGTGCTCTACATAAACCTGCGAGATACCTGAGACATTCAGGCCCTATACTCCTCATTTGCACCAGGTCACTAAATCTCCCCAGGTCACCCTCAGTGAACATGCATATAATGAAGGTCTGAGACCCTTAAGTGCTCTCCCTTGGTCACCTTTTCTTCCTTTTGTTTTAGTCCTGCGTCCAGGTATAATTTCTTTAACACTTATTCACATCTACATTTCTGATGTTCTGCCCCTCGCTGAATTCAGTTGAGTTCAGTAGTAGCCTAGTAGCTTAGGAACAAGAATGTATGCCATTTGGATGCCAATTCAGCTCCAGTCTGTAATTCAATGCCATTTAACTTGCCAGCACGGAGTTTAAAAGCCTAAATAATTTTAAAATGTTCTCGCTGGTGTAGATCTACATTAAGCTAGACAGAAAAAAGTACACTTAATTTTTGAACACAGAAATAAATATATTGTTCATTTTTAGATTGACATTTTATAAACTTCTCTACATTGCTGATTTTGGTAGAATTTACATGAAGGAGCTGTGGTCCTCAAGTTCAGTCCTAAAGGCCCTCTGTTGCTGTAAGTTTTCATCCCTAACAGCATCTGCTTTTATTTAGACTCAACCATTAATTACGCATGTTGTTAGTTCCCAGTTTTGTTTTTTTGTCAAACTGGATATGAGAAATATTTTCAGAATAAAGTAAGAATTTGGATTAGATCAGTAAAACTGGATTCTTTTTGCTTTTTAATATTTATCCTCCCCTTACCATTCTCTGTTGTTTGCACTGGTGTCAGCTCAGTTTGTCATTAACTGTCAGTATTTAAATTCAATGAAAACAGCAAACTCCAAAGAAAAATGGGCAAAACAGAGCTAAGCACTGAGAGATATACCAAACAATACAGACATCCCTAATAAATGTAAATCTCAAACTACTGCAATTTTCTGAATACAAAATAAAATTATAGACAGAATAATGGAAGCTAATTAAGCAATGAGATCAGTTGTGAAGCTGGTTGGAACAAAATCCTGCATCTACAGGAGGCCCCCAAGACTGTACTTGAGATCCACTGGTCCAGATCAGAGGTTCTCACGTTCATCGTGGGGGTCTCTGTGGCTGCAGGTTAAATCTTCTTTAAGCGGAACTCCTGCCCTAATAGCATGAGCTGTTATATCCCTATTAGTATTTGATAATGTCCCTTCAAAAATGAAAAACCTGGGTTTGTCAAAACTGCTATTTAGGAAGCATTAATAAATATTACATTGGGGTAACTTGGTGTTTTCATCCTGAATGAAAGATTTTCATCATCATCCTGATTTCATGTCCCCTTCTCCATGTGTTCTTCACCTGTTATTTATCGTTGAATTCATTAGTGTGCCTGACGCTGAAGTAACTGTAGCCTTTCAGCGTTCTTTGACGCTTGCCCTGTGTCTACTGACTGGATTGATTTAACTTTTTCACTCCACTCCTTGTTATTTGCCATTATTTTAGGGTACAATTAAGGAAGCAAAATCCATTAACAGAAAAGATAAGTTAATTGGAAAACAACCAAAAACAGTTAAGCATTTAAAGTTCAAGTAAAAATACAAATATTTCTAAATTTCTTATAAATGTTAATCTGAAACAACTGTGATCTCTTCTGAATGCAGAAGGAGAGAAGTGAAAGAAAAAAGGAAAAAGACTGATTAATTAAATGGTGCAATCGATTAAAGGTAAAATAACTCCCTGTTTGTGAAACCGACTAACAAAAACCTGCAGCCACGAGGGACGTCCAGGACTGGGACTGAGCTCCTCACAGACAGGAGAGGGCAACAGAAGTGTCTAGTAACAGACCGGGTTGGACATTTGAAAGACAGCAATCCACATCCTTTAAATGGTGAGAATGTGAGAAAGAGGGCAGAGACTTTCTTAGGAAATGAATAAATTGGAACCCTGCACAGGTGTCGCTGTGTTGCTTTATTTATTTGTTCAATTAACAAGCCTTTCGTCAGGAAAATTCTGTGGCAGAGCTACAGAGAGGACTTCAAACCCCAGCAGCCAGCAGGAGTGCATAAACGCCAACAGGAGATTGGCAGGGGCTTTGAAAGAAGTTGGCATTCATACAAAACATTCCAGATGAAGCTGCATCAGTCCTTGACGGATAGCATTTCAGTTATAAACGTAGTAGAAAGTGACTTTTCCACATAATGCTGGTGTTTTGTTTTTTTTTTTTTGGTGTTGTTGTGCTGAGCAAACCACCAACACTGGTAAAGTAAATTATTATTACTTTCTTAAGTTGCAGCAGTGTGGGCTCTGAAAAACCATTTATTAGAATAGTTTTCTGCTTCAGAGGAAAGGCAGATGGGTTTTAAGCAAACACTTTTCTTTTTTTAGGTAGGACCATGAATTTTGAATATTCTGTACACATAAAACATCTTAGGGTGGAGTTAGCAGTAAAAAAGGTGATATATAAAATTAAGGGTGATTGTCCCCCTTAGTTACCACTGTTATAAAATCAACCGAATCCCATGTTTTGAATATTAAATATTTGCTATTTCAGCTAAAATCTCTGATTCTTTTGCTATCTACAAGACAACGACTGATTCTTTGATTTTACTGAAAAGAACGTGTCAATTCTTTGCTTCAGCTGTTTAGGATTTTGCCATTAAGGTAGAGAACGATCTACATCGTGGTGTCAGGGACTCCTAGTATGAATATTGTTTGCTTCTGTTGGGGGGTTTTATACCCTAAGGTATTAGTTGGATTTATTTATTTTTGAAAAATAGCTATTGTTTTAGTTTTAGTTGATGATTTTGGCATTATATCACTGCCATGCTGAAGGTGCTGCTGTTGATTCCTGGTGCTAGGACTGTTCTATAGAGAGTGTGTCCTCAGAGGTTGTGACCTGTCAGTCACGGATTGGAGGGATAAAATGTCATCCAGGGGTATGCTTTCTCATCCAACTACATGGACCACTAAAACTTTCAAAACATTTAGAACATTTTCTTTGTTTTGTTTCTCAGATTTTTGAACTTTCTGCAATCTTTCTGACTTTGATTTTGGCTTTGCTTACTGATAGTTACTATCCTGCTTCTGACCCTCACTTCAGTTTTTGACTACACCCTTGTCTTCTAGTCCCTTTCCTCCTTGTAATCCTTCCCACAGAGCACTCACTCAGAATTATATGCAGAGGGATCTAGTCTAATACATCAGAATCTCAGTATGAGAAGAGACAAAAGATATTAAAAGAGTAGATGGTGTTTTAAAGCTTACCTGACACTGCAGTGGGCTGCTGTCACCACCCAGTACTCATTAATCAGAGAGCCACCACAGAAGTGGAATCCAGTACTATCCTATAATAGTAAGAAATAAAAGTATTCCATCATGTACTGTATATTGTGTGCAAACCTTCAACCATCTCCAGGCCATGTTGAGTAAAATTTTGTCACAATTGTTCCAATTATTGGGATGACCTGAAGTTGTGGAATCAACCAATAGGCTTCGAACTGCTGAAAAGCTGTCAGATGTCAAGCATGGCTGCCGACAACACCACCTCACGGCACATAGGATTAGTGACTGACCTGCAGAGAAACCTGCCATGGCCAAGAGCCAGGCACAGCCTCTTCACCGTTGACAATCCGAGCATAACCAGAAATGACAGGAACGATGGATGGACGACCGCAACCTGAAGGAGATCAGGACAATGAAATATTAAAATTGTAGAGAAAAGAAAGTGGATGGACCAAAGGGACAGGAGAGAAAAAAGATAGATGAAAGGAAAATGAGGAGACCATAAAAAAGGAAACATGAAGCAAAATTCCAAGAAACACAGGTCAGGTACCTGATTAGACTTTCAAATGTTAAGTTTGAATTCCTAAAGCATTGATCAAAGCTAAAATTAATCTCAATTATTACCATAAAGAGTAATGCGGAAACACTGGATGAAAAACAGGACCCAGTTCTTGGAAAGGTGCCAGTCTTTTGCAAGCCTCTCATGCTCAAATGCACAGCTGGGCCCACTTATAGTGCCCACTGAAGTGTACTTACATGATTTGAGGAACCCACAACCCATGTCTGTAAAGAAACCCATTTGGAAACTGGGAGAATGTGCCAACTCCATACAGAAAATGAATGGGTCGGGAAAATAACGGAGGTCCCTGGAACTCTCCGATAGCAGTGCTCACCATTGTGTCAACACAGTGGCCGTCATGATATCTATTTATTTATTCACTGATTTTTCCAAATCTGCCTGTTCATTTTTAGATAACTAAAAGACCAGACATTAACTAGTGCAATTCGACAATTACTGGTAAACTTCGGTTGCAGGTGAATTGGGTATTGAACCAGCATCTTTGTGAGAGCCTGAATCTTTGGCCATTGAACCACACTGATTACCAATTAGTTAGAAAGTGAGCAAAGAAAAATAAGCAGCAAGGCGGACCAAAATAAGTGAAAATGGAGTGGAACAGGAAACTCCAGCAATGGAAAGGCAGACAGTCCAATAAAAAAGCATAGAGTCTACCTCAAAGAGGCAGCCTGAGACTGAGGACTGTTATGTCCGTCACTTCATGTGCTGTCTGCTGCACCTTTCCATTGTTTTAACTCAAATTGTTTTCATCTTTTTTGGGTTTCTTTTTTCCAGTCACATACAAAATCCAAATGAAGTGAACTGGGAGAAACCTGTTGGGCAGCCAAACTGGACACGTGGTCCTTCTATCATCTGGCGAAGGTGCAGCTTTTAAATATTTGAATGCTCAATAAAGAGAAAGAGTAGAAGGAAGATATGCTAGATAAATTAAGATGAAGTTCAGCAGAAGCTGGAGGAATGGTCCCTTAGCTCCCGTCAGATATTTACCGTAGGCGGCTCCAACGAAGGCCAAGCAGGAGAGGATCCAGAGGAAAGCCATGGTATTGTGTGATTCTGCTGTGCCGAGACGTAGCTCCATTTATACTCACACGCCGTAGGTGTGTATGTGCCAGAAAGATATGAGTGTCACCTGGGAACATGCAGGACCTTGGGGTCAGGTCAAGAGCATGAGAACATGGCAGATGTTCACCAGTTTTTGTTATTTTGCCCTTTAGGATTGCCAGTGGTTACTTTAAGTGTGATCTGCAATGAAATTGTATAATACCCAGCTCATGGGAATTTAGAGGTGATAGATTCAAACCTTGACCAGTCTCGACTCATATAGAACCCCATATAACTTGTTGAAGGCCAACACCCATAAACTTTAGAAGCATCTGAGCTCATTTATAACAGGGGCAGATTGGTTTAAATTACATCAGCAGTATGGCAGATGGACTGGCATCAAACTCCATACTTATTTGTCTGTGGACTGCTGGGTATCAGTATAAAGTGGTGAGGATCAAGTTTGGACCCCATGAGCCCCTAGACTGGTAATCTAATCTGGGAGAAGAAGTGGGTCCCTGCTGAGATGAACATCAGGTCTTGGTGTAAACTGGTGACACACTGGAAAAAGATGGCCCATAGGACAAAATGTTGTCTTACTGGGAAGATAGAAAAAAAGACTTATAGGGGCTATGGAACCATATTGGGAGGAAAGATGGGATTCAGGGAACACTGATGTCATATGGCATCCTGGCATGAGGCATGTGGCACACAGATAGTGTTTTTCTCATAATAGGATGGAATATGGTGGAGTCACAGACAGAGGGGGCTGTAGATGACACTCCCTGTCATTACACAGGATTGAAATTAGGTCAATTATAAGTGCTGGTGTGGTGGTGGCAGCAAAGATAGCAATGGCTTGTGGGGTACAATGGTGTCAAATCTAAAGGAATAATAGCACATACAGAAAATTAGAGGTTACAGTGGAAAGAAATAACAAGCATGTAATTTATATAGGAAGGACATTATGAGAGGAATACTGTTCAATGAGCATGCAGAAGTGCCAGTTCTCTGCAGGGCACATTTATAATGGGGTAATTCAGAATTATCAATACTTCTAGCCCATACTGTCAGAACATGCAGAATCTGCACACATAGTGAATGGCCTTGGATTTGAACCCAGTCTCCTAGAGCAGTGAAGCAGCAGCACTAACAAATGTGCTGCCCTAGAAGGAATTATGGTGATGGATAGTGTGTGCATTTTACATCAGAGTCATACAAGGAGCTCCCAGGCAGTATTTTAGATCTTATCAAGTGGAACATTTTCTTTTTCCATATTACACGTGGACTGAGCTTAGAGGAGCCTGTAGTGGAGCCAGTGAAAGGTCAGGCCAGCCTTATCTGCTTTCAGGTGCTCCGTTCTCAAGCACCTGCACTTACAGCTCCCACTTCCCATGTAGTTTCTGAAGGTTAAAATTCTGTTTTTTATTTTCTATTCTCTGATTCTCAAAGCCACTTAATCCAGTTTAGTTGTGGGGTGCCAGAACTTCAATCAGCCCTAGTATGCACAGGGCAGGAGCCAACTTGGGACTTGGCACTACTCCATTAGAGGGCCCACTCACCTGAGGCTAATTTCAAATTGGCATTAAACTGAATCTGCTACTTTGTGGAATTTAGGAGAAAAACCTATTCCCTCATGGGAAGTACAAGCACAAAGACAACAATCAACATAGGGTTCAAACCAAGGATCCAGGATCCGAGATGAAACAGAACTAAGTATTGTGCCACCATAAACTTTTATAGCTAAATCAACTGAACTGGATGAAGTGAAGTGCCACCTGCTGATACAATCCTCTCCTCTGTATGTGCCATTTCATCAGTTGGTTTTCCCCAAACTCCTCCTGTGGACTCCCTGTGCTGCCATAAGCCAATGGCACATTACATGACATCATGTCAGAGAGGATGTCAAACTTGACAACTGGGTTGTCGACCTCAGTGCCGGAGGATATCATATTACACAACTAGATTTCACAGTGTGTGTCAAATAAGACCATTTTACAGCTCAGTATCATATTTCCAGAGTATTGCAAGCTTGTCCATTTTTCTGACAAATAAAATTGTGCTGCCTGATGGAGTCGGTGTCCGTGTGAATGCACTCTAGGCACAGTGAATTCAGCTGCAATCTCTCCTTTTTTCTATTCTGTTGTGGTACATAAAAAAACATGACTTCAGGTAGACAAATCTCTCTTGTGCTTGTCAGGTCCAAAACATCCTTATTCCTTATTCCTCATAGAGGCTTTAGCATTATATGCATGGTACATCCAGGTGAGCACATCACAGGTTATCGGATCTCATGTTGTAGACTGGTTCAACTGAGATGCTGGGTATGGTGCAGTGCTTTCACGTGATCTTATTCGGGCCCTGATAACATCAAACAAGTCTGATTTTATCTTAAGTCGTATCTCTGTAAATCTAGCTTCAAGGAATAAGGAACACGGGTGTTTGTAAACCTCACAAACAGAACACAGGCTCATCTGTCTGATGTTGATTGTTTTATATACTAGACAGAATTGGGAAATTTAGGCTAAGATTAAGGCTAAAATCATCATTCCTAGAAAGCATTGTGCAGCTTTGTCAGGAAGCATGTTATTGGCTGCCAAACAAATGAGTGAGCCCATAATCTTTAGGAAATGTGAAACTTTGCTGGAAAGTCTTCAGGTAATTGTGCCATTTGTCATGCCCTGAGATTTCTACTCATGTAGTGTAACCTGCTCAAGCACAAACTTTCAGAAACCACAGTTGTCAAGAAATAGAAGTCATGTAATGTGACACCAGCTCTTAAGTTCCTTTGTTTATAAGTCATTTCTCTACAATTAGTGGACTGAGCTTTGCTTTGGGAAAGTGCTCATTAAGAAAAATGCTATATACTGTAATATGTCCATCAGTAGGGAATTGGTGACAATACCAAACAGGTTTACAGCATAGCAGATTGATGGTCTTGAATCAAACATGTATGACCACACTTAGAAATGGACACCAGAGTTTTCTTGATTGGCAAATCCAAAAAAGCTGTGCCATTGTACTTAATGGCATAAGGCTCTTCTGCCATCTAATTATCAGAGCAACACTCACCTATCACTGCATGTAAAGAAGCACACGTGCATTAAATGAGGGTTACTTTGAGATGTGAGGCAGCGTGATGATGCTCCTGCTTCATGTGCACAGCATCTTGGCTTCAAGTCCATTGTCTGATTATTGTATGTTATGACTTTGCATGTTCTCCCAGTGCCAGTATGTTTTTTTGCCAGATGCTCAGATTTTCCTCCCACTTTCCCAGAGATTCACATGTTGGGTTAACTGTTAACTCTAAATTGACCCTTTATGAGTGTGTGTATTAATGGGCTCTGTGATGGATGATGTCACCCAGGGAGTCTGTCCTCCATGATCCTAAATTGACTTTTTTTAGAATTTTACATTATTTTAAATAATGATTTTTTACTCCTCCTTAGGAAGGTCGCAACCAAATTTTCAACTCTTTGTTTTAAAATTATCAATTTTGTGGAGATGAGGAGATCATGCAAAAGCAAAAAAATCCAAGAGGCAAGTGTTTTCACAACCTCAAAATTTTACTTATTTTAGGAGAATGTGGCTTTGGGGTCAAATTTCATTCCAAAATAATCTGCTACCCTTTGCTCTCCTTACATCTGATTTAGCATATTTTATATAATACCCTTCACTATATTTATTGTCATTAGAGAGCAATCCCAGGAATGTTCTGGCAAATTGCTGTATCATTTATAACAGATCTATAGTTGAGTTTTTTGAGGAACTCAAGGAGCAATTCACCAGGGTTAGGGCCTAATGAATCTGCCATGTTTATTATTCTGTGGGCATTATCACACAAATTATTGGGTGAACCACATACAGCATTACAGCAGCCTAATGTAACAAACACTAACATTAATGTGAATGAACCAAGAATAAGAGATTCATTCAGTGGTGTATGTAGTAAGTCTGTGACAAACATAAAGTTTCTCAAAGACATGTTTGGTTGTTTTGCAAGGATAGCCATTTGAAAAATCTCTGATGTGAGCATCAGTAGGCTTATGTCGTAGTAACCAAGTTACCCAAACTGTTCTATAACATTTCAGTAATTATTTACCGCTCTGATGCTGATCTTTCTGATCATAAAATAGGTCATTACGATAGCAATTGATGAGAAGAGTTCATAATTTATTTCAGAATTACGGTATTTGAGAGTTACTCTAGGGTGCCTCTTTCTCTTGTATGATTTGGCTCAAAAACTAATCAGCACATCATCATCTCATAACAGGCTTAAGTTTCGAGTTTGGTATTTTTCTATCCAACCATTTTAGCTCTAGACTGACCTCAAGAAACTATCAAACACACAAACACACACCCATCATTGATATATCAGTGCTTTCGGTATCAGGGGACCCTAAAACGCTGAGATCCATAGAAAACCGGAGATTTAAATTTTTGACGAATCTAAAGCTTTTGCTCCTCCCCATAGATGGTAGGTCATGGTGGGGGAGAGCACAAAGCAAAACTGTCAGTTTTAAAAACAAAAGGGATGATTACGAATTACCAAAGCTGCTGGGCTCATCATGACTCTAAGTTAGGCAAAAAAGGTTGTCTATCCATACAATTAGGAGTGGAGTAAAAGATGGATATGAGTTGTCGTGGATGGCTGTGCCCTTGCCAGGCCAGGACGTCTCCATGCCGGAAGGAGCAGGGGAGAAGATGTGGCCAAAACATTACCTCCCCTGGAACGCTAGGTGGCACCCACCCTGGATGACAGCAGTGCCTCGGACTCCCACAGGGCTCCATGGGAGTTGGCGTTCAATAAAGCCCTTTTGGGTTCCGTGGGCGCCGCTAGGGGATGATGCTGCAGCAGACGCTAAGCCCTGGAGCACAACACTTCCACCACACCCAGAAGTCCATCACCGAGCTCCTGGAGTCTCCTGTGTGTAGATAGATCTTGAGATAGATAGATAGATAGATAGATAGATAGATAGATAGATAGATAGATAGATAGATAGATAGATAGATAGATAGATAGATAGATAGATAGATAGATAGATACTTTATTAATCCCAAGGAGAAATTCACATAATCCAGCAGCAGTATACTGATACAAGAAACAATATTAAATTAAAAAGTAAAAAAAAGGTCCAGGGTTCTTCAGGCACCGGGCGCTGATTTTAGCATTTACTCCCCCGGGTGGAATTGAAGAGTCGCATAGTGTGGGGGAGGAACGATCTCCTCAGTCTGTAAAAGCCTTCCTGAGTGGAGTTGTTTTTAAAAGAATTCAGGACAGTGACAAAAGTCTGTCACTGAAGCTACTCTTCTGCCTGGAGATGACACTGTTCAGTGGATGCAGTGGATTATTCATGATTGACAGGAGTTTGCTTAGTGCCCGTTGCTCTGCCACAGATGTTAAACTGTCCAGCTTTACTCCTACAATAGAGCCTGCCTTCTTAACAAGTTTGTCCAGGCGTGAGGCGTCTTTCATCTTTATGCTGCCACACCAGCACACCACCGCGTAGAAGAGGGCACTCGCCACAACCATCTGGTAGAACATCTGCAGCATCTTATTGCACCTTCTCAGAAAGTATAGTCTGCTCTGACCTTTCTTACATAGAGCATCAGTATTGGCAGTCCAGTCCAATTTGTCATCCAGCTGCACTCCCAGATATTTAAAGGTCTGCACCCTCTGCACAGTCACCTCTGATGATCACAGGGTCCATGAGGGGCCTGGGCCTCCTAAAATCCACCACCAGTTCCTTGGTTTTGCTGGTGTTAAGATGTAAGTGGTTTGAGTCGCACCATTTAACAAAGTTTTTGATTAGGTTCCTATACTCCTCCTCCTGCCCACTCCTGATGCAGCCCACAATAGCAGTGTCATTAGCGAACTTTTGCACGTGGCAGGACTCCGAGTTGTATTGGAAGTCTGATGTATATAGATTAAACAGGACCAGAGAAAGTACAGTCACCTGCGGTGCCCCTGTATTGCTGAACACAATGTCAGACCTGCAGTTCCCAAGATGCACATATTGAGGTCTGTCTGTAAGATAGTCCACAATCCATGCCACCAGGTGTGAGTCTAGTCCCATCTCAGTCAGCTTGTCTCTAAGGAGCAGAGGTTGGATGGTATTGAAGGTGCTAGAGAAGTCCAGAAACATAATTCTTACAGCATCACTGCCTCTGTCCAGGTGGGAGAGAAATCGGTGTAGCATATAGATGATGGCATCCTCCGCTCCCACCTTCTCCTGGTATGCGAACTGCAGAGGGTCGAGGGCATGGCAGACCTGTGGCCTCAGGTGGTGAAGCAGCAGCTGCTCCATGGTCTTCATCAGATGTGACGTCAGAGCAACAGGCCGGAAGTCATTCAGCTCACTAGGACGTGATACCTTTGGGACAGGGGTGATACAAGATGTTTTCCAAAGCCTTGGGACTCTCCCCTGTTCCAGGCTCAGGTTGAAGATGCGCTGTAGAGGACTCCCCAGTTCCAACGCACAGGCCTTCAGCAGTCGTGGCGATATACCATCTGGACCCGCTGCTTTGCTGGCACAAAGTCTCCTCAGCTCTCTGCTCACATGGGCAGCTGTAATTGTGGGTGGGGATGTCTCACCTATGCTGGTATCAGCAGAAGGATGGTTGGAGGATGCAGTACTCCGAGGTGAGAGTGGGTTAGAATGATCAAACCTATTAAATAAGTTGTTCATTTGGTTTGCTCTCTCCACGTCTGTCTCGATGGCGGCACCCGCTTGAGCTGCAGCCAGTGATAATCTTCATCCCATCCCACACTTCCTTCATGCTGTTGTTCTGCAACTTCTGCTCCAGCTTTCTCCTGTACTGCTCTTTCGCCCCTGAGCTGGACTCGAGTTCCTTCTGCACGCGCTTGAGCTCATGCTGATCACCACCTTTAAAAGCCCTTTTCTTCTGGTTCAAAAGGCCTTTGATGTCACTTGTAATCCAATGTGTAATGTGTTCGTTGCTGGTGGGCCGTGTAAGGACTCTTACAGCTGAGTTTTGAGTAAGCTGGAGCTGTGATATAAGATTAGAAGGGGCACCTGCCAGCAGCGAGTTACAATAATTGATGCAGGATGTGATAAAAGCATGGACAAGTTTCTCAGCATTAGAAAAGGAGAGGAAGGAGCGAACACGGATATGTTACGGAGGTGAAAGTAAGAAAGTTTCTTAATGTGATTTATGTGGGGGAATAAGAAAGGGAGGAATCAGAAATGACACCAAGATTCTTTGCAGTAGAGGCAGGTCTGATGAGATCACCGCCAAGATGGACTGGGAAGGAGCTCATTTTATTAAGTTGCATTTTAGTCCCAATTTGCAGGAGTTTAGTTTTGTTGCAATTTAATTTTAAAGAGTTCTGCTCCATCCAGGTTTTAATTTCACTAAGGCAGGTTGTGAGCTGAGAAAGCTCTGATGAAGTTCCACTTTTAACATTGAAGTAGAGTTGAGTATCATCTGCATAAAAATGATAGCCCAGTCCATAGCTACGAATAATATGGCCAAGGGGAAGCATATAAATACAGAAGAGAAGAGGGCCGAGGACAGAGCCCTGAGGAACTCCTTGTGTGACTGGCCGAGCTGGATCTGCTGTTGCCAAGACTAACAAACTCTTGCCTATCAGTCAGATAGGACTTGAACCACTGGAGGGCAGTGCCAGAGATACCCAGCATGTTCTCCATTCTGGACAGTAGAATGTCATGTCTGACAGTGTCAAATGCTGCACTGAGGTCTAATAGAATTAATATGCTGGTTTGTCCAGAGTCTGCTGCCATAAGCAAATCATTGGTTACCCGTAGCAGAGCAGTTTCACAGCTGTGCTGCACCCTGAAACCAGACTGAAAGGGTTCCATCAAATTATTAGACGTTAAGTAATTGGTGAGCTGGGAGGCTACAACACGCTCAAGAACTTTTGACAGGAAAGGTAAGTGGGAAATAGGCGGAAATTGTTAAGATTGTCAGCATCAAGACCAGACTTTTTTAACATTGGGGTTACAGAAGCGATTTTAAAAGTGAGCGACACAGAGCCAGTGTCGAGGGATGAGTTTATTATTGTTGTAACAGTCGGGATTATGGCATGAAGGCAGGATTTAAGTAGTGTGCTGGGGATGGGGTCCAGTACACAAGTAGTTGGCCTCATCTTACAAAGCAGGTCATTAACAAACACAGATGTGACTGGTGAGAACTTAGAGAAGGAGCTGGATGGAGTGGGAAAACAGGGAGAGATATAAACAGATGATGTATTTATGTTAGTTGAATTATTTAGATCTTTAATTTTGTTACGGAAAAGTGGAGGAATTCCTCACAGACTTCAGTAGAAGAGGTAGTTGGGCCAGATGTGGTTCGGTAGTTTATTAACTACAGAAAACAAAACCCTTGGGTTATCGTGGCCACTTTCTATTATTCTGCCATAGTGGGTGTTCTTAGCAGCAGTTAGTGCTTCTTTGTAAGCTCTTTGGTGGTCAGAGAAAGCCTGGATGTGCACGTGAGGCCAGTCTTACGTGACATTCTCTCAAGGCGTGGCCAGCTGCTTTCATAGATCGCAATTCTGAATTATACCAAGGAGCTGAACGTTTAAAGGAAACCTCCTTATGTTTTAAAGGAGCTGTTTTATCTAATGCTGAATGAAGGGCTGAGTTATAGTGGTCAACAAGACTATCTAGTGTTGATGAATAGGTGCAGACAGTAAACGATCAGAAATGGATCCAGAAAGGATAGAGGGACAGATATTTTAAAGGTTTCATGTAAGAAATTTGTCATTTACAGGTAAGAGGAGGGAAAGGCAGTGAGACAGTGAAAAATACTGCTTTATGGTCAGAGAGTCCCAAATCAGTGCTGTAAATGTTGGCAACAGATAGTCCAGAAGTGCAGATCAGATCCAATATATGACCACCAGAGTGGGTGGGAAAATCAACATGTTGTGTCAAGTCAAAACAGTCCAGTAAGGATAGGAATTCATTTCTCAGTTTAGATGTAGTAATGTCAATATGGATGTTGAAATCACCAAGAAGGATAATTCTCTGAGAATAAGAGCTTAGGTGGGTTAAAAGTTCAATCAGATCAGATAAGAAGGATGCATTGTATTTTGGGGGACGATAAAGAACAATGAGTGAGACAGGACCTGATTCCGTTATTAGTTTAAGAGCCAGGCACTCAAAAGACAGTGGACAGTCAATTGGGATTTGTTTGATGTTTAAGTCTGCTCTGATAATTACTGCAAGCCCACCTCCTTGTCTAGAGCTGCGAGGTTCTGTATGGAAAGTGAAATCAGGTGGAGTCGCCTCCGTGAGAGATGTAAATTCGTTTGGTTTTTGCCAAGTCTCCGTTAGACACAGTATATCAAGTTTGGTGTCAGTGATGAGTTCTGACAGCACCAATGCTTTGCCATTAAGAGATCTCGAGTTAAAAAGTGCAATATTAGTTAATGAGGCTTCCTTTTGCGCGGAGCCGTGATCAGGGTTTATTTCCACATAATGTAAATTTGGCACACTGACACTTCTATTTCAAGGGCCATGAGAAGGCGGCTTATTCATTCGCAGCCCGGCGGTGGCAGCCACCTGACCCTCAATGTATATATTTCGGGCGCTGCAAAATACCAGCGTCTTTTAGGATGTTCCAGTCAGACCATTTGCTCTGGACAAACTGTTTAATAAGAAGGAGTTTGTCATGAGAGTATTTTAGTATGATACTGGGCAATCTGAAAAGCAGTGGAGAAGCAGCACGGCACAGCGGAACCAGTAGGATAGGCGGGTGTGGCAGCATAGATGAGATGAGCGGCGATAGCAAAGCAGCAGAAAGCATAGCAGGAGGAGGTAGCAGGATTTGGAGGTTCCAATACACAGCCATAAACAGTAACGCTTGGTAATTTCAGGCATGATCGCTCCGGAGCCATAAGCCAGGTCAGTATGAACATCAGATCAATTCCCAGTCGTAGAGTATTGTAAGATGAAATGGGAACAGATCAGCATAGCGAATATAATCACAGAGACAGATCATCCCGAGGTCCTCGATCGCCAGGTACAAACAAATGTTCGTAGGTCTCATCCTGCGATCCACAGACTCAGCTGTTCCCATAAAATCTGTAAATATTAAGCCAAATCCATGCAATTCAAGTCGGCTGTATCCACAAACTATACGTACAATAAAAGAAATTAAAAAAGCATGAGAAAGTGTAGAATTAAGGCGAATTTTGCGAAAAGTGTTGTTAACATGGAGGAGTGGCAGCAACTTGTGTGCACCAGCGTCCCCTCACCTGCCTAGAGTTGTAACAGTCTAGTCAAGGGAGAACCAGGGTCAACACAAGAGATGGCATGGCCTAATTAAACAGGAAGGGCCAAATGCTCTGAATATTTTAGAGAAAAAAAGCAATGCTATTGGATCATTTAGGAAATATGGTAGACATAAAGTAAGGAGTCCAGACGCCAAGATTCCTGACTGTGACTGATAGAGAAAGGGTGACATCTTCAAGAGCAATGCTTAGAGTCATAACTGAGGAAGGAGAATCAGAAGGCAAGTACAAGATATCTGACTTTGGAAGGTTAAGTTTAAGGTAATGAGCATTCAACCTTGAAACCTTGAAATGGCAGAGAGACAGCTGAAGAATGAAACCTTTCAGTTGTAAGAGTGAAATGAGAAGAATCTGTTCATCATCAGCATTGAGGTGGTAGAAGCAACCATAAGAAGAAATAACATTGCCTAAGGAGAAGATGTAGAGAGAAAAGAGAAATTAAACAGTGATCTTTGAGACTTGGAGAATTTATTTTGGAAAGACAAGGAGGTAGAACAGGAGACACAAAAGTATTGGACAGAAAGGTAGGACTTGAACAAGTACAAAGCAGAACCATGGATTCTAAGTTTATCTGAAGTTTATTCTGAGTTTAGAGGCAGGAGAAACAGATCTAAGAGAATTTGTAACTGAAAGCAGTACAGTCTCAGTAGAGTGACCCTTGTGTAGTCCAGACTAAAGGGAATCTAGTAGATTGTTTTTAGAGAGAAAAGAGGAGAGTTACACAATAAATAATATATACAGATAATATATAATTATTAATATAATGCTATCTATATTCATTCATTCAATGTCTGTCTCTCTCTGTACATATACATATACCTCTACCTATTGCTACACATATACATATACATATTGTGAACAGTAGGCAGTGCCTCCAAGGCCCCAATCCCCAGACACACAACATCCAGCACAACTCCAGGTTCAAAATGAAGGATTTGTAATCCACCCATCTCATATATAACAACGATCACAGCCAATATACAGTCTCTCAAGTGCTCTCTCCCTCTCTTCTCTCTCTTTCTCTCCTCCAATGAGTGTTGCCCACTGCCACCTGACTCTTACTCATTAAAATGAGGCAGCAGGCTTCCTTTTAAGCTTCACCCAGGAATTGCTTCTGGTTTCTTTTCCCAGTCATTTGGAGCACTTCCGGGTTGTGCAGAAACCAGGGCAGTCCTCTCCTGACGGCATCCTCTGGCAGCCCCTCAAAGACCCTGACAGGGTTACATTTCTGGGCTACATTTCCCATACAACCCTGCAGATGTCCTAATCCGGTTTAACCCTGAGGAGCAGTACAACCTATCATGTTGGGGGATGACCTGCTCCTGGTAACCCCATTCTTCCGCTCCTTCCACTATGGCCTCCTGGCCATGGATGAAACCTTCTGTTGTCCTGGCCAGCATGCATGTCCAGCCTTCTGGGCACCCACTTTATACATATGGTGGCCCACTATTCTGTGTTTTAGTCTCTTGTCTTTATCTGCATGGAGTTTCCACATTCTGCCTTTGTCTTAGTGGATTTTACTCCTAGTATTCTAGTTTTTCTCCCACATCTTCAAAGGCAATTTTAAAGTGGCCCTGTTTGTGTGTAAATGTGAGCTTGTTCATGAGTGGGTTCTGTGATGGATTAGTGGACTTTGTGTTGATGTTACTTGGATGAGCTCTGGTCCTCTCATGACCCACTAAACTGGCCCTCAAATCTGTTTACCTCTGACAATGCGCTCACATAAGCTCCAAAAGACCTTTGATTAACCTGTTCACCTCCCACACCTCAGAACAACATGAAACTTGCGAGAAGAGAGGACAGACTCAGAAACAGTAAGAAAGATAAAGACAGAAAAAGTGAAACAACAGTTGCAGCCAAAGTATATTTTCAGTTTCTTTGATGTTTCATTTTTTTCAGATCATGATAACAACCACAACACGATTTGCTCTTTCTAGAGACATCACAGCTCAAGCACTCTCATCCTTTCCTTTACTTCAAGAACCTGTTCATGCTTTTAACTGGGAATTTTTATTTTAAAACATTTTTTCTTCTCCACTTGAATTTGTGTTATACAACACAAAATTACTTGTACCCTTTGCTAAGAAAGGATGGTTTGTAAAAACATACCAGGAGCCTCTGAATGTCCAGATTTGTTTTGATCGAATTTGCACTGAATTTTGCAAACATTAAGTAAATCTCACTAGCAGAGAATACTTCTGTTGGAATTCATATCCGCCTTCTCACATACATTATTTATAATTGTAATTAATGTTTAAAAATTGCACTACTTAAATAAAAACTCTGGACAATAGCGTGTCACAGACGTTTGTGCTAAAGACAATTGGATCCAGCATTCTGGTTTTGAATCTTATTGTCTAATTGGAGTTAAATATTCTGTTTTAATCTGTGTGAATTTTTCTCTGGATCCATTGTTTTTTTTACATCCCCAGAAACATGTAGTATTGAATTGACACCATTGTCAGTTAGTGGAGGTGTGTGAGTTTGTCTGCCCTGTGGTGCCTTGGCACCCCAGACACTCTCCTGCCTTGTATCCAGTGCTGCTAGGATAGGCTCCCCAACAACGCTGGTCTGTAGATGCATGTATCGAAGGTAAAGGCAGACTTCACAAAAATGACAATAAAGAAATTTACTGGAGCTTTGGTGCCATCTCCTGTTCTCCTTCTGCAGTGCAGGTGTCAAGCAATTGAAGACTCCTAAAGTACAGAATGTAGTACTAGGGTGTTGTACTGTGTTAGCCATTATGAATGTAGTGAGAAGTCAAGCAAAATGACACCGGTTATTGGATAACTAAAAAGGCAAGAAGAAGGGGCCTGAGTTGCTTCGAAAGCTTGTGTATTGTAATCTTTTTAGTTAGCCAATAAAAGGCGTCATTTTGCTTGCCTTCTCACTAAAGTACAGAGACTGCAAAGTGATTCCTGTTGCTGATTCTCAGAGAGTGATTAATATCAAATCATCCTAAAGCTGGGGTGTCGGACACCAGGCCTGGAGGGCCACAGTGGCAGCAGCTTTTCATCCTAACCCTTTTCCTAATCAGCAAGCAGGTTTCACTGCTAATTAACTTCTTTTCCCTTCAGTTTAATAGCCTTTTCTTCATTAAATGACAGCCAAACAGAAATGAGATGTGAAACAAGCCAACAGATGACTAGCTAAATTTGGGGTTCAAACTCCAACCAATTTCTTAATGAGAAGCCAATTCTTGCTGTTATTTAAACCCGTTATTTAATTCCACGACTTGTTGCTACTCTCATACTGCTGCAGCAGACATTTCCGCAACTGTTGATTTTCTGTTTTTACTAAGAACTCTGTCATAATGTTTTGGTGACCTGAGAGATCAGCCTTACTGAGACCTTCACCTTTGTTTATTTTCAGATACTGTGTGATGGGCACAGGTGAGCTGGTCATGTGACAGCTCGTTTTGTGTCTCATTATTATTTGGCTGCTAATTAATGAAGAACAAACCGCTGAGGGGCCTGAGTCAAGTTAATTAAAACTAAGACAAAGGAAGCAGCAAAAACCGGACACTAATTAAGAAGATGGTTAGAATGAAAACCTGGAGCCACTGAAGCCCTCCAGGACTGGAGTTTGACACCCGTGTCCTAAAGTAAAGCCCTACAGAAGAGTCCCCTGGACACTAAAACGTCACTCTGTTGTAGGCTGTGAGCGTGCACTGATACCACACATTGCCGCACCCACTACACAATGAACCACCTCAGGATCCCAAATTAGGACCCGAGCGCAGCCATTGGATGGGTGACACCTTAGCATCACAATCTAATTAAATTGCACGCTGTAAATGTTAACCACCAATACAGAACTGTCCATTACTTACCACTTACAACTCCTGCGATCTTAAAATAATATCCTTGGTGACTACAAGGGGGCACCACTGAGCCACAATCCCTAAACACAGCAATATGCCACACATTTTTAAAATAAAATAAAAGATATTTATTCCCACAAAGCACCTTTTGCAAACACCTCTTCAGTAATCAGAAAAGAGTATACAATAAATGCACAAATCTTCCTCTTTTTTACTTCCTCTGATTGTTGCCCACTGCCTCCCGACTCTGACTCTCTGATGTAACGCAGCAGGTTCCTTATAAGCTGGACCAGGGGATGCTTCCAGCACCCTCTATCGGTATATAGGGACCAGCTGCACTTCCAGACTACATCTCCTAAGTACAGCTGTGGGTGTCCCAACTGGATTGCCATACAAGGACCATTGCCACCTGCCATATGGGCACAACTCTCGATTCTCACCTTCCATTGGACCATCAGTTATATTATATTGGACGGGCATAATTATTTCCCACCCTACCGGCTAATTTGTTTGTCGATCTACTCTGGCCTCCCATTCGGGTAATAAGTCATCCTAAATTCTAGTCAGGATGCCTGTTCTCCTCCTACACCTTCTTTTTGCCAAAAATCACACTATACAATTGATTATAGCTAATGTGGCACTGTCAAGCTTAGTGTACTTAATATAAAATGATACACTCACACACCAAAATCACCTTGTTAGAAAATATTGTGAAAACAATATTTCTACAAAGCCAGATGTAAGACAAAGTGTATAAAAGAGAAAGTAAACAGACAGATTACAGAATCCTCCATGGTGATACTTCCATCCTCTACTAAAAAACCTCAAAGCTGGCCATTCTTCAAAAGAAAGCTTCAAACACCCAAAGTTCTGCTGGATCTCACATGCCTTACAACCATAAGAGATGAGATCAGGTCTGCTGACCACAGAGACAGTGAGGGGCAGGCAAGGAACCCCCTTTCCAGCATCCCTGATTCCTCTCTAATCTCTTCCCCTCTCATCTAATTTACTAGTCCACATTTTTAAAAACGAGGATGGCCACACCCATCTGAAAACAATTCAGCAATTCACAACTCAGATTAAGATCAGGCAGGCATCTTTTGTAATCCAGGTACCTATCATTCCTCACTTGAGTGATGTTTTCTTAATAGTTCTTTAGAGTAGGTGGTACTCTTTAGACAACTGAACCCATGGCCTTTCCAACTACTTCAGACAAAATACTCAAAATATTTGTTTGGCACATACAATTAAGTACCAGTCATTCTTCTCTTCACTGCATCACCAAGTCCCAGTGAGGCAGACCCTGTGAGTATCTCCACAGACATCTGAGGCCTTTTCACTCATGCAATTGATCATATGATGTGCTCATACAAATAATCAGTTTTTTTTTTTTGTGGCTAGAGGGTATGAAGAGTAGTCAGACAGGCGAATTAGAAAACACTACATTCACATGCAGAAGTGACCCAAATCTACAGAATAAGCAGAAATCATAAAGACTGCAAGTAGGCAAAAGTTCAAAAAGCAACAGAAACCCCAAAACAAAGGTAATTGCTCAAGAAGCTGCTCATCATGTGCTTTGCTGATGAGTCCAGGCAATGCATGTTGGTTTCATTAAGTTTTGTCTTGCCAAAGGTCATGTCTATAATCGAATGATTAGCATCAATCCATCCATGCCTCCATCCCTACAACATGCCACCCATGTCGACACGGTCTAAAAAAGTGAATGCAGGTAACCAGGTCGGGTCACAATTAACAAGAAGTAGGAGAGTCAGACATTGGCAATGGAAAGTGGAAACCACCTTATGGGACATGGAGCTTTACTGGTGAAAAGTGAGCTGGAGCTACATATCATCCAGCTCATTCATTTTCAGAGATTACTTACACTAACACTATTTTCAGCTTTATTAGATGAAGTGGCAAACATTTTTTGGGCACATCATGTGAGTATGTGTGTGTTCTTGCATACCTATCCATATGCAGACTCTGGCGTGATTACATATCCACCAAGAGTGGACCTTGTAGCAAAGTGAGGACTAAAACCTTTAAATCATAGTTAAAGCCTTATGAAGAAATTTTTGCAAACAGCAATGTCAAAATAAGGCGTTTTAATAAAATACTAAACATACAGAGCTGTTTATGAGTAATTTTAAGTGGTGACCAAAGGGGGCCAAGTGTGTGTTTCTTTTACTCCACATTGCCCCTGAAAGTACTACAACCAGTTCACACACTGTTATTCACAGGCATTAACTTTCATCTGAATTGCTGAATGCTGGAAAAAAGGTCTTTTACTTAATATGTTACTTTCTTTTAACAGGAAAAAAAATAAAAATCTAATATTTCATCTTTGAAATATTAATCTTTGGAAATCTAAACTTTGCTCTTTTCTACTGAGACAGCAATATAAAAAGACAAAAGAAAAAAATCTAAGCCAAAAATTATGTAAAAAATATAGGAATGCGTGAAACATTTCCACAATGTCCAATATAACAAATGAATACGGACCAATCTTACTGAAATGTGGCACACTTATTCTTCAAGGAAATGTATCCAGACAGTTCAATTTTTGTTGAGACAGAATACGCTGTACACAGTTTTAAAATATTAAAATCTCTCTTTGAAAAGCATTGGGGAATTTGCAAACTCTTCTAACTTAAAATGGAGAAACGTTCTGCGCACCTTCAACTACGAATTTGTTCACTGTTCCAGTTTTACTTTGAGAATGGTAACACCAACTTGTATAATTTGTATATTTTCCACTTTTTCAACTACGATATATGCTACTAAGGGCAAACAGGTCCTTAACACAAGTTAATGAAAAACCAGTAGACTGCATTCCGGCTGCCTGTGTATGCAGTGTAGGAAGTCACTTTCTCCACCAATTTCTAGTGTGCACACAAACATGGACCTGTAATTCTCTTATCAGCAAGTCCAGAGGCACATGCTTACACCACTGCTTGCATCTTCCTCTTCCCGATGCTTTAATTATTAACAGTAAGTTAAACAATCTTACTAACCTTAAAAGTATAAAATGCACGCAAGAAAAACAAAGGATTCTCTACATATGAAAGATGTACTCTTTGGCATGTAAGCGGTTGAGTACAGAACAAATAAACATTTACTCAGTATGATTTGCCTTACATCAAACCAAGCTCACAGTTCCATTATCTGCACTTTATAATGATTCACTATTTTACTGTCACTATAACTTAATAAGGTGTCCAGACTTCCAGGTGACAATTTTCAGGCTATGTGTCTTGATATATAATTAAAGAATATCAGACTGCCCCAGTCTTAACACTAGAATCACCAAAGCTTACGAAAAAACTCGTAAATCCGTCCCACTTTAAATCCGCTCGCACATCTCCATTCAGCATTTTTTATTTTGTAAATGTGTCGATATGCTCAAGCACCAAGCAGCCTGCTATCCTATCCTCCCACCACCGCAGAAACTGCAAAAACCTTTCCCAACTGAAGCTTTGTTTATCAGGGAGTCAGATACCTAGAGCAGTATAGGCTAAAAAATATATCGTTATCTGGAACACATGCATTTCATGTGTGTTCCATGTCTAAAAAGATCTATGTAAGTGTAGCATGACAGAAATGTTGAACACATGCCTAAAAGACGAACTTTTTTCATGTTTTAGTACTAACGACATGAAGTGTATAATGTGTGAAGACTGAAGTCCAAATATCAAATAAGCACTTTCACAAAATGTACAAGCATAACAGAACAAATGCGCTTAGAAGTAAAAGTACTCAAAATATATAAAGTTACATCCAACACAGCACATATTTTATGGTCCTCATTATATGAGGTCCACTTCTACATTTATCTTCCACCTCAGTCTCTTGATATTTGCTCCAGTCATACAGTATAATGTACAGTATCAACCGAGAAAGACTTTCTGACCAGGGTTGGAGGTAGCATAGTGGATAGCATACATGCCCATCAACCAAGAGGCCAGAATTCAATTCACATTTATGGCCTTAAATATTTTCTCTAAGAAAAATAAACAAAAAAATTTTATCTAGTTGTCAATATTGTACGCTGCGGCTCGTCAGGTTTTCAATGATGCACACTTTGCTGCATATGCTTTACTTGAGTCAACACCAGAGTGATTCTAATTATTTCGCTAAAGACTTGAATATTTGACATTTATATCTAAACTCTTGCTATTCAAAGTGAGTGGCTAAAGAAACGCATTCTCTATAACATCTCTCACTAACAGTTCTATAAACTAGAAACCTCTTGAGCCGATAGAAGATGGAATACAGTAGCCACCAAACAAGGTCTTTTACATTCATGTCATTATGTTTTCTCAATATTTAAAAAGCTCAGACTTGCACTTGAATCGATACAGTTTCCAGGATGAAATGCACGTGTATGATAATACATACAGTACAGTGGCTCTATGCATTATTCTGCATTGTGGCTCCATTCACATTCGTTTACAGTTCTTTCTCACCTTTTACATATATTTTCTGAAACTATAGCTCATCTTATACAGACTCTATACACAATAGCCACAAACACTCACACAACCCAAAACGTGTCACCCACCTGAAAACAAAGTACACACTGCATTCAAAACCATTTTCTTCTAAAAAAAAAAAAGGGTATTTTTGCATCAGAACTGTACACACAAACCATCACATGAATAGCTTGTCCTAAACATCAACTACACACTAATAGGATAAATGATAAACACTGCAATCCATTTTGCTATTTCAGTGTGCAGTGGCATTGTTGGCCAGTACCATACTTAATATTGCAATCTGTTGGTCAGGAGCAAAGCCAGGCTGCCTCTCCCTTTTTTCGGGGTCTTTTTTTTTTTCAATTCTGAAAATACACACATTTACTCATCTTCAACAACAACAACAACATTTATTTATATAGCACATTTTCATACAAACAGTAGCTCAAAGTGCTTTACATAATAAAGAATAGAAAAATAAAAGACACAGTAAGAAAATAAAATAAGTCAACATTAATTAACACCGAATAAGAGTAAGGTCCAATGGCCAGGGGGGACAGAAAAAACAAAAAAAACTCCAGACGGCTGGAGAACAAAATAAAATCTGTAGGGATTCCAGACCAAGAGACCGCCCAGTCCCCTCTGGGCATTCTACCTAACATAAATGAAACAGTCCTCTTTGGATTTAGGAAGGACTTGATAATGATGGTCACGTAGACTTCTGCCTTTTAATCCTAATCCATCCATCATTGTTTGAGCATCATGAAGCTTTGAGTAGGTGGAGGTGGCGCAGGCCACCACCACAGAGAAACTGGAAAAAGAAACAGAAGAGAGAGTAGGGGTCAGTACCGATTTTAGAGCCACCATGAATAGTTATTATGAAGAATTAAACATACAGACTATCAGGATTAAGTTAAATTGAAGTTATGAGAAGGCCATGTTAAAGTAATGTGTTTTCAGCAGTGTTTTAAAGTGCTCTACTGTACTGTATCAGCCTGGCGAATTCCTATTGGTAGGCTATTCCAGATTTTAGGTGCATAGCAGCAGAAGGCCGCCTCACCACTTCTTTTAAGTTTTGTTCTTGGAATTCTAAGGAGACACTCATTTGAGGATCTAAGGTTACGATTTGGAACATAAGGTGTCAGACATTCTGATATATAAGATGGGGCGAGATTATTTAAGGCTTTATAAACCATAAGCAGAAATTTATTATCTTATTATATTTCTTGTGAAATGTACCATATCTCGATCTACATTTACCTTAAGTTTTGCTCTACCATTACTGTACCAGTTTTAATTTTCAAAACATTACATTATACTAGCCACTGTGAAATGTGACACATGGGGCCACACACGTTGACCTGCTTCTCTCCTGTTCAGGTCATGGTCGATGACATGGTCAACTGGTGTTGCTTGTATCTCATTTCACACTCTTTATCTCCTTCAGAAAGCCCTTCCTCTTCCTTTGTCTATGAACCCCACCCCACTTGCCTCCATGGTGCTACATAGGGTAGCAGGTAGACACTGAAGCCTCTTCAGTTTCCTTTATATTAAACTGACTACTCACGTGGAGTAACAATGTGGAAATTCATTGGTTGAACCCTATCTGACAGTTGTGTCTAATTCATCCATTGTGTGCCTTTTCCCTTTACACCATACATGTACACTTCAAAGATGCAATCTGTTGTGATGGTGGGGTTGTAGCAGCAGTAGCCATAGCCTAGTGGTCAAAATACTGTAAAAATACTTGGCACTGTATGGTTTTTCACTATTTCTCCATTAAATATATTTAATGTCATTTCTAAAGAAGCACAGCACACATTCCATTTTACAGTTTGCAGTTTGAGAACAGTCCAGGATCACAAAGTTCTTACTTACACAGCATTTTTGATACATCTGATTAACAGCACTACAACTAACACCCACTCTCTTATCAAACATCCCAGGCAAAGCAACAAAATAGAGCTAGTTTACAAATAAGAAGTCTTATTCTATGAGCCAGATATTTACCAGAGTTTTATTCTGTATAACTATTTGTAACTTTGAGATAATACTCAAGAGATAGGATTGTTTGAAGACCTTACCATTTATCTGTTCTTTGATCAGTGTAATGAAAATGCTTTATAGCTGTGCAATGTAAATGAACCGAACTTGTAAAAGAGTCTGCTCAGTTCAGACAAGTGCGTCTGCCATGCTGCACTAAACAAGACCACAAAGTGGCACCATTTTTTAAAGTAACACAAGTACATTCATCTTTGAATTCATTTCAAGCAGTGGCTCATGGCTTTTCCTTATTTACGGAGCATTTCCCCTAACATAACCAATCATGGAATCCCAATAGACTTATTTTCTCCATGAATCCTGTTCACTTCTGCTAACTGAAGTTTTTGTCTACTCTGTTCATAGTTTAAGAGATCACAGTTACTATGTGAGTGGGACCTCGTATTACCATAACATCCATCCCTCCATTTATCCATCCATTCCTCTTCCAAACCTAAGCTTCCTAAGCTTCTCCAGGGCAGGGTCAAGGGGTAGCTGCAGCCTGTCGCAGAAAGCAAATGGCAAAAAGCAGGACAAGGTGCCTGTCCATCACAGGGAAAATACACACAAACCCAAACACAGAGTCAAACCCGATACAATATTCAGTACCATACATAAAACACTACATATATGTTTGTGCTCAAAACTTTGAGGGGGAGAAACCTCCACCTCAATTTAATGTAAGAGTGTCACAATGCTCTACACTCCAAGTGGGACCTCCTCATCCGTGCTAAATTAAGAAATCAAACTTACAGACACCTTACTTCTGGCACAAAATTGAGTCCTAGTTTTCTCTGCTTTGAAAATAATCTGGTTCTAAAAACAATTGAGTTAAATTTTTACAAAATGTTATCATTTATTACTATTGTTTTTCACATGTTTCTGTCTGTCTGGTGATCTCCCACTATCTTCCAGGCTCCAATGACCATGACCGGACATGCCATCCAGATAGAGTGTGTATGAAAAGTGTGATATTATTGTGCCCATTGTTCCTCAAAAGGAGTCTCAAGAAAATTATTAGCTCCTTAAAATCTCCTCAGAATGGCAGATTCACCCAGAATAACGTTTCTTTACTAATATACATCTTATATACATATACAATACATACACTTATGTACATCTCATATTGTATTTTTAGTACAATATGTTTGTACTTATTCTGTTTGTTTGGCATCAGCAATGTGTTGTTTGTGCTCACTAGTGATGAGCGAACCTGGCTGAATTGTTTTTTTTTCTTATGTTTGGTGACATTGGGGAAATGTTCGGGAACTTTGCAGAATTCAGTCAAATGCATTGAAGTCAGTGGGGAGAAGAAATTGAACTTGAGTAGATTATGGAGGTGCAATCGTCTTTTAAGAGTGTCTGTAATCTACAGAAGTGTTTGCAAATTATTCTGGACCAAAAATTTTGTCCAAACATGTGACCTGAGTTGTGAGGCTGCAGTGCCAACTACTGCACCACCAGGCACTCCTAGAGATAAAATTGAATTTAGTTTCAGAAGAGGAGAAGTTCATGAGAGCAGGAAGACTGAATTTCCTCGACAGATTTGTTAGCAGGTACTCACCTCTCTCAAACTCAAACATTCAGTTTGTTTGGTGTTCCCTTATGGACTTGCCCGCTCACTGCTGCTGCCACCAAATAGGCACAACACTAAAGCATGTGGGAATTTCACTTCTTCCTGATTGATCAAATGAATAGCACTCTGGGTAATACTATTAAAGGGGTAGCCATACATATTCAACTCAGTTCACATACAAGTCCATACAGAAAGACACAAACACACCGACACATTTCCTGTTGCCCTGTGATTGCATGTTTGTGTTTATATGTTTTGCAAATTTTCCAGTCATTTTTAATGTACTCTCAGGACTCTCAAATTAATGTACTATTTTTACATTATATTTACCCTATATTTACTCAATTATTAAGGTACTAAAGGGGCTGTCCCATCCAACATAGCAACACTGGCTGTTAAACTTTGCAACATAGCACACTGGGGCATTAGGAGATAAAAGTGAGTCTACACTGGCAGCACAATGAATTTTCAGGAAATTACTCTGCACACAAGGTCACTGGCAAACATGGCATATTTGCTGTGAGGAACACTTTGGTGAATTTGTCCTTCAACACCAGTGATCACAAACAGTAATACTAGTCACCCAAGCACTTGCGCTGACCATTTATTACCACACAGACAATGCCAAAAATTGCAGGTTTTATAACAAGGTGGCACATTTTACCTCTGCAGAAAAAAAAAAGATTTTTATTTTTTCCATGCTGTTGAGATTAATTGCATAGCATACCTGGGTCTAGTGATGTCGGCGGAATACATAAAATGATCCTTTTTGGACTCTCACAAAGAAGGATTTGATATGTGTGGTTACCTCAATTTACTGCTCCTCCATGACTCAGGAACCCGTAGGGTGACATCACAGAAATTATTAACACGCAGCTACCACTAACCACTACACCATCTGTCCGAGTGTGGCAACCCCAAATTAATTTTCGGTATTTCTCCCACAGCTACAGTTCCTTGTTATTTTCACAGAAACACACCATAGAGCAATGGACACATACCAGTTTCAAAATGTCCAATTTTTTAGGACAGAATCACAACTACATCTGTTGAAAATTCAAATTTCAACTCATTACTCTATATTTACCTTGTCACCAGGATATTGAAATGTTTTCATACTGACACCTTGTAGCTGCTCCCCAAATAGCAATGGGCAATACCTGAGAAAATATAATTATGCAATTATACATTATGAAATATTTCATAGTGATAAAATTGAATACATTATGGCCAGGATTTGAACCCAAAACTTTTCTTTTTAGGGCAATTATGCCAACCACTACACCACAGTTTCTTTGGAAACATTTAACACATTTCAAATTATTCAATAAGTCAAAGTGTCCTCCTCCTGCCTCCTCAACAGAGTAAAAGTGAGGCACAGTTCCATTATTTCTTTTCACCTCTATCTCTTGTTCTTTTTATCAAATAATACAGTCTGATATACAGTGTCAACTGAGAAAGCCCTGTAGACCAGGCTTACTGGTGGTGTAGCGGTTAGCATGCATGTCTCTCAAACAAGAAGTTACAGTTCAATTCCCATTTATCAGCTATACTTTTTCCTTTAATGATCAACAATTATTTCCATATACCTGTCATTATTGCCACTCTCATAGTTCATGCATGCAAAATAAATTTTTTCATACTGCCACCTTGTACCTGCTTCCCAAGTAACTTTAGGTAATGCCTGAGAAACTATGACCCCACCCACATACAAAGCAACCAATGACAGATTTTGTCATAGAAATCCTTCATGTCCAGGATTTGGCCACATAGTTTTTCATTTAAGGGTGGATATGCTAACCACTACACCACAAATTGGTGGCAAATTTTTGGCACAGATAAAATTTTACTATTTCTTGTCAAATCACATGGTGCCTTCCACCTGCTCCCAAATAATAATGAAAAGTGACTTTTTCAATGTATTACATATATATAAGGTAACATAACATTATTACCTTCCATTTCAGTCTAATGCTCTTTATTCTAATTATACAGTATAACGTACAGTATCTCCTGGGAAAGAGGTGCTCACCAGTTTTAACGTTAGCATAATGGATAGGATGCACGTCTATGAACAAACACCTCTGAGTTCAATTCCCACAGATTACCAACAATATTTTCTTCCCTTAAATTAGCCAAAATTAAAAAAAAAATCCTCATCCATATTTGTCATTCCTCCGTGACACTCCTTTTTAGGTTTACTGTGTCCCGTTTGATTATGATTTGATTATGTTTTGTTTTCCAGTCAAGGCTTAGTCAATTCCACACACAAAATACAGCATGTTCTTCATTACCTTATTAAAGGCTTCACCAATCCACATTTATATGTACACTCCTGGTATTCACCTTGAGAGGCCACAAGAACAAAGCATCACCAACATCTCTCATAGTTGAAAAAGCACAGCAAAGTGCAATTTGTTCAGATGAAACATCTGTGACGTTAAGTGTCAAGCTGCTGGAATCCATGTTGTATTACAGTACAACTTGGTAAACATTACAGGTTTATTTGATTGTCATATACAGTATTAAAAGACAATATTTCAGCAGTTGATCAAGAAATAGTATTCTTATAACCTTCTTCCATCCTCAGCATGATTTCGACTTCTTCAGTGCTTACTTTCACAACTCCATGTTCACAAACAAACCATTTTAAATAGCATAGTGGAAAGGAAGCACAGTTGTTAATTCAGGGGCTTGCATGGTACATGCGCATTTGACAAACACAGTAGCTTTTCATGTTTCTTATTAAGATTGTAATAAAGTAAGATTTTCCTCCAAATTCAAAAGAGAATACAATTTCACAACATGTTGCTCTTTTCTGGCCTTTCCTCTCATGCACTCTTCTCTCTGGTCACTTCTACAACTGTATAGTCTGTCTCTTGTTGGATGCCCCCATGCTCTGCCACCATCCATACCTTCTTCTTCTTCTTTGGCTGCTCCCATTAGGGGTTGCAACAGCAGATCAGCTTTTTTTTATATCATCCAGTCTTCTGCATCTTGCTTCTCCCAATATACTCAGCATCTCCCCTCTGCACATGTCCAAACCAATGCAATCTCGCCTCTCTGACTTTGTCTCCCAACTGTCCAACCTGAGCTGACCCTCTAATGTCCTCATTTCTAATCCTGTCCATCCTTGTCATACCCAATGAAATCTTAGCATCTTTAACTCTGCCACCTCCAGCTCTGTCTCCTTTCTGGTCAGTTCCACCGTCTCCAACCCATATAACATAGCTGGTCTCACTACCGTCCTATAGATCTTCCTTTTCACTCTTGCTGATTCCCGTCTGTCACAAATTACTCCTGACACTCTTCTCCACACATTCCATCCTGCCTGCACTCTCTTTTTCACCTCTCTTCCACAATCCCCATTACTCTGTACTGCTGATCCCAAGTATTTAAACTCATCCACCTTGCCAATTCTACTCCCTGCATCCTCACCATTCCACAGACCTCCCTCTCATTTAAACACATGTATTCTGTTTTGTTCCTACTGACCTTCATTCCTCTTCTCTCTAGAGCATATCTCCACCTCTCCAGGGTCTCCTCAACCTGCTCCTTACTATTGCTACAGATCACAATGTTATCAGCAAACATCATAGTCCACAGGGACTCCTGTCTAATCTCTTCTGTCAACCTGTCCATCACCATTGCAAATAAGAAAAGGCTCAGAGCCGATTCCTGATGTAATCCCACCTCCATGTTGTATCCATCCATCACTCCTACCACAGACCACACCACTGCCACACTTTCCTCGTACATATGCTGTACAACTCTTGCATACTTCTCTGCCACTCCCGACTTCCTCATACAATACCACAGCTCCTCTCAAGGCACCCTGTCATATGCTTTCTCCAGGTCCACAAAGGCGCAATGCAACTCTTTCTGGCCTTCTCTAAACTTCTCCATCAACATCCTCAGAGCAAATAGCACATCTGAGATGCTTTTTCCTGCCATGAAACTATACTGCTGCTCACTAATCATCACCTCACTTCTTAACCTAGCTTCCACTACTCTTTCCCATAACTTCATGCCATGGCTCATCAATTGTATCCCTCTGTAGTTACTACAGCTCTGCACCTCCCCCTTTTTCTTAAAAATCGGTACCAGTACACTACTTATGCCACCATCCATACCTAATGAATGTAATCTTTAGGTAAGTCATTAATTTACAAGTGTTTCCTGAAATCAGTCCTTAAACCTGCTTATCCAGAATAGAAATGCAGAGAAACTGGAGTCTATCCCAGAAAGTCTTGGGCACAAGAAACAATCCCTGGAAAGGGCACCAGGTACACATACATCAAGGGACAATTTAGTATCAACAATCCAAGTAACATGCTCATCTGTGGACTGTGAGAGGAAACCAGACCACCTGGAGAAAACCTAAACAGGGAAACATGGACAATGCACAAAGGGTGCACCCGTTACGTCAGTCTCAATCTCTATAAACTTACACCCGATCTGATGTTGTTTGTTATCAAATAATATTGCATTAGTGCAACAATGTTTTCTGATTGGTACTATTCAGGTCATACAATGATTTCTTCAAAATATCACATATTTGTCTCTTTCTTTTTTCCCCAGATACTGTATTAACATCATGGAGCAGAAGGCGTGAGCTTATTCAGTGTAAGCAGGAGCACGCAGGTGGCCGGTTGCTGTGTGCTACAACAAGCTTGACTTGGCGGCAATCGATGCACATGTACTGCACAAGGCATGCGCGGGGTCCACTGAGAAAAGAAGAATGTTCATGGCTCACCTTGCAGAGGAACTTCGTTGTTGCTTCTTACAAGAAAAGGTGATGGAAAAAGAGAATGCAACATCGACAAGCTTCTGTTCCAAGACCGCCACTTCCCCTAGGAAAGCAAACTCAGTCAATGTCAGGTGCCCCTTCAATGTAATAGGAACCACAGCATAGAAAGAAGTGTGTGCATTGCAACAGGTACAAATGTCATAAATGTAGGAAGGATGGTCCTTGGGTGTGTGGGAACTGTTAACATTTGAATTTGATGATTGTATATACAGTAGCGCGGAATTGACCTCTCTGTACCATTCCTTCCTCTGCATGTCCTGGAGTTCAAAAGAAACACCACCATGTATCAAAATATGAAGATAGGGGCAAGATCAGAAAAAAAAACAAAACGCAATCAATGATTACAAGCGCAAGAAGGTATGCAAATGAATATGAATAATCTAAATAATGTTGCATCCGTGCTACAATGTTTTCCGAAGTGTACTATACAGGTCATAAAGTCAATTATTCCAAATATCATATATACCTATGTCTCTGTTTTTTTGTCAGTGCGGCCCATAAGGTGCATGCTAATTCAACGTGAGCAGGAACACTGAATAAAACTGAATAAAAAAATTAAAGTGATGGTGAGATACGAAGGCAATTTCACCAGCATTTGTGTGTCAGCTTTTATCTCTCCAGATCAGAGAATTTCCAGTTCCATTGTCTCAAAACACCACTCACATCTACAGTTATTCCCAGTTTCAAATAAAAACTAACAGTGTCAGATCTGGGCTGGTGGTGGTGGGGTGTTGTATCGTGATTGAGAGAATTAAACTTAAGAAAAAGTTAACTTTTACAAGTACTATAAATTTACACCAGCTGTTACAGATGCAAATCAAACGTATGTGTTTATTGTATAATATTAACAATAGAAGCAGCTCACTACTCAAAATGGTAAATTTGGGTGGTAGCCAGGATCGATCTGTTGACTTTTTTATTATAAGTCAGCAGTTCTTACCACTGCACCATGGAAGCTGTCGTATTACCCTTGCGTCTTTTGTGAAAGTGTATATTTGATATGTGGACTTCAGGCTTCACACATTATACATTTCATGTCTACATTTTGTCCTTTATTACTAAAACATGAAAAACATGTGTTTACATACATTGTTGTAGACACGGAACACACATGAAATGTATGCATTCCAAATAACAATATATTATTTACTCTCTACAACTCCAGCACTTCACTCCAAGATAAACACTGAGCACTGAGAACCTTCTTTGCGAATTGAGCTGTGGCGGTGGGTGAGGGGATAGGATAGCAGGCTGCTTGTGTTGATCAACACATTTACAAGACAAAAGACGCTGACAGAGAAGTGCGAAGGGATTTAAGGTGTTGTTTGCGGAGACTGCACTGCTCTGTATTCATGCCTGTATTTCTATAAAAAAAGTTACATCTAATGTCTCATTTTCATTCTGTACTCATAACTGTATTTCTATAAAAAAAAATTCGGATGTAAACATCGGAAGGCTTTGAATCTTAGGAACCAAGTTACGCAGAACTATTCTATAACATTTCAGTAATTATTTACCGCTCTGATGCTGATCTTTCTGATCATAAAATAGGTCATTACGATAGCAATTGACGAGAAGAATTTATAATTAATTGCAGAATTATGGTACTTGAGGGATCCTCTAGAGTGCCTCTTTCTTTTGCATGATTTGGCTCAAAAATCAGCACATTGTCATCTCAAAATAGGCTTACGTTTCGAGTCTGGTATTTTTCCGTCTAGCTGTAGACCATGCTTAAGAAACAGAAACTGTGACACACAGACACACACACACGCACCTATAGACACACACCCATCATCAATATATCGATGTTTTAAGTATCAGGGACCCAAAAATGTTGAGATCCGTCAAAAACCGGAAATTGAAATTTGTGACAGATAATAGGTTATGGTGGGGGAGGGCACAATGCAAAAATTGACATGTAATGTCTTATTTTCAAATTAAATAAAATGCAAGCACTTTTTTACTGTATAGAGATGGCAGGTACAGTCTCAAGACTTCATTCAAAATAGCAGCTGTTACAGCACTCAAGGTAGAAGCAGCGACATAGGCAACCATCCTGCTTTAGCTCCCATCACAGATTAGAACACCAGTGGCTCGGAATCACTGCCGTGGTAGACCAGAAGAGTGTGAGGAAGTGCAAATAGAGCCTAATGTCTAAAATATTCTGCGACAAGCACATTATGCAGTAAGCCTGATCCTGCAGCATTTGGTTTACTGCAGTGGTTCTCCACCTGTGGGGCGGGCCCCCCTAGGGGGCCGCGAAGATGTGAAAAAAAGAAAACAACAATCAAAAATATTAAAAAAAATCTGTTGAAACCAAAACAAATGAACTTAAAACTACAATCTGATACTAGAACAATAAATATAGAGTTAGATAAATGTTGATAAAAGTTAAGTAGGTATAATAAAATATGCATCTACATTTCAAAAAAATGTTAGGGGGGGCACGATTAAAACTGTTATGAAAACTCGGGTCGCAAATACCTAAAGGTTGAGAAACGCTGGTTTACTGTTTACCAGGCGCTGCTGAGCAGCTATGAAGCTGTCCTTGCATCGCTGCCATTAGAGATGTTGAATTGCCAGCGACCCCAGTGACAACAGTACTGTATATATAGTTTTCCCCATATTCAATATTAAGTAATTTCCATTTTAACTAAATATTTGTATGGTCCCATAAGTGATTAAAAGCTTGACCCTCTGTACTAAAACGAATGAATAACAAGTTATTAGCAGTTGTGATTTATATTGTATGTTTCTTGTTTCAGAATCAAATCAACACGGATAATTAAATCCTCAGGATTAAGTGCCATACTGTCACTAAATTTCTAATGCAAGAGATGCAACACACATTTGCAGATTTATTGTCACCAAGTCATCGTGTTCCAGGCCCAGTCCCCTTCACACGTCACAGTGAATGAGTTGTTGACTTGTTTCTGAAACAAGAAATTGTAGGAAATAAAGAAGTACTGAAAGTGTTCCAAGACCATGAGACAAACTATTGAGTCATCAATATTGTTGAGGATTTTAAATTACAGCTAAATAGAATTTTAGAATACGATAACCAAATAAGGTGGATGGACTCAGTGGTCTCCTCTGGTCTGTAAAATTTCTTCAATTCTTATTTTCTAGATGTATGAGACTTCAAAACTGTAGCAGCATATCAGTTTATATTGTTGTAGTTGCAGCTAATAATCACATTTATCTGTGCCGTTTACAGTCGTCATGACCATCATTGACAATATTTCACTCAAAGGTTTTTTAATCTCAGATTGGGCAAAGGAGTTTTATATGAAGTTGTATTGTAAAAAAATAAACCTAATACTCTTCATTAACCAGAAAAAAGTATTCTGGTTCCTTCTGATAAATTCTATTTATTTAATTAAGTATGAAATCATCAGAACTCTTGGAAAATAAGTGTAACTAACAGCAACTATAAAATGGCCATCTACTCATTAAAAATGCAATGAAAGCCTTTTGTCAAATTTGTCCCTGGTGCTCCTGCTTCTGCTTACTGTTACTAAGGCGCCCAATTAAATGGAACCAGAGCATCTGAGCATTTGAGTCTTACTTTCTTCATAAAAAATTTTAAAAGCAAGTATGTACAGTTTGCCATCAAAAAGAACGCAGTTTGACCTTCATATGTAAGATATTGTATTTTGCCATTAGAAAACAAATAAATATGTGACCTCCAAGAACCCATGGCCACATTCCTCTCTTAACCTCACAACCCCTTCTGGACCTGACCAAAGTGATGAAGGGCTATTAGTAGTCTTCACTTTCTTATGCACATAGAAGTTCAAAAACCTGTGACTTGATAGATGACTAAGCATTGGAGTGTGAGAAAAGATGAGGATCCAGTACATTAGCCCATGGTAGCCTGACAAATAATTAATGAATGATACAATAAAATCCATAATAATATAACTAATTAATTAATCTAGACTACAAGGAAAAATGCAGCTCATCTGGGAAGATCAGAACATTTTGATTGAGGTCTGTTTGCAATTGTCGACTAACCTAACACAATTCTTTGAAATGCAAAGTAAATAGTTTTTTGCCATTACAATACCAGTTATGTAGTATATGATTTAGTGAAACTCATACAAATAAAACATTATTACTAATATATGGGAAAAAGCAACCATAATTCCACATCAATCCACAAAACACTAATTCAGTACACTTGGATGGAGTTATTAAGTTAGTGTAGATGACAATTAAGGTCATAATATTAAATGGGAACAGTAATTGCAAAGACGGTGGCATTCATCAATTTGAAACCTCAAGCTGACCTCTGATGGACACATTCAGGTCCCCTTTTTGGGAGGATTCTGATCCAACTAGCATAGTCTACATCTCCTTTAAAATCTAGGTGAATTCATCTCTTCACTTTCCTTGAAAGCCTGATGGCACCTGAAAGCACAACTTCTCTAGAGCTCTTCGACCGGGGTGAATACTTTCACAAGCTCTAGTGGTCTGTCAGGGAGAGGGTTGGGGGATCAATACTTTCACAAACTGTCCTCATCAAAAAAATGAGTGAATAGACTGACGAATGAATAGATGGGTGTAAGCATTTTTGATATTTGGATCAGATAGAACATAAGGGGAGACTGTTTAATACACTAGTGAGCTCTGTCCAGTTCAGGTTAGTGTGTTCTAGAAATGCTGCTCCGTTACTAACACTTTAATGATGCCTTTAAATGTGTACCTGTGGCACAATCGGGAAGATCTAACCACAATCTGATCCTTCTTAATTCCCCTCACAAACATGACATTAGATGGCAAAATGATCTCTTATTATTAGCTGAGCCAGACATTCTTGTGTGTGTTTGGAGGGCTGTTGTTGTTTGTTACAATACTTCTATCTTTTCTAGAGCTTCTGTACTGTAAAGTCTTCATTTCCTCTTGGTGGAAAAGTACTTTTCAGGAAACTAAAGAGGTTTTGCAAGAGACAGAGTAAGAGAAAGGAAAGGTAATAGGAGATAGATGAGGGACACCCTAGGTCCACACACAGGCCTTCTTTGGACACATTTTCTTCTTTGCCTCCTTCATCTAAAACAAGCAGTATGTTTTCTTCTTTGTATTAATAAAGTTGAACTTAAAACACTTTTCTGAATTTGCATGATACTTTTTTATTAATGTTTCATAAAAGATAATAAAAAGAGATCACACTCATTGCTTCATTTGTAAAGCTTATCCATGAACATATTTTACAAAACAAGAATAAAAAGACGTGTCAAGTAATTTGTATTAATTCCTTCCTTGGGAACATGTGTTCCCAATTCTTCTGCAGTAGCAGATAGCATTAAAAAATCGACAATAGCAAGTAGCACAGGGGTCACAGCAGGGAAGCTGGTGCCCCAGACATGACTCCCAATGCCGAACACATCGTCTGGGAGAACGGGCCACTCGTCTCCGGGTCTCCAAATCCTCGGACAGCACCTGCCATCAGAAAGAAAAAGGAAGATAGCGCCCTTGAGCATCAGTTCATATGAAAAAATGAAGATAAAGTAGGACTTTCTAAACATGATGGGAGCTTAATGCCAATATTCATCTCTAAGCATTTCTCGGTTCACATTCCACGTAAAGTGTTTAAAGGTATTTAAATGCCTGGGTTAGTAACTATTGGAATAAGAAAAATGTCAAGCAGCCCAAAATTTGACGTCACCTTATCAGCTTCTGATCATTGCAAGGCTAAAGTAAGAAAAAAATAAAAAGGCACAAAAAAAATAACTTTAAATCCAAAATGAAAAATGAAGATGCCATTAAACTCATTGCCTAAGCATAGACTACTGTCTGCATTTGGATGTGGAGTACGAGACAAAGTGATAAAATGTCAAAGGCCCAGTGAGACACGGGCCTAATGAAATGAGAAACAATGTCTTTATGTTTCTTCCCATGATTAAAGTAGAAGTTCATTCATAATGGCAATGTTGCATGAGAATTATCTGAAACACAAGGAAGGCTGGATTCTGTCTGATCCTGGAAAGCGTAATGGTGTAGTCTGGAGCTCAGAAAGAAGGGCGCTGAACTTGTGCAATCACAGCAGAAGAGACAGTTGTGGTTGAGCAGTGGAGAATTCGCTTGACGCTGTACGGAGGAAGGGTTGGTTCATGGAACTAATATCACTGACAGCTATATGAGAATCTCCCCATATAATACGCTACCGCGGCTGTTCGTTTGTCTGTCCAGGATTTTAAATCACCTGTGGCTCGCAAACCGTTTCACCTGGACTTGAAATTTGGTACACATATATTACGTGACGTCTACTATCTGCTTTCGGGGTGATGATTTTTATTACTCTTTTTATTTTTATTTTATTTTATTGTAGAATCAACTCTCGTCTGCGCGCAGCAGGGTGGCCGTGCGGTGCATGCGTATGGGCACCGTTCTCATTCCCTACTGCCTTCGCTAATCATTCTTGAGGCAGATTGAAGAATTAAGTGCCCGCTTAAGTGAGAAATTCAAGAAAACGCACTAAGTAATTTCAACACAAACACTGACTTAATCAGTTTTAACGTGAAAAGATGCCGACGAAAGAAGAGAAGCAGCGGGCCGCTAGGGTGGAGAAAAGAAGAGCTGCTCAGGAAGCAGCAGGCGCATCAACCTCTGAGCAAACGAATGCTAAACAGAGACAGAGAATGAGGATGAAAACTAGGAATGCTCACGTCAAGTGTATTCACCGCACGTTATCGTGTAGTACGCCGTTATTGGTAATAAATAATTTTGTATGAAATAAATTTAGTTATTATGTTTTGTTCAGGGATGTTTCTAGGATTTGCAGATATCAGGGTCTTAGCCCCCTCTGGGATTTTTGTACGTGGTCTTATTCATTTATAAAATTTAATAGTGGGGGGGGTCCACCGTGGAGTCTAACCAATACATGTAATCTAACAGCAGAGGGACCCCACCTTAGGGATTTGCTCATTGATCAGGGGCTTATCACTATTCCTCTAGTAAATGTTCAAGAAAAAGATCAGGGGCCAGGAGCAATAGATCAGGGGCTTAAGGCACCGAAGCGTCACCCTTCCGATGCCACTGGTTGTCTTGTATTTGTTGTGTTCAAAGAGAACAGTGAGCAAGTCTTATCTGACAGTCTGTTTATTAAGAGAGACATACAGTAGGTTAAGTAGGTCTTTTTTAGAGTCTCACAGAAGAATAGTCAGCTCTTCAGCAAAGGCTCTTACACAACACATAAGCATTAATTACTCAAATACAAAGTCAATGAACTAAATTAAATCAAATTGTCGGTTAAATTGTTGTTGGAACACAAGTCACTTGCTAAATCTTCCTTTAATTTGTATACATTTCAGTTGGTGTTTAATGCCTGTGACCATTTTTTGATGTGATTTGTCGTGTCACAAGACATTCTCTTAGATGTCAGAACTTAAACGTAGGCTTCAACACTCCAACCAGCCTAGCACTAAACTCAAGAGGCAGGCCTACAGCCTGCACTGCCTCAATAATGGGGCAACGATATTAAAAATATTCAAGCAGGGAGAGAGGGAAATGGGTGACGCACAAAAAGCATACAAGGTTCCCTTAATATTTGGAGTTATAGACATTTAAAATCCATCCATTGTCCACTGCTTATACGAAGTCGGGTCACGGGGGCAGCAGCCTAAGCAGGGAAGCCCAGACCTCCCTCTCCCCGGCCACCTCCTCCAGCTCCTCTGGGGGGACCTCGAGGTGTTCCCAGGCCAGCCGGGAGATATAATCCCTCCAGTGTGTCCTGGGTCTGCCCCATGGCCTTCTCCCAGTGGGACATGCCTGGAACACCCCCCCCCAGGGAGGTGTCCAGGGGGCATCCTGACCAGATGCCCGAACCACCTCAACTGACTCCTCACAATGTGGAGGAGCAGCAACTCTACTCTGAGTCTCTCCCGGCTAACTGAACTCCTCACCCTATCTCGAAGGGAAAGTCCAGCCTCCCTGCGGAGAAAACTCATTTCGGCCGCTTGTATCTGCGATCTTGCTCTTTCGGTCACTACCCAAAGCTTGTGGCCATAGGTGAGGGTAGGAACGTAGAGCGACTGGTAGATCAACGGCCTCGCCTTTTGGCTCAGCTCTCTCTTCACCACATTCAAGTATCTCTGGGTCTTTTTCACAAGTGTGGGAAGAATGGAGCGGGAGGTTGACATTTAAAATCATATAAGAAAAAGATAAAAGCGGGAACACTAAAAAAGGAAAAAAGTCAATCCAAAATCCAACAATATTTCCTTAGAGCAAAATCAAGAAATCAAAAACCAGGGATTGATGAATAAAATGCAAATACAAAACCCAGGAACAGGAGAATTATCTCAGTGTGTTCTGCTTTGTTTGGTAGAAAAGCAAAAAGGATTTGGAAGGGACCAGAAGTAAAAGACATAGTCGAAACAGAGTTCATAACCAGAGAAACTATAACATTTCTTTTTCTTCTCCATTTTTTCTTTTTCTTCTCCATTTATCTTTATTCACTTATTAATTCAGCCATCCACCCGTTATCCAACCTGCTATATCCTAACTACAGGGTCAAGGGGCTCTGCTGGAGCCAATCCCAGCCAACACAGGGTGCAAGGCAGGAAACAAACCCCGGGCAGGGCGCCAGCCCACCGCAGGGCACACACACACCCACACACCAAGCACACACTAGGGGCAACTTAGAATCGCCAATGCACCTAACCAGAATGTTTTTGGACTGTGGGAGGAATCCGGCGTACCTTGAGGAAACCCATGCAGACACGGGGAGAACATGCAAACTCCACGCAGGGAGGACCTGGGAAGCGAACCCGGGTCTCCTAACTGCGAGGCAGCAGCGCTACCACTGAGCATGTCATATATTGTAATAAAATATACTGCACCTCCATGGTGATGTGATTGAGAGCTGTAAGTAAAACTGATTTTCTTGGTGTTCAGATGATTACCTGCATTACACTGTTGTGGAAAAGACTCAGTTAAACACACATGTGTAACAAGTCCTTAGGGAGTAATATTCCTTATACTGTATTCTAGCCCAAAAAAACTATAAAGATCCTTTTAATGAGTTTTGCGTTTTGCAATTGAGAAGTCAACACTGAAGTTAATTTTCATGTCAGTTCCACAAAACTATAAGCTAATCAAAATGTGTCTGCTTCACTCATCACTAGTCCTGTCTAAACCGTTACTTTTGTAGTGTGATGTCATGTATGATGTGCCCATCAACTGAGAGTGTCTTAATGACCCAAAGCTCCAAAATCTCTGCATACATGAAAGTAAACAAATTCAACTTCTCTACGCCCTGTACACTTATGACTGTACATTGTGGCAGATTTCCGGGGTCATTACCTGGCCGGGATGCCTGGAGGGACCGGAAAAGGACAATAATAGCTTCCGGGTCACGAGAGCAACTGCCCTGGACTGGTAAAGGACCACGGGAAAGAAGAAAAAGGGTTCTGGCCTGTTTGGACCTGTGGCCACCGCCAGGGGGCGCCTCAAGCCTCATCCGACCTGGAGAACTGTCACTTCCACCACACCAGGCAAGATGGCAGATGAACCTGCCAGGGATGCCCGGAGTGCTTCCGGGGCAAAGGGCAGCACTTCCGCCACAACAGGAAGTGCTGCCGGAAGATCGTTTCCAGCCACTTGGAATGCATCTGGGCGGGAATAAAAGGTGCCGCCTCCTAACATTTGACGAGCCAGAGTCGGGAGTGGGAGTAGGACGAAGCTCCCAGAAGGAAAGTAGAGGCGGCGAAGGACTGAGAGAAAGAGAAAGTTTATTCTGGGGATTATTGCTAAGTGCTTTGTGTGTTGTTCGGGACTGGATCCTGTGTTTATTTGGGGAAAAATAAACGTGTTCTTATATAAAGATGTGGTCTCCGACTGGTGGTGTCCGGGCAAATATCACAACATCTAATAACTCTATCATCAGGCTCACTGATGGCTCCACACTGGTAGGTCTCCTAACCGATGCCAAGGAGTCAGCATACAGGGACGAGGTGCAGAAGCTGTCAGTGTGGAGCTCCAGGACCAATCTCTCGCTCAACGCCTGCAAAACTAAATTCATTGACTTCCAGAGGCACAGAGCAGAGCGAGCCCCTCTATACACCAACGGAGACCTGCTCGAGTGGTTCTCCTCCTTTAAGGTCCAGAGAACTTACATTTCTGAGCACCTGTCCTGGTCAGCAGACACTCTGGGGGTGGTCAAAAAGTCCCAGCAGCGACTGTACAGAAAGTGGAAATGAGGGGGAAGCTGTTGTTGACCTTTAACCGCTCAATCATCGAGAGTGTTTTAGCACACTGTATCTCAACACGGTATGCTGGCTGTACGGCAGCAGATAGGGGAGCTCTGCAGAGGGCAGTATCGACAGGAGAGAAAACCATTGGCTGCTCTCTACCCTCCTCGAAAGATATCTCCAGTGGCCAATGCCTTGGCGGAGCCAGGAAACACATTAAAGACCCTTCCCATCCTGACCACTCATTGTGTCACACCACTGTCTTCCAGCAGGTGGCACAAGAGCATTCAAAATAAAACAAAAACCTTTGCAGATAGTTGAATCCTTGGGCCATCTTTTTTACATGTAGACGTTATAATTTTACATATGAACGCTATAAATAATCAAATGGTACTTAAAATAATTATTTTTTTAAATAGCATGAATATGTTATATAAGGAGCTTAATGAAAATCAGCATCAATGAAACAATAGGCCTGGAGGACAAATAGAATTTAAGCAACCTACTTCGTTCTCCAATGAGCTGGCATCTTCAAACAGCAGCTCTTCTGTTGAGTCTGTGCTTGCCGTGTCAAGGTCTGTTTGTGTGAAGGCATCTGAAACAATAAAAGGAGGGAGATTTAAAGTCTCTAATGAAAGCCGTGTAGACTGCGACACTATGCCAGCCTCACAGAGCACCGCACTGTAACAAGTCCAGTGGGGTGTCACCATAGAGTATGCTATAGCAGTGATTAGTGAGGTTTATCTTTATCGTTTGTTCCTTTAATTCTGGTCAGCTGGCATTTAGCCTTCTTATGAATTAGAATGGAATGCCAACTGTGATAAAAATATAAATAGCAAGCAGATCGAATTTGTAGATAATAGCAGACTAGGTGGAATTGTGCAGGGTGTAGACCCAGAGGAGTCTCTATAGAAAGACCTGGACAGAGTAGAGGCTCAGGCGGAGTTCTGGCAGATTGTAAGTAAATGAGAAGTACAAATATTACATTTGAATATACAATGAGAGGTTTCAAACTTGAAAGTACATCTTATGTGGAGGACATTGGAGGCACTCTCTATATCCAGGCAGTAGGCAGAAGGCATTAAGATGGCTAATAGGGTGTTAGATTATGTAGTATGGTGTGTATTTTTTAAGTCGTGGGAAATTATTCTTAAGTTATTTAAAGCATGAATGAGGCCTTCCCTAGGGGTTTCATTTATAAAAGTGAAACTATGCACATGTCAAAAAACAGGAAAATGCTAAAGGATGCCAAAGAAAATATCAATATTATAAAATGTGGCGGGGTGGCACGGTGGCGCAGTGGTAGTGCTGCTGCCTCACAGGAGACCTGGGTTGGCTTCCTGGGTCCTCCCTGCATGGAGTCTGCATGTTCTCCCCGTGTCTAAGTGGGTTTCCTCCCAAAGACATGCAGGTTAGGTGCATTGGTGATCCTAAATTGTCCCTGGTGTGTGCTTGGTGTGTGTGTGTGAGTGTGTGCCCTGCGGTGGGCTGGCACCCTACCCGGTGTTTGTTTCCTGCCTTGCGCCATGTGTTGACTGGGATTGGCTCCAGCAGACCCCCGTGACCCTGTAGTTAGGATTTAGCGGGTTGGATAATGGATGGATGGATAAAATGTGGCATAAGCCCATTTCTGTGCAAATTTGCTTTTGAAAATCACAATCATCTTGTAAGTGTGTGTACATGATGTACATGCACTGGATTGCTGCCCTGAACCAACTATATATGGAGCAAGCTAATGGACCTTGCATGAAATCTCAAGGCTACAGACAATCATTGGATGGTAGAGCAGCCGCCACCAATTGCATTTGAGGAGTTGTATGTCATTCTTCACACTGCTTTGAAGCACCATTCCTGTGAAATGCATGGGGTGCCAGCGTCTGAGCCACTATCACCTGGCACATATAATGATGTGAAAAAAAAGAGGGCTCAGCAAGTTACCTTACAAACAGGTCAGCCTTCACATGCAGCACCTTCAGCAAGTCATTCATCAGTGTCATTCATGGGATGACCCAGGTGACTGAATTTGAACTTTTTCAGCCTTGTCTTGGCATCACAGACGGCTTCTGCATTAACGGAATGTCACTGCTTATGGTTAATAAAAGCTGCATCATTCTGGCTAGGCGCACTTATTGCAATATGAATACTCTCGATTATGTTAGAAGAACTGGAGACAGCTCTGCATATTTCCTTTTTATCCTGGCATGCAGAACCAAACCAAATTGAATGCAGAGCCTTGTTAGTCATTTATGGCTTCCAGCACAGCAGGCATGAAGGAGATGAAACTTAGCATGTCAGCCAGTTAACTTTGGTAGGTGTCTATTGCCAGCGAGCCAACTATTGTTAAAACCTGGTGCCAAACAAGCCACGTTGTATCAAACCATTAGGCTCAAAACAAGCCGTAGGGCATGAGATTTAGGGCGCTCTGCACACAGGGAGCGATTCACACCTGTGTTCTCACTGCACTTTAGTTTCTCATCATTACAACAGGTAGCCAATATAAACTGGCAAAAAAACAACCATTTTCTTCAGTGCAATACGCGGCATTGGTCCTTTTGAAAGGGAACTAAAACTGATCATAATTTTCAAAGCTTAATATGTTTATCTTGTCAGCACACATTATAATAATGGCTCTGTGATATGAATTATTATACGTATGTCCTCATTTAGCTGGTTTGGCTACAGTCCCTACTTGATCAAGGCTGCCATGATTTCCCAGTTTCTTTAAAATGTTCTCCAAAGGAGTCAGAGTTGCTGTAGATATTTTTCCATCAAATTTTCTTTTATAAATGCCGATGTTTTCATTAGAAGCTCTGTATGCACATTTTTGGCAGATGCACGTTTTGTAAATCTGACCTCTGAAGTACCATGTTAGGCAACAAAAAAGGCAAAGCAGAGCTACAGAGAGTACAGAGAAGAACAACTACAACTTGACCGATTTGAAGACTACAAGTTATGAACTTTGAGCTGTAGTAATAGATTTGAAGTATGCCACTATAATCTGTGAAGCTTCTTCCAAAGCCATGCTGTTCAGTTGACAGAGGAAAACTGCCAGAGAGATGGACAGAAGCGTGTGAAGGACACACAGTCTGGCTATTTTAAAATTACTGATGTCTGCCAATCAATATTTGGTCAGGGTCATGAATGATTACAACAGGTGCCAGCATTACTACATTGGCCTTAAAAGAGCACAGCCCAGATGGCAGTTGTCCATATCTGGCAACATTAATGAAAACTTGTGTGTATAAAATGAGGAGAAGCCTCGGAGAAGCCAGAAGCCCACCAAATGCTGCTCCTCACCTTGCCAGACCAGCTATCATCATCCCGCTCTGAAGACTGAACGACGACTGTACATTCCATTGGCTTCTCTCCTGTCTGCATATGAATGTATAAATTAATTATACATTGTATTTTTGGGGTGGAAATTACATTTTAAAGCAAATTAAATACATATATCTCTGTACCATATTTGTCTCGTCTGATTATTTCCACTATGGTTACATGAGGGATGGGTATGGCTCGAGTGGGTTTCTAGATCTAGAATGAACACAATCCCAGGGAGCGAGCACCCCCTACTGGACACATGAGCAAAGATAGAAGATGTTGAATATTTTGTCTATTAATATTTTTTTTGATTTTAATTAGAAACATAACGTTCCATATGTAATGGGCTAGAATTCAGTATTCTAAAGAAAATGACATTTTTGTGTGTTGCTTAGTGTGACAGGCTATAAACCAGTGTTTTAAAGAAAAGGCAGAATTTCTGGAACATTCTGCTGCAGGTTATTGCTGATGGCTATCTATTTACCTGTCTTGTGTGGGCGCCCAGGAGGACCAGAGGAGGGCTTGTGCCTCCTCCAGACCGCGAGGGGGCGTCCGTCCTGGTTATGTTGGGGGTCTCGGGTAAAGGGATTGGAAGCCCAGCCCTGTAGGGACCCGTGGCCACCACCAGGTGGCGCCCCAGTGCCTGAATATCCCGGGAGCCCAGCACTTCCGCCACACCAGGAAGTGCTGGGGGGAAGACGATAGGGGACACCCGGACGGCTTCCGGGTGCACAGCCGGCACTTCCGCCACACAGGGGCGTGGCTACAGGGAATGCCGGAAGCAGCTGGAGCCCATCCGGGTTCCTATTTAAGGGGCCGCCTCCCTCCAGTCATCGGGAGAAGTCGGGTGGAAGAGGACGGAGCTGGAGGGAGGACTAGAGGCGGCCAGGAGAGAGAGGCACAGAGACTGTGTGGCCTGGACATTGGGGGAATCGGTGCTGGAGGCACTGGGGTGTGTGAGTGCACAAAAACTTGTAAATATTATAAATAAACGTGTGTTGGGTGAACATAAGATGTCCGTCTGTCTGTGTCTGGGCCAGCGTCCACATTTGTTAAATAGTGAATAGTTAGACTGCTTTGATTTAGTATCTCATCTACACACAATGTGGGGATACAGAACTGTCTGCTTTCTTGGAAAATTAGTGAGTTCTGGGGACATTGGTTTCTAATCAGGTACTCAAAGTAAATGTGTTTACACTATTTGTTATGCAGAGGAAATTGGTTTGCACCTTTGTTTTCACTGATGGCCATGTTGATCTATGCAGAAATTGAAGTATACATATATTTCTGGGAAAAGGAGAATAAAAAAGAACAGAAAAGTATGGTCTGAGACTCAGGGCTGCTGCTTTTCACCATATCGCTGTGGCTACACCCCTAGATCGTGAGGCCGGTCACACATACAGTCAAGTCAAATTTAACAAATCAGAGCAAAATCTGCAAAAGATAGAGAGTGGAGCCAGCAAACGAAACTACTTTATAAAAGGAGCAAGAAAAGAAATGGAAGCTTAGTCTAAAATGTTATTGATTAGATCCCACCATATTTTAAAAAAAGTTTTGAACAGATCCTCTAAGTGAGAATTTGATTTTTTCCGATTTCAAGTAGTATAGAACATCAGTTACAGACTGACTTAAGGTGTAGGGTGGGATTCTTCCAGTTGAAAAAGATAAGTCTACATACTAGTAGTGTAATGAAGGCAATCACAGTTTGTTTGTCCTTCTCCACTTTAAGGCCGTCTGAGAGTCCACCAAACACAGCTGCTAATGGGTTAGGAGGGATTGTGACCCCAAGGCTGTCTTATGGGCCTGTGAAGACTGTTGTCCAAAATGTTGTTAATGTGGTGCACACCCAGAACATGTGGCCCAATGAGGCTGGAGATATTTTACAACGTTCATACGTTGAATCTTGGCCTGGAAACATTTTGGACAATTTTAAACAAGATACATGTGTTTGATAAAAGATTTTAACTTACTTTGCACGTATCTGAGTTTTCAAGACTGATCAATAATTCTTCTGGAATAGAACAAAGTGGAAGGTGAGAAAAATCGGGCAGATTCTGTTTAGCAAAGTTCCTAGCTTGAAAGTAGTGGAGGAATTGTGTTGATGAGAAGTCATATTTGAGTAGTAATTGTTCGTAGACATTATCTTTGTACAAGTTTCTAAGTGTTTTAATCCCAGTCATTGAATAGTGTATACTGCATGTTTGAGAGGATGGAAAAAGGTGGTTGTTATGTAGAAGTGCAACCTCTGTCTTGAAGTGCTTCCTACATTGGTTCCATGTTCTGAGAGAATGAAGGGTAATTGGGTTTTTAGTGTAATGACAATAGTTTGTAACAACTGGGGCACAGAGCAGGAATATAAAGAAGTACTGCAAGATTTTATTTCTATTGCAGACCAGGCTTGTGGATAGTCATCGATTTGTGTCAATGTCCAGGTCTTTATAGCTTGTATATTTGCCGCCCAGTAATAAAACTGAAAGTTGGGTAGTGCCATGCCTCCTTCTGCTTTAAGAATTTCAAATAAATTAAGTTATGATTGAGTCTAATTTCGTAAAAAAATATTTTAAATGTGTATATGGATGCTTTGAAATAGAAAGAGCAGCTTGAGAAGGATGGTCATCTTAACAATGTTGATTCTTCCCTGCAAACGTAAGGTGGAGGGAAGACCATTTAATCAAGTCTTCTTTAATTTTTTCCATGCAGACAGCAAAATTTTGTTGAAAAAGAGCTTTAGATTTACTTGTAATATTTACCCTGGATATTTAAACTGATCTGCTAAGATAAATGGGAAGGTGTCCAGTTTGATATTACTTGCTAGTGAATTCACCGTAAAAACTACGCTTCTATTCCAAATGAATTTAAGTCCATATATATTTTGGAAATCTGCTAATGCCTTTAGGACTGCTGGCACAGTGTTTTGTGGGTCCGATATATACAGTACCATATCATCTGCATATAGTGATATTTTCTGTTCAAGTTCTTCTCTGAAAATCCCCTTTATCTCTGATGCGTTTTGAAAGTATACAACCAAAGTTCAATAGTGATTGCAAAGAGCAGAGGTGATAAGGGGCATCCTTGTCGAGTACCACATTCTAATTTGAAGTTATCTGAAATAATGTTATTAATACGAACCGAGGTTTCTGAAGTAGTAAAAAAGTATTTAGATCCATGCACATATGTTTTGGCTGAATGCAAATTTGTGCATAGTGCTTAATAGATAGTCCCATTCAACCATATCAGATAATGTTTTTTCATCTAAAGATAATAAGACCTCTGTGGAGTTAGATATAATGAGTGAATGTATTATGTGTCCTGTGGTGGGTTGGCACCCTGCCCAGGATTGGTTCCTGCCTTGTGCCCTGTGTTGGCTGGGATTGGCTCCAGCAGACCCCCGTGACCCTGTATTCGGATTCAGCGGGTTAGAAAATGGATGGATGTATTATGTTAAACAAATGTCGAAGGTTAGAAGTTACATGTCTGCCTTTAATAAATCTGGTTTGGTCTTGTGATATTACCGATGGAAGCACTGTCTCAATCCTTCTGGCTAAATCTTTGGAGAGTATCTTAACATCGTTATTCAGAAGAGAGATTGGTCTGTATGATGCACATTGTAGAAGTTCCTTGTTCTTCTTAGGAAGATGGTAATTAATGCTCGGCAAAAAGTTTGACGTAGAATTTTTTTGTCTTTAGATTCTATTAATGTTGCTAATAATAGTAGAGCTAACTTATTTGAGACATTGATTTTTAGGTTAAGGAACTGGAGATTAAAAGGTGACATGAAAATTTTAAAAGGGAATTAGTATATTCCGTTCCAGCTGTGACTTTAAAATACATTCTACAAAAAGGACAGATTTTGCACAAAGGTTAGAATGTTTATCTTCATGCAGAGAACCAGAGACTAATGGAATACGTCATCAGGTAGTAAGGTAGACAGTGCTACTTTGGGGGCCGTGAATAGGAATGGCTTCCAGCACAGAAGAGGAATGATAAACTTGTTGTTCTGAATGACCCTTACTTATCAAAATTGTTCTAATGGTCTTTTATAGCAGCCTCCAGGTACCAATTAAGCAAAAGCTTTTTCAATACAAACTCAGCATATTAAAATGATATGTATGTATGTTGGCACCAACACATCAATTGATACATTGCAGCTGTGCCAGGTAACAAAGGGACACAATCCAGGCATTATATAAGGTTTAAAACCATTAACCATCACAGGCAAGTTTGAAATGGCCTGGATGTTATTAGGTAGAACATCAGTGGCAGAAGACAAAATAAATGGAATCAATTAAATATCAAAGGGTTTCCATTGCTCACAGTACTTGGCCCCTAATTATTCAGTCTTTACAAAACTACAGCATATGGCATAAATCCATAGTCACCTGCATTTTATTAAGTGTCCCCTACATTTGTTCTCAGGCTGAATGCCGTGTATATATAAAGCTACATTAAGTACATAAACACATTCATCCCATAACAACGATTTAAGCAATATAGCACATGGATCTGAAAGGGTTAACAAAAATGCCGCCAGTGCTGTCATAAGGTATCTTTAGATTGCTGCACAAAAATGTAAAGGGAGCTTTTTAAATGTAGGGCTTTTCATCCCCTGCTTATTTCATAAGCACAGCTTTATTTTCCCATCAACTATAACAACAATGCAAGGGCTGTTTAACAGATTCTCCAGGCAAGTTGGGGACTATTAAAGGGTTTCATTATTTGCCACCACCTGCCCTTTTTTGCGTTATTGCTATCACATGCCTGATGCCAGCCCCACCTGCCCTCACCTCACTCTAACACAGTGTTTCTCAACAGTTTCATAACAGTTTTAATTGCGCCCCCCTAAGGTTTTCTTGAAAGGAGCCCACTAATACCAATTTGTTCTTTTTTATTTAATGATATATCATAGATGCATATTTTATTATACCTACTTAACTTTTATCGACATTTATCTAACTTTATATTTATTTTTCTAGTATCAGAATGTAGTTTAAGTTAATTTGTTTTGGTTTCAATAGAAGTATTTTTCATATTTTCGATTCTTGCTTTCTTTTTTTCACATCTTCACGCCCTCTTAGGGGCGTCCTCCCCACAGATTGAGAGCCACTGCTCTAACACAACTTCGACTTTCGCTCTCTTCTCCGTACGTCCATGCCCCCAGTGCACACACTTCTCTCTTGTTTAAATCATGGTAGTAGTTATTTCCTTTTTCACACATTACTTTTTCTCTCTTTTTCTCTCACATTATCTGTTTGCACATCATGCAGTGCACTGGTCAGTTTTATTCAGGTCCACCTTAATTTCTGTAACTGATGTTGGACCCATTTTGTACTCTACATTTTATTGCACTGCAGTATATTTTTTGTCCTTATCTCTGTTAGACTATATTTAATGAAAAGCATGAAGCCTAACTTTTACTTCACTTTTTTGGGCTCTTTCATTTTCAACCATGTTACTGGCAGTCCAGGCTACAAGTAAAATAAGTTCCTTCTTCATATGGAGAAATTAATGAGCTGTCTAGCAGCTATTTTTCATTTGCTAAACTTCCCAATCACCAATCATTCCTTTTAAGCACACACTTTTTCCCATTCAGAGAAGTCATGGACATGGAGCCAATCTGACTGTTGAGTCATACACATCGTGATTAGTCCTTTCCTCCATTATGCCCAAATTGCCATTAAAGCTTTTCAGTTATACTGAAAAGGCCCTTTTGATGCGGGCACCCATTTCTGGCTTTCATGGTTTGTGAGTAACATTCCTGACAGGCAAACAGTATAAATATGTTAAAAATATCAGCCAATCAGCAAGGGCTATTTAGAGGAGGTAGGTCCTGTTGAAGTCTGATTGAAATATATTCATGCAGCCCAGCCAATCCACTTTGATGCTTAAGAAACATTTCACTCCCTTAGCTAGCTGTATGACAGGGGTAACCATCACTGAGGGGCATTCAGGTGGATTTACATCTTTTTGCTACATTCTCTCTTTAAAAGGTAGCAAGGCCCCATCCATCTGAGTTAGCCCTCTTCTACTGCCACATCTCCATCTCTAGTAATCCTACTTATGTACAATCGGAATCTGCTTTCTGGGCCCCTTATGCAGAAACTTAACAAGTATGCCAATGCTGCCTTCCAATATCTGCTTGCAGGATGCTTTTTTCATTTACAAGCATAGCTTATTCTTTTTATAACACTAGGGGGCTCCGCCCTGCTCACTTCGCTCTCCCACCCCCATGTTTGGTTTACCGGATATACAATTTAAAGAGATTGTTATTTTCATGGGAATTGGTACATCCATCCATCCATTTTCTAACCCGCTGAATCCGAATACAGGGTCACGGGGGTCTGCTGGAGCCAATCCCAGCCAACACAGGGCACAAGGCAGGAACCAATCCTGGGCAGGGTGCCAACCCACCGCAGGACACACACAAACACACCCACACACCAAGCACACACTAGGGCCAATTTAGAATCGCCAATCCACCTAACCTGCATGTCTTTGGACTGTGGGAGGAAACCAGAGCGCCCGGAGGAAACCCACGCAGACACGGGAGAACATGCAAACTCCACGCAGGGAGGACCCGGGAAGCGAACCCGGGTCTCCTAACTGCGAGGCAGCAGCGCTACCACTGCACCACCGTGCCGCCCGGGAATTGGTACATATCCATTATTTTCACTTTTAGTTTAAAAATTGTATAAAAACAATACTTGTCCTTTATTTATGGCATGGTTACATCTCTTTCTCGCAGGACATATAATGCTGCTCTCGTTGTGAAGGTGGGGCAGCTGAATGCACGCTAAGGAGATGCCATTGGATCATCTGCTGCCTTTCTGCTGCTGCTGGTGAGCTGCGTGTTCTACTTGTTGGGCTGTGTGTTGATCATTTTAAAGCCTGTACAGCAGCTGTCCTTTTGCCACTTCGTGTCTCTGCCGCTCGCATTGTGACGGCGGGGGTGGTGGGGGTTGGGGTGGATGGTGAACGCATGCTTAGGAAAAGTGGTCGGGTGATCTGCTGACTTGGTGCTGCTACTGGTGAGCTGTGTGTTCTGCTTGTTGCTTGTCGTTGTTTTAAGAGCTGTGAGCACATGAAGTGTGTCTGCCAAATGCATTTCAACAACTGCTAGGTTAGATGTCCATGAACTTGTTTTAAATGCTGTCTCACTGCCTTGTCTCGCGTGACGTTAACGTGTCTCTTGCGGGACGTCAAATTGTCTCCCTCCCAAGATTTTGTTTTATAATAGAGAGATAACCCCCTTTGGCATTGCTTTGTTGCATGTAACGGATAAACTGCCTCCTTACCCTCAGTCTCATACCAATTGGGCAATCTCCAATTACACATGTACAAGACATTGGTGTTTGAGAGGTACACAGCATCTTACCTGCTTTCTCCTTTCACTCACAGCATTGTAAACACTTAACAACTCAAGGTCCAATGACATCACTAAAGGTTAATCTCCAGTCTAGCAAATTCCAGTCCACTACCCATAAACTCCATGAAGTGCAGGAAGTCCAAGTCAGTCCGTGACCAGCATATAATAAGATAAACTGGCATTATCAAGCCCTGAGCAAAACATATTTGGAATAATATTTCATTAAATGGGGTCAATTATGATTCCCCAATCATGTCAAATGCATCTGTCCCTTTCATTGCATTGTTAGTGCACTCTAATATCATCCATCCCTTGTCTATCTAAGTGGCTTTCTCTCTTAAACCTTCACCACCTAATAGATACTGTGTGGTGAGCATACTGGTGCAATAATGGCTACCTTTGGATCATCCAATTGAAATGGTGGTAGTTGAAGTGGCTCCCCACTGTGTAAGGTACTTTAAGTAGATGGAAAAGCTCTATATAAACATAATTTATTATTATTAATACCGTATTTACGCATGTACCATGCGCACATTTTTTCCCGAAAATTACCATTAGAAAATCAGGTGCGTGTCATACACGAGGAAATGTATGTAATTCTGTAATGTTCACTTCTTCTACTTGGGCTCGCTCGCTTGCTCTCTCTCTCGCTTGCTCGCTTTGCAGCTCACTCTCTCTCGCTTGCTCGCACTCGTGTTCTCTCTCGACAGCGCTCTCTCTCTCTCTAAACGCTTCCTATACAATCACAACGCACATCATACACGGGGCAAAACTTTTTTCGCGATTTTCTTTGTAAAAATTAGCATGCCCGTCTTTCACGAGGGTGTGTGGTACACGAGTAAATACGTAAATTTTTTATTATTATTGTTCTTATCTCTCTATTATAAAAAAAATCTTGGGGAGGCAGACTAGGGAGACGAGACGTGATCTTCTCAGAAGACAATCTGAAGTCCTGCGCGAGACACTTTAACTTGCTCCCAGCTCTTAAAACAACAACAAGCGACATATATAACACGCAGCTCACCAGCAGATGATCCGACCACTTCTCCTTGCGTGCGTTCAGCCACCCTAACCCCCCCGCCCCCCTTCACAACGCAAGCGGCAGAGACACGAAGTGTCAAAAAGGACAGCAGCTGTACAGGCTTTAAAATTATCAATGGGCAGCGCAACAGCAGCTAACCACCTTCACAACATGAGCAGCGTTATATGTCCGGCGAGAAACAGATGTAACCAGGCACCGTGCTGGAAATAAAGGACAAGTATTGTTTTTACAAAAGTTTTTAAAGTAAAAGTGGAAATAATACATATGTAACAATTCCCATGAAAATAACAATCTCTTTAAATTGTATATTCAGTAAACCAAACTCGCGGGTGGGTGAGCGAAGCAAGCAGGGGGCGGAACCCCCGAGTTATTATTATTATTATTATTATTATTATTATTATTATTATTATATATGGGTAGTATGACTGCACAGTGCCTAACTGTACTAACTGAGTCTTAGAGCTTCAAGAACCTGAGATCAGTGCTCAGCTCTGTCAGTGACATGCCCACGTCCTCATGTGTAATTTATCTTGTTCTCTGGCTTTCTCCCGAAAGCCCAAGTTATGTTTTAAATCTCTGATTTGGCCCGATATGAGACAATGTGGATGGACACTTGTTTTTACTTTCTGCCTGATGATGCTGGGTAGGTTCTGGCTCTCTGCAATGAAAAAGAGAGTTTATAAAATGGATGGCAGACATAATGTGGGTTCTCAACCCTAAATGGACTGTCAGAACATCCCAGTTTATATTATTCACATCAGTTAAATAAAAGTTTGAAACCTTGTGTCCATTACAGGTTAATTTATCACAACACAATGCCATCCAGCTTCTGAACCTTCTTTATTTTTCCAGTACTTGGTCTTAAGAAGCAATTGACACATGGCAGACGCTAACTCTTGATAGAATGCCAGCCATCACAGGGCACACCTACACATCCTACTAGTGATACACACTTTATCGTATGAGTTAGGCCAGTTTAGAATCACTGGGTGTTTTGAGAAATCAATGTCAAGTTAGGTTAAGTCTCAGTCTACTTGGTGTTATGAAGGATAGGAACAAGAAAAAACCTCTGGGTGTCATTAAGTAGCGCAGTGCCAGTCTTGAACCCAAAGTCTAGCCCATTGATTTCCAAGTTCAGTCCTAGGAGACCCCTCCACAATCAGAAGTCATTTTATTATCAGTTGATCTCATAGTTTAATTAACTGGTCTTTTCTCTTCTTCATTTGGATGCCCTACTAGCGTGCTTAGCAGTTAATAGCTCATTTTTTCTGTTCTTCCTGACCATCGGACCTTACTTTATTCTTTATTAATTAATATTACCTAATTTTAATCTTTTTTCTTTTTTCATTTTGTAAAGCCCTTTTGTGCTACATCATTTGTATGAAAATAGGCCATACAAATAAATGTTGTTGTTAATAATAACTTTAATAACCAAAATACCTGGAAAAGCAGCATGACACATAGTGAAGGTATTGATAAGTCTTATAAAAAATTAATTACTTCCATGTAGCATACATATTTTGAATGATTACTAATAAAATTCTGCAAACTTGATTTTAAAATTTCTTGTGTCAATCTTGTCCTAATTCCAGTTGTTTCCCATGGTGTCTGCATGTTTCATTGTTAATTGTTATAATTAAGAAACAATTAAGTAGAGAAAAAGTCTGAATTACTAGGAAAATTAAAATGAAGAGTTAAAAATATAAACCAATGGCAAACATTCAAATTTCTTCTGAATGTAAATGTCACATTAGTGTACTTTTCTAAATGCAGAATAAGAGAAGAAACGAACAGCAGCTAATTAATTAAAAACGACATCATTCAGAGGAAAAAGGATTCACTGATTGGGAATGGGAACAAACACACTGCAAAAAAAGTGAAAAGTGTTTATATCATGACACTTATTGTAAGTATTATAGACTTATCAAAAATGTTTTATTTACGATATTTTAGCTTAGTTTAAGAAATTCAGTGAAGTGAATTTTGCTTAAACCATTGGTGGATATTTTTGTTAAATTAAAACAAAACAACCACCCGTAGTTACTGAGGGTCCCACCAGGACTGAATTTGGAAGCCAGTGGTACAACTAGTGGGAGCAAAACAAACAGGAACACAAAGTAAGATTAGCAATCAGACTTACCTGCAGTAGAAAAGGAAGTCTCTTTCGCTTTCCTCACACTGTTGGCACTGACGTATCTCCCTACCCCTGCTAAAGGGGGATTGACATCTTCCAAATGACTACTGCTATACGCAGAGGTCAGAGTGACTTGAAGGCCAAGAAGCATCCACCAACACAGTAGGAATTTATTCAACATGATGTTCCAGTTGATCTGTTAAAATAATTTAATAAAAAGAAACAATAAGGTCGTTGAGAGAGGAAGTAACACGCTTCTAGCTTCGAGCTTTGAAAATACAATAGGCAACAGGGTCTGCTAAAGATACAGAAAGAATAACATTTGGAAGGATACTCACATAGCTATCCATCTATTGTTAAATGCGATTTTTTTGCCATTATTAAAAATGGCATGAATCACAAAAAAAGAAACCTGTGTAACAGTCTCACTGCTCGAATTATCAGTTTGAATGCCAGTTCAGTCACTGCTGCTATGGTGTTTACATGTTCTACTCTTGACTGTGTGTGTTTTTCTCCAGATTCTCTTAGTTTTCTCCCATATCTCAAAAACATGCATGCTAGTTAAAATGATATCTGATTATGGATGTTCCTTGTACCCTGTTCTGCCAAATTATGCTCTGGCCCACAAATATGAATTAAATTACTCAGCTTCATTCACTTATGGTTATATAAAATTCATGATGTCATCAATCTAAGGTGGCATCAAGTTAAGATTGTTCTATTTGAATATGATACTGTTCTCTCATAAAAGTTCATTTGACTGATTGCACTTTTTGAATATGGGTTTGATTCTGCCTTGCGCCCTGTGCTGTCTGGGATTGGCTCCAGCAGATCCCGTGACCCTGCGTTAGGATATAGTGGGTTGGAGACTGACTGACGAACTGACTGACTGACTGACTGACTTACTGACGGACTGACTGACTTACTGAAGGACTCACTGACTGACTCACTGATTGACAGACTGACTTACTGACTGACTTACTGACGAACTGACGGACTGATGGACTGACTGACTGAATGACTTACTGAGTAACTGATTGACTGAACGACTGACTGACTGACTTACTGAAGGACTTACTGACTGACTGACTGAATTACTGATGGACTGACTGACTTACTGACGGACTGACTGACGGACTGACTGACTGATTGACTGACTGACTGACTGACTGATGGGCTGACTGATTTACTGATTGATTGACTTACTGAAGGACTTACTGACTTACTGACGGACTGACTGACTTACTGACGGACTGACTGACTTACTGAGTGACTGATTGACTGACGGACTGACTGACTGACTAGCTGAATATAGATTGGCATCACTGAATTGGTACCATTGGTTCTGTGATGGAATGACACCCCATCCAGGGTTGGGTCCTGTCTTCTGCACACTGCTGCTGGGATATGCCCCAATTCCTGTGATTCTGAACTGGATTTGCTGTATTTCATTATGGGCAGGTGGCTGTGGATTCCTTTATTGTAAACTGCACTTTATTTAGATATATTAATTGGCCTGAAGTTCCTCATTGTTCCATTTCACTTTACCTCCTGTTTTACTGTTAGTTGTCTCTGCAGTTTCTGAAGCTAATGGACATTATTTCTGAGTGTGTAAAGTCTGATGCAGGACAGATTAATCCTGATTCTCTTGTTGCATAGCTGAGTGCTTTAAAGAGTCAGAATTGTACAGTATTTCTTTTCTTTAGTTGAACTACAAAAGGGTTTTGTTTTCATGTTATGTAACAAAGTGAGACTCAGCTGCTCTTTGGAGAGGGTTTGCTCGGCCTCCATAATGGACTGGACTCTAGGTGAGTAGTTGCCGATAGGTCAGATTCTTCTGCTTCTCAGCCTACATCACATGGGACCTTTGACCCATATAAAAATGGCAAACTCATACAGAAGATGTTTTTCTTTTGCTCTGGCACACACATTTTAGACAACTTTCATATTTGTCTTGGGGGTGCTACAACAAAGAGTGAAATATCATATTTTTCTGACCAAGTTCAGAATTTTACACGCCTGTCACACATAATATGAGCTTCTGGCCAAAGCTAGTAAACAAACAGTGTAAATAGCAAACAATGGTCACATTCAGAAAGCTGGGGAAAGATGAAAACCTAATGTGAAAATTTGCAATTTCCCTACAGTACTAGGGTGTTGTACCGTGTTAGCCATTATGAATGTAGAAAAGCCAAGCAAAATGACACCTTTTATTGGCTAACTAAAAAGATTACAATATGCATCTTTTTAGTTAGCCAATAAAAGGTGTCATTTTGCTTGGCTTTTCTCCAATTTCTCTACAGAAAGATAAATTCATACAAAAAAAGGCAGTAAATTCTGTGGAAAGTCAGTCTACTGTAAAAATGCTGTTTACTGGCTTTCATAAACAGCGTTTGGCCTTCAATCATAACCGTTAGGAAGGTTTCATATGTGTGTGATGATGTTGAACATGCCATGCAATTAAGTGGTATGTCCAAATGGGCATCGATTCCCACCTTCTTCTTTCTTGTGGCAGACATGAATGGCAATATATGCAGTAAGTGAGTTAGGAAAATCAAGCATGCAGGCTCCCAGACACATGAGACAATAAAACGTTTTGTTATCCTCGTGTAAGTTACATGATTTTAAAAATAAGTGATGTACTATTAGTGCTGACCATAATCAGGATGAAAAAGTTTCAGATAATGAATTCTTCATTGTCTTGGGTGACAACACCAAACACATAGATATTAAATGCACATACTGTACAAGGCATAATGCTAATTCTTCAAATATTCGCAGAAAATATGTTTTTTATGAAGCCACCTTTACAAAAATATATGGAATATGTATACTTTACTTTTTATATTAGAATATTGGGCTGGGGTGGCACTGTGGCGCAGTGGGTAGCACTGCTGCCTCGCAGTTAGGAGACCTGGGTTTGCTTCCCGTATCCTCCCTGCATGGAGGTTGCATGTTCTCCCCGTGTCTGTGTGGGTTTCCTCAGGGTGCTCCGGTTTCCTTCCGCAGTCCAAAGACATGAAGGTTAGCTGCATTGGCGATCCTAAATTGTCCCTAGTGTGTACTTGGTGTGTGTGTGTGTGTGACCTGTGGTGGGCTGGCACCCTGCCCGGGGTTTGGTTTCTGCCTTGTGCCCTGTGCTGGCTGGGATTGGCTCCAGCAGACCCTGTGACCCTGTAGTTAGGATATAGCGGGTTGGATGATGGATCGAATATTGGGCTGTAAAAGTATGATCACGACATGTCATCCAATACAACAAAAGTCATCTAATTTCTTCAAAATAACATTGTGTTTAATTGTTAAGGTCCCTTTAGTCCCAGTTTTGTACCAAACTACTTTATAGTTTATTCCATGTGTCTGTATTTCTCTGAGTGAAGAAAAACATTCAAACATTTTTGTAAAATTTACCTTTAGCAAGAGACCATCTTTATTCATGTGGACTTGTTGAAGAACTCATTTTAGAATAACAGAAGGTATCCTCAGCAGTAATTCCTTCATGATTTTAAAAACAACTGTGTCACGTTTTTCTCAAACACAGTTCCTAAACGGTTATCTCTTGAAAGTACTTTCTTCATACACACTATTTAAATTTCCACATAAAGATATACTTTAAACAGTTATTCAACTATACAGACTATCAACATTCAGAAATATCTTTAGCATGTAAACACACACAATCCATTCATCCATGAATCCGTTTATCTGTCCATGTTTTGTACTTGAAGTCGACGACAGCCAGAGCCCTTACCGAAAATAAAGTCCACTGATGGGGCACACATACAGATTCACTCACCATCATTTAAACTAGGGGAAATGAGAAATGAAACACCAACAAGATTCACATAGAAGCATCTTAGTGGCTTTGCTTTGGTCTCAGTGACCACTGTGGTGATCCTACACCAGGGACAGAATAAAAAGGCCCAAATACGCGTCTGACTGACCTCAATGGCTGTGTTAAAACAGATCTTCTGCAGCCCAATGGCTTTCTAAGGTTAAATGGGTGGGTAAGTGCAATGGCTATAAGATAAATTAGGTGCTATGCAAATAATGTTTAAGGGATCAGGAAGAAAGACCATCCACAGAGCAGCTGGCTAAACATCAACCTGAATAAGGCTGAACAAACCTGCTGCAGGGCCCATTTACATTTTACAACCCATTCTCAAGTCCAGCCATCCATCCATCCATTTTCCAACCCGCTGAATTCGAACACAGGGTCACGGGGGTCTGCTGGAGCCAATCCCAGCCAACACAGGGCACAAGGCAGGAACCAATCCTGGGCAGGGCGCCAACCCACCGCAGTCAAGTCCAGTCACTTAATCCAAATTCAATCTTTTAGAAAAGAGAAGATTTGGTAATATTATAAAAAGCAAAAGGTAAAAATTAAATTGGTATCTTTATTTGACAACAGGAATGTGTGAGTAATTAGTGCAGATTCAGTTCTCCTAATGAAATGCAGCATATAAAGTTCTGATTGACTGACTGACAAAAAATTCTGGACTATTTGCAGAGAACCTAAACAAACTGTTTCACTAATGGATATATTTTCTGGCACTGAGGCTGACTAAAATCCAACCTCAGTATAAAGTGCATTTAATTGTTATAAAATCAGAGGTAACTGCAAACATGGTTCACATTTAATAGTAGAATGAGCAAACTCAGTGCCAGGCTAATGCAGTTATAGAACAGTGAGATGGCAGCATGCCCTAATCCTACCTACATCCTGTTTTATGTCTTGATCTTATTTAGGTTTACCTGCAGAAGAATAATTAAGAATAATAAGTATACCTATAATAACACTGTGTAAGGGATATCAAAAATCTAAAATGAATTACTTATTACTACAGCTTATCTCTTATCATACAAAAAATATTATCCCACATTGTCTTGAAAACTTTAAGATAACTAGCACTGTTCAGTCTTTAACTTGTAGCCACTTCTTACATATTATTTTCCTTAAGCATAATAACATATAGTATTTACTCTAAAATGCCCATTGGAGTATTCAGCATTCTGTAATTTGAACTGATTACATTAACAATGTCCCTTCGGAAATAAGAACCTTCACTGTCTCTATTTAGCATGCATTACTCTTTATTAGTTTACATGTCTGATTTGCCATTACACAGTTATTAGCTGGAAGTTTAAAATGATCACTCCAGTTCATAAGGACTCTGTAGATTTCTGTTTATTTATTAGTGAATACTTCACTGGAAGACATAGATAGATAGATAGATAGATAGATAGATATGAAAGGCACTATATAATAGATAGATAGATAGATAGATAGATAGATATGAAAGGCACTATATAATAGATAGATAGATAGATAGATATGAAAGGCACTATATAATAGATAGATAGATAGATAGATAGATATGAAAGGCACTATATAATAGATAGATAGATAGATAGATAGATAGATAGATAGATAGATAGATAGATAGATAGAAATGAAAGGCACTATATGATAGATAGATAGATAGATAGATAGATAGATAGATAGATAGATAGATAGATAGATATGAAAGGCACTATATGATAGATAGATAGATAGATAGATAGATAGATAGATAGATAGATAGATAGATAGATAACTTGAATTTAATAGCTATACTTATTATTATACTTTTTTTTTTAATTCTTTTTAAAATATCTTTTTAGCTCATTATGGAAATAAAACTCTTGCACATCTGTAAAATGAAGAAATGATTTTAAGTATTTGTGTTTCATTAAAAGTATACTTTCATAAATGTACAAAGTATTTTTAATGTTTGTTTTTGGTTATTATGTATTCTAAACCTTTTTAACATTCAAGCAACTAAACATTTAACAAGTAATATTAAACTTCATCTACCTGCACAGACATGTGTTGTCTATAACCGGGTGAGACAGTTATGTGTAAATCATTAAAGTACACTCTATTGGTTAAATGGTCTTGTTGTTTAAAATGCTAAACCTTCAAAGAGTAGTTACTATGATCACAGATACAGGTGCCATTTAACTATCTGCACAGTCTAGGTGCACAACTGCATACAAACTTTGCATTTCTCTTGACACAGTAGAACACATACGGTATAAAGATAAAATCATTTGTTAAGTAAAAATAAAAATAAAAAAAACATCTTGCTGTTTTAATGTTCATATATATTAGTATCCACTACTATTTTGTAGCTAAGAAAAACAAGAGCAGTACAAGCCAAACTTACTGTGTCTTGGGCTGTAAGGTCCACTGCAGCTAGAAATCTTCTTGCTGTGTGACCTGTAGCTTCTGGCTTTATATTGCTTTGCTGTGTCAAACTGATCAAATCACATGACCTGCAGTAAGTGAACAGAGGGCTGGGTTACACTGAGTTTTTATCATTTAAAATGCATCTTTACAGAGCACCAAATCACTCTTGACCAACGATGTGTTATTGAAAGGAGGTGAGCCAGGAGAAATGCCTCTTTGGTCTTTGTGTTCATGGAGCCTTTTTTAGAGTTAAATGCAGAAAACAAGGTGCTGCAGACATAAAGGTATTGTTTCTGTCTTCAAAGTGTCATAGGACTTCAAAACAGCAGATTACTAGAAAATTCATCAAACCATCCATCCATTATCCAACCTGCTATATCCTAACTACAGGGTCACGGGAGTCTGCTGGAGCCAATCCCAGCCAACACAGGGCGCAAGGCAGGAAACAAACCCCAGGCAGGGCACCAGCCCACCACAGGGCTGCACACACACACACACACACACACATACCCACGCACACACACACACGCACACATCCACACACCAAGCACACACCAAGCACACACTAGGGACAATTTAGAATCGGCAATGCACCTAACCTGCATGTCTTTGGACTGTGGGAGACACAGAGAGAACATGCAGACTCCATGCAGGGAGGACCTGGGAAGCGAACCCGGGTCTCCTAACTGCGAGGCTATTAGAAAACTCACACCCAGAAAATCCATTTTCCAATCTCTTAACCTGCAGCAGCAACTTCATAATTCATGTTTGCCTTCTGTTTGATTATTTTGAAGATGTGCAGAGATGCTTAAGTACACTATAGCTTATGTATTTGTTTGTTTTTCACAAATGAAGGCAACAGCTTTTGGGATGATTGGTTATTTACAGGAAAAAACAAAGTAAACCATTTAAGACTCACAGACATTTACTTCAGATCACACTTGCACACTGAAGCCGACAGACAAAATGTTTTCTCTGACACTGTAAACTTTTTCAGTTCTGATTTCTAATTTTGATATCATAACAGCTTAATTTCATCTTATCTTCCAAACTGCTCTTCTCTACTGAAATTACCATTTTTCCCTTCTATTAACTTCCTTTTTTGTGGATTGGAGTTTGCTTTTAGTGATTTACAGTTAGAAATACTGTACTTAAATCATGTAATTTATTTAAAGCAAATGCATTTTATTTTTGTAAAAATAGAATGTCAATAGTCATATCATTTATTCACACGCTTATAGTAATAGCTGTTTTACTTTATTGTCAGTCACAATGTTGTCATATGAAACTGTGCAGCTGTTTCTTTAGGATATTTTAAAATGTGAGTACTGTGAAGTGTATATTGTATAGTTACTGAACTGGTGCAGGTATTGTTAAGCATAAAAAATCTTGCTGTACAAAGATAGAACATCAACAGATATAAGAGACACTATAAGTCACTATACAATAGATAGTGTGACCAATAGGGGGCATTGCAGCACCCCAAACCCCAGACACAACCTCAAGTCCTAGATGCAAATACAAGGTTTATTAATAATAATTGCCTTTACAATGGCTTCTTCACAATTCCAATCCCTTCTTCTAGTCCTCTACTCATCCCAGATGAGCTCTGCCCTCTTCTACCTGAATCCAACTTGCCTGGATGAAGTTGAGTGGCTCCTTTTATCTTAGACCCTGGAGTACATCTGGAGCTAGGGCATCGCCTGTTGGGAGCAAGTCTGGGTCAATGGAGGTTCCATGAAGTAGGGATCACATAATCCTGCAGCTCCCCCTTGTGGCACCCACAGAACCTGACAAGGTTGCCCTATGGGACTCCAATTCCCAGCATGCCTTCCAGGTGTCCACACAAGTTGCGTTGTTCAGGGAGGCTACCACCTAGCATGCCAGGTTCTCTCCCACTGTCCTCAACTGTTGATGTCAGTTGAGTCCCCAGAACTACTTGTGCCAGGGTATCTGGAAGGTCACAGGGGCATGATATAAACAAACCTTTCTTCCTTTGCTCATGGGGTTTAGAGTTGGTTGGTGGATGGTGACAAGAGCTCAGTTGGTCAGAGGGAGGAAGGAAAGCCAAAGTATTGGAAGGTGAGCCGGGGAAACCCCTGCAGATTTTATTTTGTTATTTTTTTCTCCAGCTGTCTGGAGTTTTTTTTTCTGTCCCCTGGCCATCGGACCTTACTCTTTTTCTATGTTAACTAATGTTGTCTTATTTTAATTTCTTATTTTGTCTTTTATTTTTCTTAATTATTTTTCTTTTTTCTTCATTATGTAAAGCACTTTGAGCTAATTTTTTGTATGAAAATGTGCTATATAAATAAATGTTGTTGTTGTTGTTTAACAGAGTAGACAGGGGTTACTGCTCTTCAGTTAGGTCCTGGAGAGCGGAGGTATTTATTATTTGGTGTCTTTTGTTTTACTTTGCTTTTGCCTTGCATTACTTTTTAAAATTCTGTTAATAAAGCCTTTTACATTTATTGTTTAGCCTTTTTAGGACTCCTGTTTTGGTTTTTGTAGTTGTGAGATGCCCCTACAAGATACAACAGATAGATAGATAGATAGATAGATAGATAGATAGATAGATAGATAGATAGATAGATAGATAGATAGATAGATAGATAGATAGATAGATAGATAACTTAATGGACATTCCAAAAACATTTTTGACTGTATAAGCAGGGCTTCAGGGGGTAAAAGTCTGGAATCCAGAAAATATAAGGCCTGGACCATCAAGTTATCTAGTTAATTTCAAGAGCGATCTTCTTCAGGAGACAGGGGCAGGGCTACTTCTATGTGTAATTCTTGTTACTCATGTAAATGAAAATATAACAGGCAAATGAAATAAATATGTATTTATCTCTAAAATTCAATGTAAACTAATACAATTTATTAACATATAGGTAGGAACATGTTACATACTGTACTAGGAAGCACATGGACCTCTGGTCCATAAATGAAGGTGGTTCATACACTGTAGATCAAGAGTTCCCAAACTTTTTTGCCCGCAGACCCCTTTACCAAAAACTTTTAAAACATTCAACCCCCTAGTCATTTACTTTACTTACTCAAATTAATAAATTTGTAAAGTACTCGATATTAAATATTTCACTAAATATCAAACTTTTCATTTTAATCACTTATAATTAATGATTGAAAAAGATAAAAGGACTACAGAATATTGCAATATCTTGTGCAACATTTAATATTGAAACCTGCACTAACAAAAATTAAAGCAAAAAAATATGAGCTGAATTTTGTTACATTTTTGACATTTATGTAATAAATATGTAAATTCAAAATAAGTACAAATAGTCCAAGCTGTACTGTCTGCATTTCTTTTTTGGTTCAGTCATATTATTATCTGAAGAAATAGAAACTTTTATTAACAAACAATTTCGACAGCCCCATGATAAAAAAAAAAACAATAAAGTATGTACTTACTTGAAACAGAAGATTTTTGTTCAAACTCTAATAAATAAACTGTGTCTTCTGATTTTCTTTTTCGTAGTACTGCTCCTCAATAAATAATTATATTCAAAGTTCAAATCACAAATGAGTACATGTCACATCAAACGAACCAATTTATAGTGTTTTATTAAAGCATGACCGTACAAGACTGATAGATTCTGCTAATATCGAATATCAGTTGTCTTGTCCCACCGCGAGCAACGGTTTTTCACGTCGTTGTTCTTGTGTGGCATGTCAATGAGCCATAGTACTAGCCAGCTGCTCAATGGCTCCGTATTCAGGCTAACCTCTCGTCATTGTTCTTTATCCTGTGTTTGGCTTGACACTTAGGTGATGTTGCCACTGGAGTTCCTTTTCAAGCCAACACAGTACACTGTACTTTATCTTGTGGTCACAATGATCACTTTGGCGCAAGGAGAAGAGCACAGGTCAGTTTGTGCAGGCATCTGTTTGACTTGTCTTGTGCGCATTATGTATCCCATACTTCAAGCTCAGCAGAAGACACTGATGTTCTTCTTCTTCATCTTCTTCTTCTTCCTATCAGCAGCCTCAACAATGCGCTTCACTCTCAGCTTATGTTGCTGCTGTTCTTTTCCCTTCTGCAATGTCACCCTCTCTAGCAGTTTGTTGTTAGAAGGATACCCACCCCAATAGCTTCATGAAGGTTGACACTACCCACAGTTTTGGCTTTAGTAGTGCATATCACATCATAAGCTTTCAATTAAGACTGAGATCAAGGTTCTGTCATTGTCGTCATTGCTGTTGTTGTTCTAGCCCCAGTGGTTCATGAATAAGTGCATGATAGAAAGATACAACCCTTAGTATTTTATACACACACATATGCACATGCATGACAAATGCAAAGTTTGTCACACAAAATATCACTTGAAATGTTTTAATGTTTACTACTCTTTATAGTGCAGTTTTTCACATGTAGAGATTTTTCAGTAGTTTTGAAGGCATCCTCACTTTACATTTTCCTTACATGAGCCTATGACTTTTGCACAGTACTGTACATATCAATTTCTAGGCTTCGGTATTCCCGGGGTGGAGCTGGTATTTTCTCCCTGTGTTTGTGTGAGTGTTCTTTTGAGTACTCTGGCCTTCTCCCACATTTCAACTGAGTCAGAGCTTGTGTGCAAACATGCCACAGAAAGCAGTGCCTGGCACCCTGTTTAAGGATGCTTACCAACTTAGCAACTTGTTCACAGTACTGCTGGTATGGGCAGCTGCCCTCCATGATCCTGACCTGACTGGTGAATGAGGAAATTTCAGTTACCAGTACTAAAGATTTACAGTAACATATAAGATGTTGTGATGGATGGCCGGCTGTTCATCCCGGCCAATACCCCCACGCCGCCAGGTGGAGCCCTCCCTGCAGCATGGAGGTGCCCCGAATGCCAGCAGGGAATTATGGACGTTGGAGTTTTCCTTAACAGTCCTGCTGGATACCATGGGGGCCACTAGAAGGCACTGCAGGGAGGAGCAGTGACTATTTTCCCTACGCCCCGGAAGTACACATGGACAAGGGGAATGATGTGCTTCCGGGGTAAAGAAAAAGGATTTTATCTGACCCGGAAGTGTTCTTAGTCACGTGGACAGAGAGGGCAAAACACTTCTGGGACAAGGACTATAAAAGACTCAGAGAGACACCAGAGCATTGAGCTGAGCTGGGTGGAAGGGTGGCAACGCGTCTGGGAGTGGTGGAGAGTTTTTGTTTTATTGTGATTATTTGTATAGTATAGAGTATAGTGGAGGAGAGGGTGCTTTGTGCACTGTGCTGTATTAATAAAGTCAACTTGTGGACTTTTATCTGGTGTCTGGCGTATTGGACTGGGGTTCAAGGGAGCGATAGCACCCCCTATCTGTCACAATGTATATATGTTGATTCAGGAAGATAAAGTTTGTTTTGTTGTTTTCGTTATGCACACCATTATGAATTATTTTTATGTATTTGTTATGGTGCAAAATGGTGGTAAGGTGCTGCTGCATCATGGATTCTGAAGACCCAGTTTAAAGTCTGTCCTGGTATAGTCTGTAAGGACTTTGCATGTTCTCTCCTGCATCCCAGACAAATTCATGCATTATTATTGGCTGACTCTAAATTGCCCAGTATGCATTAATGTGTCCTGCTGCCCAGTTTCATGCTGCTAGGCATCAGATGGTGACAGAACAAGTTCTGGACTTCCATAAAACCAAAACTGAATTAAATGCCTTTGGAAAATTGATAGATTTTTATTTATAATAAACAATGTCAAAGGAAAAAGTCCTTTCTCCTGGGATGGATGGATGGAGCCAGTGGTCACATGGGATACAGTATATATTGCATGTTACTTTATACAATTTGGCAGTATACTTCATTAAATTTGTTAGCTGGTAAGTGTAAGAATGACAAAGGCTGGTGAGGAGAAGTTTAAAAGCTTAGCTTGTGTTGCTGAGTGTGGTTTCTCGCTATCGATTTGGGTGTCTAACAGTATAAAAGACCTAATGAAGAGCCAGGGAGGTAATCACTAGAAACTTTAGGGGGCAGGACATACTGCGCAAACATACATAACTAAGGGGGGCACTGTGCCACTATTTAAAATAACTCCAATTGATGAGTTGCCTAAAATCTTTATGGACCTTTTAATATGACTTCACCTTTAAAAGAAAAACCTACTCCTATGCTTTTTCTTAAATGTATTTTGGGGCACAGAATAAGGATGTTTTTCTTCTTTAAATTTTAAATATATTTAAGGACAAATTAATCATAGAAAATTGCCACTGCAGTTTGTAATTTTGGGTATGAAGGACAAAAATAAAATAATGAGACAGATATTTAAACTGCAGCCTTCATTATATCGACGTCAGCATTTCATAATTAAATTTGGTATAATTAAATTTAAGTACAAAGTCTGAACATGTTATTGTTTTTTTATCAGGTATGAAAAAAGAGCATAAGATTGAAATCAATTATTAACAGCAATGAGACAATAAAAATATATTATGCATGTTTCAAAAGGTCTTTTGGAGAAAGTGAAGTATCACATAAGCTACAGTCTCCCATTTACAACGTCATCAGGCCTCTTTTCAATGGTACTACAGTAGCATTAAGGTCACTTGATTTATCATATTTTTTGGTAAAGCTTGCTTTAAAAAGCACCCCAATACAAATGTCCTAAAGCCAGTCTTTCAAGATTTATTGCAATTGCCCAGTAAATTAGATAAATGGGTCATTATATTTAGAACTTGTTTCATGTCAGTTCAAAAACATTAGTCCATGGAGTTCTGACCACACATTTAAGACATCAAACGTAATTAGGCCTACTATTTATGACATTGTACAAATATGTGAGATAATCCAAACTTCAGATTAAAGTTTGTGTGACTAGAAGTGCGAGTTTGTGAAAGTGAGTGAATATATCTGTACATTTGTATGGGGTCCATTTTAGGCTGGGTTCTATACTTCACTCAGTGCTGCTGGGAAAGAAAGGAGGCACAAAGGCACACACTCACCTTCTGTATTGACATAACTAGTTTTGAGAAAATGACAAATGTCCTGAATCGTTATCAGTACTGATGAGTAATGACATGATGAATAAGTGAGTAGTGATGCGTGATGAGCGACTACTAAGCAATAATTTGCAACAACAGCAACATTTATTTATATAGCACACTTTCATACAAATGATGTAGTTCAAAGTGCTTTACATGATGAAGAAAGAGAAAAAAGACAAATGAATAATTAAAATTAGGGAACACTAATTAACATAGCATAAAAGTAAGGTCAGATGGCCAGGGAGGTCAGAAAAAACAAAAAAACTCCAGGCGTCTGGAGAAAAAAAAATAAAATCTGCAGGGGTTCCTAGTGTGAACTAATTTTTCAGCTAGTGATGAGCGAGCATGCTCGGCCGAACATGTGTTCGGCTCGAGCATTGCTGTGCTCGGAGCATGGCGCTACTCGAACGAGCACCACATGTGCTCATGTGCCATGCTCGGGTCTCCGCCCTGCATGTTTCACGGGTTGGAGACAGCCAATCAAGGGGCAGGTAAGTACTGCCCTGGCTGTAATGCCAGTAGCCATGTCAGGTGCTGGCATTACAGTGATTGATTGGCCGGAACACGTCATCGGGTGTTAAACAGCATGCACTCGCATATAATGTTTTAGAGCGTCAGCTCACCTGCAGGCACTCCCATATCATGTTTTAGAGCAGTGAAAGGCAACCTTTTTCAAGTTGCAACGCACTAAGTTCAAAAATGTTCTTTCACGGCGCACCCAAGGGACTGCTCATAAATAAAGTCATGACGACACAATCTATGGACAATCACCAATAAAAACAGTTAATTTTACAAGTTTGAAAGACATTTTATTAATTAAGGAATCAAAGGATAAATCTTAAATTTAATTAATGTGAACATTGAGATTGTTTTTCAGCACATATGAGATTGATGCGAGGATCAATTTTCGAAAGACAGACGCACATTTCCTTGTCGATCATTTAAAGTCTCTCGCATTTCTTAGACTTCATTTCCATAAGTGTTCCTTTATCTGTTTTTCCAACATAATTTTTTTTTTAAACATTATCTTTTTAATCAACCAAGAGTTCAAAAACACTAGCAATTTTAAAAATTTTACAAAAGTTTTCGCGGCACCCCTAGAAAATTCCACGGCGCATCATTTTTCCTGTAAAATTTATTTTTGGGGGGGTTTTGGGCATATTTTTGTCAGTCTGTAAAAGTGGCGTACAACTCGGACAAACTGGTTCCCAGCAGCGACTTGGGAGTCCAAGATGCATCCAGACATCATCCACGGGTGGTGTTTCTGTCACTTTCTGACCTTTTCCAATGGACCAGGCACCCTCTCCTCTTCAGAGCAGGGGGTGCCTGGTTGTCTCCCATTGACTTACATTATACTCAGGTGCTCAGTAGAGCACACAAACATCGCGATGTGTTCGGATCGAACACCCGAACACTTTGGTGCTCGCTCATCACTATTCTCAGCATCTTGCAATGTTATAAGAGGTCTAACTTTTGCTATATTTCTTAAGTGAAAAATGCTGTCCTAGTAGACTGATTAATATGTGATTTAAAATTCAGGAAAGAGTCAATAGTTACCCCTAATTCTTTACCTCCATCTTGACTTTTAATCTTAATGCATCAAGTTTATTTCTAGTACCCTCATTATATCCATTTTTGCCAATCACTAAAATTTCAGTTTTCTCTTTATTTAGTTTGAGAAAATTACTACTCATCCATTCGGAAACAAAGGTGAGACATTGTCAGCAAATCAAGAGAGTCGGGGTCATCAGGTGCTATTGGTAAATACAGTTGTGTGTCATCAGCATAGCTGTGGTAGGTCACATTATGCCCCAAGATAATCTGACTTAACGGAAGCATGTAAATCGAAAAGAGCCGCTGACCCAGGATAGAGCCTTATGGAACACCATATAGAATATCATGTGTCATTGAAGTATAATTACCACAACTAACAAAGAATTTTCTACCTGCCAGGTAGGATTCAAACCAATTTAAGACACTGCCAGAGAGGCCCACCCATTGACTAAGGCAATTTCTAAGAATATTGTGATTGATGGTATCAAATGCGGCACTCAGATCTAAGAGGATGACAACAGATAAAACGACCTCTGTCTGCATTGACCTGCAAGTCATTGGCTACTTTAATGAGTGGAGTTTATGTGTTGTGATTTGTTCTGAAACCCGACTGAAATTTATCAAGAATAGCAAGTTTATTTAGGTGGTCATTTAACTGCATAATGACTGCCTTCTCTAGGATTTTACTTAAGAAAGGCAGGTTAGAAATGGGTCTAAAATTTTCAGAAGCAGAGGAGTCAAGATCATTTTTCTTCGGCAGGGGTTTAACTACATCAGTCTTAAGACAATCTGGGAAGACCCCCGTATCTAATGATAAGTTTACTATGTCAAGAATACTATCAATTAGCACGCCAGATACTGCGACGAGTGATGTGTGGCTACTGATACATGATATGGAGTAATGCTGATGTATGATGACTGGAGAAGCGAAAAATTGCAATGCCTTAAAATGTACGCCATATACGTGTGTTTATGTGAGCTAATGTCCAGTCAAGATCAGTTTCATAGACTAGACTAACAGAAAACCTAGTACTGTGTTAAATTCAATAATTTACAGTATTTTAATCTATCAATCAGTTTTAATTTTATATATGTACAGTGCTTTATGCTGTTGCGTCATAGATCTAGTGGCCTGCGGTCAAATCCCATGCCTGTTTATGTGGAGTTTAAACATTCTCCCTTCATCTGTGTGTTTTATAGACTTTAATGCTGAACTGGTCCTTTTGGAATTGCTTAATTTAGTTGAGGTTTAATAATTGGAATTTGTTTTGCATTTTTTTTTGATTTGATTAAATGAATACCCCACTTAAAAATTATATTTTTTGTATGTTACTTACTCCTTGCAGTTTGTATGGATGGCTAAGAAAATGTTTAATGTCATGTTTTTATGCAGAAAGGAGAGGAAAATGTTTATGATAAAATATAAGCCAATAGTGACCAACTCTGTATAGCAGGAAACAATCTGAAACATATCTATGGAAAAGAAAGAAGAAAAAAGTCATACGTTACTCATGTTGCATAATCCCCACGTCATTATCCAGTCATTTGCTCTTCACATGCAAAACATATGCATTTTCGCTAAAATATTGTTAAATGTATACTTTTGAAAAAACAGAATGCTGCACATCATTATAACATCAAACATCACAAACAGGTAACTAAAAACTCATGTCGTTACCTTTTTGTTTTGAAGATCCACCTCTCCCCGTATTTGTTGGTTAAAAGTCATTTTTTCAATTCAAAAAAGCAATCACATGAGGATTTATTTTCCTGTTTATGTAGTGCATTGATTTTTTTCAGTAGTATACTGTATATTTAACTATATTTTAGCAAACAAGTATACGTTTTGACGTTTTCAGCCAACAATTCCATAAATAATGTGTATTATGTGACATGATTTTTTTTTTCCATGGTCATTTTTCACAATGTTTGCTGTTGTATAGCATTGGTCACTATTGGCTTGAAATCATAATATTTTCCTCTCCATTCTGCACAAAAACAGGACATTAAATTTTTTTCTTGCCCATTATTGCAAAGTACATGGGGCAATTAATATATAAAAAAGTGTGGAGTGTTCTTTTAAGGTTTAGCAGTTGTATGTTTGTTTTTCTATTCTGCGTCACTAAAGGATTGACTATTTGAATGGTATGTTTGTATATTAATTATTAATTATTTATTGAGTGTTTTCCGTTATAATAAGGATAACAAGGAGGACAACACCAAGAGAGAGGGTCTACTTTTCCATGTCAGAATGACATAAGTCTGCCTCTGGGAACGTTCTGTAACTAAGAAATGTGCCACCTGGACAGAGAATGAAGATCATCTTAAAAGTGGTGTGTCTATGAGATTCCAGGTCCCAGATTTCATGAGGTACTTCTGCTTATGGTTTTACACTTAAATTATGTTAAATAGAAGAACACTGCTATTGCCTAAGGTTTCTTACCTTATGAATTAAGAGCTCTTTATTAATTCCAGGTTAGTAGAGGTGAGACAAGATGCCCCTCAGTGTGGTCTCTGCATGGTGTAGTCTTGGGTGAAATGGCACGATATGAGCAAGGGTATACCTTATTACCTAAAGTCCCAATTGCCTAGAGGGCATGCCATGACTGACAGCCCTTTATAAACAGAAATGCAAACAGGCAGGTTTAATAGATAGTCTGTGCAAAGTGTTGTCTTAAATGAAACTGCAGTATAGGTAATGAAGTACCTTGGTGGCTGAAGTCCAAACTCTGTAGCATCTACCATGCTATGCCTGACAATCCTGTCCAGGTGAAATTTCAGTATGGAGTAAATGTTAAGGGACAGTGTCAAAAGTGAAGTATTTCCCACGATATTACAAAGGAATACTAAACTAGTCAATCGACACACCATATTTATACTGGAAGATATCTTGACATCAGTAACCTTGGTGGTTGTGCTCTCTTTTTAACAACACAAAATGGTGGTTTCAAAATGGTGTCAGAATCCAATAAAAGACACAAGGATATTTTAACTAACAATCAATAAATACAAGACAAAAAGGGGGGAAAGAAAACAATCATAAAAATAACTGTATGCACAAAAAATATATAAAGGGCACACACTGTCACAAAAGTAAGGAATTAAATAGTAACAAAATAATGTACCTTGTAAAGAATATAAGATATACATTTTTAAGTTGGATTCCAGAAGAAAATAAAAAATGAAATGAACATTTGGGAACGGAAATATGCTAACATCTTAATTAAGGAAAAAATTACAAAGAAAAGAGACCAAGAGTAGGTTATATGTGGACTTCAAACAAAGGACATAGAATTACAAAAAAAGTAAAGGCTTTAAAGTCGTGATGATAATAATGATGGTTTCAAAGAGGAACTCATGCAGCCAGGATAACAACTGGCTTTGCTCTTGTTGAAAGTGTACAACTACACTCCAGATGTTTGCCTCAATGGTGTTGGGGGCATTTGGGTTATGGAGTTCAAAGAGGAGAATCTGCTGAGAAGAAGGGTTTTTGTGTGTGTGTGTGTGCGTGTGTGTGTGTGTGTGTGTGTGTGACGAAACAGCGAGCCAGGAAAGGTGGAAATAGATTCAGGCTTGATATTCATATTGAAGAAGAACACACTACAGTCATAAACATAATTGTTTTACTACCAGGAAGAAGGAGAAGGATGTTTGTTATTCAGTCTGGCATTGTTTTTGTTCCAACTCAATTGCTTAATGAGAAGACAGTTACTGCTGATGAAGAGCTTGTTGCTCAAGAAACAATATGCTGCTTCATTTCAGTTGTCCTGCCATTAATGGCCTGTTATGGTCTTAAACAGTTGCAGCCACTGTTTTTATTTGCTCCTTATTAGCAATATATGGTTTCCATATACATCTGTGTGTATTCATTTTGATTTGATTTTTAATATGATATACTATATTAATGCCCAAGGGGAAATTGTCTTTCTGCATGACCTTTGGGGGATAAAGTGTATCTGGGTTAATAAAACATTTCAAATATCCTAGGAAAGGAAAACAAATCTATGATATCAAAATGAGCTGACATTGCAGAGTTTAAACACTGACAAGCCATGAAGTAAAATGTGAGCTTTAATTGACAAGGATTGGTTTCGAATTAAGCTACTGGGTTGGAACAAAAACCTGCCGCCAGGACTGCCGTTGCTCACCCCTGGTTTAGAGGTTCCTGTAAGCAGTTTAATTTTTTTTTGCCAGTTGCAAGATCTCTGTCTCTTTGTTTCAATATTTTTATAACAGTTGTGGAAACCAAGAGAAAAGGTACAGTACTCTTAAGTGCACAATAACTACAGTGTATCTGCTGTTTTGGAGTTTTGCTTTGCCCTATCATGTCCATATACTTTGAATACTGTTGGTTTCCTAGCCCTGACCCTAAAAAAACATTTTCAGAGTCTTCTTCTTATGAAAAAAGGTCCAGGTAATCAGGGGTTTCATTGCTCTTTGCAAATCACCATTGTTTACAGTCAGTGAGTCATTTCAAAATTGATTTAAAGTTTAAAATGGCATACCTCTTGAAGCAACCCATATAATAAGATAAATTCTTCCCTCTGTTTACAAGAAATGAGTTGGCGTTAGGATGAACTCCGGACATAAGGTACTAATATCTTTCATTCTTGTTTTGCTTTCTTCAAAAACAACAACAACAACAAATAGAAACCGCAATAAAAGCCATGTAATTAAAAAAAAAAACATTTCATCCGAAACTGGCCATTCACAATCGATCTGTAATAGGCAACGACATGTCACGCTGCTAAAGAAACAAGAAATGATTGTTCACGTCAGCAGGAAGTGACACACAACTTAGCCTTTACTTAGCTCTCACTTTATTTGTTATATTACATGTTAGAAATTACCGGCCATTTACTTTAAACAGTACTTGACAATTTATTTACTAATCCGAAGGCTCAGTAAGGCCACAAGGTATGAAAGCAGTTCCCAGAACTAGTCGTTGAGTCCATATTTATTATCAAATGGTGGAAAGTGCTCAGCTACACTTTACATTGAAATATTTGTGATCACTCTGAACATTAGATAGAGCTTATGAGTTTTGATAGTGCTTGAATGAATTATTTTATTGCCCTGTAGTGTTTGAGATTTAATGCAATGATGCCATCTTCCAGTGATACAAATTCAACTGTTTAGTTGTAAATTACCCTTCATTGAAAGCACCCTAAAAAGGTGCTTTATAAAGGCGGTAAGTAGACTTAACTCCCGTTAAGAACTGTGGTCAGCAGTACTACATGAGCGTCACTTTAGCTAGAGCTCAGTTAATAGGCTGTCAAATAGTCTTGATCTGATATAGCTCCTTTACAATGAGTTGTGGAACACAAGGGACCCTTTTGACTCTTCCCTGATCTTAAAATGATACCAAAGAGAAAAAGACGTTAAAAACAAGTGGTTCTGATATACTGTATATAATTCACACAAGAGAGGAGAACAGAGGTTACAAACTTACTTTTGCTAAAGAGGGTCCGTGATGCTCAAAAGAATCATTCTAGATGACCCTTTAATGATTGTAGTTGCCATGAATGTCATTAGATGAAGGCTTATAGATTGGTGGCAGCTGGTGTCCTGCACAACCTATGACATCCTGAAAGACAGAACAAGGCCCATGTCACAAACATAAGGAAAAAGGGCAAACCATAATAAACTTGTGTGTCTCCTCGAGATTACGAGGTGTGGCAGAAAAGTAATGAGACTGATTTTTTATCTACCAAAGTTTTTATTTTTTTCAAACATCAATGTTATCCCCTTCAAAGTAGTTCCCTTGGGCAGCTACACACCGATAGAGACGTTGTTCCCACTGTTGGTAGCAGCGCTGGAAGTCTTCAACCGGTATGGTCTTCAGAATGTCTGTTACACTCTTTTGGATGTTTTCTAAAGTCCCGAAATGACGTCCTTTGAGGACATTTTTCAGTTTAGGAAAAAGGAAAAAGTCACACGGACTGAGGTCAGGTGAATAAGGGGGCTGGGGAACCACAGGAATGCCTTTTGAGGTCAAAAGTTCTGTTATGGAGTGGGCAGTTTTTCGGCACCGTTTTGGCACAGACCTTTCGCATGTGCAAATGTTCAGTTAAAATTTGATGAACGGTAAATCTGTTCAAATTTAATTGTTCACTCAACATTCTTAATGTTAAACGACGGTCTGATCTCACAAGAGTGTTCACACGTTCGATGTTTTCATTGGTTTTCGAAGTTGAAGTCCTCCCTGAACGGTGTTCATCTTCAACGTGTTTTCTGCCTTCCAAAAATGATTTGTGCCAGCGAAAAATTTGAGATCGGGATAAAGAATGTTCCCCATAGGCCTGTTTTAACTTTTCAAACGTCACACTTGCCGTTTAATGGCATAACGTTGCTCCAAATTCCGCTGTTCCATTTTGCGTGACGCACAACCAAAAACACAACTTCGCTAATAGCAGTCACAAAAATCATGTAGTTAACGGAAGGAGTTGAAACTCGCACTGAGCTACGGGAGGGTACTGATACACGTGCTCTATCAAGGACAACAGCGCAGCGTTGCCAGATCGCTTGCAGTGTTGCCAGTCTCATCACTTTTCTGCCACACCTCATATTTTTAATTGTGAGAGCCCAGAGATCTAAAAATGTTCACTGCCTTGTTTCCAATAAATTTTAACGTTGAAATTACTAGAGGCATTAATCCTGTGTGAAGACAGCAACTGATAGATAGATAGATAGATAGATAGATAGATAGATAGATAGATAGATAGATAGATAGATAGATAGATAGATATGAAGGCACTGATAGATAGATAGATAGATAGATAGATAGATAGATAGATATGAAAGGCACTGTATAATAGATAGATAGATAGATATGAAAGGCACTGTATAATAGATAGATAGATAGATAGATAGATAGATAGATAGATAGATAGATACTTTATTAATCCCAATGGGAAATTCACATACTTCAGCAGCAGCATACTTATAAAAAACAATATTAAATTAAAGAGTGATAAAAATGCAGGTATAACTGACAATAACTTTGTATAATGTTAACGTTTACCCCCCAGGTGGAATTGAAGAGTCGCATAGTGTGTGGGAGGAATGATCTCCTCAGTCTGTCAGTGGAGCTGCTCCTCTGTCTGGAGATGATACTGTTCAGTGGATACAGTGGATTTTCCATGAACGACAGGAGCCTGTTCAGCGCCCATCGCTCTGTAGGAGTAAGCTAGCAGACACTGCAGTTGCTTTGCAAAGTTTAACTTAACAGAAACATCACCTGCTACTGCAGAACTTTCCATACCAGAAGAATTTGGCTATCTGGTAAGAAGCCATGTACTGTAATGCTCAGGTGAACTAGACAAAGTATTAAATGTTTTTGTCACTGTGTAAAAATAAACATAAGAAAACAATTAGTCCCATTCCAACTCCAGGACTTCCTATACAAGTCCTTTAGTGGAGTGTACTTCCCACTTTTGTACCATACCAAATACTCCTCCATCTTTTCCTCCCACATGATTTATTAGAATTTTTTAGCTTGGATTTCTCTGGCCAATTGAAAACTTGTCCATCTTCATCTCACTCTCAAAGTGCACTTGAGCATTGGTTGGAAAAGGATTTCAGGTTCTCCCAAGAGATTACTTCTGAGAAAAACACTGTAACCAGTTATGGCATCAGAAAAATCATCCAGAATCCTTGAAATCCTCCTAGAGCTTCCCAGATTATGTAGCCCTAAGCCCCACTGTACCCTTAAAGAGCCAAGCAACCCTGGGTGTTTTGTCCATAACAAGGCATCACGCATAGAAACGTTGATACCACTTAGCTGACTAAGGGGCATTTATGTAATTAATTAAAACCCCTCTCCTGTTTTCATTCTTATGTTGTGTCATTGGTGTAATTACTTGTGGAAGCAATTTCCATAAAATAGACATTTTTATTATACTAACCTCGTAAGCCTGTGCTTCTCAGTCTTAAAGAACCCTTCAGATTCTCACCTGGCAATCTTCAACAGTATAGCAAAGCAATTTTCACATCAATTTTCTACATCTTTTTATCAATTTTTATTCTAAATTGTACCACAGTGAGTTGATTAAAACAAAACAAAGCAGACATACAATGCAATATCCTGTTCAAATCAGATCAGTCATCTCCTCTCCCCTTTCCAGTGAAAGAAAGCAGAATTATTCAATATAAGGTAATCACATTGCAAAAAGAAAAAAAGAGACACTACCAGGGATAGCAGAGGTACATCAAGCTTAAGATATCAAGGACATTAATAAATGTCTGTCAAATTCTAAAATGGTTTTGAAGAGTTCCTCATAACATCAATTTGATTTTTGGCATTTTTGAGTGAAACAGAAAATCCTTTTTCCACTGAGTTACAGTATGATACGTGGGTTAGAATTCTGACCCCTAAGCAAAATTGGGCGATGCGCTAGTAGTGCTTGTGTAAGTCACCACGGAAAATTTTCTATTAAACACATTAGAAACTTGCTACACATTTTATATACTGTATATTGTGAACGGGACCCGGACACAGACAGACGGACATCGTTTGTTCCACCACACACACGTTTATTTACAATTTTTACAAGTTCGTTCAGTGCATGATCCCCCAAAGTCCGGGCCTTTCACAATCTTCCTTATGCCTTCCTTCCTTCAGGCCGCCTCCAGTCCTCTCTCCAGCTCTGTCCTCTGTCCAAGACTCCAGACACCAGATAAAAGTCCAATAGTTGACTTTATTTAAATGCCACAGTGCACAAAGCACCCTCTCCTCCACTATACTCATATACAAATCAATAATCACTAATTAACAATCCTCCACTCCCAGACGCGTTGCCACCCTCCCAGGTACAAGTCCTTTTCTTCACCCCGAAAGTGCATCACTTCTGCCGTCACTCTGCCTATGACACACTTCCGGGTTATAGGGCACATATGACTCTTGGCTCCTCCCGGCAGCTCCCTCTTGTGGCCCCTGTTGTATCCAGCAGGGTTGTGGATAAAAACTCCACTGTCCATGATTCCCTGCTGGTCTTCGGGGCACCTCCATACTGCAGGGAGGGCTCCATCTGGTGGCCTGAGGGTATTGGCCGGGATAACAAGCCGGCCATAGACCACTATATATATATATATATATATATATATATATATTATATATATATATATATATATATATATTCCTGAGCTGATTTTGGCATCTCCAGAGTATTGTCACGCATGCGTGAGTAGGAGGTCGCGGACGGATCCTAAAACACATCGAAGGATGTTCGCAGGCGGGGAAAGGCGGGGTACTAACCTTGTTTCTTTGTTTTACAGACCTAAAGACACTCCGCCATAAGACCTGACCACACTACGTTTACTTCCGCCCTCCCTCCGCCATCTTTGATGACGTCATGTCCTCCCATCATCCATCACTCCTTCCCAGCATTCCTGCACTTCCGGCTCCTCCCATATAAAAATGGCCGCGACGCCCAGTATGGCATCGCACATGAATTGTTTATGTCTGACCGTATTTTCTTTTGTGAAAACCTGGAGTGTCGACAATATAAGGGGCCGGAAAACCCCAAACCTTTTTGTTGTCTGCTTTTGAACTTATTACATTGGCGTAGTCGGCAGGATCGTTGTCCGAGGTAAATGTCGGAAGGACAAGACCTGAATGCAGTTTTACAGGGCATGAGCGCCCAACTCGCGGCACTGCAACAATCCCAGGCCGCGACCAACCGGGAGTTGGATTTAACAAGGGCCCAGCTGGCCGAAGCCCGGAGAGCAATAGCGGAGCGTCCGCGCCATACACCGCCACTCCTGGTACCCATGACGGAATTTGATGATGTGGAATCCTACCTGGGGATCTTTGAAAGGACGGCCACCCGGAACGAGTGGCAGCGGTCCGAGTGGGCGTCCATCTTGGCGCCCTACCTGAAGGGACCCATGCAGCGCGTTTATTACGACCTCCCCGAGGAAGAGGCCGCCAAATACGACATTCTTAAGAAGGAGATACTGGCCCGCTACGGCATAACACTGGGCCAGCAGGCGGCAGAATGGAGAACCTGGCAATTTGACCCAGAGAAGCCGGCCCGAGCGCAGGCATTCGAGTTCTGGGGTAAGATCGGGAGGTGGCTATGGCCAGAAGGCCCCCAAGCCAGGAAAGTGGTAGAACAAGTGGCCTGTGAAGGCCTGGTTAACGCCCTACCTAGTTCTCTCGCCCAGCAGGTCTGGTCACATCCTTACAAGGAAATGTCAGGTCTCCTAGAGGTATTGGAGCGTCAACTGGCGGTCTACCGATCCGGGGGATCGGAATGGCAAGCGCGTGGGAACCGACAGGGACGGGTGGCCCACCCCGAGCCCTCTCGACATGCTGCGGAAGCGCCGCAGAAATTCAAAGACAAGCCGGCTTCCCCACGCTGCTACAAGTGTGGAGAGACCGGCCATCTACTGCCCACCTGTCCCCTCAACACATCATCGGAGCTGATGGACTGCACCTGGGCTACGAAGGAAAGGTACTGTACTCCGTCTCACCCGCTGGCAAGTCCGAATACGGGAGTGGTGTTGCTTAATGGGCACTCGGTGGTGGCTTTGTTCGTTTCCGGCAGTAACATTACCATTGTTTCTCGCCGTTTTGTCTTACCGCGACAGTGGCTCACGAAACATTTACAAGTCACTTGTGTACACGGTGAGACCAGAACGTATCGATCCGCCCAGTGTTACGTTACCTGGAAGGGGCAGGTGTCCAATATGATGGTCGCAGTGTTGCCTGAACCCCCCTATCCGGTAATCTTGGGGCAAGACTGGTCCAAAATTAGCAGCGGTAGGATGAACGCCGCTCCCAAAGCCTCCTTGGGTCTAGCCATGAGGGGACGAGGTGCCCTTCCCGCGATCTCCACGCCATGCACAGGGGCAAACCAAGATGGCACAGGCGTGTCGGGAGTGGATTCTCGAGCGACATCCTCTGACCCGGAAGTATCCGCCGGGGAAGGGACAAGCCGGGGGACACTTCCGCCAAACTCATACCAGGATCCGTTAAGCGACCTGGATCATCAATTTCGGTCTACGCCTGCGTCCTTTAAAAGAGAGCAGTGGAATGATGATTCCCTAAAGTTTGCCCGGATTGCAGTCGTTCTTCCTGGTAGCACACATGCTGATGGTTCCATGCCACGCGAGCCCTTCTTTGTGTTAGAAAATGATCTGTTGTATCGGGTGGCAACTCACGAGGGTGAGGTGCGGAAATTGTTGTTAGTGCCACGTACCTTCCGCCGGGAGGTGTGTGAACTAGCACACGCTCACCTCTTAGGCGCCCATCTGGGGGCCGAAAAAACATTGGAGAGGGTTAAACTCCACTTTTATTGGCCGGGGATAAATGAGGAGGTCCGCCGTTTCTGTCAGTCCTGTCCGGAATGTCAGATTCGCCAGATTCCGAGGAGGGACCGTGCTCCTCTCGTCCCTATCCCTTTAATAGACGTCCCGTTTGATAGAATAGGGGTAGATTTAGTGGGACCCCTGGAACCCTCAAACCGTGGCTTTAAATATATATTAGTCATGGTTGATTACGCGACCCGATACCCAGAGGCGGTTCCCCTGCGCTCCGCTACTACAAAAAATATCGCACGGGAATTGGTTAATTTATTTTCAAGAGTGGGTATTCCTAAAGAAGTCCTCACGGACCAGGGTACGCCATTCACTTCGGATACGTTCAAGGAAGTTGCCAGATTACTCAAGATAAAGCACCTGAAGACGTCTGTATATCATCCCCAAACGGATGGGTTGGTTGAACGTTTTAACCAGACGCTCAAACAGATGCTCCGTAAGGTAGTCAGCGCCGATGGCAGGAATTGGGACCAGCTCCTACCGCTCGTCCTTTTTGCTTACAGGGAGTTACCGCAAGTGTCCACGGGTTTCTCCCCTTTTGAATTATTATATGGGCGACAGCCCCGGGGACTTTTGGATATCCTAAAAGAGGGCTGGGAGGCAGAACCTCTGCCCTCCTCAAATGTACTCGAGTATGTTGCGCAACTGCGTGACAAGCTCGAGAAAATTAAACCAATCCTCAAAGATCACGTGACTCGTGCACAGGCAGCTCAGGTCCGGTGTTACAACCGTAACTCGATCCTCCGAGAGTTCCGTCCGGGGGATCGAGTGATGGTACTTGTTCCCACATCCCATTCTAAATTGTTAGCTCACTGGCAAGGGCCATACGAGGTTAAAGAAAGAAAAGGATTGGTCGACTATTTGGTTCTCCAACCTAATCGTCGTCCAACCGAGAGAATCTACCATATTAATTTATTAAAACCTTGGAAAGACCGGGAAGAGTCTCCCAATGTTAGTAGGTTCCTCTCCTTATTCGCTGGCGGGAACGCCCTTAACCTCGGTAAAGAGCTTACCCCCTCACAGCGGCAGGAGATTATTAAAACTGTCCATGCCATCCCTGAAGTGGTGAGCGAGACACCGGGCCGAACCAAGCTGATTGCGCACGACATAATCATGGAACCCGGGATGATCGTTCGGGAGAGACCCTACAGACTCCCCGAGGCAAAACGCGCCGAAGTGGAATTGGAGGTGCAACAGATGTTGGATATGGACATAATCGAGGAAAGTAACAGCTCTTGGTCTAGTCCAATCGTCCTCGTTTCCAAGCCTGACGGCTCATGGAGATTCTGTAATGACTTTAGAAGTCTGAATCAGATCTCCAAATTCGATGCTTATCCGATGCCCCGCATTGATGACCTTCTGGAGCGGCTGGGTGCCGCCCGATACTTGACTACCCTCGACATGACCAAAGGGTATTGGCAGATTCCTTTAACGGCATCCGCGAAAGAAAAAACAGCCTTTAGCACCCCTAGCGGGCATTGGCAGTATAAGGTTCTCCCATTTGGGCTGCACGGGGCACCGGCTACCTTTCAACGTCTGGTGGATAGAGTGTTGAAGCCCCACCAGTCCTATAGTGCCGCCTACCTCGATGACGTGGTCATCTATTCCGGCACCTGGGAGGAACACTTGTCCTCGCAACATTGGCTAACGCCGGCCTCCACATTAATCCCTGAAAATGTTTCTTTGGCTTACAGGAGGCCAAATATTTAGGGTACGTAGTGGGACGAGGACAGGTGAGACCACAATGCTCCAAAGTTAAAGACATCCTAGAATGGCCCCGTCTGAGTACCAAGAAACAGGTGCAGGCTTTCTTGGGGCTAGCTGGGTATTACCGCCGGTTCGTACCCCGTTTCTCCGAAAGAGCAGCACCCTTGACTAATTTGACAAAGAAAGGTGCTCCTCTCCACGTGGTATGGACCGATATGGCAGAACATGCATTCAGTGACTTAAAGAAGGCCCTAACGTCGGCGCCTGTATTATGGACTCCAGATTTTGGAGCTCCGTTCATTCTCCAGACCGATGCTTCGGACACAGGCTTGGGTGCCGTGTTGAGCCAAAGTATCGATGGTGTTGAACACCCCGTAATGTACCTGAGCCGGAAACTGCTGGACCGGGAGACCGGTATGCGGCGGTGGAGAGGGAAGCCCTGGCCATAAAATGGGCTGTGACTTATCTCCGGTACTACCTGTTGGGTCGCGAGTTCACTCTAGTGACTGACCACGCCGTGTTGCAGTGGATGTCCTTACATAAAGAGTCGAACCCGCGGGTCACTAGGTGGTTCTTGGACTTACAACCTTATACGGTCACTTATCGCCGTGGCGGCCTTCAGGCCAACGCCAATGCTCTCTCCCGTATCCACGACCTCTCGATTCGGTCCGCCCGTCCTGACGGTTTCGGGCAGGGGGGGGGTCATGTCACGCATGCGCGAGTAGGAGGTCGCGGACGGATCCTAAAACACATCGAAGGATGTTCGCCGGCGGGGAAAGGCGGGGTACTAACCTTGTTTCTTTGTTTTACAGACCTAAAGACACTCCGCCATAAGACCTGACCGCACTACGTTTACTTCCGCCCTCCCTCCGCCATCTTTGATGACGTCATGTCCTCCCATCATCCATCACTCCTTCCCAGCATTCCTGCACTTCCGGCTCCTCCCCTATAAAAATGGCCGTGACGCCCAGTATGGCGTCGCACATGAATTGTTTATGTCTGACCGTATTTTGTTTTGTGAAAACCTGGAGTGTCGACAATATAAGGGGCCGGAAAACCCCAAACCTTTTTGTTGTCTGCTTTTGAACTTATTACAGTATCTAAAAAGACTTTCAAGAAATTTACTGATTTTATCTTTTAAATGCAGTTTCGGGAAATCAATAGAATATGCACCAAATATGCACAATTCAACTACAGATCACAAGTATCTCATTTAGATTATCTCCGATGTACCCAGGGTGAGATCCAACTTGTAAGCAATGCCATCAAGCACCACCATCGCTAGGCCAACATTATATGGATATGGTCTCTGGCTTTTTGTAATTCAATAATGGAAATAAGAATTGATGAATGGCTTGGTTCCGGATTAAAAGAATATTACCAAATGAAATCAGAATTGCCTAGAATGAAACAATTACATTTTTGGTGGATACATATAAATATGTAGGTGTTTTTTTTATAACTTGCTTTAAAGTTATGGAGGTTGAATTCATTTCTTGAATTTGTTTTGTCAGATGGCCACTCTGAAATCCTGGATTTACTCTCTCCTGTATGGAATGTTTTCCTGATTCCCAGTCTATATGTTACACCTTTGGTTGCTATCACTTAAACACAGTGCTAAACAGATAATCCATTCTCCATCATTTGACTACAAAAGGCAATAATACTGAACTTAGAATAGAGTGGTAAGAATGCCTTATTACATCTAAATATTAGATTTTTGGGGGAAAAATCGTACAAAAAACACAAGTCATGGATACCCAAATATCAGCTGTAATGTGTGTTTGGAGATTTGTCAAATAAGCAAGATAGATATTTTGAGGTGAGGCTGCTATAGTCATTCATCATGGTGCGAGGGAATGGCGAAATGTTGCATGTTGATTAGCACATGCACTCTACTCTGTGCACATGCCGGTAATGACCCTTGTGGCTGAACGGTGGCAAAACCTGTGTTCAAGGATGAAATATTAGGACAACGACTGGTTTATCCCATTTAATTCTTATAAAAAGAAAATAAAATAAATGTGTCATTCCAGTGCAAAACAAAAATACAGGTGGTTGCCTTCTTTCTAAGGATGTCGTTGCAGGTGCTTTCCTGCTTGCAGGTTAGCTCGACTCCAGGGTTGCGTGACTTTACAGGAATGACCTTGGAAGGGGCTGAGTTAGTTGCTGTCTGAGGACGTTTTTTTTTGGAGTTGTGGAGGCAGAAACAGATGACAAGCTTAGTGACAGTGCCCCCTCTTGCTTCAGGGTGGTACTACATCTCTCAGCAGAGCCTGGAATGTGACTCACTGACGCTCATGTGTGACACCCTATAAACATACAGTACTATCCAATACCACACTACTTGCATGAAGATTTATTTTGCTCATCTGGAAGAATCCCAAACCACCTTTTATAATTATAAGGGAAAGCAATGTTCCACAGTATATTATGTTAACCTGGAAAAAAAATCAACTTCTCTTTATGAGGATCTGTTCAAAACTTGTTAAGAAGTTGAGAAGAACTCTTTAATACAATTCTAAAGTAAACATGCTGCGTCCACATAAAGAACTACTGTATATTAGATGGGGCTCTCTGTTCACTGCTGTCTTTGTCAGGTGGGCGTTCTTTCTGAATTGTTTTTGACGCTTGTGTTATTCTCATTTGTGTGACTGAGTTGTCTTTCAAATGCATTATACTGTTGGAGGGTTAAGAATGTTTGTGAAGCTAAAACTATTGGAAAGATAATGAAACTTTTAGTTTAGGTTTAGTATGGGACATTCCCAAAGCATATGGCCCATTTTCCAGGAACCTGACAACTAGTAGCGTCTTCACTCAGCTGAGCTGAGGTGAATGTGAATGATGGTCAGGGCTGAGATAAATTAGACCACAAATCAATGAGAAGCATATTTTATCTATTGATGATTTCTGTTCATTGGACTGAAAGGTCCAATTCTGAATGCTGACTCAGGTTATTTAGGGATTTGCACTTTTAAAGAAACTGGTAAAGTTCGGAGATGCTGTCTATATAGTCATCGTTCCAAAATTAAATGGTTTCCACAGCACATGCTATAATGAAGGGAAATTCGGAAACACCCCCAGATTTAAGAATAGTCTTTAACTTGCATGAAGTAAAAGAAATGTAATGACTAATATATTTATAATATATTTCAGGCACAGTTGTTCACAGGATGAAAATGTGTTGCCGGCATAAATATCTCTGAAATTCACAATGTCATATGTTACACACTGTGTGATTTAAGGATGGTGGGAATATATGATTGTCTTGTAAATCTGCAATCGACACTAACAGCACTAGCATTTTCAAATTTCTCCCATGTTGGCACCATATTTTGATTGAGTGATAACCCACTTGTTCTCCCCGTGTCTCTGTGGGTTTCCTCCGAGCGCTCCGGTTTCCTCCCACAGTCCAAAGACATGCAGGTTAGGTGCATTGGAGATTCTAAATTATCCGTAGTGTGTGCTTGGTGTGTGGGTGTGGGTTTGTGTGAGCCCTGCGGTGGGCAGACGCCCTGCCCAGGGTTTGTTTCCTGCCTTGCGCCCTGTGTTGGCTCCAGCAGACCCCCGTGACCCTGTAGTTAGGATATAGCGGTTTGGATGATGGATGGATGGATGATAATCCACTGGATTTCTTGTTAGATAGCAATTAAAGGTGACTGGTGCACAGAGTGAAGCAGGGTGGAGATAGGACAGGACTTCCCATTGTTAACCACCCCAATGCAGTTTCATTTCTTTTTGGTTTGTTCCAGATTTGCATCATACATGTATTCACATCCAGTAGTAGAGCTGACAATTACACAGCCTTAAATCTGAAGAACTGATGCAAAGTAGTCATCTTTAAATGGCAAGGCACACAACAATAAATAGAAAACAATGTGCAAAAGCTAGAAAATTAAAATGAGAAAACCGAACATCTCAGATTGAATATAAATATTACATTTAAAAAAATATAGTATGGGAGAAATGGGACCTGCACCTGGCTTCAAACACTGAAAATCAAGAACAATTTTGTAATTTTAAGAATATCAAAAATCAAAAGTAATCTCCTAAGAATAGAAATGTGAACCAAAGTGAAGGAGTGCTTTTCAAGAAATTCCATAAATGTAACATTAAATGTGCAAAAGTGTCTTCAGGGTGCAAATGTTACGTTTCCCTAAAACTCAGAGCATTATTTTTTTATTCAATCCATCCATCCATCCATTTTCTAATCTGCTTGTCCAGTTGGTGGAGTGATGGCTCTGAGGCTAGGGATCTGCACTGGCAATCGGAAGGCTGCCGGTTCAAATCCCATAAAATGCCAAAGTGGACTCTGCTCTGTTGGGCCCTTGAGCAAGGCCCTGCAATTGCTCCATCCTGGGTATGACGTTAATCTGCATCCATCCCTGCAATGGTGGCCCTCCAACCTGCAGGGAAAACTTGGGGGTTGGTGGAAGAATTGGCACTCCAGTCACCATAAAAAAAACTCCCACTGTTCCACTCTATGTGTACTAGCGTGGTGCTGATGTTTCACCCGTTGCATGGCTGCACTCAGGTCCTAATCTGGATCCTGAGTTGGTGTGTCATGTGGTGGGTCCGTCAATGCGCTGTATCAGTGCGTCCTCCTCCTCCTTGTCCAGTTCAGGGTTGTGAGGTTCAGAGCATTGGGCACAACACAGGAAGGAGCCCTGGACAGAGTGCCAGTCTTATCAGAGACACACTCGTAGTCACCCATATTCTTTACCTCTTTTTTTTTTCAGTGAAGAAGTAGCTGCCCTTTCAGCAGAGAGAATCTGACATTCTATTTTAAGTCAAGAAGCCAATAGTTTCATCATTTCTGAGAACTCATTTTGAAAGACCATAAAAGGGGAAGCAAGTTCTCAATATATTTCAGCACCACAACAAATATATTTATATTATAATATGATTTAATGAATTAATATAAGAAAAAAACAGCTTTCCGTACTGTTTAACTAAATGTATTTTAAAGCATGCAATAAATGACCTCACACAGGGTGGAACGTTCAGCTAGATTTAAAGAAATGGGTAGTGCGTTGTTTTCATGCTGCAGATAATTAAATAAAGCTTATTACTAATTTAAAAGGGTTTTAAGTCTTGGAATTATATCCAGTATCTGCAGAGTGTACCTGGAGAGTAATGAGATAAATAAAAAATGGTACAAGATGGCATTTTATTTTTCCTTATTGTATTAACATGGTAACTTAATGACGTATTTGTATTTGTGAAGCGGGTGACCATGTGAGTAACTCATAATAAGGGAACAAATAAGCATGCTGGAAATGTGGGCCAAGATGTGAATATACCAATGAGTGGTGTGCCATGTTTTCCATATGAAGAATATTAGCAGCAACATGACCTCCCCTGATCAAAACATTGGTCACTGCACTTAAAAGCAAAGACCACTCATGAAGCAAGGTCTGAACTCCTACATAAATGTCATGTAACGCTCGCTGCAGCATTTTTCGGACAACCTTTTCATGACAAACCAAATTAACATCTGCAAATACACATTAAAGGTATCTTAAAGTAAGCTTTAGTCAAGATAAACTTTAGCAGGGCCATCTTAACATATGGCACAATGGGCACTGGCATAGGGGCCCACGATGTTTTGGATGCCTATGTATGTTTCTGTTTTGCTATCAAAACAGGGGCCCCAGCGCATTACTTTGCCCCGGGGCCTATGATGCTGTTAAGACAGCCCTGTATGTTAGTGGTTTGAAGTACTGGGCAAATATTTCAAACACAATTGACAATTTCTTTAATGATAAACCTCTTCAGCTTTTGAATGGTGCACCTTGAAATGGCCGGGATTTTTTGAGATACCTTGAAGTGTTTTTGAGCTATTATTATTACTGTTGGGGTCATGTATGTAAGTATATATAAAAATATTATAATTCTGGTTACTTTATTTTCTGCCCACTTATAGCTTTTTGAGGTTAAGAATATATACTTTCAATTATACATTATGAATATGTAGTGAAATATAAGACGGTGGTGGCTGGAAAATCTTGTAGCAACATCAGACACAAGGGGGCATCCCACCATTATAGGGCTCAGAAACGCACCCACCCACATTCACACAGATTGGGCCAACTTATCTAACCTGCTTTTATTTTGGATGTGAGAGAAAATGCATGAACACAACAAGAAAGTGCAAGCATCACAATGACAGTATGGGGCTTGTAGCCCACTACTCAGCCCAGAACGAATTCAGAAGCTCCTGATTAGTTGCAGCTGACTGCAGGTTCTAAAAGTTATTGATTTCAAATTGATTTTTATATTGCTGTTTCTATAATTATTTTACATTTAGCAATGAATCAAAAACATTGTTCTATATATACACTCACACCACTCAGAGCGTTAGTAGGCTCCACTAGCTTTTCAGGGTTACACTTCTGTACTCCAACTCCCAAGCACCCCTGTGGGTGTCCCGACTGGGCTGCCAATGAGGACCACTGCTACTTGCTGTATCGGGGATGGAACCTCTCTCAACTCCCCACTTCCGCTGGTCCAGGCAACATATTAGTCAAGTCAGGCAAAAAGTTATTTCTTCATCCCACCAGCCAACCTGTCTCTCCTTCTTTTTTGGCCTCCCGTCCAGGTAAGAAGCTGTCCTCCTCTGTTCTCTTCCTACAATATTGTGATGCCCGGGTGCATACAGCCGCCCTAACCTCAACACAGACAGGCAGGACACAGGTATAGTCCACACAGCAAATGGTTTTAATTTCCACTGGGAAGCGCTTTCCTTTGCTCTCCAGACTCACACAGAATAGAAAAGCACTAAAGCACTAATCACCAACAGAGTCCCTTCGCTTTTAGTCCTCCACAGCAGGCTTTGTCCTCTTCCTCCCCACTCTTGCCACTGACTCCTGGTGACTGGCCTGTTTTTAGGGGGTCCAGGTGCCCAACAAGCTTCTTTCAGCAGCACTTCCAGGTGTGGCGAAAGTGCTGCCAAATCGGGCCCTGCAAACGTCCAGGCCACCCTTGGCGATGGCCACTGGCCCCAGCAGATTTGAGCTTCCATGCTCATAACCCGTGGCCCCGCAGGAAGCCAAAGGGGCTGCCCTCTGTCAGTCAGGTCCTTCCATGGTCAGGATGATCCACCACAATATACATATATATATATGTATGTATATATACAGTTGTGCTTGAAAGTTTGTGAACCCTTTGGAATTTTCTACATTTCTGCATAAATATGACCTAAAACATCATCAGATTTTCACTCAAGTCCTAAAAGCAGATAAAGAGAAACCAGTTAAACAAATGAGACAAAAATATTATACTTGGTCATTTATTTCACACAAAAACAGAAGAGAGAGTAGAGGTTAGTACAGATTTTAGAGCCACCATGAATAGTTATTATAATGAATTGAATATACAGAGTATCAGGATTAAATGAAGGTGAAGTTACCAGAAAGCCATGTTAAAGTAATGTGTTTTTAGCAGTTTTTTAAAGTGCTTCACAGTATTAACCTGGCAAATTCTTATTGGCAGGCTATTCCAGATTTTAGGTGCATAACAGCAGAAGGCCGCCTCACCACTTCTTTTAAGTTTTGCTCTTGGAATTCTAAGCAGACACTCATTTGAGGATCTAAGGTTACGATTTGGAATTCTGATATATAATTAAAATAAAAATTTTATAATTATTAAATTACAACATAAATTATTATTTAAGGCTTTGTAAACCATAAGCAATATTTTAAAGTCAATTCTGAATGACACAGGTAACCAGTGTAGTGACATCAATATGGGAGAAATGTGCTCAGATTTTCTTTTCCTAGTTAGGATTCTAGCAGCTGCATTCTGCACTAGTTGCAAACGATTTATGTCTTTTTGGGTAGTCCTGAGAGGAGTGCGTTACAGTAATCTAGTCGACTGAAAACAAATGCGTGAACTAATTTCTCAGCATCTTCAATGATATAAGAGGTCTAACTTTTGCTTTGTTTTATTTATGAAAAAAAGATATTTATGCTGTGAAAAAGATGTCTCAATCACCAATGACTGACTAGAAATCATTTTTAGAATATCAATATAAAACTGAAATGACATTCAAAATAAACAATTACCATTTCATTAGTGTGTCTAATGAGGTGATGCCTACAACAACCTTGAATTTTGTAGTCATGAAGGCAAAATAAAATCAACAGAAATAATAAGATTATCTGAGAAAATTTACTTAAAGCTTTTGAAATATTCTTTGAAGATGATTGACAAAAGACAATCTCTCATGGTTCAATGAAAAATTAGTAATTGGTCCAAGATTCATTATACCCTTATTTATATGCAGTTATGTAAAAAATGTATTTATTTTTGAAAACATGTAAAGTAATTAGGTAAGTTCAAGTTATGTAAAAAAATATATATTTTTGAAACCATGTAAAGCAATTAGGTAAGTTCAAAATACAGAATATATTATTTCATTTCTTTTTTCTAATACTTCACATTTCAAAATTTCAGTACAGTAGTAATAATAAGGCCTAATTACACTTTTATATTATCTGGGTATTCCCATTTATGTTTGATTATCTTAACTACTGGATTGACTGAATCAGCCTTGTAGTACCAGTAGTAATGTCACACATTATCATAGTGAGGCCTGTGTCTTTTTTTTCTGTGAAATGTATGTTGTAGAAGGGATTGCTGCAATTATCCCTCCAGTACATTATCCAACCCGCTATATCCTAACTACAGGGTCACGGGGGTCTGCTGGAGCCAATTCCAGCCAACACAGGGTGCAAGGCAGGAAACAAACCCCGGGCAGGGCACCAGCCCACCGCAGGGCGCACACACTAGGGACAATTTAGGATCGCCAATGCACCTAACCTGCATGTCTTTGGACTGTGGGAGGAAACAGGAGCACCCTGAAGAAACCCACACAGACACGGGGAGAACATGCAAACTCCACACAAGGAGGACCCGGGAAGCGAACCCAGGTCTCCTAACTGCAAGGCAGCAGCACTACCCACTGCGCCACCGTGCCACCCTACTGCAATTATAGATTCCCCAAATCATAATTTAATCAGAACTATTAATTTTCATCTTAAATAATTAGTGTGTAAGTAATAATTTCATATTTTGATTTACAGGAAATCATGTGTGTAACAGAAAAATTGAATCAAAAGGGAATTAGTGCAGTTAGTCCTCCTCCACGTTGCATTGGTAAACCCAAGTTAGTAACTAGAATCAAGTGGTAAACATGCAGAACCAAATTAAACAGTCCACAAGAAAAATAATGAATATAAAGAATTGCAGGTCTCACTTGCTGCATCTCAGGAAAGTGTACATGCCTCTGAATATGAAGAATACAGAACTGAAATGGCATTCATAGGAGAGTTGTCACAAAGAAGCCTCTGCTGTTAAAAACGAACCGAACTGTCCACCTGTCCACCCATGTCTTTATTATTAATTGGAACTTAGATAAAGATTTTATAAATTGAATGTTTTGCTTTAAGGTTCACGATTGTGACAAAAGACAATGAGGCAGCTAATCTATCTATCTACATTAATAAAATGCTAAGTTCTGTCCATCTGTCACACGATTAGTCGTGAACTACTGGAGCTAGAACAGAGGTCTCCAGCCTTTTTTCCTCTGAGAGCTACTTTTACAAAATGAAAATTGCCGAGAGCTACTCCAGTTTTCTAAAGTTTATTCTCATAGCTTATTTCAACCCAAACAAACTGAATAAGCTTGTTTTGCCTGAACATTTACAAAATGTTGGTGTCCACAACTCACATTTTGCATTAAAACATCACAAAAATATATTTAGTTCACCTGCAAGTGCATTTTGTATGTCTGTATGTATTTTCTAGTGTATCTCACACTATGGAATTAAAACATGAATGCTTTTAAAACAAAACAATGCAATTACATATACACAGTGTGATACAGTATATGGCTGGCCGGTCATCCCAGCCAGTACCCCCAGGCCGCCAGATGGAGCCCTTCCTACAGCATGGAGGTGGCCCGAATTTCAGCAAGGCATCATGGACAGTGGAGTTTTCCTGTACAGCCCTGCTGGATAATGTTGGGGCCGCCAGGGGACGCTGCATGGAGACCCAGAGACTTGTATTTTCCCTACAGCCCGGAAGTACATCCCAGTCACATGGACAGAAGAAATGATGTACTTCCGGGCTGAAGAAAAAAAGGAGTTTTCATCTGACCCGGAAGTGTTGCCAGTCACATGGACAGTGAGAAGAGAAACATTTCTGGGTCAAGGACTTTAAAAGACTAAGAGAAACACCAGGGGATTGAGCTGAGTCGGGTGGCAGGGTGACAATGCGTCTGGGAGAGGAGGATTGATTATTGTTTATTGTACTGATTATTAGTGATTTATATGAGTATTGTGGAGTGGAGGATGCTTTGTGCACTTTATTTTTGGAATAAAACTAATTATTGGACTTTCATCTGGTGTCTGGCATCTGATCTGAGGGTTCAAGGGGACGACAGTGCCCCCTATCTGTCTAAACAGATATGACTTATTCATTTGTCATTTTGTTCCATGTCACTGTTTCACTTTATTCACAGGTCCAGTTGCATGCGTGATGTGTTTTTTAGTTAGTGAGATGACTGGCACTGCATGGAGTCAACAAGAGAGGTGTATGGTGGAGTGTAGCCACTTAGGTTCACTCTTATGGAGTCATTTAAAAGTTCATCTGTCAGTCTTGTTCTGGACTTTGATTTCATTACATTCATGTAAGAAAAGGCAGACTCACAGAGGTATGTAGACCCAAACAAAGCAGACATTTTCAGAGCTGCTTGGTGAAGATTCTTATAGTTATCTGTCCCTACTAAGCTCCAGAATTGCTGAGAATGCTGTTGAGGCTTTAACTGCACATTATTTTGAAGGCTTACTACTATTATCCAACCCCGCTATATCCTAACACAGGAGCCAATCCCAGCCAGCACAGGACGCAAAGCAGGAACAAATCCTGGGCAGGGCGCCAACCCACCGCAGTGTACAGTATATAATATATAAAATCCAATATCTGTCTGTCTGTATGTCTGTCCGCTTTTCACGAGAGAACTACTTAACGGATTTAGATCAGGTTTTTTTCTATAATTTGCTAGAACATTCCGCATGATTTTGCAACTTCTCTCATTTTGCTGTGTATTATAGTTCACTTGTGGTACAGATTTATCTGTGTGAATCTGAGACAAAGGCAGTGGGCCGAGGAGAGGGGCCTTCCTCACTCACTTGCCAACTTCAGGGTATGTTCCTTAACTCCGCTTAGCTAGCAAACGATATAACAATTGAATTCAACTTTGTTTTATATTTACAGTGGTGTGAAAAACTATTTGCCCCCTTCCTGATTTCTTATTCTTTTGCATGTTTGTCACACAAAATGTTTCTGATCATCAAACACATTTAACCATTAGTCAAATATAACACAAGTAAACACAAAATGCAGTTTTTAAATGATGGTTTTTATTATTTAGGAGAAAAAAATCCAAACCTACATGGCCCTGTGTGAAAAAGTAATTGCCCCCTGAACCTAATAACTGGTTGGGCCATCCTTAGCAGCAATAACTGCAATCAAGCGTTTGCGATAACTTGCAATGAGTCTTTTACAGCTCTGGAGGAATTGTGGCCCACTCATCTTTGCAGAATTGTTGTAATTCAACTTTATTTGAGGGTTTTCTAGCATGAACCGCCTTTTTAAGGTCATGCCATAGCATCTCAATTGGATTCAGGTCAGGACTTTGACTAGGCCACTCCAAAGTCTTCATTTTGTTTTTCTTCAGCCATTCAGAGGTGTGTTTTGGGTCATTGTCCTGTTGCAGCACCCAAGATCGCTTCAGCTTGAGTTGACGAACAGATGGCCAGACATTCTCCTTCAGGATTTTTTGGTAGACAGTAGAATTCATGGTTCCATCTATCACAGCAAGCCTTCCAGGTCCTGAAGCAGCAAAACAACCCCAGACCATCACACTACCACCACCATATTTTACTGTTGGTATGATGTTCTTTTTCTGAAATACTGTGTTCCTTTTACGCCAGATGTAACAGGACATTTGCCTTCCAAAAAGTTCAACTTTTGTCTCATCAGTCCACAAGGTATTTTCCCAAAAGTCTTGGCAATCATTGAGATGTTTCTTAGCAAAATTGAGACGAGCCCTAATGTTCTTTTTGATTAACAGTGGTTTGCGTCTTGGAAATCTGCCATGCAGGCCGTTTTTGCCCAGTCTCTTTCTTATGGTGGAGTCGTGAACACTGACCTTAATTTAGGCAAGTGAGGCCTGCAGTTCTTTAGACGTTGTCCTGGGGTCTTTTGTGACCTCTCGGATGAGTCGTCTCTGCGCTCTTGGGGTAATTTTGGTCGGCCGGCCACTCCTGGGAAGGTTCACCACTGTTCCATGTTTTTGCCAATTGTGGATAATGGCTCTCACTGTGGTTCGCTGGAGTCCCAAAGCTTTAGAAATGGCTTTATAACCATTACCAGACTGATAGATCTCAATTACTTCTGTTCTCATTTGTTCCTGAATTTCTTTGGATCTTGGCATGATGTCTAGCTTTTGAGGTGCTTTTGGTCTACTTCTCTGTGTCAGGCAGCTCCTATTTAAGTGATTTCTTGATTGAAACAGGTGTGGCAGTAATCAGGCCTGGGGTGGCTACGAAATTGAACTCGGGTGTGATACACCACAGTTAGGCTATTTTTTAACAAGGGGCAATTACTTTTTCACACAGGGCCATGTAGGTTTGGATTTTTTTCTCTCCCTAAATAATAAAAACCATCATTTAAAAACTGCATTTTGTGTTTACTTGTGTTATATTTGACCAATGGTTGAATGTGTTTGATGATCAGAAACATTTTGTGTGACAAACATGCAAAAGGGGGCAAATAGTTTTTCACACCACTGTAAATTAAAGTGTTACATAGGTCTTGATGAGTTTGAGTCCTGATATTCTCTTAAGTGTATACCACATTGAAAAGATAGATTGCAATTCAGATTGTGGATCGTGATATGATTTTTTGGAAAGATCACCCACCCCTAATTTGACTAACAAAGTTTTCAAATTTACGTAGGATTCACTAACCCTTTGGCGAGCTACTTGGAAAGGGGTTGCGAGCTACCGGTAGCTTGTGAGCAACATGTTGGAGACCCCTGAGCTAGAACCTTGATCTTGGTCTTTATCGAAAGCATATGACCTGATATGTACTGGTATTGCAAAAAAAAAAAAAATTGATGTGGCTGCAAACTCAGAAATTTTAACTTCCCCCTGTGGCTTTCTTTGGGAAAATGATAAGCAAACTGATCAAGATGGTGACATGGCAGAAAGAAAAAGAAGAAACCGTGACATCTGATGAGTATGATAGGAAGAAGATAGACTGCTCCTACGCTTCAAGCACATGCAGCACAGTAACCATCTATTACAGCAAAGGCAGTGAGCTAGATATGGTGACAGTCCATTGCATGGTATCCATTGCAGGACACACCTTTACAGTCCAATTCACAGTCAGCAGTTAATCTGTATAAAGAAAAGCTAAAAGACCTAAAAGGAATGTGCAGTGCAGACTCCACAGAGGCAGTGCCTGGCCCAGATTCGAACCAGCCCAAAAATGGTAAGGGGGGGTATTTGTAATTCCACGGGGTGGGCTGGGAGGCATGGTGTGATAACGTCTTAAAAATTCAACATGTAACAGTATACCTGACAGCAGGCCTGGTGTAATACGAGTGTGAAGCGAGAAACAATTAGCAATAGAAAGAAACCTTTTCCACTAGTGAATGTAACAACCACAGTTCTTTTCACGAGGCTGGAGGCAAGATATATTTTTTGCTGCCCATTTGCCCAAACACCCACATTGCCTTCTTAGACACGAGATGATACAACATACAGTACATATTCCTGTACAATCTTTGTGCAACAGTGCACTCATGGAACGTTAGGCAAAAACAAATAAATAAGTTTTTGAAAAATGTAATATAAAAAATTATTGGCTTCAAAAAATAAAACACACGAAAATGGTATTAAAAACAATAACATGTACTGTATAAGACAAAATTGAATGTGAAACGAAACTTGGCAGTATCTTGAGGCAAGGATGAGCAGCCCTTTTAAGGACAGAGAGCCACCTTATAGAACCACGGAATGTGCAAAAGAATCCACTTCTGGAACTCTGTCCTAGCACCACCAATATATTGCAATGCCGCACTGGGTAAAATTATTTTGTGCCACCGTATACTGCAATATTGTGTATGGATAATATGACAATAATGCCACTTGACAAAGTAAAATTAAATGATCAACAAGGCAACACAATTGAAACAGTATACTTTGAATACAGTGCTAAAGATTTAATATAAGCATGTCTTAAATGGGCTTATATTAAAAATTGCGTTAAAACGCGAGCTAAATGTCGAGCTCTGTTGTTCATCAGTCTTTATAGTTGCAATTTTATCATCGTGAATTTTCTCTAGCACCAATATTTCTCAAGACAATTTGCAACGACTGTTATCTTTTCAACTGAATGTGTATGTAATTCTTTGTGTATAAACCAGTGGTGTCGTTTTGGGCTTCCGGAGGCTTAGCCCCTGTTCTCCGAGAGCCTCCCCTAACCCCGTCCCATGAGCTCAAGCGTCCAGCCCTGTTCTCTGAGAGCCCAACCCCATCTTCCTCTGTTCTGCGTTGTGATATGCATGGATATTCCAAGGGGGAATCCCCCCCCTCGCTTTTCCAATTAATATACTTGTACAGCTAACGGGATTATCAGGGTGGATGTTGGGGTCCCAATAAGTGCTAAAACTAGCGATACCCCTAGTTCGCACTTAATTCTTTTTTTCGCAATGTTTAAAAAAAAGTTTCATGACAAAGCCGACCTTTCCAAAGTGCAACATGAAATGATTGATTCGACACTTCACTTCCACGGTCCGTCAAGCTCCACAGAGCAGGTGGGTGGGAAGGTTTGACATTACATTTGGAGGGCTTAGCCCGGCTAAATGACATCCTGAAGCCGAGCCCGAGTCGAGGCCTGAAATATGCTGAAAGGCGGTGCCAATGCTGAAAGGCGGTGCCAAACACCGGTGTGGCATCAGTGAAAATAACTACAGAACCAATAAGCGGTATAAACAGATATAGAAAAGGTAATAAAAAGACGGGCCCCTGTGTTGCAGTTTAGTAAACAACTTCATCTACTGCGCGCTTATAAAATTATATTATTATAAGGTGCACTGAGCTGTTTCTGTATGTGATTTGCTGAATCACAAGATGTAAAAATGTGTTAATAATCAAATAAAGAAAAATTACAACTCCACAGAGCCATCACGGCATCACGACTTATGACTGTCACGAGCAAAACGGCGGTACGGGAACTAGCCATTGCGTCACGTGAGCTAGATGTCATCGTCTGTGTAAGTCACGTGAGTGCCTCCCTGAGTCACGTGCTGCCTCTTCCTGCGGCTGCAGCCGGGGGTTTCTGGCCTCACGTAATTAGTAGCTGGGCATCTCGCATCGGTAACATTTACTCGTTGAAAAAAAAGGGGAAAAAAAAGAGAGAATTAAAACAATCAGTCCATCATGTCTATTTTTCCAGAACTTTATTTCAATGTAGATAATGGCTACCTGGAAGGGCTGGTCCGGGGCTTCAAAGCTGGAATCCTGACGCAAGAAGATTATCTTAACCTAGTGCAGTGCGAGACGTTGGAGGGTGAGTACCGTGTATGTTACATACTTGAAGCAGGGGATATAGAGGCCTTGGGAAATAAATGCATGGAGAAGATCATCTGAACCTTATTTTTTCACGAAAAAGCTTTTTCTTATGTTGATAAAATAGCCGTCGAATTGGCAGAATGGAAGCATCTGTACCATGATGAAACTGTTGCTGAATATGTTTGAGGCCTGACAGAGCATCTGCTTTATCCACTTGGTTTAATATCGGTTTTATTTGTTAACCTAAACATTTGAATATTATAATATTATCGGTACGTTAGGGACAAGGCTGGACAAGAAAAGTAAGCATAATTTTGACTGAGGGTGTGCACATATTTTACGTGCTCAATATGTATGTGAAGAAAATGTGTGAATTCTGACACTTTACCGTAATTGATTTGCAGATATTTGTGGAGCATAGGGCAAGTCTTTCCGATTCCTTATGTACAGTTCAGCTAACCATCACTTCATGTCGGATTTCGCTTTTGTGTGGTTTTTGGTATCTGTAGCCCACATCATGGACAACTCGATGGTAAAACTGATATTTCCAAATTATTTTAATACCTTTTGCCGACTTGTGCACGGTTATTCCTTGACTTTCGCCCGTAACTGTATAGTTCGCGTGAGACACTTGCATTCCTAAAATTGGGGTTTGCCGGTTCAGTGAAAGTTATCTTTCCATACAATGAAAAAATGTATGGACCAGTGTGTCACGGTACGGTTAATATGAAGGGTGTTCAAGATGTGAACGCTTTCTTTCACATGTTATTAGAGGCGGACCTTCTGCCTTTGGTGGCCAGTCATCTATTTTTTCCTTTTGTAGTATTACTCTGTAACTTCATTTTTTCGGCCCCAGTTCTTTTTGCTGACATCTGAGTGCTTGCTTGTGCTGTTTCTGTATTAAGGAAGTGAATATGTTGTGAATTCTACTTGGACACATTAAGAGGATGATTGAGATGTTAGCTCAAAACTCTGCTTCACGAGTCCTTACACATACCAGCAGCAGCAAACACATTTCAATCCAGCTCCAACTTCTCTGGCTATGTGTTATAGAATTGAATATCAAGTTTTATTCCTAACCTAAAAAGCTTTAAATTTCCTTGCATCAAACTGCAGCAGCAACCAACTCCATCTCTATGGTCCTGTTCGCCCACTAAGGTCCAGCAATTCTGGCAATCTTGTTGTGTCCCAGACTATACTGTACTCTATGGGAGATCAGAGCCTTCAAATCAATTGCGCCCAAACTTTGTCCGACCTACCTTAATTAATGATATCCGCCGACTCGATTCATTCTTTTAGAAACAACTTAAAACACATTTACTGTGGTGGGCTGGTGCCCTGCCCAGGGTTTGTTTGTTGCCTTGCGCCCTGTGTTGGCTGGGATTGGCTCCAGCATACCCCCGTGATCCTGTAGTTAGGATATAGCGGGTTGGATGATGGATGGATGGATGGATTAAAACACATTTATTTATACCTTTGCGTAAATTAATAGTTAATGGAAATATGTTAAATACTATTAATAAGCTCTTTTTTATGCACCCATAAACATTCATACACAGTGGTAGAGTTGCACAACATAATGCTGCCTCTGTAATCTTTTCCCTACCACAGTATGTACAGAGGTTTTACATTCTTCCTGTTTCCATTTGGCTTTTCATTGGGTACTTGGTATCCATCTGCATTGTGAAGGCTTGCATGACCTACTTATCAGCGTCTTTGCCCAGGTGAACATGTAAGTAAACATGCAGTGCAGTGGAATGACAGCTTAGTTATGGATTTTTAATTTTTTTTTCCTTGTACCTGATTTTTCCATTATGCACTACAAATTATGCTGTGTTGTATCCAACAGGAAGCAAGGGAATGTGTTCTTTTTATAAATTCAGCTCATACTTGAACCTGTACACAGTCCTTTCAGTAACCTTGGTGGGAATATTAAGACAACAGAGATATGGTACAAAAGAAAAGATACATTTAACCTGCTTTAAAATGCAGCTTTCACTCCTTATGTATATTGCAATATAATAATTTCATATATAAGGACACACACACAGTCCTCAAAGAAGTGCCTTTCACAAAACCCATCTCTATGAGTCTATGCTGGCACAACTCTTTTCCTGCAAAACATGTACAGTGGGCGCTGTTTTCTGGGACTAATGTTACAGAGGAAGTCCACACCTCCAGTTTTTTGGTTGTGTATGGCAGTCTGTCACGCTTGGTATGAATGATGTTACATCACTCGAGCTAGATGTCACCGTCTGCGTAAATCAAATCCAAGTTGATGGGGCTGCTGTCTTTGAGGCGTCTTGACAAGCCTTATATGCCACACTTTCCACTGACCAGTACTAATGGATTAGGGTCCCATTTAGCACATTCAGTAAGCTATATGCAGAAGCTACTGACCAATGCTATGTATAGGGTGGTGCAGAGCTAATTATGTAATTTTCATTACGCTATAACTTATTAAGTTTATTACATAGAAAATCACCCAAAAAATCCCAGACCATCGAGAAGTTTGCAAACTGATGACATGAAGAATCGTCTTTGCGCCGAACTGGAATCGTCCCCACATAAATCAGTCATCCAGACGATCTGGATCTGGACCACCCTGTATAGATTAGATGCTCTAAGGCCATTCTGCCTTCTGTCAGATTGGAAGAGTGCAATTGTTTCAAGTCATTAACCTTAATTTACAGCCCATAGTTTGTTACAGTCTCCTGGAAAGATTATTTCTTTTTTCTTTAGTTAAACACTTATGTCTGCCTAACATAAGTATTTAAAACAAAAACCATGCTCACAATAGCGCACATATTGCATAGTGTTTTTTGAACTCTGTTTATGGATGGACGGATGAATGAATGAATGAACCTGCAAAGATGAATAAGTATGGGGTGGCTGGGTTTCAGTTTATACTTTGCTCTCTCCCTTATCCAAATCCTGCTAACGTAGGTTCAGATCCATGCAACCCTAGACTTTTTCATCTTCTTTTTAAAGAGGTTGAAAAATTTAAATACCATAAATATGACCTGCTGGTGAGCTCTGTAAGCACTCAGTTTTAGTGATTAGAATATTAGAACGTTGAAGCATATGGCTGCCTGCTCAGTCCTGACCTTCATCTCGGTGAATGACCCCCAAGAAAGTAATTTTTATATTAAAAAAAATGGAGTGTAGTTTGGTCTCAGATCTGCTCCTGTGTAAAGGTTACAACCAAATAAACTGTTAATCATAGTAATTGGTCAGTAATATACCCCAACCCTTCTCCTTTGCTACTGTGATGCTTCTGGTTGACAAGATGAAGCTCTTCACACCATGGTTAACATCTCCCAGCCAGCTGTGTCAATTTCAGCATTTAAAGATGTTGGGAAAATTTCATGCATTGTCCTGAATTTTGAGTCTTGACAATGTGTTCTCCAGCCATTTGATCATGTGGGCATCTGGAACCTTTTGAAAACTCGGAGAAATGAAAACTGGCCATTTAAATAAACCATATATTTATTTATATCATTTATTAATGTTGACTGTTTAAAAGTTACATATCAAACAGTGAATGTTTCTGTGATAAAATGAAAGTAGCTTTTTATTTGTTTATATTTTAAGCTCATAAGAAAGAATATCTGACTCCAGGGAATGAATAGCTTGTTTAAGTGTATACTGCTTAATTTGCTGGCTACGGTTAGTTTTTTCTTGCTGAACTGTTTTTCTGGTTTTCCAGTAGCACAGTTTGTTGAACGACTGTAGCTTTAAACTTGTAAGTAATGGCCAGGGGTGAAATTTGCATAGCTGTTTACTTCTATAGTAAGTGTCAGGTACAACAGTTTGTTTTTTTTTTTTTGTTTTTCTTCTTTTACAACAACTTTCTGCATGTAAATGAATTACTGGAACAGATGTAGCAAGTTTGGGCAAAGGTTTTCTGTCAGATAAAATAAAAATATAATCTACAGGTAGATCTTTTTTTTTGCCTAATTGAGATGGTCTCCTATTATTCTTCCATGTATGTAAATTAGCTCACTGTTCTATTAATAAATCATTTGACAATCAATTTTCCAACTTGCCTTGATTAGAAATATACCAGTTTAATTAGTTTCAGATAATTTAACTTTGATTTATTGGCTTACATATGCAAAAATACAAAATAACCCTAAATAGCCATTTATTGAAGTATAGTATCTTTAGTAATTGCTTTTCTTTACAACATGCATTAGCTTTTTTACTGCAATGTATAGCATTTAATGGTACTTATAGAAGATATGTATGCTTTATATATACCAGTCAAAAGTTTTAGAACACCCCAATTTTTCCAGCTTTTACTTAAATATAAGCAGTTCACGCTTAGAAAACAATATGAAATGGTACAAAAGTAAGCAGTAAACTGAAAAAATAATGTAATTTTCAGAGTTATACAAAAGGCATTTTTTCAGGGAACAAGTAATGGGTTGATGGAAACAATTCCTACAGGTGTCCCAAATTTTGTTGATTACTAAAAATATTTTGTCTGTATGATAGCCGTGTTGGAACAAACTGTTTCTACACCTCCCAGGGTTTGAAATTCTCCACAAGTTTCAGGTATCCAGCACAAATAATTAATATCCATAAGTAATTTTTAATGTGAGAATTTCCTGCACATATTTATTTGGTAAGCAATGTTTCTTGGTTTTTGAAAGAATATTTAGGTCTTTTAAAATTACCATTTTATAACTGTGCCTAATTTCTTATAAATTATTACTATTTTTTTATTGTGTAAGTTTTGTTACGCTCACATGCATATGATGTTAGCCATCTGTTGCACTGGAGCATGCAGCTGAGAAGCTGCACAGCAGGAATTGAAGATGGTGCATGGTGCCCTTTGTTTAAACTTTGGTTTCAAGAAATTTTGACTAAATTTTGTTAAATTGAAGGCAAAATACAGACTGAAGTATTTACTTGTGTTAAAATCAAAACAGAAATTGACTTGGATTGTTAATTGAATTCATAATCTGTTTCACTCCTTTTAATTTGACTAACTGACCACTGGAAATTTGAAGCTTCATTGAGATGCGTAATCATTATTTCTTTGAAATGTTTATGATGGGCTAGCAGCCTTTCACCCATAATATGAAAAGTAAATTCAGTGACCCATATGAACAAATAAGAAAAAATGCTTAAAGACAAAGGTACAGGAAAGGGGTCCTAAGGGAGTAATGTCACCCATTTTGGTTGGGTTAATAATTGAGTAATATTAGTATATGTGGACTTCTGCACAAACTAAGGTAAAGCCCAGAGCTCTGCAGGCTACATGAATGAGAATTTTATTAACTTGTATGAAAAAATATTTGCTGTTCGCTTTTCAGAAAAATATTCCTGCCTCAAGACTGGCCAATTGTGTTGTCTTGCTAGCTGCACACACCACCTTGCGTGAGCTTACTTGTCTCTAGTAAACAGTGGCTCTTGACATGGCATTTGTGGAAGCAGGATGGGTACAATGTGAGCTGTTGGAACGTTAAGCCATTTGTTGTGGTAGTGACAGTTCTATAGAACTGGTCAGTGACTGCGTTATACAGTAGATTGGGATGATGAAGTATGTAATAGTGCCCTGAAAATAGTGCCAAACTGCCAAAAAACTAAGCCTGCTGTATTCTTCTTTCGCCTGCTCCCATTAGGGGTTGCCACAATGGATCATTTTGTTCCAAATCTTTCTGTCCTCTACATCTTGCTCTGTCAAACCCATCTCACCTGCATGTCCTCTCACACCACATACATAAACCTTCTCTTAGGCCTTCCTCCTTTTCTCTTCCCTGGCAGCTCTATCTTTAGCATCCTTTTTCCAATATACCCAGCATCTCTCCTCTCTCTCTGACTTTGTCTCCAAACCGTTCAACCTGAGCCAACCCTCTAATGTACTCATTTCTAATCCTGTCACTTGAGCTCTGTTTCCTGCTTTCTGGACAGTGCTAATTTATTAACTTATTTAATTTAAAAAAGTAAAATGGTGGCCATTGCTGCAGTTGGGCTAGACATGGAAACTCATTCCTCATGCATGTAATGTGTGTAGGTCAGGGATGCCCAATGCGTCGATCGCGAACGACCAGTAGATCGCGTTGCATTCAAAAAATAGTTTTTTTAAACGTTTGCCACTTGATTGACATACAGGGCGGCCAGTCTGAGATCTTTTCTCTTCTAACACACTGGTCATCCCGCACGCACGATCAAGCGCACAAGCTACTGCAAAACTCCAGCTGTGATCTAGTTAGCCTTCCAATTTATATCGACTAAAGAAGGGATTAAAAAAAAAACTGTTTGGGAGGGTATGAGCTGGATGTGGAATTAGAAGATTTTTCTCACAATGTTACAATCGAAGTGTGTTTGTCTGATCTAGCATTGCTATTCCAAAGAAGGTAAATGTGGAAAGGCATTTTCGAACTGTTCATAAAAACTACGAAACTGACGTCCTTCCAAAAAGCGATCTGAGAAAGAGAAAGGAGAGGGAACTAAAATCGCAGTTAATCGGACAGCTGTCATTTTTCACTCTGCTGAATTCAAAAGCTCCTTGACTGCCTTATTCGGCTCTACTTATTTATGCAAGTCAGCCTTTTTTCACATGACGATTATTAAATCCAAATACTGTAGTGACCATAAATGTATGTGTGTGTGTTTCTGTGTCACAGTTTCTTGAGGATGGTCTAGAGCTAAAACACATGATGACGTGCTGATTAGTTTTTGAACCAAATCGTGCAAGAGAAAGAGATGCTCAAATACAGGCAGTCCCCGGGTTACGTACGAGATAGGGACTGTAGGTTTGTACTTAAGTTGAATTTGAATGCAAGTCAAAACGGGTACATTATTTTAATAAATGCTGTTGTTGACCGACTGTAACCAAGTGCTCTGCCAATGAATGATGGGGTTTCACCCCTCTCTGACCTTTTTTATTTCTACTTTATTTTCAATGGTGATGGTTTTTCTCTTCTTTACTGTATCACCAGTGCTTGCATCAGATTTGTGTTTCAGAGACATTGTTGAAGGGTGAAGACAAAAGATTAAGATGAGCTCTTCTGCACAGCACTCACTGTACATGCTATCATAGCAGGAAGGCACCTGTCAACACGTCTGATGTACTGACAAGAGACAACTTCCTTCTATGTGCGTAACAGTACAAGCAGGCTTACTATTGAGAATGACTGGGGTTGGGTACGAACATCACTCGCCCACCACACAGTCCCCTCCACTACAGTATGCTGCCTGAAGCATCTGCCCACCGAGAACAAACATGGTGCGGCCAAAGGCGGGTAGTGAATCGCCCAACCCCAATTCAACAGGCAGCCATCCGAGGCACACTACAATGCTACCCCCTCCGCCCCGTTCAGCCAAAACTGGGTCACTGCTTGCAGCATTACCAGCCGTGTGTGCTGGGCAGGCAGTGAAACGCCCCCGTCCACTCCATTCAGCCTGTGTCCAGTCAGGAGCAGTAGCTGCGGTGGCGGCGTAGTGGGTGGGCAGCGAACCATCGTCCTGCACACGAGCGATAGCTGTGGCCCCAGTGACTATGGACCACGGTGTCACCACTTGCCGTCGGGAGCTGCCTGGAGCCGCCCGAGAGACACCACACTGCGCGAGCAGCGAAATCGCCCACCTCCAGCCACTGCTTACAGCATCCCCAGGCCGAAGATGATGGAGCAGCAGTTACTGAGGCGCATGCGTTGCAGCTGCAGCCTCGTTTGTAAGTTGTAGGTTAGATGTCCATAACCCGGGGACTGCCTGTACCATAATTCTGCAATTAATTATGAATCCTTCTTGTCAATTGCTATCATAATGATATATTTTATGGTCAGAAAGATCGGCATCAGAATGGTAAATAATTACCGAAATGTTAGAGAAAAGTTCAGATAACTTGGTTCCTAGGGCGCAAAGCCTGCTGACGCTCATGTCTGAATTTTTTATTTCTTTCTCTGTATATTGAATATTTTTCTGAAAAGCGAACAGCAAATATTTTTTTCATACAAGTTAATAAAATTCTCATTCATGCTTAGCCTTGCAGAGCTCTGGAGGCTTTTACCTTAGTTTGTGCAGAAGTCCACATATACTAATATTACTCAATTATTAGCTCAACCAAAATGGGTGACATTACTCCCTTAGGACCCCTTTCCTGTACCTTTGTCTTTAACACTAGAATTACCAGAGCCTACGAAAAAACTCGTAATTCCATCCCACCTTAAACTGCTTCTTAAATCCCTTCACACCTCTCCGCCAGCGTCCTTTGTCTTCTAAATGTGCTGATAAAGAGAAGCCGGCTATTCCATCCCCCCACCAATTTAGAACGTGCACGAACTTCTCTCAGCTCATGCCTTGATTGAGTATCTGGGAGTGAAGTGGAGTTTTAGAGTGGAAATAATAGATCGTTGTTTGGAACACACGCATTTCATGTCTGTTCCGTTTCTACAGTAATCTGTGTCAACACATTGTTAAAACAGAAACTTTTTTATATTCTAGTAGTAGATGACAAAATGTAGGCATAAACTATATAATGTATGAAGCCTGAAGTCCATATAGCAAAGAAACATTTTCACAAGAATAACACAATTGCACTTTTATTCAAACATATAACTGCAGAAACAAAAAGCCGCCTTAACATGCGACATTGACACCAGTTTACTGTAACTGACTCCGTGGCTCAATAGACTCAGCCCCCGCTTGGGAATCAAGGGGTCGCGGGTTCGATCCTCGCCTCTGCGTTTTGAGAAGTAAACTGCTCTTAGTCTTACTGTTTTAGAATAAAAGCATACATTTGATTTCAGTCTGTAACAGCCGGTGCAGTTTATGATCCTTGTAAAGGTTAGCTTTTTTTTTTAATTCACTTTTCACTCTCTCAGTCGCGTTCAGAATCAATCCATACAACCCCATCTGACACGGCTGTTTTCACTAAAGACGACGCTTATAGCTCTGCAGTGTACCACGATGCATACTAGCACAATCACCCCGGTTCTGACACACAAACGCTGGCGAAGCTTGCCTTCTTCGTATCTCACCGCCACTTGCTTTTCGTTTTATTGAGTGTTCCTGCCAGTCCCGCATGTTGCTGTATGCTTTTTCTTTTGTACTACAGGACATGCAGAGGAAAGAATGGTAAAGACCAGTAACTTCGGCGCTATATGCAATCATCAGACACTCCCCATCTGCCCGTGTCGTTCAAACACAGGAACATATATTGGTGTAAAAGTATAACAAAAGTGCACTTTTATTCAAGTGCACTTTTTCCATCGCCTTTTCCTGTAAGAAGCAGTGTACACACTTCTCTCTATATCAATCGCCTACTGTAACTTGATTTCTTTTTTCTTCGGTTATACAGGTAGTTTTGAATAAAAGTGCACTTGTTTTGTTTGCGAAATGAAGTGTCTGCGTGCACTTTTCGTGGCATTACACGTGTATTTTTTGAGCATGTCCGTTTGAGCAGTATAAAAAGTATTGAAAAGTATAACAAAACAACGGGCAGATGGGGAGTGTCTGATGATTGCATATAGCGCCCGAACTTACTGCTCTTTACTATTCTCTCCTCTCGCTTGCCCTCGAGTACAAAAGAAACAGAATACAGACGCGCTATACTGTAGCTCTGCGTTGTACCACGATGCATACTAACGCCCCCCCACCTGGTTCTGACACACAGACGCTGGCAGAAGCTGCCTTCTTATATCTCACCGTCACTTGATTTTCTTTTTATTCAGTTTTATTAGGTGTTCCTGCCAGTCCCGCATGTTGCTGTATGCTGGATAGAGAGAAGTGTGTACACTGCTTCTTACAGGAAAAGGCGATGGAAAAAGTGCACTTTGTTATACTTTTACACCAATATATGTTCCTGTGCTTGAAACGGCAGATGGGGAGTGTCTGATGATTGTATATAGCCGGTTACTGGTCTTTACCATTCTTTCCTCTGCATGTCCTGTAGTACAAAAGAAAAAGCATACAGCAACATGCGGGACTGGCAGGAACACTCAATAAAACGAAAAGCAAGTGACGGTGAGAACGAAGAAGGCAGCTTCGCCAGCGTTTGTGTGTCAGAACCGGGGTGATTGTGCGTTAGTATGCATTGTGGTACCTGAGAGCTATAGCGCGTCTGTGAAAACAGCGTGTCGAATGAGGGTTGCTATGATTGATCTGCGCATGTGTGAAAGAGTGAAAAGTAATTAAAAAACTGCTTACAGGATCATAAACTGCACCTGTTAAGGTGAAATCAAAAGTATGCTGATCTAAAACAGAAGACAGAGCAGTTACTCAAAGCGGAGGCGCGGTGACCGCCCTTGATTTAGCGGGCTGAGTCTATTGAGCCCGCGGAGTGAACTACAGTAAACTGGTGTCAATGTAGCATGTTAAGGCGCTTTTTTTTCTGCAGATTATATGTTTGAATAAATGACTGGTTATCTTGTAAAATGTTTTCTGCTATATGAACTTCAGGCTTCATACATATATAGTTTATGCCTACATTTGTCATCTACTACTAGAATATAAAAGTTTCTGTTTAACAATGTGTTGACAAACACTGTGAAAGCGGAGTGAGGCGTAAATACGTTTTTCCCCGCAACTTTCGCCAATACTCTGCCCCAGAATACGTCAGCTGAATGGTGCGTGCGTTCCGTGAACATGAATACGATCTTCAGACGACGATTGAAGAGGCAGAAGCAGATTAGAAGTTAGTGAGGATTGGTTCAGGCTAAATAGTGTTGAAAGGTAAGGAGAAGGTAAAGATAATGTCACCATTTGGTGGTTAATAATTGAAGGGATAGCTGTGACTCTACAAACAGGTAAGCAAATAGGGCTGATGTATGAATGAAAAAATTTTGTTACTTTCGAAAATATTCAGCCTCAAGCTATACCGTTTTGCTGTTTTAGCTAGTGCTGCATATGCTCAAGCGGTGGCTTGAGCTGAAGTAACGGGAGTGAAATTTGTGATTAAGTATGTGGTAGTGACGGTTCTGGTGCTGAAGTAAGCTGGAATGATGTGATGTAACAGCCTGAACAGTTGCCGGCTTTACAAGTCTTCTATGCTCACTTCTTCCCGTCCAGGCCAATTCCAAATTTTGTCTCATCTTCTTTCCAACCCCTCCCGCACTCACGGGTTCCTCTGCGCAGCCCTCTTTGCTCGACCTTGCTCCCTCCCACATGCCAACGTTAGCCCGGACCCCGGCTTTCCTTTCTGTCAGCTCGTTTTTTTTGTTTGAATTTATTTGGTGTATTTATTTGGTAAAGTGAATTTTCCTTTCTAGTTGGTATGGCTCATTCTCATGCGAATGTGTGGGCAGGATACAATGGTGTGCGTGCATCAGAGTACGTTGCATTTCAAACATTTTTTACAGCGAGGCTGATCTACCGGCCCCGTCAGGGCGGCTCAATACTGGGATCTGAAGGTGTGGGCCCTTTTCGTCCATTTTGCAACGTACCGAAATTTTTAAACATCGGGGCGGGTGCCAGGCCGGGAAACTCATTCCCTGCGGTTTTTGGCGGTTTGGTTTTGGGTTTTTGGGCTTGGTTGTGACTTTGGGTTGTTGGGGTGAAAAGGTTTTTTTAGTTTTCCAATAACGGGGTTTGTTCTTTGTTAAATTGCCCGCGTACCGGCTTTTTCTCCGGGGTGTGGGCGCGACCCTCGAGTGGGGTTTGACATCATTGAAAATTTTTTGGGGGGGTTAAGTTTGCGTTGCTAAAGAGTTCTGTGCAACGGGGCCCGAAGGAAAAGGGTTGGATTAAAATCGGCCCAAAGGTTGGTTTGGCTGTCCACGCTTTAAAGGCCGCTCCCTCACCCTTTTTAAAGGAAGAGGGGAAACTGTTTGGCATTTGGGTTTGGGGGATGTTGTCGAAAAGGTGGGGTTAGGTTGAATAAAGGCGGTAAGGATAAGTGGCCCCACCAGAGGCTTGAAAACTTGCTGCGCCAGGACGGGCTGGTTTCTGGCGTTATGCCCCAAAATTTTGGCTCAAATTTGGCGTACGGTGGTGGAGCCTTTGATGCATTTGGAGTAAAATGGTTTAAACGATTTTTTGGCTGCATTTGCTAAGGCTGGGGCGTCGAAAAATTGCACACGGGAACAACCGGGCGAGGAAGCCTGCCTGGCTTTAAACCCGGGGTACCAGCGGGACGTAACACGGCTTTAGGGGCCACAAACCTGTGCCCGCTATTTGCGCGCGCCGGCCCGATAGGGCCCAGCGCCTTTCCGCATAGGGACAACCAAAGGCCGGACAGTGCGTGGCGGTGGGCGAGAGGCGGGGTGGGGTACGCGAAACCGCCCCCGGCACATCCTCCACGCAACGTTCCGCTAAGCATTTTATGGGATCCGTGAGGGCTTGTGGCGAACCTTTTTGGGGATGCCATGAATGCGGGTTATTTATAGTGCAGGGAAGTGGCAAAAAAAGGGGGAATTTCCAGGTAACTTGTTTGTGTGCGGAGGTTCATTTGTTTCCGGTTTTTTCCAGACTGTGTGGTGTTTTGGGCTAAAATCCCATCAGCCGGAATTTCTCCCTCGCTAACTGGCACTTGAAGCAGTTTTCGGCATAAAGGTCGTCCCCAAACGGGGACCTGTAGGGGGGAAATGGTGTAGAAAAGAAAGCGCGCAAACGGGGCCCTTTGCAGCATAATTTTTTAAAAAAATTTTAAAAACAAAAAAATTTTAAAAAAGGTATCAATTAAATTTTTACCTAAAGATAACCTAAGCACACTGAATACTGTTATGGATAAACTAACGACATTTTCTATAAGACAAGACTATGACGAAAGTGAAGAAAAAAACAGAAATAAGGCGGTGGTTGGCACCATATTGTAAAATAGACAGCATCTCAGAATCATAGTTCCTGAAAGGTACGAGAAGTTGAAAGGGTAATGTCACGCATTTGCGGTTAATAAATCAGAAAGTAATGTTAGCCTATGTGACTGCACAAACTAAGGTAACAGCCAGATTCTGGCAGGCTAACATGATAAATGTTTCTTATACTGTATGCTTAAAATATTCTGTAATTATTCAGATATGTAAATATTCACAGCATCAGCGTTGAATTGTGAATTGTTTTCCTCTTGCTCATACATTTACACTTTGCTTATTTGGGCAGCTTAACCATCGTCCTGCACACGAGCGATAGCTGTGGCCCCAGTGACTATGGACCACGGTGTCACCACTTGCCGTCGGGAGCTGCCTGGAGCCGCCCGAGAGACACCACACTGCGCGAGCAGCGAAATCGCCCACCTCCAGCCACTGCTTACAGCATCCCCAGGCCGAAGATGATGGAGCAGCAGTTACTGAGGCGCATGCGTTGCAGCTGCAGCCTCGTTTGTAAGTTGTAGGTTAGATGTCCATAACCCGGGGACTGCCTGTACCATAATTCTGCAATTAATTATGAATCCTTCTTGTCAATTGCTATCATAATGATATATTTTATGGTCAGAAAGATCGGCATCAGAATGGTAAATAATTACCGAAATGTTAGAGAAAAGTTCAGATAACTTGGTTCCTAGGGCGCAAAGCCTGCTGACGCTCATGTCTGAATTTTTTATTTCTTTCTCTGTATATTTTTACTTTTATATGGAAGCAAATGTCTTATTAAAACTTTTCAAAGCTAGCTTCAAGAACTTTCCCAGATTGCTGGGTTTACCAAACTACTGTGAACGCTGGCCCGGACACAGACAGGCAGACGCATGTAAATCACCCCACACACGTTTATTATACATAATTACAAATAATAAAGTGTTCACAAACCCCAAAAGTCCCCAAAGTCCTGGCCAACCAACAATGCCTCACTTCTGCAGGCCGCCTCCTTGTCTCTCCTCCCAGACCTTGTCCAATGCTGTCTCAAAAAACAAGGCCCACTCATGCCTGTGGTGACGTCACAATCGAGGTGCTACAGCAGCAACAGACGCATATAGAGAACCTGTCGCGTTTTACGCGTGTAAATTATTCCCGTGTAAAATTAATTAATGCAATGTGTGAAATAACAAAGGCAAGTCAGTTGCATTATGCATTTTATTTATTTTTATATAAAACATCACACATAACGTTTAAATCACATATTTGACATACTTAACAGTGACTATTATATAGATACAGTATCAGCAACTCAAAATTAATGCAATTAATTCCTTAAACATGAGATTAACCTAAGAGCAACACTGAATACTGTATTGAATAAAACAATCCAATACTGAATGTTCATATATGAAAATGACTATGATAAAGTAAGAAAAAAAAAACTAGAAAATCACAGCGACGAGTGGTTGGCACCATATGAAAAATATTGACATGCATCTCAGGAAATCACATATTCCTGGATTAAACAGAAGTAATGTGAAAAATAATGCAGATTTACCCGTTAATAATCACAAGAAAAGCTACATTTAACACTTTGTTAATGCAGTTAAATCTAAAAAATAACAAGCAACACCAGATAAAATACAAACAGCCATTATAAACGATAAATGATTTTTTTCATACCATCATAAAATAATCAGAATTAACAAATGTGCTGATATTAATCTGTACGAAAGCAGAACGTTAAATCAGAAGAATTGGCTTATTAGTTACCTCTTTTTTGTCAATGTAGCCAGTTTACGTTTGGGGTTAGCTTTTTCCTTCAAAGTACCACGTTTATCTGCAGCGCACTTGCAGTAATTATTTTAACAGATGTTGGCCACTGTAGACATGGACAACTTCAGTAAGTCACAGATACTCTTCCCACAAACACAATTACCAACTTGCAGTCCACATCTGTTTAGGCGTTCGTTAAACAGTGAAATTAATGCAGATTTTGGATTTTTTTAACAATAAAAAATTTGACTCGTATTCGGCACTAGTAACAATTGACTGTAAAATCAAAACATTTGTGTAACACATTCAACCAACAAATCTGAGGGCCATTTCAGACCACCCCTGTCTGAGTCAAGCAGGTAATTATATTCCTGTGAAAATTCTAAATGCAATGACTTATCCATGACTAGCTCATTTCTGCACATGTCACACTGAACTGCACCTGTAACCATTTTAAACCCTACATAACCAGCAACAAATATAAGTGATTTTGACTGTGCCTCAGTTAACATTAAATTATCACATTTAGAGATAACAGTAACCAAATCCGAATTAAGAATGTCAACATTGTCATCATTTGAGCTATCAGTTGTTTCAGTATATTGGGAAATGAAGTCTAATAATGACACTTGAGCTTTAGAAACAGACACAACATGCAGTAAACTAATCAGTTTCAATTTTTTTTCAGATTCCTGAATCTCTTGTACGGAGATGTGATAGTTTGTACCAGACAGTCAGTTTGGAATTTTCCCGTCAAAACATAGTTCAACTTCAAATTTTCAAGCAAATATGGAATTAAGTCAATAAATGTTAATACTGTGTGTTTCAGTGCTACCATTGTTTCATTAGTCAGTCGTCCCTCTCATGGTTTGCAACTCAATTCCCATTCTAGTAAATTCACATATTTGCAACACTAAATAACACCATGCCTGCAGCTTACTGTTCATATACATTTTTACACAACTGTAGCTAAACATTCCTTTCTTAAGCCTACTCTCGACATTACATGCCCTAACCTCCATTTGCAGCATTATTGATGTTACCCGGCACGTGGTGCAGTTGTTCACCATTTAAAATAAATAAAACACATCAAAATATTACCTTGCACTGCACCGCAGACATCTGAACTTATAACTTTTATGACTGCAATAACTTTATATCAAAAACTAAAATGCCATTAACTTTCTTTACAACTTCAACGATGATCTTAGACGGAAAGTTCCGCTGGCACTGTTTGTAAACTAGCACCTCGATTGTGACGTCACTGGACCAATAAGTAACGCATGAGCGGGCCTTGTTTTTTGAGACGGCATTGCCTTGTCCTCTCTTCTCTTCCAACTCTAGCCATTGTATGAAGGGAGGCGGCCCCTTTTATGCTCCCCAGTATGTGCTCCAGGTGTGTCCCGGCGATCTTCCACCGACACGCCCCAGTGTGTAGGAAGTGCCGGCTGCATCCCCGGAAGCACTCTGGGTGTCCTTGCTCCTCTTCCCCCCCAGCACTTCCGGGTGTGGCGGAAGTGCTGAGGTCCAGGGCTCCAAAGACATAGGGGTGCCCCCAGGCAGTGACCACGGGCACCTATAGGGTTGCCCGCACATGGTCTGGGGAAGGCGTAAGCCCTCCTCCGGTCCTCCTGGGCGTCCCGGCTGGGTCGCCCCCTTAGCCATCTTGACACTGCATCTGTGGCTAATATTGATGAAGTGTTGAAAAGGTGATTAAAGATGAGTTTCCAGTAATATTCGTGCTGACTATGGGATTCATTTCCAATTTCTATGTTCATTTTTTATGCTCTGTGGAGTCTACTTGGGAATTAATATAATTTTACCTAGATTGTCACCAATTATACTGTGGCAAAAGCATGATTATTTTCAACATACCCAGTTTAAATAACCATAAAACCCTTAGAAATCTTGAAAGAATTAATTAAAATAAGTTGTCTGTATTTTGTGAAGTCAGGTTTTCCTGTAAAAATGCAGATTCTTTTGGAAAGGTCATATAGAATAAGCCTATGACTCTTTCTATTTGCATTTATAAATTTATCTTGATCTTTCAGAAATTGCCTATTACAATATAAAGATTTGTATGTGACATGGAGAAAAAAAAAGTATGCCTGGTTCTCATTTGAAAAAATAATAGTCATTTTAATAATGATATGCATTGGACTGCAAATGTTTTAAATATTTTTCTATATAAAATAACAAAAGTACCCAAACTTTAACAGGAAATAAATAGAATCATTTAGGATTAATACAAATTTGTTTTCAACATTATTGAATTTATTATTCCTGTTTAATGAACAAAACACATTCTTCATTGTTTCTGTTTTTATAGTTTTATACTATACTTTAGTATAGTTTAAATACTGATATATTTTATCGTAAAGATTATTATAGTTAAAGATTATTACTAGTATAACACTTGTATGATATTTTACAAAGGACTCTCTGGGTCTAAGGTTACAGTAGCTTGACTTAAGATGCAAATCAAATGCAGGTTTTTTTTTTTTGTATTTGTACAGCTTTTTGATTCTTGGCTAGATAAGGTATTCTGCATTTTAGTCACACTATCCTGGCGTGTATGTGTCTTTGTCAAGGTGCTTAACAGCATGTGTGCATCAACAGTGTGTTGTATCTTCAGAGCACTTAGTTTCCTGCTGTTTCAAAATGGCCCTGATAGTGCTAGGAAAACATTCAAATATTAATATGTAGCCGTTATGTAGAACGTTTTGGCTCTAGCGTCCAGGCAGCTTTTAGCATTTTAATTTCTAAACTCCACATTACTGAGAAGAATGAAATTTGAAGTGTGGTTCATAATTTGTAAGGAGAAGGGTGCACTTCTGTTTGGATATTGTTCTGCCTGTCATGCATTGTGTGGGACAACATAATTTTGCATAGAAGAAGCACTTCCATTTAGCAGTGCCTGTTATTGATCAAATACATTAGTTACTGTACTTATAACTGTCACATTTATTATATATATTTATGTAGCAGACACCTTCATCCAAGGAAAGTTGTTAATGTCAATATGTGCAATTACTTTCAAAATCATAACATGTTGTTTTCCTATATTGCATTTAGTGCATGAATTTTTGACACATATCTAAGACAGTGGTTTTCAAACTGGGTGCCACAATCCTAGCAAGGCTGACATTATTAAATAAATCAATTCCAGTTTTATAGAATGTCTTTTAAATGCCTAGTTTGTAAATACAGAAACGGGTAACTGAAAATGCTTTTCAGTTGCTACTTACATAGTCGTTTATCAGTGTTAGCTATGCACAACAACAATGGTCCTCAACCTGTGTGGTACACAAACATCTGTCAGGTGGTACGTGAAGGAAACAAGAAAAAAATAAATAAAAAGTGGAACTTGAAAAGACCATTGGTTACACAGCTGGAAGCAGTCCTTTAAAAAAAAAAAAAAATCCAAAGCCTGGTATCTTTTACCTGGTGGCTCCCCTGCTTCTCCCATCAGGCTTCTCAACAGGAGAGTTGCCCTACCAGCAGCTGGCCTTCTCTCCACTCTACTGGTTTGGAGCCTTCCCGTGCAGCTGGAGTCTTATTGGAAGTGGAATGTGGTGTTGCGGGTCCACAGCTCCCATCAGGAAGGGAAGTTTTAAATAAATAATCACCGCACTCGCGGCTTAGCGAGGGGGCATGGTGGTTGTGTGGCTGAAGCGGTTCCCGGGATGATTTATGATGTGGGCGTTTCTCACCTAAGCGCACAGGTGAGAAATCGTCTGCATCCGTGACTGTTCTCGGGGCTGCTGATTTGCCACAGCTGTCACGTCCTCTTCATAAATAGAAGCGCGAGGCGGCTAAGGAGGGAAAGAAAAAGAGACGGAGGTTGCAGGATAGCTTGAAGTAGTATGGAGAGAGAACCGGTATGAGCGAGAGAGCGAGAGCGAGAGCGAGTGTGTGCTTGCAGGCAGGCAGCCAGTCTTTTCCATCCCCATTCTCTTTTACTGTATCTATTGTCCATGCCAAATCAAAGTTTTCTAATGCTCACATTGGCTATGAATGAAAAGCTCACCCGTTGCTTCCATGCCAGCATGGAGACAGCTTGGGAGCCATGCACCAAGACTGATGGATTTTTGTGAAGGAGATTGTTTCGAGTAAGTGCAGTTTTTCTTATCATCTCCACCGAAATGAGTAGTTTGCACAGTGTGACTGTCTCTCTCAAGCTTGGGGCCTATAAGTTAGAAGACTTTTAGTTTTGGTTAACTTGTTTCTTGTATCATCATTTTTTTACAAAGTTTTAGAAATTGGAAATTAAGATCAAAGATGGTTTTAACAGTTGTTAATAATGAAATACAGCTATCTAACATTGCGTTTTAGTGTTATTAATATTACTCAAGAGTGTAAAGATATTGCTTCAGACAGAATTGCCAGTATTTGGTAACCTTCATCCTTTCTTTAAAAATAAATTCAGGAATAGGCAGAAGTTAGAAGTAGAGCTGTGCTTAAAGTTATCAAAATTGGAACCCGACATTAACAAAAGTGATCCTATGAAATATGGACTCTCAACCTTCACAACTGACTTTGAGTTATTTTCCTCTTTTTTTGACCTGATATTGTGTGTAACTTATTTTTCCACTTCGTTCATAGGTAGCTGTATAACTTTTGTGAATTAAAATATGGAAATTTTTATTACTTATCAAGCCATGCTATTGTTCTTACATTAAAAATAATTCATTTAAAGTTTTTTAGTTTTTCTTATACATATATCAAATGCATTTGCTTTGATTAATTACAACTAATATTACTATGCAATCTGGAGTCAGTATTAAAAAATTATCATCAGTATGTGAATATTAATGCTAGAGGGGACAAAACTCTGGACAAGTGCTATGGAAACGTCCCTGATGCCTACATATTGCATCACAGAGCAGCCCTAGATGCGTCTGACCACGTTGTTATTCATCTACTCCCGAAGTACAAACAGAAACTGAAGCAAGAAACTATACGAATAACACAAAACTGGTGCAAGGACAGTGTGGAGGAACTGCAGGAGTGCTTCTCCAGTACAAACTGGGATGTGCTGATTGATATCCTCACAGTCACTGAATGAGGCCACTTACACTGTCAGTGAATATATGAAATTCCGTGATTCTATGATCATTAAGGAAAAAAATGTCAAGTTGTACCCAAAGAGTAACCCATGAATCACTAAAGAGGTTAAAGCATTACTATTGGAAAAGCAACATGCACATCAAGAAAATAAGATAGAAGATAAGTGAATTTTACGGCAAAGGATTGACGGGTTAAGTAAACAAAATAAAAAGATGGATGGGTGGAAAAATCAAGAGGTGGTTTAATGATAACAATTCAAAGCAGGTCTGGAAGGGACTAAAAACAATTGGGAATGGGCTCTAAAAAGAATGTGAATTTTCCATCTGACAAAGACCACAAGCTTTTAGCAGATGAACTGAATAACTTTTTTGCCAGATTTGAAACAAGTGATTTCAGCACCCAAAGTACAGAAATAAAAGAGATGCTTTATAAAAACACCAGAAATTCTGCTATGATGGGGTTCAGTTTAACTTAAGTGGAGAAAGGCTTGTGGCAGGCCAAAACAAACAGTGCAGTGGGACCAGATGGCATATCAGGTCGGCTGTTAAAGTCTTGCTTTAAGCAGCTCTCTCCAGTTTTTCATTTGCTTTTTAACTGGTCTCTGACCTGTGGTATTGTACCTAATCGTGGAAAAAATCAGTCATTACCCCTGTATCTAAGGTTTCTAGGCCAAGCTGTTTAAATGACTACAGACCAGTGGCACTTACATCTATTCCAATGTAGAGAAGAGCCAAGTAAAGTGACACCTTTTATTGGCTATACAATACAATACAATACAGTTTATTTTTGTATAGCCCAATATCACACAGGAAGTGCCGCAATGGGCTTTAACAGGCCCTGCCTCTTTACAGCCCCCCAGCCTTGACTCTCTGAGAAGACAAAGAAAAACTCCCAAAAACACCTTGTAGGGAAAAATGGAAGAAACCTTGGGAAAGGCAGTTCAAAGAGAGACCCCTTTCCAGGTAGGCTGGGCGTGCAGTGGGTGTCAAAAGAAGGGGGTCAATACAACACAATACACAGAACAGAACAAAACAAATCCTCAATACGGCATAAAAATAAAAATTTTAGAAGTACGGAGCAGAATTTAACAGTAGATGATATCATATAATAAGATTACCTATCTAGATTGCTATCTAAAAAGATTACAATATGCAAGCTTTTGAGGCAACTCAGGCCCCTTCTTCAGGCAGGATGTAATCCAATGAAATGCTTCGAACATTTGGTGAAAAACATTTGAATGACAGAGACAAAGTCTTTTCAAGACAACAATCAAACTGCTTATTGTGCAAACAGAAGTGTGGCAGATGCTCTGCATGTTATCTGTTATCTTACATCAAATCTACGCCTTTCTGGATCAGCCTGGTTCATATGTCAGAGCACTATTTTTGGATTTTTCTTCAGCGTTCAATACTATACAGCCTCATATACTGATTGGGAAATTGAACAGTAGGAATGTAAACCCTTTTATTACACTATGGATTCAGAACTTTCTTTTAATCCGTTCCCAGACAGTTAAAGTTCAGGACACTACTTGAATAGTCATTCATTCAAACACAGGAAGTCCACAGGGGTGTGTCTTATCACCATTACTGTTTACTCTGTACGCAAGTGACTTGAGCCAGAACAATGACCACTGCTCCATTATCAAGTATCCAGATGACACCATGCTCATAGGATGTATATCTGAGGAGGATGAAAGCCACTATCTAAATCAAGTGGACTGTATGGTAAACTGGTGCAATAAAAACTCTCTCACTCTGAATGTAAAAAAGACCAAAGAAATGATATTTGATTTTAAGAGACAGAAATCTGTATGTTCACCTATTGCAGTTCTGGGAGAGGAGGTAGAAATAGTGACTGAATATAAATACTTAGGAACTTACTTAGATAACATTCTTAACTGGAATACAAATGCAAAAAAATTATTCTCTAAATGCAACCAGCTCTTATTTCTCCTCCATAAACTCAAACTATTTAAAGTAGACAAGGACCTCATGTTGTCCTTTTATCGCAGTCTGATCCAGTCTGTGTTCACTTTCAGTTTCATTGCCTGGTTTAATATTCTGACAAACCAAAACTCAAAAAAGCTCCAGCAGATTACGAAGTATGCAGCTAAAGTTATTGGGACTGATGTAGATTATTTGTCTAGTGTGTGTCAGAGGGAAATGTTAAAGAAACTGGAAATCCTCTCAACTGATGATAGTCATCCATTACATGTAGAAGTAAAGTTCAGTAAATCAGGAAGGATAGTCGCTTTGAAAACCCACACCAATCATTCCAGAAACTCCTTCCTACCTAGTGCCATACGACTTTTCAATAAGAAATATCGGAGATAATGATTAAGGTTTTGATATATATCCTGTAACCTTTTTTTTTGGTGTAAATATGTATTACCTAACTGCCTTACCTTAACCATTCTTGTTTCTATTTGTCTGTTTTATTTCATTCTGTCGTTATTAGATGCAACTGAGAAGGCAAATTTCATGTTTTCTTGCGTAAACATGACTAAATAAAGAAACCTTAAACCTTACTACTATTATACAAGATTTTGCAGTATTCTACTGCTAGCAGTAGCCAAAATAGAAGATCATGTTCTGCTTTACAGCATTGGCTTAATATCATTGGGGGCCCTAAATAAATGGTACAGTGTTTTGGGTTGGCTTGACCTAAACTTTGGAAATCCCTGATCTAAGCTATTCCATTAACGATAGTTGAGAAAGGCTGAATTTATAGTGGCTGCTTTTGATATAACAAACTCCCACACATTTCAAATGACAATATTGTTGATATTTTTTTAAGCCTAGTGGAGGCAAATTTTAAACATCACAGAAATGCAGCATCCTTGGTTTGTCACTTAAGAGCAAAACGTGTGTGATGCCTCTGTTAAAAACTGTACTGTCAGCACCAAAATCTGCAGCAGACTCAGTTCATCAATGTACATCTCGAGTTATGACCAAGAATGAAAACAAAATCGAAAGCATACTGATATTTATTGCAAAATGAATCACAGCAGACTGCAGTCCTCTAAAAATAATTGAAGGTACAAGGCTGAGAGATGTCAGTCACAGTTTGAGTAGCTCAAAATTTGTAGAGCAGTCACATTCCCAGGGGACTAGTGACATTTCTGAACTACCTTGGTTAAAAACTTAATTAATCGAGACTGAACAAGTGACATTTTGCTGCTGATCTTAATTAAAAATTTTAATTATTTGCCCCTACTATATACATAACACAACTTTTTACTTTCATGTAAATCAGTGTAATTTATGAAATGATAAATAACAAAATCATAAAATATAACACGAAAGCATCTGCGCTGCAGTTGTCTAAGCAAACCTAAGATGCTGCAAAAATAGCTGTGATTTCAAGAGATACCTGTGCTGTCTTAAGATTTACAGCGTTTACATGCGTCCTTAAAGTGCTAGCACATTGGCTACATAAATAGTGTTACTCAGTGGACAGTAGTCATACCTAGAATTGCCACCTACAAGCTAATAAGGAGAAGTGCAAACCACTGTGCCAGAATCCATATTACAAAACATATTAGGGCATTCTATTCACAAAAAATATTTACATTGTTTTTTCATTGCAGCGTTGTTCATATAATAATCGTTATACTGTGATGAGCACTCCTTCCTTTATAGCTCCAGTAGAATCTTTGAATCTTTGTATGTTTTTGGAGATTGTTCTCTCTGGTGCTTTTTGAGTTTTTTTTCCAGTTATTTTAGTTTCCTACTACTGTACATTCCGAAGGCATTCAAGCTAATAGTTTTTGGTGATTATTAAATTGGTTGTGTACATTATACACAATATGAGAGGGACATTTCAATTAAGTCAAAAACTTGACATGAGACTTCTGTATGATTCACACATCATTGATTTGACAACTTATGTTGGATCTGTTTATGGGTTTTTAACATTTGGAAAGATTTTATGCCTTGCCGGCCATGATTATGATTTTTTTATAGGACATATTAAAAACTTTCATTTCTGAAAAAAATGCTTCAGGTGAAATTTATAAACATTCTTCGGTGTTTGGTCTGTTATCTTACATTTTATAAGTTTGATTAATTTTTCTGAAAAGTTTTTTATACAGATGTGGTTTGGAATAATATTATACTGTATATAAAATATTTGAAATTTTTATTTTGTTTTTTCATATTCACAGCAATTTTTGAACAAAGCAGGCAAATCTCCACAACATGGACAAGAGATTTGACATGCCCTCTGAAACGGCCACTCCCATCTTCAGCACCTAACATAACATTAATTCCATGTTTATTTTTATCAAGTGAACACTGATGTTGGCTTTGTTGCTTATTAATATGAAAGATGAAGCATAAGTGGGAGGTCTGGTGAGGGTGCAGGGATATTAGAACCTTGGAACACAGAAGGTTTAGAATAAAATGTAAAATAACGGGCAGCAATTTGATTAACTTTATTGATCCACAAGGGGAAATTGTTTTTTCACATGATCTTTGGAGGTCAGAGTGCAGGGTGATGGAAGCAGATATGATATTACAGCTGTTTTGGAAACCTGGGTGAATTCTCTAGATTGGTATGCACGTAATGGTAATCAATACACATTGTTTAGAAAAGGTTTAAGAATGTGTTATGAATTTACATGAGAAGCTTTACTAATTTTTTCATTCAACTGGGGAATGTCCTCGGTGAGATGCAGTTTGTCTGGTTTTAAATAGGAAGTTACAAGGCTGTGAACTTCACTCAGTATTTTAGTAGTAAGACAAAAGGTCAACGGTGATATTAATTGTATTAATAATTATAAGAAGAAAATAAAATACTTGGGAAGGAAAGTTACAATGTCTCTCCAGTCATGTTTTTTCTGAGGTTTTCATCATATCTTCCACTAGGTAAAGGTAGTGTGTACAGTATATTAGAGAGAAAGAGAAGTCTTAAGATTAGGAGATCTTTTGAGTAGATGAATTTTTAAGTTTTACTATTTAAAGCAGTGAAATATGTTATTTCTTTTTTCCCCCCAATAGATCTAAAGCTACATTTACAAAGCACTGATTATGGGAATTTCTTGGTCAGTTATTGATGATAAGCTGAAGGAGAAGATGGTGGTGGAATTTCGTCATATGAAGCATCTCCTCTTACAGTGTCAGTTATTGATGATAAGCTGAAGGAGAAGATGGTGGTGGAATTTCGTCATATGAGGAACCAGTCTTATGAACCATTGGCCAGCTTTATGGATTTCATCACGTATGTTCTATGCCTTACTTGAAAAGTGTAAATACTGTACATACATATTTTTGTAAACACTGGTAATACCAATAGACAAGATTATGTAGACTATTATACTTCTCTCATACATTTAACTAAAACAATCACTCCTCAGTGAATAATCTTTAAATCTTGGGTCAAAACCATACTTAAAACATACCATTTCTATTTGGCTTTTGAAAATTTTCACTGTTATTTAAGGCTTGTAGCTATTTATTTTCCTTCCCCTACATTATTTTTTTATAGTAATGTCTAATTGACTGCTGTGTTAGTAATACCTGCACCCTATAAATATGTATGTCATTGGCCTTTTGGATGTATAAAATTAATTGAACAGAGGCCTGTTCTCAGTGTGCTCTGCTGAAAGTCTGTATTCAGTAAAGGTGAATTGCTTTATTATTTAAAGATAAATACACTGACCACATGGACAATGTGTGGACAAAACGATTGCGCCGATATTTTGCTTTCACAGATAAAGTCCTAGATAAAGACCTCTATACACTTAAACAAGTTTCCAACTGTGTCTCCGTGTTATTGATGAATTCATTTTAAAATAACAGTCTTGATCCACTGTACTAATTCCCTTCTTAATTTTAAACACTTCAATCATGTCCACTCTTAATCTTTGTTGTTTAAACTGAAAAGGCTCAGCTCTTTAAATCTTTCCTCATAATTCAACCCCTGTATCCCTGGAATCCGCCTCATCGCTTTTATCTGGACCTTTTCTAGTGCTGCTATGTCCTTATTGTAGTTTGGAGACCAAAACTGCACACAGTACTCCAGATGAGGCCCCACAAGTGCGTTATAAAGCTTGAGCAGAACATCTTTGGACTTGTACTCCACACACCAGGGCGCTATATAACCTGACATTCTGTTAGCCTTCTTAATGGCTTCTGAAACTGTCTGGAAGTTGATAGTGTGGAGTCCACTGTGACTCCTAAATCTTCTCCTAAGGCATACTCTTGATTTTTAGACCTCTCATTGTGTATTCAAACCCATCATTTTTACTTCTTATATGTAGTACCTTACATCTACTAATTGCAAATTATCTGCCTATCCAACTTTCTTGGTAATATCTGCAAAATTAACAAGCTTGCATTTTCCATATAGGTCTTGTTGAAATAAGCATATTTCCATAGTATTAATCTTATTAAATTGCTCATTTTGAATACAGCCACTATTTTGTTCAGGGTAATAATGAGCTGGCATCTTTACCGGCAACTTCATGCATCGTTTCAGTCTGTCACGAGGACACTCATTCACCCACCTACTTTAGAGTCTTCAGTTAACTTATTACATAAATGTTGTGATGTGTGAGGAAAACCCACATAGACATGAACAGAACATACAAAGTCAACACAGGCAATCCATAGCTTGCATGCTAACCTGGAAATATATTGGGGTCTTGAATTTGTAAAGCCAGAGCTAACATTGGTTGATTTGATTGATTATTTAATTATTTAAAAATGTACTTTTCATGAACAGAAGATATTTGGCCTCTTGTATTTTCATGTGAAGAAAGAGAAGTGTCCTTGTAAAGTGAAAAACCAATCACAAGATGAGAAGGAACTAAATTAAAGTTTTTAATCATGCAGCAGCGAGGGACAGGAATCAGGATATAAGTTGTTGCGAAATTCTTTCCCAGAGAGGTGTAAAAAGGGGGAGCTGCTCAAAAAGCCAAACTAGCCCTTATTTCTGGTCTGACACTACTTGAAAAGCCTAATCTCTAGGCTGATTAGCCTAAACTTTAAAGGCAGAATTTCAGGTTTACACAGGCCTAAAATTAGATTAAGATTTGTAAAAAAATTTTAAAATGTCCAACTATATCAAAAGGAGAGAGGAAAACTATAAAGGTCTCTGTTCAGCAAAACCAACAAAGTTCCTTGAATATTTTTAATTAATTATTTATTATAAAGGAAAACCTAAAGCAAACAAAACCAAAAAAAACAGTAAATCAAATCTCAGTATCTTATAATCAAAGCAAGAGCCAAATTCATGAAATCAAAGCAAGAATCATAAATCAAATTTAGAAGTCACAGACTAGCAATACCAAAGTTGATGTGGAAGAAGCAGATTCACCATTTATACTGCTGGTGGCCCACCTCCATACAAGAGACACTACAGTTGAAAATAACAAAACAAATTAGTAAATACAGTATTAATATAACACAACTTTACACAACAGGTAATAACCACAATGTAAAATAAATGAAACACAGGCAGAAGAAAACCAAAACAGAACTAATAGCATAATATTAGAAGTTATATTTAAACAAAAAGACTTAAGGAAACATGAAATAAACTTGAGCCAGGGGCCATAACAGTGAGTACTTTAAAAAGTAAACATCTTAAGCTTTACAGCAGAAAAAATTCAGTATTTAATAGTGAAAATAATTTTCTGTTGCCTCTACCTGTATGTAAGTAAATGCATTTAAATATTTATACTGTGAAGGTAAAATAATAGCAAGGCATGTTTCTCTTTATTAATATTTTCAAGACATAACTTTGATATCTCTTCTTTTTCTAGATACAGCTACATGATTGACAATGTAATTCTTTTGATAACTGGTACTTTGCATCAGCGAGCAATCTCTGAGTTGGTGCCTAAATGTCATCCTCTGGGAAGCTTTGAGCAAATGGAGGCAGTCAACATTGCTCAGACCCCAGCAGAGCTTTACAATGCCATTTTGGTAGACACTCCCTTAGGTAAGGGTATCCGTTCTACTGCTTTTAGTAAAATCTGTTTAAACTACTTTTTTTGTATTATTCTTTCTGTCAAGCCATTCTCATTAAAATCTGCCTTACAATGTATGATGTAGATTCTTTATCTAAAAATTATGATTTCATAATAGTGTCCTGTGACCATGTCAAATACAGCAGTCAACCAAAACTTGCACAACTCTTTCTTTTATGTCACAGTAATAATTCATGTGACTGAACATGTAAAAAATTCCTTACAATTCATTTTTGTTAAGTATTTTACCACTTAATTATAATATCTGATACAGTCATTAATTTAGATATATTCAATGATATTTCCTTTTTGAGTTTCAGCAAGAAAACTGTTGAGCATTTATAATGGAACACATTTTGATAAGCCTGTGATAACTACAATGGCACGTTTTTCTAACAGATAACATCTGATGCTAGTTTTAAATATATTGATAATGTTGTGGTTTTAAAAATTATAGACAGATAAATGTTGCATTTTTTAAGTAAAGGAAACTGCATAACCATTGTCACAGAAACAAACTTTTGTTGAGGAGAACATTATTGAAGGAACAAAAAAATGAAGCCAGAACCTGTGATCTCTCCTGGCCAGGCACTGTGTACATACAGTTTTGGGCAGTATGTTTGGGGGGGCAGATGGCAGTAATAGGTCAGTGAAACAGCTGTGGTCTAAAGACACTCATTGTTTGATACAAGCAGCCCAGGATGGCACTATTTAAAAAGATAAAGTGTGGAAACAGTATAAAGACTGAAACGTTGCCATGGCACACTTATTGGTACCCTTTTGATGAATTAAATTTGGGTTGATTAGAAGTTCTAGATTCTCACTGCAATGAAATTGGACTAGTCTGCAATAAATCACCAGTACATTAAAGACACAAATTATGAATGATTAACCAGTGAATGATGACTTGAATGCTTAAAAAAGACCCCTTTTAGTACTTGTCCTTTATTGACAATGCTCAAGAAAAGACAGGCTGTCTGAGACCATCTATTACCACTATTGACACCAAACATAAAAATGCAAAATGGTACAAGGCTTTCTCTAGAGATCCTGGTATTCCAGTTTCCATAGCTCTTATTTTTTGCTGAACTGTAAGGAACGTCCTGATCGCGGTGGGAAGAGGAATTTTGATCAAAGAATTCCTCAAAGGTTGATAAAAATTTTTTTTTTTTTTTGGCCCAAGTAAAAGACCTGAAGAGCATAAAATTGAGTATGTGAATACGGCACAAGCAAAAATGGAGCAAGTAGAGTGAATCAAAAAGACAGCAGTTTTGATTGCTGTTCTTTGGCTATTTGAGTTGAATAGTCCATTACAACAAACTCATTTTTTTTGCTCTAGAGGCCCTGCATTTTCCTCTGAAATCACAGGTGGGTCTTTCTTCATGGTTAGTTTTTGCTGATGTGTGGAAACACTTCTCGCATACATAAAGGGAGACATTGTTGCACTGCAGCCTAACAAATGCAGTGTCCTGGGTTGCTATCCAGAACCCAGTCATTGTCTGTGTGTGGTCTGCACAGGTTTTCTTGGAGGTTTCCTTCCAAATCCTAGAAGACGAGCATTAACTGACAATTCCAAATTCACCCTTTGTGAGTGTCATTGTGAGTATGAGAACGAGTGGGCCCTGCAGGGGACTAAAACTCCAGCCAGTCCCAAATACCACCACCCATATGCTTTGAATTGAATTAAGTGGGGTATGCTAATCCTGTGTTGTTTTATAAAATATATACCACAGTGACAATTTAATTATCCTTATTTCCCACGCCTTTGACCTTTCATGTCTGTTTTTAATTTATTCACATATAGTAGTATTAGTGTTTGGTTCAGGTATTTAAAGGTGGGAAAGTGACAGTGTACCATATATCGTAAACTTCTGTTGGTATTCCCATTATGAACAAATGTTGGTAATTTTTAAAATGTTTGGTAGAAGCAACATCTTGTGTTTTTATTTCGTATTCTATGAACATCCTCTGGAGACATTAAATCAATATAAGCAAAAAAAAAGCAATGCACATTTCATTTTGTATTTTTAGTACAGTATAATTTAGTTTATGCAGTTATACAACTAACAAATGAAAAACGTTCATTCTAAAGAACAGTTATTTGCCTTTTCTTAATTTTTATATGATTTTGCTCATAAAAAGTTAAGGCTTGGTTATGCTGAATTATATAAAAGATTATTTGTTTCTAAGCTTTTAAAATATTTTTCAAAATAAAAGGGAAAACTTTATAAGTACCAAGATTAATTAGTCAGTGTATCTGCGTTAGACAATACTCCTACATGTGTTTTTAGTGTAATAAAACTTGTATTTTTTCAGCTGCGTTCTTTCAAGACTGTATATCCGAACAAGATCTGGATGAAATGAACATTGAAATCATTAGAAACACTCTGTATAAGGTATCTTTTTTTTATTGCTTAATCCAAACAGCAATACATCACTATTAAAACATTCATTCATGACAGAAAAAAACTTAAAACTGTGGAGTGCAGCAAATTTAGTGGAACAGCAACCAGAATTTTGGCCATTTCAAAACCGAATTTCATGCACACTTGGGTCCTGTTTGCTTGTCCATTGAGGTACACATATGTATGGAAAGTCGGAGTGGGATGCACAGCAGTGTATATCTGCCTAACTAATTAAATTTGTCATTATAAATAAAAATGTGTGTAACATTTAGAGGTCATTCGCTTACTGGGTTATTTCTCTGTAGGTTGTAAATAATGAATTAATGGTCATTTTGGCAAATATAATATCGTAACATAAGTATATAATTTCATGTCCTTGTATATGAAATGTGCTGCTTTCTACTGTCAGTAACTTGGTGTTTTTGCTGTAAATACAATTTTGTCCAAAGCTTTTAAACAGGACTTGACAGATTTAAAAAATAGTCTGAGGATTTGTCGCAGTCTTTATTTTTAAGGCTCATTTTTGAAAAAAGGTACGATAGTCTAGATCCACTACACCTGTGACACTTCATAAGATGAAGCATAGTAATGATTAGGTAAAGTTATTAATGTTTGGTCTTTATTTTTTCTGGAATCAAAACTTTCAATTTATTTATTTTTTGTATCTATATATAATTTAGCTGGAATACATTTACACCTTGCATTAAAATGCACCTTCAGTGTCTATGTTAGTCCTCAATAAGCACACCAGTTTGAATGTGAAACACTTTTACTTTCAAAGATGCAAAAAACACAAACTGAAAGAGAACTGCAATACAAACATCAGAAACTAACAACATCAGCGCGTGTCCGCAAGGAAGATATATTGTCTTAAAGGGGACTACAGCAATAATTCAGTCTTGGTATGTTTACCATAATGATAAACTTGACATCTGATCCCTTTTTATTTGCACAGCACAGCGAATCAAACCTCCGAAATTCTAGTTACAATGAAAACAGACTGCTTTTAATGATACGATAGATAGTGTAAAAAAGTTGACAACTCATACTGCCATAAAGAAGTTTAATGTTTTAGCATGATAACAAAGATGTCACATTCTCATTAAGTAAATAAGTAGACATATAGATAGCTCCCTTTTCACTTAGTTCGTTTTTAAAGCTATGCAGGTGTAAGGGATGACCTCCCTTCCACTACTAAAAGGCTTGTACTTATGATGATGTGGGTCAGCTCCATGCTACCGATTGCATCCTGGGAGCCTTTTCAACCTGCAACCGCAGATGATGTACCCAATGTTATCTCCAGTGCTCCAGTGTTTTTATTAAAAACTGTCAGAGCAAATGGTATTCAAAACAAAGTGCAGTGCAAAAAACTCAATAAATAAATAATCCATAAAAAGAAGTGTCTGTGCAGGTTAAAAATCCCAATAAGTAAATCCATTAAAAATAAGTTTAAAAATGCACAGCATACTGTCATTTACTTTTCGGAGACATCTCTCCCTCTTACCTCGATCAGGCACCATGCACAGACTTCCATCCAACAGACGCAGACCAGCTTTTATCCTGGCCTTTTACATGTTCTGGCTGAAAATCCCACAGCATTATACGGAGAGCCATCAAGTCCTGCTCTGCTCGCACCGCTGCTGTTACCTGGCTCCTCCTGGTGAGAGTGTGCTGTACTCCCACACATAGTGTACATAGGAACGATCCTTCAGTCCTTTCCTAAGTGCTGGCCACATGCTCCTTTCTGGGGCTCCATTTCTGTCCACTTGGTTCCTTGCATCGGCTCTCAAAAACAACATTTATTTATATAGCACATTTTCATACAAAAAAATGTAGCTCAAAGTGCTTTACAAAATGAAGAATAGAAAAATAAAAGACACAGTAAGAAAATAAAATAAGTCAACATTAATTAACATAGAATAAGTAAGGTCCGATGGCCAGGGTGAACAGAATAAACAAAAAAAAACTCCAGACGGCTGGAGAAAAAAAAAAAATCTTCAGAGATTCCAGACCATGAGACTGCCCAGTCCCCTCTGGGCAATCTACCTAACATAAATGAAACAGTCCTCTTTGTATTTAGGCATTCACTCCTGCCTGTCTCTCTGTTCATCTCTTTTACCTCCCTTATTTTTCTTTCATTTTTCTCCTTTCCGTTTTTCTCAATTCTTCTGGTCCATGCTCCTCTTACACTAAAACAAGCCATGCCCTTCGAGAAATTAATGAGACATCTGCCTGACAAGCTCCTTTGCACGTGTCTTTGCAATCAGACAGGCACCCCCGAGCCATCCTCTGAGCGAAGCGCACTTGCACCCGTTTAGAGTTTGCATGCTTGTGGGGCACTATTATTTAAAATTGGCACAGTGCCACCGACCACTTTCATGGTATTGTATGTGATTTCAAGATTTCAGGTTTACAGATTCGCACATACTTGTTTTGCTGGTGTGAAATGTATTCATGATATGCAAGTTACTGCTGTGATGACAGTCCTGGTCAGCCTGTGACGATTTATGACTACAAAGGTATTATTTCATCGGTGGACTTGTGTTACTCTGAAAAGTTGTTCACTTATTTCATAGAAAGTGTATTGATGAAACATCAGTATAGACCAGAAGGTGAAAAACAAAACAAGGAAAGAGAAAAGTACATTAAAAGAATTTTTTTCCACATTTCAAATGTGAACATCTAATAAGCAGTGTGTCAAAAGCACATGTAGAAACCAAACCTGAATCTATTTCTTGTAGAGATGACATTAAGAATCGTTATCAAATGCATCTGTTGAAAGAGTCAGAACTTACTTCGTTTCCACTGTAACTTGCCAACATTAGTAAGTTCAGCAATACTACACTGTTTTGTGCAAAAGAACTGAAGAGATGATACTTTAATACTTTTATATGTATCATACAGTACAAGATTGATAAGAACAAAGTATTGTATAAGTTAAATTCATATTCATAATTACACCAGAAAATTATTAATGAATAATTAATAGAACTAAAAAAGGTGTGTAGCATAGGTATATCTCAATAGTAAAAAAAAAAAGTAGTACAATTGTTTAAAAATGATTTAAAACCAAATAAATGCATGCATATGTACATTTAAGCAGTGTTTTGGCTACCAGCATCAATTAATTGTTTCAGTGTGCAAGAACATTTAATGGGTAATTGTTATATTTTCATAGACTCACAGTGATGCTGACTTAAAACATAAAATGTCTGTATAAATGTGTAATACAATTTGTAGAATCCGTTATCATAAGTTTCTGATCAACCTCATTTAGTTTTATCTCGTATTCCAAAAATAACAACAATTGTAAAACTAAACAAATTACCATATTTTAATAAATTAATCTACAGTATTAAATAAAAGTACAGTATTAAAAATTGTTTTATCAATATTTTGTATTTAATCTATACTAATAAAAGGCAAAGCCCTCACTGACTGACTGACTGACTCACTCACTCACTCACTCACTCACTCACTCACTCACTGACTCGCTTCGCCTCTAGTGCTGACATCCGAGGTTCGATTCCCGAGAGGGGATGCACCGAGTATGTATGCGCGCTTCCCGATTCATTTTATCTTTGCATCCCCTTGGTTTGAGACGTATGAAAAAAATATGCGGTTAACGCAGAATGTTACGTTATTTTTAAAATGTTTCCTTTTCTTACCACAAGCACAGCTGAGAAGCTTCGATGCATGTACTCTATAACGTGTTAAAAAAATAACGCATTTAATCACACTTTCAATTCCAAGCAAAGGGGAACTTTTGTCAATGCATGATTTCCTGGTACATCGATTACATTGACGCACACATATTTCCTGATGGTTGAATGATTGGAATTCCAGTTAATTAACTGTTATATTGTTAAATTATAATAAATTACTTCAGTAATTTTAACCTCAGTCCTAGAGACTACAAGTGACAGCAAATTATTATTCCCACCAGTTTCACAACACTGGGTGCTTAAATGGTGGAACTACTTCAGTGTCAGCCCCATTAACATGTTGTTCATTAGGAAATAATGGAGAATGAAAAGTTAAAAAAAACACACACACACACTAAATAGCTCCCGTGTAAAATAAGTGCCTAGTACATTTTATTTAAAAAAAAATTACCAAATTTGTTTTCAGTATTTCTACGTTGACATCAAAACATATAAACAGGAAAATAATGACTTTTTGCATTAGACTGAGTCCAATTAAAAACAGAACTTGACTGGATTAAAAAAATGCAGGAGTTCCCAGGACTGAGTTAAAGAACCACTGGACTAGAGTAATTCATTGCTTTTGAAATCTAAAGTAACATTGCTAGGTTACAGTGTCTGTTTTTTGAGCTTGTTAAAATCAGTTATTTTTTGATAAAATAACAGGGCCTTTGTAGAGTCTATGTCCCAATTACTATATATACCCAGTGACAGACCTTTGGCCCACACTGGGTATAAAGAGTGTTATGTTTGGCCCTTAATAAATGAGTTTGACACCCTTGATGTCAAAAGTCATGTGCTAGACACATGATATATCTTTTACTATGAAGGCTAGAAGTGTTATCACTGGTTTTATATGTTGCTTTAGCAGCAGAACTTTTGTACTCTCTCCAAAGTTCCATTGCTAATATTCTCACACATACATTCAGTACACCTCTCGCATGCTTTCTAAAAACAAAGCTCACACTGACTGACTGCAGACTCTTCATTACAGTATTACATCTTTTATGCACCCGCTTCAGACAACACATGCATATTTAGTTTCTCCCTCACTTACTTCACACTCTTGCCCCTTCATACTACTGGTCAAAAGTTCTAGAATACCTTTGGTTTTTCCTGTTTCTATTCAAATTTAACTAGTTGAAATGCAGTAAATAGCCTAAAATGGTGAAAAGGTGAGCACTAAACTGCCAGAGATTTAAATTTAAAGTTGAGGTTTAAATTTAAAATTTAGGTTAGCAAAAAATGGAAAAAAGGAAATGTCTGAATATTACAAATGGGACTTCTTCAGGGAACAACAACCTACGGATGTTCTGCAGCAATTGAAATAAATTAAGCCTTGCAAGTTTAAGCTAACAATTTACATAGGTGTCTCAACTTCTGTCAATTACTTAAAAACCCCTCTGTCTATCTTAAAGCAGAGTTGAAACAGCCTGTGTTACTACACCCTTTGATGTACAACTTGGACAATATTCCAGGGTTAATGGCAAGAAAACAGCAATTAACAAAAAAAAATGAGACAGAGCATTATTATCCTTAGAAGTGTAGGTCTTTCATTAAGAGAAACAGCAAAAAAAAGGTGGTGCCCTTTGTGAGGTGACTTTGTGCTGCAGGTTTGACAAGGCGAGTGGCAGTAAGAAAACCATTCCTTAAAGGAGAGTAGTAGTAACTGAGATATGCTTTTTTTGACCACTGTTAAGCTGTGTGGAGCCTTTCATGCAAGTTGGTGAACCTTAGAAATGTTTGATTGAGTTGTGACTTTGGGTATGCCAGATCTCTCTCTATCGGTTTTTCTTCCAGTTTCCAATTGCCTTTGGATTGTGTAGGACACCTTACTGGCTTACTCCATGACACTTTTTTTTTTTTTGTACTGTAGTTTCTGTTAATGAAAGGCCTACACTTCTAAGGGTAATAGAGCTCATGCGCCTTTGTACATTGATAAAATTGCAGACACTAATCATTCATCCACACCTAACCTTCTCACTGCCTACCGTATCACTACTCGTGGTACTCTTATCATATGCCTTCTCCACATTTATATATCCATAATGCAGCTTCTTTGCTTTCATCCCATGCTTCTCCTACATTTGGCATGAAATCATACTGCATTTTGTTAACTTTTTTTTTTTTATCCCTGATGTCTTCACTAGCACACTCTCAACCTGCAAAAGCTTGATTTCCTGTTATGAAATACGCCTATATTTAATTTCCCGTATATCCTCTTCATTCAGCTGGACACTATAAATTGAACTGAGTGGCAGCAAATCTATTTTTTAAAGAAATAAATCTGTTTTTAAGTACATTTTTCACATGAGATTTGGCAAACATTCTGGAATATAATGTATTTTTTGTAAAATGTTCACATAACCGATGCTTCAAATCTTCTTAGCTAAATATTTATAACACTACTTGTAGAAATGTGGCTGTGAATTTCCCAGTCATTTTGAGGTCCCTTCATCTGCATTTTAGGATTTTTTTTTCTGCCATTTCAGAAAGGGCACAGTTGTCAACAAATGCTACAATAGCATCAACTGTTTTCAGAGGAGGGAGGAAGAAATAAATAGGTGTACATCTTCTGATTTAGAGGTAGTTTTATCGGTTGTCGTGGATTAGTCCTTCAACAACAAAATTCCCTGATGACCTATTGCAAAGTTTTTTTAGTAGTGTGTAGACAGTTTTTTACTCATCTTTAGTTTAATGAATATATTAAACATAACTTTTTAACAAATGGAAAATGAAAGTATAACTAAATATCATATGCTCCTTAACAAAAAGTTGAATACAATTATGCAGTTCTGTGAAATGTACCATAGAGCTCAGTTACATCATGGTTCTCAATTTTATAAATATTTAGCACATGGCTACTATTATTTAATTCATATTTTATCCAAATCTGCAGTACTTGATTAGGACAATAGAAAAATTTAGATTAGATGTTAAATAGTTCTGGATTAGTATTTTATCTAAAGGTTGAGCTATTGAGATTTGATTGGGTCTTGCAACTGCAATGGTGGCACATACATTCCCAGTGTTATATGGGACAAGAAGGGAGACCATGCCAGGTTTTTTAGCAAATTTAAAGTATATCTGTTATTACCAGAGAGAATGCTACAGTTTGCATTGGTTATTGTTGAACAGGCCTCTTTATATATGAATGGTATATTTATATCTGTGAGACAATGCAATTGTGTGATTCAGGTTTAGTCTTTAGAAGTATTAGATTGTGGTTCTAAAGTTGTAAATGCGGCCATATCTCACCCCCCTTTTCATTGGCACTCTATAAGAATTTAATAACAGTATATTTATATTTTGTACTTGTATGTGTGTTTTTTTTCCTGTTTAGAATGTTTATTGCATTGAAGCAGGAGCAAAGCATGTATATTAAGAAAAGATTAAGATGATAGTTTAGAGTTTGAAGGGGTAGGGGGTGTGGAATTGGTGGGTGAATGGCAATGTGGCATATGTGGTAGAAATGTTGAGAGAATCTCAATAATATGTACATGTTGTCTGAAGTCGGTGCATAAAAGATGAAATGTGAGTGAGGGCTTTGTGTATAGAAAGTATGTGGGTACGGAATGGTGGTCTAAGTGTGTGTGAATTTACATATTAGCAATGGAGTTTTACTGCTTAGTCAACACATTAAACCACTGATGGTGAACCTTGTTAAGTGTATGGTTTGGAACGTTTCTTTATTATTTCAATCTTTCTTTGCTATCCGTTGTATAGATGATTATTTGTACAGTGTCTTGGAAAGAATATTTTCTAGTACTGATCAATTTCTTAACATGTTAAGAAAGTCTCGCAGCGTGTGACTTTAATGCATTAGATTGTGCCATTTTAGTTGTGGTTGTCTTCTTCAAAAATCATTTTCAAAACCTTTGTATTTGTTTTTATACAGATTCTGAGTTCTTGTCTAAAAATATGAAATCTATTTAATGAATGAGTACACTTGTATTGTCTTTGCCAACACCCATCTTTGTTTAATTCCACAGGCATATTTAGAATCTTTCTACAAGTTCTGCTCCACATTAGGAGGTACAACTGCAGATACCATGTGTCCCATCCTTGAAGTAAGTGTAAGACAGTTATTTAGTAATGAGGCACTGTTTTATGCAATATATGTTGCGTTTTTTTTAATTCCTCCTGAAAATGCATTTTTTAAATTGAGATGAGTGTTTAGGGCTACCTACTCTAGTCACAACAAGAGTATCGGGCCTTCTGCTTATCTTTTAAATCAAATGCTAATTTCTTACATTAAAGTAGTGTTACATTTATTCTGTTAGCTTAATTTGATCCAGCTCAATTTTTTTGGAAACCAATCTGATTATTTTCCTTGTTATCTAAAGAAACTGTGAAATATTTCAAGTGTTGTTTAGCTTTAACTTTTCTAACTTGTTCAGTAGTATTCTGGCCACGCATTGAAGCCTTGTGCCTGAAAAATTACACAGAATAGAAATACTAATAAGAATTTTAAATTGCTCAAAATAAATAATACTCTCAAAAAGATTTCTAGTAATGCATTATAACATATATTACTTTTTTCTAGTTTGAGGCTGACAGAAGAGCCTTCATTATTACCATTAACTCTTTTGGTACCGAGCTGTCTAAAGAAGATCGAGCAAAGTTGTTTCCTCATTGTGGCAAACTCTACCCTGAAGGTTTAGCCCAGCTGGCCAGAGCTGATGACTACGATCAGGTCAAAAGTGTAGCGGACTACTATCCTGTGAGTAGAAATAACACACTTCTCTTCATCTAGAACTTTTTGTGTTTTTATCTTTTTAATGCTTGCTTATATTATTTAATCTTGCATCTTAAAAGTGCCATTGTTTATCTTTTAAAAATCTTAACCATAAACAAATTCCTCTTCATATACAGTATACTTTGACATACAGTAATCTCTCCTCAATCGCGTGGGTTGCGTTCCAGAACCCCTCGCCATTGGTGAAAATCCGCGAAGTATAGACCATATGTTTGTATGGTTATCTTTATATATTTTAAGCTCTTAGAAATTCTCCCACACTTTTTATAAATATTCTCCGCACAGTTATACAGTAAACCCTCGTTTATAGTGGTTGATCCACTCCAGACAGATAAATGGATTTCCAAGAAGTAGGATTCTTTATTTATAAATCTAATATTTTCGCAGTTAGAGCATTGAAAACCTGTTTACGACCTTCTAAATACATTTTTTAACATTATTAGAGCCCTCTAGACATGAAGTAACACCCTTTAGTCAAAAGTTTAAACTGTGCTCCATGAGAAGACAGATGACAGTTCTTTCTCACAATTAAAAGAAATGCAAACATATCTTCCTCTTCAAGGTGCGACGTCAGGAGCGGAGAATGTCAGAGAGAGAGTAAAGTAAACAATCAAAAATCAAAAGGGCTGTTGCGCTTTTAAGTATGCAAGCACCTCGATAAAGCGGCGCAATGAAGGGATCAATGTGAAGGTAGCCTTTCAGCATTTTTTTACAGGCGCGTCCGTATCTTCTAACTGAAGAACAGCCCTCTGCTCACACCCCCTCCGTCAGGAGCAGATAATGGGGCCAATCATACGTCTCCCTGATGGTATTGCATGATGAATAAGTATCTGCCTGTACAGTATTTCTCAGAGAGAGTGAGAGACAGAGAAAAGCAAACAATGAAAAATCAATACGGGCTGTTAGAGCTTTTAAGTGTGCGAAGCAGCCTCGGGAAGCATATCGATATCATTGAGGAGTTTTATTTAATATGTAATACGTGCTCTGATTGGGTAGCTTCTCGGCCATCCGCCAATAGCGTCCCTTGTATGAAATCAACTGGGCAAACAAACTGAGGAAGCATGTACCATAAATTAAAAGACCCATTGTCTGCAGAAATCCGCGAACCAGCGAAAAATCCGTGATATATATTTAGATATGCTTACATTTAAAATCCGCGATGAAGTGAAGCCGCGAAAGTCGAAGCACGATATAGCGAGGGATTACTGTATACATACATACATACATACTAATATATATATATATACTAGCCAACCCGCGGAGTAGCATACGCCGCATAATCAGGCCGCTTTTTAAATGATTTTTAAGCACAGAGGAAAAAATAAACATTTGAAAAATCTGTAATTTAATAAACCACCAAGAAAAGTAACATTGCAACAATGCACGCTAGGAACCTACATACAATTGTCCGTTACTGAAAACCGGAGGAGCGCCGTCGCGCTTTCTCCTTCCAAAGCGAAGGACGGGGTTAAACAGGGCTCGTTCAGTACGCACTGCCCGCTTATGTGCCCGCCCCCAACTCCCTACCTGAATCGCTTTCGTCTGTGTACAGTCCACACGCACCTGTGAGTCACATTGACTGTTAATTTTCCAAACACCGCCTCAGTCGGTTTCCACGTTGATTTTTCATTGTTCTTTGCGATCCCGGCTGCTTTTTTTTAATATATAATCCACCAAGTCACCCGACCATGGGGGGCTTTACAAAGGGCAGGGACGTAATCAGTGCGAGCATATGACCCGCACGTACTGGGAATTTCTCGTCCGTGGGTGTTTTGTTACGGGAAAATGGTTCCAGGGATTAGAACATAAGTAGGCAAAGAATCAGAGAGAAGAGGTCCAATACTTCTATTTTATTTACTTAATCAATTATAACATTTAAATACATATGAATGGGTTATAGAAATAAAGAGACAAACTTATACTTACAATAACATACATACATACAGTAACATACATCAAAAGACCCAGAGCCATCATCCCAGACCAGTAGACTGAGGGGGCCCGCTTGTCAGTCTTGTCAAAGGACCAACCCATTTAGCCTTTCATTTACCGGGCGGTGCGCGCTGTCCCCACGGTTGAGCCTCCAAAGAAACTGAGGGCGGAACCTTCCCTTATATACTAATTGAGCGTCCTTGCCCAAAGCGGCTTACGTGTAAGCAGTGTATACAGAAGTGATTAGTTTCAGCACACACACCTTTCCACGGGACGCGGTGTTGTTTTGCACTTGGTCCTGATGATGACGACACCTGGTACCAGGAGGCACACAAAAATAAGAATTGCGTAGTGAAGCCCCTTGAAGTGAAAAACAAGTCAGCATGCCCCTTTATCCTGACGGAGACGGCGTCTGGTACCAAAAGGCACACAAAAATAGTGAAGCCCCTCGAAGTGAAAAACAAGTCAGCATAACCCTCTGGCCATATTCCCAGTACTTTTCCTTCTTGAGGCTGGTTTTTGCGCTGAGCGACCAACGCCCATCTGCTCTCTTGATCCCCCCCTCTCTTTAGAAAAATCCTTCCATTACAGTGGGGAACAATTGGAAGCCACGGTCTCCATCACGAATGGGGTTCAACGGCTTACCCACGCTGGGTAGACACCCGGTTGACTGCCCGGCGGGTCATGGGAATGACGCCGCCGGATCGCCTGTTGTGGGGCCTGCATTAGTGAAGCAGGTGAGATGGTAATGAAACAGAGGCACAGGGCTTATTGGTTTTTAAAGACTGCTTCCTTTATTGGGTTTTAATCAATGCACGGAACGAACCAACACACAATTGTCCGTGCGGCGCTCAGGGTGGAACAGGAGGAGAGGAGAAGGACATCCACTCCGCTCCCTCCGTCATGCTAGTCTGCTGGTTTCTCGTTCAGTATACACTGCCTGCTCATGTGCCCACCTCCAACTCGTCACTCGAGTCTTTGTACAGTCCAGATGCACCTGTGACTCACGTAGACTTTTCATTGCTCTGTGCGGTTTTGGCTGCCTTTCTATATATAATCCACCAAGACACCCGACCACGGTGGGAGGGGGGTGTATACAAAGTGCAGGAGTATCTAAGAAGACGCATGTTTGTCGCGGATGCGAATTGCTGTATGTAGCGTGTAAAACAGTTTGCTATAGTGAACGCGGTCGTGCGTCGTAACCGAAAACTCGTTTTTTAAAGACTGATCACTTCATTGTGTTTTAACCTCAGTTGTAAAGGAACGTTTTAAGGATCTCATGGGATACCCCTCGCAAAAAGTTTTACACGCATATGGTGATTCACCTCCGCGAGAAACATGCCTCTATTAACAGTCAACATGGGTCGGAGCTGCATGTGACCTCTACGACAGACGAATATAAATGACGCCGGTTTTTCTGTGTCGTTGCGTCCGAGTTGGTGGGCGTGGCTCTGTGAGTTATCGTCGTATCCAATGGTCTTGGAGTTGGTGGACGTAGCTTCTTCCTGCGTGCGCCATAGGTGTCTCACTTCTCGGCGGCTTAGTGAATCCACGCCCCTTCCGGCGTGCTTTCCATGGTTGTCTTGCCTTAGTGAATTATATATATATAGATACACATACATACATACCGGGTAGGATTCAAAAGTAATGAGCCTTTGTTCAAAAAGACAAATTTATTGAACAAATCGGTACAACTAATTAATAGTCTTCAAAATAGGCACCTCCTGCATCAATACACTTTTGTAGGCGGCTTTTCCATGAGTCGAAGGCGTCCACGTTGGCCTGTTCTGGGATGGTTGCAAGGGCTGCCTTGACATTTGCTTGGATGTCCTAGATCGAGTCGAAGCGTTTTCCTCTCAGGGCCGATTTTAAGCGCGGAAACAAGAAGAAGTCAGAAGGCGACACGTCCGGACTGTAGGGAGGCTGGGGGACCACTGGAACATTCACCCGGGCCAGGTAGGCGCTCACGATAAAGGCGGTGTGGCTGGGCGCGTTAATCGTGGTGAAGCTTCCAGCTGTCCTTGATGTCACTTCGCTTCTGTGCGACGCTCCTTTTCAGCCTTTTCAGGACTTCCAAGTAGTAAGCAGCATTCACGGTCTGTCCTTGCGGGACAAACTCGTAGTGGATGATCCCCTTCACTCCGAAGAACTTGATCGCGTACCGTTGCTCTAATGAACTTTCCATTCCACCGTGTAACTCACTACCGCACAGGGGTTCCCGTCTAGGCCGATCCTACCGCTCCGAAAGCTCGGAGAGGTAGGAGCTCCGTATGCGTTGTGAAGCCAACACCCACCATCGCTGGCAAGTGGGGCGCGCGGCGAGGTACGTTATCTATACTAATAAAAGGCAAAGCCCTCACTCACTCACTGACTCACTCACTGACTCATCACTAATTCTCCAACTTCCCGTGTGGGTGGAAGGCTGAAATTTGGCAGGTTGATTCCTTACAGCTTCCTTACAAAAGTTGGGCAGGTTTTATATTCTACGCGTAATGGTCATAACTGGAAGCAGTTTTTCTCCATTTACTGTAATGGAGATGAGCTTCAACGCCGTGGGGGCGGAGTTTCGTGTGACATCATCACGCCTCCCACGTAATCACGCAGTACATAGAAAACCAGGAAGACCTCAAAAAAGCGCTCAAGAAAACATGCATTATATAATTGAGAAGGCAGCTAAACAATAAGAAGCGAAGCGAGTGACATATACAACCATATTCATGAGTTCTGCTACTCGAAACAAAGCACGATGTAAACCCTACACTTTAAATTAAGTTCATAGACAGGCTGCCGCTGGCGTTTGTAATTTAGTGCCTGCCCATATAAGGCCGTCCGTCAGCGGCAATCCAATAGCAAACTGCCACGGGTAAATATTCACGGGTGAAGGACTGTGCTTATGGAGAGGAAGATGAGATGGTCAGGGTGGTGTTTGACACAAACTCAGCGAAACTGCGAGAGAAAGTTTTAAGTGCCAGGACTAAGGTAACATTAAATACAGCCATGGACATAGCAGGAGATGGCACCAGCACAGCTGGGAACCTTCGATGCATGTACACCGAGTGGCTCACGGAACTGACGCAGTGCACAGATAAAAGGCAACAGTTCCAAAGAGCTGAACAAAACCAATTACACAATTGAAAAGGCAGCAAAAATATGAAGCGCTCTACATACAAGCATATTCATAAATCCAACTACTGCGGAAACAAAGCACACGTTGGAAAAAGTCAATGTCCCGCTAAAGGAAGACAGTGTAAAAAACCCGTGCATGCAGTGTGTCAGGTCTCAGATAAAGAAGAAGACGAGCTGTTTATTGATGCAGTAAGAAACGAATCGATGAATGAAACCTGTCATCTTTACAACGATTGACAAACACGGAATGTAACTTGAACACAACACATCCTACAAATACGAACCTGATTGAAAGAAATAATGATAATCAAATCCTTGATGACAGCAACACTCAGTAACACTCACAAAACAAATACTGTATATTGACAGTCATGTTACGCTTATTTTTAAAATGTTCCCTTTTCTTTTCTACCTTTTTAACACACTACTTCTCGCTGATACGCTGGTATATATATATATATATATATATATATATATCCCGCTCTACATACTCGAATAATGGATACTTTATTCGCCATCAATGATTGTTTTGGTAAAGCCATACTCAGTGTATTCATTAGATGAACGGTAAAAAGTAAGGCGAGGGAGGATGACTATTGAGGCATGCAGGCTGTAGTGCGCGTCAACTCTATCTGAATTGTGCGATCACATTTGAAAAAATATATCTTTTCAAGTTCTATTTAGTCCATATGTGTCAAACTCAAGGGCCGGGCCACATCCGCCCGGCGTGTAATTATATCCGGCCCGCGAGATCATTTTATATACTGTATTATTGTTATTAAAGCCCGGTATATGAAGCGCTGGTAACACAATAAACTACAGATCCCATAATGCAGCGCTTCAGCTGCCTTGCCAACACTAACGCGTTAATCAAGTCTACCTTATGATGCTGCAAGTTATTGCGAAGCTAGAGTTATTGCGCACTGAGTTTGCACGGCGCTTTGGTGACTTTGAAGAACAAAAAAAGTCCGTCTACATGCGGCTCGAACCTTGTGCATGTTTGGTAGCACATATCTGTGTGAGAAGCTCTTCTCAGTGATAAAGACTAACAAAACAGCACACAGGAGTCGCCTCACTGATGAGCACCTGCAATCCATCCTGAGAATCTCCACAACACAGAACCTCACACCAAACAGAAACGAACTTGTGGCCAAAAAAAGATGCCAGGCGTCCAGCTCTAAAATGACATATGAGCAAAGACAACTGAATGATTTGATTTGTTATTGCACGTAAGAGCGGGAGTCAACCGTTTTAACAAACAGTGTATTGCACTGTACGAAATAGCTGTGTGTGTATATATGTAGATATGTATGTATATGTATATATATGTGTGTATATATGTGTGTGTATGTATGTATATGTGTGTGTATATATGTAGATATATATGTATGTATAGATATGTATATATATATATGTTTATGTGTGTGTGTGTAAATATATATATAATATATGACAACAACACTCATCACTCACAACAGTGACAAAACAATTACATTGACAATCAGGTTACGTTATTTTCAAAATGTTTCCTTTTCTTTTCATTGCTTCTTTAACACACTACTTCTCCGCTGCGAAGCGCGGGTATTTTGCTAGTATATATATAATCTCCATCCATCCATTTTCTAACCCGCTGAATCCGAATAGGGTCACAAGGGTCCGCTGGAGCCAATCCCAGCCAACACAGGGCACAAGGCAGGAACCAATCCTGGGCAGGGTGCCAACCCACCGCAGGACACACACAAGCACACCCACACACCAATCACACACTAGGGCCATATATATATACACATATATACACACACACACACAGTGGGTACGGAAAGTATTTAGACCCCCTTCAATTTTTCACTCTTTGTTATATTGCAGCCATTTGCTAAAATCATTTAAATTTAATTTTTTCCCTCATTAATTTACACAAAGCACCCCATATTGACAGACAAAAAAAAGAATTTTTGAAATTGTTGCAGATTTATTAAAAAAGAAAAACTGAAATATCACATGGTCCCAAGTATTCAGACCCTTTGCTCAGTATTTAGTAGAAACACCCTTTTGAGCTAATACAGCCATGAGTCTTCTTGGCAAAGATGCAACAAGTTTTTCACACCTGGATTTGGGGATCCTCTGCCATTCCTCCTTGCAAATCCTCTCCAGTTCTGTCAGGTTGGATGGTAAACGTTGGTGGACAGCCATTTTTAGGTCTTTCCAGAGATTCTCAATTGGGTTTAAGTCTGGGCTCTGGCTGGGCCATTCAAGAACAGTCACAGAGTTGTTGTGCAGCCACTCCTGCGTTATTTTAGCTGTGTGCTTAGGGTCATTGTCTTGTTGGAAGGTAAACCTTCGGCCCAGTCTGAGGTCCTTAGCACTCTGGAGAAGGTTTTTGTCCAGGATATCCCTGTACTTGGCCGCATTCATCTTTCCTTTGATTGCAACCAGTCGTCCTGTCCCTGCAGCTGAAAAACACCCCCACCGCCATGCTTCACTGTGGGGACTGTATTGGACAAGTGATGAGCAGTGCCTGGTTGTCTCCACACATACCGCTTAGATTTAAGGCCAAAAAGTTCTGTCTTGGAGTTTGCTAAAAGACACCTGAAGGACTCTGAGATGGTGAGAAATAAGATTTTCTGGTCTGATGAGTCCAAGATAGAACTTTTTGGCCTTAATACTAAGCGGTATATGTGTATATATATATATATATATATATGTGTATATGTATGTATATATATGTGTGTATGTATATGTATATACATATATATACAGTCATGTGAAAACATTAGGACACCCTTTGAAAGCATGTGGTTTTTTGTAACATTTTTAATAAATGGTTATTTCATCTCCGTTTCAACAATACAGAGAGATTAAAGTAATCCAACTAAACAAAGAAAACTGAAGAAAAGTCTTTTCAAGATCTTCTGTAAATGTCATTCTACAAAAATGCCTATTCTAACTGAGGAAAAGATAGGACACCCTCACATGTATTCCCTCTTAAATTGGCTCAGATCTCACACAGGTATATCACACCAGGTGCACATAATTAGTAGATCGTTACTCTGCATGTTGAATGAGGCTTGCCCTATTTAAACCTCAGACATTTAGTTTGGTGTGCTCCTGACTGTTGAAGTGAGAGTGAGCACCATGGTGAGAACAAAAGAGCTGTCAGAGGACTTCAGAAAAAGATTGTAGCAGCCTATGAGTCTGGGAAGGGATTTAAAAGATCTCAAAAGATTTTGAAATCAGCCATTCCACTGTCCGGAAGATAGTCTACAAGTGGAGGGCTTTCAAAACAACTGCCAACATGCCCAGGACTGGTCGCCCCAGCAAGTTCACCCCAAGAGCAGACCGCAAGATGCTAAAAGAGGTCTCCAAAACCCTAAAGTGTCATCTCGAGAACTACAGCAGGCTCTGGCTACTGTTGATGTAGAAGTACATGCCTCTACAATCAGAAAGAGACTGTACAAGTTTAACTTGCATGGGAGGTGTGCAAGGAGGAAACCTTTGCTTTCCAAGAGAAACATCGAGGCCAGACTGACATTTGCCAGAGATAAAGTTGACAAAGACCAGGACTTCTGGAATAATGTTCTTTGGACAGATGAGTCCAAAATTGAATTATTTGGACACAACAGCAGAGGACATGTTTGGCGTAAACCAAACACAGCATTCCAAGAAAAGAACCTCATACCAACTGTGAAGCATGGAGGTGGAAGTGTCATGGTTTGGGGCTGCTTTGCTGCAGCAGGACCTGGTCAGCTCACCATCATAGAATCCACGATGAATTCTACTGTGTATCAGAAGGTGCTTGAAGAACATGTGAGACCATCAGTTAGAAAATTAAAGCTGAAGCGGAACTGGACCATGCAACATGACAATGACCCAAAACATACTAGTAAATCAACCAAAGATTGGCTGAAAAAGAAGAAATGGAGAGTCCTGGAATGGCCAAGTCAAAGTCCAGATTTGAATCCCATTGAGATGCTGTGGGTGACTTGAAAAGGGCTGTATGCAAGAAACCCCTCAAACATCTCACAGCTGAAAAAGTTCTGCATTGAGGAGTGGGGTAAAATTTCCTCAGACCGATGTCGAAGACTGGTAGATGGCTACAAGAACCGTCTCACTGCAGTTATTTCAGCCAAAGGAGGTAACACTCGCTATTAGGGGCAAGGGTGTCCTATCTTTTCCTCAGTTAGAATAGGCATTTTTGTAGAATGACATTTACAGAAGATCTTGAAAAGACTTTTCCTCAGTTTTCTTTGTTTAGTTGGATTACTTTAATCTCTGTATTGTTGAAACGGAGATGAAATAACCATTTATTAAAAATGTTACAAAAAACCACATGCTTTCAAAGGGTGTCCTAATATTTTCACATGACTGTATATACACATATATATATATACACATAGAGATCTGTCCATGCTCGGAAGCCATCAAACCTGAATGAACTAGAGATGTTTTGTAAAGAGGAATGGTCCAAAATACCTTCAACCACAATCCAGACTCTCATTGGCACCTACAGGAAGCGTTTAGAGGCTGTAATTTCTGCAAAAGGCGGATCTACTAAATATTGATTTCATTTCTTTTTTGTGGTGCCCAAATTTATGCACCTGCCTGATTTTGTTTGAACAATTATTGCACACTTTCTGTAAATCCAATAAACTTCATTTCACTTCTCAGATATTACTGTGTGTGTCTCCTATATGATATATTTAACTGACATTTTTTATCATAACAACCAACGATTTATACAGGAAAATAATGACTATTAACAAGGTTGCCCAAACTTTTGCATCCCACTGTATGTTATTTTATATATATATATATATATATATATATATATATATATATATATATATATATATATACACACAGTGGAGGAAATAATTATTTGACCCCTCACTGATTTTGTAAGTTTGTCCAATGACAAAGAAATGAAAAGTCTCAGAACAGTATCATTTCAATGGTAGGTTTATTTCAACAGTGGCAGATTGCACATCAAAAGGAAAATCGAAAAAATAACTTTAAATAAAAGATAGAAATTGAAAATAAACTCATGAAACAGGCCTGGACAAAAATGATGGTACCCCTAGAAAATAATGTGACCAAAGGGACATGTTAATCCAAGGTGTGTCCACTAATTAGCATCACAGGTGTCTACAATCTTGTAATCAGTCAGTGGACCTATATATAGGGCTCCAGGTAGTCACTGTGTTGTTTGGTGACATGGTGTGTACCACACTCAACATGGACCAGAGGAAGCGAAGGAAAGAGTTGTCTCAGGAGATTAGAAAGAAAATTATAGACAAGCATGTCAAAGGTAAAGGCTATAAGACCATCTCAAAGCAGCTTGATGTTCCTGTGACTACAGTTGCACATATTATTCAGAAATTTAAGATCCATGGGACTGTAGCCAACCTCCCTGGACGTGGCCGCAGGAGGAAAATTGATGACAAATCAAAGAGACGGATAATACGAATGGTAACAAAAGAGCCCAGAAAAACTTCTAAAGAGATCCAAGGTGAACTTCAAGCTCAAGGAACATCAGTGTCAGATCGCACCATCCGTCGTCGTTTGAGCCAAAGTGGACTTCATGGGAGACGACCAAGGAGGACACCATTGTTGAAAACAAATCATAAAAAAGCCAGACTGGAATTTGCCAAACTACATGTGGACAAGCCACAAAGATTCTGGGAGAATGTCCTATGGACAGATGAGACAAAAATTTGAACTTTTTGCCAAGGCACATCAGCTCTATGTTCACAGACGGAAAAATGAAGCATATCAAGAAAAGAACACTGTCCCTTCTGTGAAACATGGAGGAGGCTCTGTTATGTTCTAGGGCTGCTTTGCTGCATCTGGCACAGGGTGTCTTGAATCTGTGCAGGGTACAATGAAATCTCAAGGCTATCAAGGGATTCTAGAGAGAAATGTGCTGGCCAGTGTCAGAAAGCTTGGTCTCAGTCGCAGGTCATGGGTCTTGCAACAGGACAATGACCCAAAACACACAGCTAAAAACACCCAAGAATGGCTAAGAGGAAAACATTGGACTATTCTAAAGTGGCCTTCTATGAGCCCTGACCTCAATCCTATTGAGCATCTTTGGAAAGAGCTGAAACATGCCATCTGGAAAAGGCACCCTTCAAACCTGAGACAACTGGAGCAGTTTGCTCATGAGGAGTGGGCCATAATACCTGCTGAGAAGTGCAGAAGTCTCATTGACAGTTACAGGAATCGTTTGATTGCAGTGATTGCCTCAAAAGGTTGTGCAACAAAATATTAAGTTAGGGGTACCATCATTTTTGTCCAGGCCTGTTTCATGAGTTTATTTTTTTAAATAATTCTGTTGAAGCATGGTTGAAAATCAATGTCTGACTTTCATTGGTTAAATTTCATAGAATTTTTATTTATTATTACTTTTGTCAGATTAAAGTTATTTCTGTGACCATTTTGAGTTTTTCTTTCATTGACTGAAGGGTACCAACAATTTTGTCCACGTGTATGTATATGTATGTATATATGTATATGTGTATGTGTATATGTGTGTATATGTATACGTATATGTATGTATATATATATATATGTGTGTATATCTCTGTGTATGTGATTATTTATACAGTATAAAGTATTTTAATTTGTATTAATTATTTTTATGATGTTAATTATTTTGTTTATTTGTATGTATGTATAATATATCGTCTGCGCTGGTTATATTAGTGGTAATTTGTCATTTTGTCTTTAGGAGTACAAGTTGCTGTTTGAAGGAGCTGGCAGCAATCCAGGTGATAAAACATTGGAAGACAGGTTCTTTGAGCATGAGGTGAGGAGTTTTGTGAAAATAAACAAATAGATTCATAACACCTTTTCAGATCAGGTTAGGTGAATTGGCAGTGTTAAATGTTACCCAAGGAGTGGGGTATGTGTGAGAGACTACGACAGGCTGGCATTCTCTCCAGGGATTGCTCCTACTTTGCACAGGATGCTTTGCAGGGATTGATGCCCACTTCCCCTTAACTAAGCCCTGGACAAGCGGGTTAATAAAATGGATGGATGGATTGCTTTTCAGGTTTCTTCATTGAACTAATATGTAAGATACATTATTACTTATGTTAAATGTACTATACAGTTCAGAAAATAACTTTAATTCTTTTACCTTATGTGTAAACAGTTTATTAGCTATGCATATGTATTTATAAGTAGATTTCTAGTGGAAACTCTTACTAATATGTTTAAGCTTAGTAAAATCTCAATAATATAGTATGCCGGTATGCTGAGTGTTCTCTTTTTGTCTTTATTTAGGTGAAGCTGAATAAGCTTGCATTTCTGAACCAATTTCACTTCAGTGTATTCTATGCCTATGTGAAGCTGAAAGAGCAAGAGTGCAGAAACATTGTGTGGATAGCAGAGTGCATTGCTCAGAGACACCGAGCAAAGATTGACAACTACATTCCTATTTTTTAACTACTGCAGTAGAAAGTGGATTTTTACCATTCTTGTTTAATTGGCACAAGAGTGGTTGAAGTCAGAACAAAAGCAGAACTGGGTATTGTTATGTAGGTAATTCTCATAATTTTAAATGAGTTGCTGTTCTTTTATATGTTTAATCTTATTTAAAGGGGATAAAAAAAAACCTTTAAATGTTCTGCAATTGTTTCAGTTCAGTCAGAGGGCCCTAAGCTGCGTGGGTGGGTGTGTGTGTGTGTGGATACACCAAACTTCCTAGGTGTCAATCTGGAGATTAAATCAAAGTCTCTGTGGTTTTTTTATATAGTAGTTTGTTTTTTTTCTGGAGAAAAAACAGAGAATTGCACAAAGAAAATCTTTTGAAGTCTTTAAACAGGCAATTTGTGTTGCTAATGGATAATTGTGTGGTGATCTAAAATGTAACAAAATCATTTAAGTTTGCTAGTGTGACCAGACTTTTATCAGTCAGGATTTTATATGAGATATTTTGATGGCGAAGGGATGTACTACATTAACTGTTCATTCAAATTAAGACGGATATTGCTTAGTTGAGTTTGGCCTTAGTACCTTGAGTTGTAGACTCACCCTTCTTAAAATAAAAAAGCATTAAATATGCAATGCTGATGGAAACAAGTGGAATTTTAAGTACTCAAGTCCCTCTTTTTCTGTATAACAATCATGTTTTTTATTGATTATTGTAAGCACCATGCAAATAAGTATCTCTATTTTCTAGACCATGGATGCCAAAGCATTTTAGCCACAGAGACATAATAATTAGAAATAAACTTCATTAAGTAGATTCTGATGGTCGTGGACCCTCCCACCCACTCTGTTTTGATGTGGCGCATGATAGCTCAGTCCACACTGACCTTTCAGTCTCCAGCCAGACGCCAACATGTCACTACTCTAAATCTACGACACACACATGCTTGCACATTACTTGTGTTTGAGGAGTCTTGGTTCTCTGCAACTCAGTTTTTTTTCTGTGTTACTCAGTAGCGCGTATATGGTGAAATTACAAAAATGAAATTTCATTGGTGAACTTCTGTAAATTGTAGCAATGATATGAACTGTAAAGGCCATGGAATGGGAAAGTTAAAAATTGTGGAGCCTTTGATATCGATATGTTTGATTGATAGGCACCTATGCAAGTTGTGTATGGGATCTGACCTAATGAACAGCATTGCAGTGCAAGTTAATGCCTTTAATTTTGTTCAGATGATTCTTTACATGTTTTTTTTTAATTTGATGAAAACAAGACCAGATTATTTTATTTGAACCAGGTGCAGAGAGTCTACTCTATATAAATGAATATTGTAATACCATTTTTCTTTTTGGGGAAATTGTTTCTATAAATTCTCAGCATACCAGAGTACTTTGCCTCAAATTTTAAAAGGTGCTGAATGATCACTGTTCTGGGATAGTTTTATGTTTTATGCATGTGTCATTTCAAATTGCTGTTTCCTGCACTCACTGTATACTGTTTACAGTCTAATTTTTGTGTTTGTGATGTGTGTCTAAATGGGACCATTTGCATTATCTTTAACCTTTCCAGTAGAAGACATTTTTTGTTTGGTATTGTTACTTCTAATGCTAAAAATATTAATTGCACAGACAAAGCCAATGTTTATATAAATCTATATTAAACCCAGAGCAGCTCCAAAAAAAAAAAATACCTGAACCATTGTAGATTCTGTTAAAGACAACCATATTGAAGGTGTTTCAGATGGTTCTGTAAAAGGTGAGTGAGGGAAGAAATTAATGGCATGGCCTCAGGGAATGTATGTAAATTATATGGAATAGACGGAAAAGTTTTCACTAAAAGATATTAGTCTTTCAAGTTGTATGTCAATGACATAACAGTATTTATGTGCAAATATAAATCACTAATAAAATGATGGTGTACTTGAAATACACTTTAGCAGACTGGAAGAACCCATGTTCTGCTGCTGTTAAAAATGTCTGATTAGCTAAAATAGTTCAGACTTTTGTCATGAGTTGGTCCAGTTCTATGATGAATTCTGTACATGGAATCCTCTGTCTAGGAGTGACTTGAACATGCTTTGTGTTTTGCCTTCGTTGCCCTTGTAAAATTGTAGCTTTTTGAACAATAAGTTTTAATTATTTAAAAGGAAACTTTATTAAAATGTAATAAGAGATTATTATAGTAACTATGTTATGACTCTTCATGAGAACTATGTGGTGTACATATTCAGATTTAAATTGCATCAGCCTAGTGACAGATGGTCTTTTTATTCCTTATTTGTCAATATATGGCATTTGACTTTAATGTGACAATAAATATATAACTGATGTGAAGAATAAGAGTACAGATTCTGGTTGTCCTTAATTGATTTTACATTCTGTTTTATGTAGGCTGTTTCTTGCTAGATTTATACAGTGTTTAAATGATATTCATAGCATGATTTTGGTAAGGATATTCTTATATTTTAGAGAAACCTTTGCACAGGATGCTCTTTCAAAAGCCTGCAAACCGGTAAGGAAATCATCAGCAGTATATCACTTTTCAAAGGGGTCTGCTGCATGGCACAGAAAAGGTAAATTCATCAAGCAGCACAGTCAGTCTTTTAATCATAAAATTATTTTATGAATGTAATTTAAGTTGTGTGGCCTCATCTGATGATTGCTGTGCAATTGATCTCCCACTTATAGCAAGTACAAGAGAAAATCAAAAGAACAGCTATGGTATTTGTGTGTAGTGCTCTCCACAGAGGATTCGCTCAAAGCATTATGCAACCCACTGAACACACAAAAAACAAGTTAATAAAATGCAGATTTTAAAAAATAAATATACAGCATTCTGCATATGCTGAAATCTTGATGAGAATTTAGAAAGACAAAAGAATGTACAGTCATACATAAATATATAATTCTGTGTTTTATTTACAAAATTATTCTTTATACATCTGTCTTTTGTATATATACAGTATGTGTGAGCATAGATGGTTATATAACCCAGTGTTTACGTGAATGTTTGGCAGATTTTGTTCACATTGAGTGTGTTTAGTTGCACACACAAAGCCCTGATAAGATGAGTAACCTAGTTAAAGCAGAAACCTGCTTTCTTAACAAACCGATTTTCAAGTATGAGTCCACTTATGGAGTTCTCCCATGACAAAATGCTTTAACACTAGAATTACCAGAGCCTACGAAAAAACTCATAATTCCGTCCCACCTTAAATCGCTTCTTAAATCCCTTCACACCTCTCTGCCACCGTCCTTTGTCTTCTAAATGTGCTGATAAAGAGAAGCTAGGAGCAGCCGGCTATTCCATCCCCCCACCAATTTAGAACGTGCACGAACTTCTCCCAGCTCATGCCTTGATTGAGTTTTAGAGTGGAAATAATAGATCGTTATTTGGAACACACGCATTTCATGTTTGTTCCATTTCTACGGTAATCTGTGTCAACACATTGTTAAAACAGAAACGTTTTTTATATTCTAGTAGTAGATGACAAAATGTAGGCATAAACTATATAATGTATGAAGCCTGAAGTCCAAATAGCAAAGAAACATTTTCATAAAAGGTTCAAACATAACACAACAATTGCGCTGTTATTCAAAAATATAACTGCAGAAACAAAAAGCCGCTTTAACATGCGACATTGACAGCAGTTTATTATAACTCCTTCCGTGGTGCAATGGAATCAGTTCTTGCCTTGGAATCAAAAGGTCGCGAGTTCGATCCTGCACCGCTCCGTTTTGAGAAGTAAACTGCTCTTAGTCTTACTATTTTAGAATAAAAGCATACATTTGATTTCAGTCTGTAACAGCCGGTGCAATTTATGATCCTTGTAAAGGTTAGCTTTTTTTTTTTTTATTCACTTTTCATTCTCTCAGTCGCGTTCAGAATCAATCCATACAACCCCATCTGACACATCTGTTTTCACTAAAGACGCGATATAGCTCTGCAGTGTACCACGATGCATACTAACGTAACCCCCAGGGTTCTGACACACAACCGCTAACGAAGCTTCCTTCTTCGTATCTCACCGTCACTTGATTTTCTTTTTATTCAGTTTTATTGAGTGTTCCTTCCAGTCCCCGCATGTTGCTGTATGCTGTTTCTTTTGTACTCCTGGACATGCAGAGGAGAGAATGGTAAAGAGCAGTAACTTCGGCGCTATATGCAATCATCAGACACTCCCCATCTGCCCGTTGTTTTGCTATACTTTCACACCAACTTATGTTCCTGTGTTTGAGCATGCTCAAACGGGCATGCTCAAAAAATACACGTGTAATGCCACGAAAAGTGCACAGACACTTCATTTCAAACAAAACAAGTGCACTTTTATTCAAGACTACCTGTATAACCAAGAAAAAGAAAGCAAGTTACAGTAGGCGATTGATACGACAGCTTGCATGGTGCAATGCTAAGAAGTGCTGATTTTCATTCCGTGCTATATAAAATCATCACATTCAAATATTAAGTTCCCACACACCCAAGGACCGTCCTTCCTACATTTACGACACGTGTACTTGTTGCCGTGCACACAACTCTCTGTGCTATGGTTCCTATTACACTGAATGAGCACCTGACACTGTACTTTCTTCCCTGGGGAAGGTCCCGCATCAGAGAATTTTCAGTTCCTGCATAAATTCACACCCAATCTGACGCTGTTCGTTTTCAAATAATATTGCATTAGTGCGATTATATTTTCATATATATTGTCTCTTTCTTTCAGGTGTGTAATAGAAACCACAGCATAGAGAGAAGTGTGTACACTGCTTCTTACAGGAAAAGGCGATGGAAAAAGTGCACTTGAATAAAAGTACACTTTGTTATACTTTTACACCAATATATGTTCCTGTGTTTGAACGACACAGGCAGATGGGGAGTGTCTGATGATTGCATATAGCGCCGAAGTTACTGCTCTTTACCATTCTTTCCTCTGCATGTCCTGGAGTACAAAAGAAACAGCATACAGCAACATGCGGGGACTGGCAGGAACACTCAATAAAACTGAATAAAAAGAAAATCAAGTGACGGTGAGATACGAAGAAGCAGCTTCGCCAGCGTTTGTGTGTCAGAACCTGGTGGGGGGTGTTAGTATGCATCGTGGTACACTGCAGAGCTATAGCGCGTCTTTAGTGAAAACAGCCGTGTCAGATGGGGTTGTATGGATTGATTCTGAACGTGACTGAGAGAATGAAAAGTGAATTAAAAAAAAAGCTAACCTTTACAAGGATCATAAATTGCACCGGATGTTACAGACTGAAATCAAATGTATGCTTTTATTCTAACATTGTAAGACTAATAGCTGTTTACTTCTCAAAATGGAGTGGCGCAGGATCGAACTCGGGACCTTTTGATTCCCAAGCTGGAACTGATTATTTTGAACCACGGAGAAAGTTACAATAAACGGCTGTCAATGTCGCATGTTAAGGCGGCTTTTTGTTTCTGCAGTTATATTTTTGAATAAAAGTGCAATTGTGTTATTCTTGTGAAAATGTTTCTTTGCTATTTGGACTTCAGGCTTCATACATTATATAGTTTATGCCTACATTTTGTCATCTACTACTAGAATATAAAAAACGTTTCTGTTTTAACAATGTGTTTACACAGATTACTGTAGAAACGGAACAGACATGAAATGCGTGTGTTCCAAATAACGATCTATTATTTCCACTCTAAAACTCCACTTCACTCCCAGATACTCAATCAAGGCCTGAGCTGAGAGAAGTTTGTGCACGTTCTAAATTGGTGGGGGGGATGGAATGGCCGGCTGCTTCTAGCTTCTCTTTATCAGCACATTTAGAAGACAAAGGACGCTGGCGGAGAGGTGTGAAGGAATTTAAGAAGCAATTTAAGGTGGGACGGAATTACGAGTTTTTTCGTAGGCTCTGGTAATTCTAGTGTTAATGTCATAATGCGCTACAGAATGATTATTCATCAGTGGCCACTGTCAAACCAAAAACAAGCGCAGAGCCTGTGTTTCCTGAGATTGTGTTGCTAAGTTTAGCACGCTACGTTCAGCTCATCAACATAAATTTAGTGATTTCTGAAATATTGAGACAGATTATTTTAACCAGAAGGAGGAATAATGTGATCACCTGAGCATTGGCCTCAGGACACTGATCTTTGTGAACACTTCCACCATTTTCTACCTGTGGCTGTGGGGTGCATGTGCAACACTAAGACCTGGGCAGGCTATGAAATCTTTAACTGCCTGAGGGTTTACATGGCCAAATAACCTGGTTACTCTTGGAGAAGTATTCTCAGAGACCAATATACTGGTTCTTATAACAAAAATTGTGGCAATTGTTGAAGCTGAATTTTCTGTGAATAACAGGTTATTAAAGCATATGTAAATACACTCATTGGTACAGTATGTACAGGGTGCGCACAAAGTCAGTATACCCCTGTCTTTAGGAGCATTTACAGGAATAACCATGACAATTTGGTTCCTGTGGACATCAGCCCAAGTCTTCCCGGTATTTCAAGGTGTGTTTCCGACATCCTGTTTGGTGCTGCCACCTGCTGCCGCTCAAGAAATCGCAACAACGTGGCAGTCACTCCAAGAAAAAAGGGATGGGTGACATAAGTGTTTTCATGATCGAGGAGCGTTTGGTGGCCATTGTGTGGGTTCATGAGTGGCCTGTTACTAGGAAATCGATCAAAAATGTCATGGATGACTTTGTTGTGCGTTTTGGGAAGGCATCACCGACAAAGAGGACATTGTGGCAGTGGGAGAAGAAGGCTTTTGCAACGGGCAGTGTCCGAGATGCGCCGTGAAGTGGAAGACCATCCACAAGGCATGAAATATGTGCAGATGTGGCAGAGTCTGCCCAACAATCCCCAATAAAATACTCTCGTAAATGTGCTGCTGAGTTGGGAATAGCGGAATTGACAATGCGAAAACACATCAAACAGGACTTGCAAATGAAATGTTGGCATCCATTGCACGTTAACGAGTTATCAGATGCTGACTTGGACAGACGTCAGGAAGCTTGTGATCTGATGCTGCACCAATTTCCAACAAATGCTGAGAGGGAAAAGGTTATGTTCTCTGACGAGTGCGCGATGTATCGCAGCTCCCGCAATCGAAACGTATTTTTCTGGGGAAAAGAAAATCCACATTTCTTTGAAGAAATCGAGCATAACCCACCACATGTGATGATCTAGGCCGGAATGACAGCACAGTATTTGTTTGGCCCTTATTTTTTTGATGGTTCTGTTAACCAAATCAATTATCTGGAAATGCTGAATGGCTGGCTCATCCCGCAACTGAGAAACCAGGGCGTCCTTGACACTGTTTGGTTTCAAGAAGATGGGGCACCTTCCCATTTAGAAATCACTGTGCGTGATCGCCTCAACGAAGTTTTTGGGAATCATTGGATCGGACGAGGATCAAACAACAATCCCGCTCCTCTTCCGTGGCCTCTGAGAAGCCCTGATCTCACAACTCCAGATAATGCACTCTGGGGGTTTATCAAAGAAGACGTGCGGAAGTGCCGTTTTTCATCGAACGATGAACTGAAACATGCGGTTCGCGCAGCGTTCCAGAAAGTCACCCTGCAAATGTTGCAGAACATGAGCAGGAGAACCTGGCGGCCCATTCGGCTATGCAGAGATCATGGAGGGACCCATACAGATGTTTTGTATTCCTAAGAGTTAACCTTTAGCTTTCAACATCCTACAAAAGATAGGGGTATATGGACTTTGTGCGCACCCTGTAGTTCATGCTGGGGATTCTATCATAGACATGTGAGTCATTACTGGTGTGTTTGAGTTTGTGGATCACTTTCAAATGTAAGCCCTCTAATCTTTGCCCAATATCTATTTGATCAGTATGCTCCTTACAGTGACCAAATGTTTTTTAGTTTACCTGGCTTGGAGGCCTAATACTGAGCAGTGATTGCTTAATTACTTTGTAGCTCATGTCTACTAGCTTCTTAACCAATAAAAAATTATAAAGGAAACAGCTAAAGCCAGAGGATGTGTTTAGCATTTGGTAAGTATAATAAATAGACGTACTGTGCATATTTGTTTCTAATAATGACCCTCACACAGGCAGTCATTTGCTGTGGTTATTATTTCCTAGTTATGTTAAAGACAGTAGTAACCCACAAGAGCATTTATTGCATTCATTATGGAGTAGGTAAGTAATGATTTAGACATGCGCTTGACATAATTGTACACTGAAATAAATTGCCTTCATTTTTAGGGTAAAATTTGTACAGTGGCAATTAAAAATCTAAATTTGGCCAGCTGAGTAAGGATATGGTTCACTGACCAAGCCCTCTGGTGTAAAGTGAAATGAGCAGCTTGGGCACATTCTTAAGGTGAATGTCAGTTACTCAATCCATGTCATAGTACTTGGCACAGACACCATGGATAATTGAGAGACAAGTCAGAGTCCCATTCAGCGATAATACGCAAAACGCCGCCCAGGAATATTCTGTTGTATACAATCGCTTTGGTCTCACGCCAGATGTCGATGCCATTTTGGAGGTTGATTGCTCTTCTCTACTCACACATGCGCAGGAAGTCGAGGTCAAATCAATGAAGCCAACTTTCCTTCTAGCAAAGAGAGTCAAACTAAAAAGTAACAGTTTTGTCACCATTTACAGTGTCTTCTACCCCTGAATTTTGACAAAAGTCAACATACGCCCTGAAAGAGTTAATCATGTTCAGACTGTTCAAGGGATAAACACGGGTATGTACTTCACTTGCTAAAGTTAATATGTACCTCTTTGATTAGGAACTCACTGGAGACCTGAACCATTAACCAAACCCAAATAGCTGGCAACCTGAATTTGAGACTAAATTGTGAATTGCCACCCACAGTCCAAAGACATGCTGATTAGGTGAATTGGCGATGTTGCCAATGGAATATTCCTGCCTTGCACCCAATGTTTACTGGGATAGGCTCCAGCTTCCCTGTGATCCTACTCAAACCCAAAATGGGCTACAGGTTTTAAAGCTCAAAAAATACATTTTTAAATGCACAAAAATGTCATTCAGGGGAGAAAGATGACCATAAACCTCTAGCTCAATAAAAAAATGATGAGCAAAGAATCTCTATAAATAGAGTTTATACATACAGTGCATCTGGAAAGTATTCACAGGGCATCACTTTTTCCACATTTTGTTATGTTACAGCCTTATTCCAAAATGGATTAAATTAATTTTTTCCTCAGAATTCTACACACAATGTAGACATAATGACAACGTGAATTGTAAAAAATAAAAAGTAAAAATAAAAAAACTGAGAAATCACATGTACATAAGTATTCACAGCCTTTGCTCAATACTTTGTCGATGCACCTTTGGCAGCAATTACAGCCTCAAGTCTTTTTGAATATGATGCCACCAGCTTGGCACACCTATCCTCGGCCAGTTTCACCCATTCCTCTTTGCAGCACCTCTCAAGCTCCATCAGGTTGGATGGGAAGCGTCGGTGCACAGCCATTTTAAGATCTCTCCAGAGATGTTCAAGTCTGGGCTCTGGCTGGGCCACTCAAGGACATTCACAGAGTTGTCCTGAAGCCACTCCTTTGATATCTTGGCTGTGTGCTTATGGTCGTTGTCCTGCTGAAAGATGAACCGTCACCCCAGTCTGAGGTCAAGAGCGCTCTGGAGCAGGTTTTCATCCAGGATGTCTCTGTACATTGCTGCAGTCATCTTTCCCTTTATCCTGACTAGTCTCCCAGTTCCTGCTGCTGAAAAATATCCCCACAGCATGATGCTGCCACCACCATGCTTCAGTGTAGGGATGGTATTGGCCTGGTGATGGGCGGTGCCTGGTTTCCTCCGAACGTGATCCCTGACATTCAATCAATCAATCAATCAACATTTATTTATATAGCACATATTCATACAAAAAATGTAGCTCAAAGTGCTTTACAAAATGAATAGAGAAATAGAAGACACAATAAAAGATAAACATAAGTCAACATTAATTAACATAGAATAAGAGTAAGGTCCGATGGCCAGGGTGGACAGAAAAACAAGAAAAACTCCAAAGGCTGGAGAAAAAATAAAATCTGTAGGGGTTCCAGACCAAGAGACCGCCCAGTCCCCTCTGGGCAATCTACCTAACATTAGTCAAACAGTCCTCTTTGTATTTAGGGTTTTCACACCAAGGAGTTCAATCTTTGTTTCATCAGACCAGAGAATTTTGTTTCTCATGGTCTGAGAGTCCATCAGGTGCCTTTTGACAAACTCCGGGCGGGCTGCCATGTGCCTTTTACTAAGGAGTGGCTGATTGGTGGATTGCTGCAGAAATGGTTGTCCTTCTGGAAGGTTCTCCTCTCTCCACAGAGGACCTCTGGAGCTCTGACAGAGTGACCATCGGGTTCTTGGTCACCTCCCTGACTAAGGCCCTTCTCCCCCGATTGCTCAGTTTAGATGGCCGGCCAGCTCTAGGAAGAGTCCTGGTGGTTTTGAACTTCTTCCACTTATGGATGATGGAGGCCACTGTGCTCATTGGGACCTTCAAAGCAGCAGAATTTTTTCTGTAACCTTCCCCAGATTTGTGCCTCGAGACAATCCTGTCTCGGAGGTCTACAGACAATTCCTTTGACTTCATGCTTGGTTTGTGCTCTGACATGAACTGTCAACTGTGGGACCTTCTATAGACAGGTGTGTGCCTTTCCAAATCATGTCCAATCAACTGAATTTACCACAGGTGGACTCCAATTAAGCTGCAGAAACATCTCAAGGATGATCAGGGGAAACAGGATGCACCTGAGCTCAATTTGGAGCTTCATGGCAAAGGCTGTGAATACTTACGTACATGTGCTTTCTCAATTTTTTTATTTTTAATAAATTTGCAAAAATCTCAAGTAAACTTTTTTCACGTTGTCATTATGGGGTGTTGTGTAGAATTCTGAGGAAAAAAATGAATTTGATCCATTTTTGGAATAAGGCTGTAACATAACAAAATGTGGAAAAAGTAATGCGCTGTGAATACTTTCCGGATGCACTGTATATAAAAAAATAGAGAATAAAGCAGGAAAAAGCAAGGCCTAAAAAAGACAATACAAGACAAGTTAAAATGGAAATTCAGAAACAAAATAATAAAAAAAAAAACAGGCAAAAAGCACTTCATGACAATCGATGAGCACAGCTTGAAATAAATAGACTGATGGTGGCCTTCAACAGTGACATCAGAGCCTGTTAGGGTGCCACCCCACAAAACACAAGTAACAAGAAAATACACAAAACATAAATATTAAATGATAAATTCAGATATCAATTTTAACAAAATTTACATAATTCAAAAGCAGCATTAAATATCCATTAAATTTAAATTAAACATAAGCCAGGGAACACATAATAGCAGCCTCCACAGGCCCAAAATTGGCAAAAGGCTTTTACATAACAAATGTCCACAAAAAAGGGACAGAGGAAACCATAGAAGCTCTGGCCCAAGCTCAAACAAGATGTTGCTTCTTTAGTGAACAAATCAGAAAATCACAAAGCAGACACGGCACCTTAGATCAAACACAGGTGTGAGAAGAATGGAAATCCAAGCATCAAAAAGTAACCCAAAACAAAAACAGGAATAAAAAAGATTGTTTTTACTGTCACTTCTCCATGCAGATTTCAGTTCCCCAGCAGTATAATCAGGTGCCCCTGCCTGCACACAGGAGACAGGGCACGTAACAAACGACTTAACCAATACATTTGAACCAGGAAATGGCCCTGGCTGAACCTTGACTTGTGTCTTGGTAACCTCGTGCCATCATTGTTCCCACAGGGCCACTCCGACTGGTGATGTGCTCTTTGCACTGGAGTGTTGTGACTTTCTTGACCTTCTGCAGTGTGCTACTTTCTTCTTAAGGTTACAGTCTCTGCTGATTTCAGTGCACCTCCAAAGAACATTCACAGCTGTCTTTCTGTAAATTTAGAGACAGTCATCTTTATCTCCACCCCCTTACTTGTAGCTTTCTTGATTCCTTCAGTTCACATACAGGTGACGGTCATAAAATTAGAATATCATGACAAAGTTGATTTATTTCAAAAAGTGAAACTTGTATATTTGATTCATTCATTACACACAGACTGATGTATTTCAAATGTTTATTTCTTTTAATTTTGATGATTATAACTGACAACTAACGAAAGTCCCAAATTCAGTATCTCTGAAAATTAGAATATCAATTAAGACCAATGCAAGTGGGATTTTAGCAGTAATGACCTGGCCAACTCCCTGCGTGGAATGTTCTCCCGTTTGAACATGAAAAATCCAAAGACATGCAGGTTAGGTGGATTGGCACAAAATTGGCCCTAGTGTGCTTGTGTGTGGGTGTTTGCTGTGTCCTGCGGTGGGTTGGCCCCCTGCCCGGGATTGTTTCCTGCCTGTGCCCTGTGTTGGCTGGGATTGCAAGACCCCGTGCCCTATTCGGATTCAGCGGGTTAGATAATGGATGGATGGATTAAGACCAATGCAAAAAAAGGATTTTTAGAAATGTTGGCCAACTGAAAGGTTTGAACATGAAAAGTATGAGCATGTACAGCACTCAGTATTTAGTTGGGGCTCCTTTGGCCTGGATTACTGCAGCAATGCGGCGATCAGTCTGTGGCACTGCTCAGGTGTTATGAGAGCCCATGTTGCTCTGATAGTGCAGCCTTCTCCTCTGCTGTAGTTGATGTGCTACTCTTATGGTGACATGGGGCTTCAACTTCTCTCTTGGATCTTATCCATGTGTTGCATTCAAGGGGACACCTATGGCTGTAAAGTTTCCTCCTGTCTCTCACTGGAGGAACATATGACCGCCAGTGTACACTAGAAGGTGTGGAGGTCCAAACTAGATGTGCTTTTCCTTGATACACCTGCTTACTTTATGGTTAGGTTTAGAGTTATCTGACTCAACTAATGTGTATGGCTACACTCTGGATAAGAATGGAGTTGTGGAGTGAGTGAGATAAACAAGCTTTTGTGGAGGCGACTGTTCCAGAAGTACCTACTAATGGTGGGCATTTTGATTCACTTCACTGATTTGATCCATTCAACCTACCCATTTAGGTGAATTTATTCTTTTGATTCATTAGATTTACTTGTTTCATTTATAGGATTAGAGACTAGTACATATATGGAGGCAAGGGTGCTTGAGTCCCCTCTGATTGCATCTCAAATAAATAACTGGTACATTATTTTGTACACAGTGTATGTATGTATATAATTTGTATATACTTAACATCAGAATGATTCATATGACATTATCTTGATTCTGTACAATAACACATTTAAGATACCACTTTAAATAAAGATGTTACGTTAAAGAATCACAAGTGAATGAGAATTAAGCATCTAATTCTTGGGTATTGATTCTGTACCAATGGGAAGGTTACATCCTGGCTACATAAACTTGTTTATTCCATTTATGAATTAAATGACTAGGAATTGTGAGACTCATTCATGTATCAAATGAACAAGAAGTGTGTGACTCGTTCTCGGGTAATGATCCAGTTTGAACTCAAAAGAATCGGTGAATAAGATATGCTCTAGGATGTCAATGAGCTGAAAAACGTGTGTGCTAAAGTAAATTTGAAAGCAAATAATATTGCTATGAAGTTAAATTTTGCGTGACCAGTTTGTTGAATGTACAAAAGTAACATATCATGTTTATAAACCCAGTTTAAAGCAATTCCGTTAACAAATTATACAAAACAAACAATACATTCTAATAAATGTATTGTTACTGTCAGGGCCGGCACCCCCATTAAGGCGAATTAGGCATTCTCTTAGGGTGCAGATCATAAGACAGGGAAAAACCTAGCCACATGGGTTAGCTACCGAACAGTGGGTATGATGAACGACAGAGTATCAATGAAAGGTCTCTTTTGCAGATGATGGTTTAGTTCAGACCAGAAATACAATGAGACAGACAGGCAATACTTTCATAAAATGTCCTCAGGTCTGTGGTTATCACACCCAATTTGCCTATTTTTGATTGTTGTCTGTGTGAATAAATGAGCTTCTGCAGGTCGCAAATGATGTATTTTGGGCTATTTTTCACCCCCAAAAAAAAGAATTATACTAATTTGTCATCCATCTCGCAGCCCTTCCCAGACTATTTGTTCTAAAATCCCAGCCCCACCCGGTTGTGTGTTGGAATACAGTATACCCATTCACACTCTGAAATACCTCAAAGGGGTGGTACTTGTGCTTTGGTATGTGTCTTAACCGCTAACTTTGACGCCCCCCACCCCCTTTTCCGGTGTGTCATTTTGTCTACCTCATGCATTGGGATTTTCTGGGGCAAATTTCCTATTTGTAAGCAGTCATTGTGCTGTAATGATTAGTAACATGACAGTGCCAATTTCACGAGCAGGCTGACGGTACCACGCATGCGCTTTACTGAATCGATTCGTCCGTGCAAGTTCAGTAGTTGTCAATATTCCATTACAGCAAGCGCAACAGGTTTACCTGGAGGCTTTTTTTGTTTCACGGAACGCAGTCAACTCGGGTGTTGTGTTATTCCCAGCTCCGACATACGAAGTAAATGAAACGCGTCATATGTTTCAAATACAGAGGCCTAACCAATGGGAAGGTTACACTCTTGTCTGTATAAACTCGTTTATTCCAATAACGGAGCTTCAGTCCATCGCAGGCCCAGCTCACTCACACGGGATCATTCAGGAATCGACTGTTCACCCATAACCCCAAACAACGACGTTGTAACCAGCAAACATGGGCTGGACATTTGAACTCTATGCGGACACGGTTCGGAGTTTGACCCCTTTTTGGAATCCACAGCAACGAGGCCCCTCCTCCCAGGCCTGTAACGCTTTTACCCATTAACGGCTAAGGACGCTTCAAACTTTCTCCAATGGGATGTTTTCAGATGGAGACCGAAGGGTTAATATAAGAAACGAATCGCAGTCACAATATTAAAAGTCCCAGCGTGACCGCCTCCGAGCTGAGATGTTTCATTATGGCGCGAAGGCGAACGCGCGCGGCCCCGTGACGTTGGCTGTCTGGCGAGGAAGGCGCAGCTTGGGTGCAGACACCTGGACTCGTCACGCTACATCGATTAACTTGAGCATTAAAGGGACAGGTGAGTGGAGCATCACTTATAACTTGTATTGCTCACTAATTATAACGCCGTTTAACAAACGGAACTGTACATTACAGATGCACTAATCTCGAGCTTTTTGGAAATCGTTTATTTTAAGTGTGTAAAGGGCGAGCTGAAATAAGTATTGAAAGCCAAATGTGAGGTATTATATACAGTACATTGACAAACATATGTGTACAACTCTGTGATAAATATTGAAAAATAAATATAAAAAATATAAAGTAATACATGCAACATATTAACATTAAGAAAAGTAGCAACAGTTGTGCACATCTTTGAATCTCAGGCTGCTCGCTGTTAGTGTTTCTCTCCACACCAAACCCCCCCGTTACTTTTGCCTCAAAGACAAGCGTGTTAATTGCTTCAGTTTGTAAACAGGCCAAGTATTGTGCCTTACTGTTTTTCCACAGAACACATGTCTAAATAGAACGAGGACAATGCACTTAATATTAGAGAAATCAGTACTCGATTTGATAACTATAAACAAGCACTTCATCCAACAAGTGATTGTTGTATAAATTCCACATCTGTGTGTTCTGAGTTAGACATTCTTCGGTTTATGTACAGAGGGTCTTTAGCATGAAGGAAAAGTGAAAATGTTGGGCGTTTGGAGGAATTCTTTGAAATGGATGCTTAGAAGATAGTCCACGCTCACCAAGAGGGAGGGAAAAAGGGCTGGTTAGTTACGTGCGCAGCTCAAAGCTGATTGGTCATATTAGTGCGCTCTCAAAGCACGAACTACAGGGGCGTGGCCGGCGTGTAGAGGGGTACCAAACTGCATAAAAATAAAACATTAAGCGCATAGGTAGGTAGGTAGGTAGGTTGAGCGCATGCGCTGATCACAGTATTCGCAAAAGTACCCAGTTACTTTTTTTTAATTAAATACACAAAGTTAATACGTAAATTAAAGCCAATACATATTCATAATGAAAAATTACTTAGCCGGTGTGAATCAGCTTCTTTACCCATGTTGGTGCTTTTGGAGCGACTGGTAGCTTTTCAAAATGGGGCGAAAGGAACGGAAAAAAAGGAAATGATTGGCCCAGAACAGCTATTCCGATAACTAAGGACAAGATATAAATAAAGCTTTCAGGTAGAACCTTCGCGTTCTTCAGTACATTATTAGATGAATTGCCATTTGATTAGTCAGCTCCATTGGGTTGCAAAGAGTCGAGGACATCATTATCTTATCATCTGCTAATATTTTACCGTGAGCTCGCCACAGTTGAGACTTTGCCAGATGATAACATTTGATTGTGTGTCCCCCGCGATGGAATACAACAGTAAGGTGTGTTAAATTAGGATGCCATTCTCTATTGTCAGGAGCGTATTTGTGTCAAAATGAAATAAAGCAAAAGGTAATTCAATCAATCAATCAACATTTATTTATATAGCACATATTCATACAAAAAAATGTAGCTCAAAGTGCTTTACAAAATGAATAGAAAAATAGAAGACACAATAAAAAATAAACATAAGTCAACATTAATTAACATAGAATAAGTAAGGTCCGATGGCCAGGGTGGACAGAGAAAAAAAAAACTCCAAAGCTTAATTATTAATTATTATTAAATTATTATGAAATAATCACATGAAAAAGTGCATTAAATTGTGACAAAAGTTATTCGATTGAGAAAAATTGCAACAATCTATACAAAGTTAAAGACTGACTGATTGATAGACGAGAAAACCAGGGCTGAAAGAGACCTTTTTAAATGCAGTATATAATTAGCCGTCCAGAACAGTCCCACTGTGAAATAAAAAAGCCTTTACAAATAAAGTAATTTAAAAGTAAAACATGCAAAATACTCAAATGTAAGATGTGACGTATTGTTTAATGCGAGAACTATTAGAGAATTATTAGTATTTATTATTAAATACTGTGTTATGTTTTACAAAATTTTATTTAATATGTAGTTAAGTTATACAGTAAACAAAAACATTGGTAGCATGTTTCATTGAAATGAACACTTATTAACAGTTTTATACTGATTTGAGAATTAAAATGAAAGGCAAAACTATGCATTGACAACAACAATTTATTTGTAGTACAGCCCAAAATCACACCAGGAGTGCTGCAATGGGCTTTAACAGGCCCTGTTTTCTGACAGCCTCAAACCTTGACTCCCAAGAAGACAACACAAAACACCCAAAAAAGTCCCTTGTCTGGAAAAAAAATGAAAGAAATTTTGGGAAAGGCAATTCAGAGAAAGACCCCTTTCCAGGTAGGCTGGGCATGCAATGGGTGTCAAAAAATTGGGTAAATACAATACAAAACTCAAGTAATCCTCTTCACAGATCAAAATAATAGAAACTAAATGTCACTGTGTCAGTAGGTTGGTTTTGTATCTATATATTTAACTTTTTCAAAAGAAACTCTTAGACCAGAGAAATACATAACATAAATTGAAAATCAACAAAATGGTAAGCTATTTAAAAAAAGTCAATTTTTTTGGGGGAAAAAAAGACCCATCTCACCCGGGAGGCTGGCTTCACCCCTTAACTCATGGGTGTCGAACTCCAGGCCTGGAGGGCCGCAACGGCTACAGGTTTTCATTCTAACCCTTTTCCTAATCAGTAACCTATTTTTCACTGCTAATTCACATTTTAATAGCCCTATTAGAAGGATTCAGTCCTCTGAATTGATTTGTTTCCTCATTAAAATGCAGCCAAACAGAAATGAGACGTGAAACGAGCCAACAGATGACCAGCTAAACTGGGGCTTCAAACTCCAACCAGTTTCTTAATGAGAAGCCAATTCTTGCTGTTAATTAAACTCGTTATTTAATTCCACGGCTTGTTGTTGCTCTTGTTCTGCCACAGCAGACATTTCCAAAACTGTTGATTTTCTGTTTTTCATAAGAACATCGTCAAAGTGTTTTGGTGAGTTGAGAGATCAACCTTACTGAGACCTTCACCTTTCTTTATTCTCAGATATTGTGTGATGTGGCGGCTCTTTTTGTGTCTCATTATTGTTTGACTGCTAATTAAAGAAAAAAGAAACAACTAAAGGGCCTGAGTCAAGTTAATTAAAAGAAGTAATCAGCAGCAAAAACTGGTCCCTAATTAAGAAGATGGTTAGAATGAAAACCTGCAGCCACTGTGGCCCTCCAGGACTGCAGTTTGACATCCCTGCCTTAACTAATTATGTATTATTAATTTCTGCACAAATTCCATAATGGGATTAAAATTTCAGTATGGAAAGCTGCCTTGTCTTAAAAGAAAAACAGGATTCCCATCGTATTAATTGGATCCATGCTGGATTTTTATATAACAGGCACGATTCACAAAATCCCGCATTGGTATTCAACTTGTGTTATGAATACTTAAAGTATAATGAAATATTAAAAGATATACTCATTAAAATGATTACATAATAAAAATGCATACGCATGTATATGTTGATTGTAGACGGTTGTGCTGTGATGGGTGTTGCCGTTTACTCCTGTAGACATGACAGTGCAAGTCCAGGACTAGGTAAACTGTGGAATTTGCATGTTATTATTGTGTATGTGTGGGTTTTCTTGGGCACTAACAGATTAGTCCTATGTAAATAAGTGCATATGCCTTTTGATTCTTCATATTTTTTGACTGACTCTCTGTTTGGTCTTCAGTCCATGTCTTATTTATTCTACTTATAAATATAGTAAACCATATGCTCAATCACACAGTAGGGGAGGTGATGTGGGCCATTATTTTTTAAGTTATTTTGGATTAAACAGTGATAACTGTTTTTTCTGAAGTTGTCTGCAAGTAGCCAAGAATTTATCATCAGCCAGTGAGTGAGTCGATGAGAGGTATGTAGGTTCATACTTACTGTACATTATCATAGTATTGGTAATTCAATGGGATTAGGAGGTGAAGCAAAGTAGTTATTACTGGAGGACCAATGCCATTTTGGTCTTGTGCAAATCGCTCAGTTTATTTAATTTTACTGACCTGTCAATTGCACATGACTAGTTTTAACCTGAGGATATTTTTTTCTGATTTTTTATTGAAGGTCATCTTTACTGAGACATGAATGCGCAGTCTGTAAAAAGTTACACACATGAGCGACTCAGAGTGGACTAATTGCATAAATCCTCTGGTATTAAATTAGCCAACTTCCTGGTATAAAATGAATCCCTTCCTAATATTGTTTACATGTATTTGTACTATAAGCAAACAAAATATATAGACCCTCAATCTTCTCACTTTTCTTCATAGCTAGTCCCTTCTGGCGTGTTCTTTTTTTTCTAAAAGATCTTGTGCTTGGCTTGCATATTATCTTGTTTTTAGCCTGTCTCTAGATTTTTATATTTGGAAAGGGCCTTGTCTCAAAACTTTAAAAATAATCTTTATATTGTGTATTTAGTAATATGCTCTTTCCAATCCAAACCAAGTATTTGTTTATGAATTCAAGGTAAGTAGCAAAGGTCACATACTGTACATGTATGCATAACAATTGTATATTGTAAATCATAGTCACATTCTGATTATTAATTATTATCTGTTGCACACTATACCTGTGATCCTTCCAATGTTGGCATCAGTTCTCCAAGGCTTTCAGTAAATGAACAAATTATAGATAGCACCTCTCAAGATTGTAAGGATGGTCTCAGTTCATCCATTTTCTGACCAGTGTATTCCATTAAAGTGACACAGAAAACCAGAGAAACAAGCCTTGAATGGGGAACCAGTCCATCACAGGACACTCTCACACCCTCACGCACATTTCATCCAGGCTGAATTAAATTCACCAAATAATTACACACCCACCTCTTTAGTGTGTGACAGGAGAGCCACAAAACACATAGAAAAATGTACACAGACCTGCTGCAAGTAGAATGTGAAGACTTAATTTCTTTTGTAGAAGATGGTAAAAAGTGCACAGAGTTGTAATCTAAAGTACTAGATATATCTTCCAAAAGGTGAAACTGGCGGCATTTCGAGAGCATGTAGCATTTTTGAAAAACTTTATGCATAAAGGATTATAGGAATAATATGTTGAAAACTGGCCCACATAAGTAAACCCAAAATAGCTGTTAAACAGGTGGTAATGGAATGTCCAATGCAATAACTTTTGCTAGAGTATAAGTGTAGAATCTTATGCTTCTGAAGGTTATATTACTGTAATTCTTTTCCCAATATAAGCGCTTACTATATTCGTGGCGGAGAGAGCTTCAGACAATATTAAATCAACAGAAGAAGTGTATATGATGCTTTGAAAAGGAGAAGTACATTTTGGATGGATAGCCTTTTTGAAATTAGCTTTTCTAATTTACAAAGCTGTTTGTGCAAGCATTTCTTATACAACATTTATGGGAGCTGTTTGATGTTCTTATTGAAATTAGAAATATGAATACATTACATGATCATGTGCTTTTCATTAGATTTGTAAACCATACACATTATATGGGATATGTGAAGTTGACAGACACAAGAGCCTGACCAGCTTCCAGAGTCAAACAGTGTTGTGGTAAATTATCCAGCAAGTTGTCTGAGGTGATTTTGTGGATTGTTCATTAACATAATGCTTTTAGGCAGTTTTCATGTTGTGCTACTACTGAATCTTTGTGATTTGTATTTTCTCACACTTTTCTGTGTGTAGTGGTGATCCTTGAAGTCTCTACCGTATTCATCTGGTTATGCTTTCTGGTGTTGAAGTGGGACTTTGAGTCAATGTTTTATTACAAGTGATGAACCTAATATTGCAGTGTGATGTATTTTTCCCGAAATTACCAACTTATGTTTGTGCCACTCTTCATTCTATGGATATTGTGGACACCAGGGGGCATACAGCTCCCAAAACATCGGACACAACAGACACAGAGCTCAAGTTCAGCACAACACATGTTTATTTCAGTGGGGAAACACTTTTGTCTTGTTCCCCGCCACACAGCACAGTACAAGCAGCACACAGCACTAATACACAAATTGCAGTCCTTCTTTCTTCCTTTCTCTCACATCTGTCTCTTGTCTACCTCCACTACATCTCCCACACGCTTTGTCCTCTACTTCTTGACTATGGCCTTCCTGAATAGAGTGAGGTGGCCCCCTTTATAGAGTAGCCAGAAGTGCTCTAGGTGTTCCATAATCACTTTTGGGTGAGACGGCAGCCCTGCAGAAGAGGGCTGAGCCATTCTCCATGTGCCCCCTGGCAGTGGCAACAGGCCCCAGCAGTGTTGAGCTTTCATGCTCCAAACCTGTGGCCCTGTAGCAAGCTGGGGGGCTGCCCTCTGTTGTCCCGGGGATGTACTGCCCTGTGCAATCTCTTCTTCCCCCGGTCCATTCGTTACAGAGGGCTGAGTAAGAATCCTGGCTGTCCGTTACAATAAACATGAAGAGAGTAAATTGATCGGTTGCTCAAAGGCAGACCAGTCCATCGTAGTCAGGAATCTTGTTCTCACTTTTCTGTTGAGTTCTGTTTTCAATTTAATTATTAATATTTTAGTACATTAGTAACACCAATTCATTTCAAACCTTTTACTCACTTGGACATTTTATTTTTAGCACACTACCTTTAATGTATTTTGCATGTAATGCATTTTGTTTTTTAATTGTAGAACTGCCATCATACTGTACTTTGGGTTTGCTTATGAAAGTGTACTATATTAAAATAAATTTAACTGAAAGGCACTTTTGATTTAATAAAGGCAAAGATGCCCAGTTACATTTCACACCTCATCAAAATAGTATAATTACATCCTAAGTTCCAGTAAGCCACACCCTTTTTGAGTGAAAAATGTCCTTACTTATGAAGGAGCACAAAAATGAACATGAATGTGTAAGACTGAAAATACTCACTCATGATAGATATCAAGAATATTTTTTCCTGGCCATTTGTTTTCTTTTGTTTATTCAAAAAATGGCAGATCTTCAGCAAGGACTTCAGTGGTCAAGTTCACCAAAAAAATGAACTATAATGTTTTAAAGCTGTTCCATATTGATCGAGAAGGTTTGTGCTGAAGGTTCAAGCAGAAATTGTTGGCTGCAACAGACCAGTTGGATAAAAGGCCATTATAGTGCTTTACTGATAAATTATAGTTTTAGAGAAATACAGAATAATTATAATGTGCTGATAGTGCAGCATTGTAATTGTTTTCAGTGTAACATAAATGGTGAGTATGTACTAATTCACTATATATATATATATATATATATATATATATATATATATATATATATATATATATATATATAAAACAAGTCACAGAGCTATGCTTATGCGTATTACCTCTTTTTACTTTTACAGTTACAGAGGACATGTAGTTTTACCTTGTACAATATCAAACAGTAGAAAAAGAATGCTGGACTGATTGTGGTTCACACAACTTGTTGCCACTCCTTGTAAAGGCAGCATTAGCCACAAACTACTGCCATACATGCAACCCTGGTGGTGTTTTACTAAATTGTAATGGGGACCTGTTTTGCCTTGAGGAGGAGCTATCAGATGAGCAAAAGAGGAAGATATACAAAATTCTTAAGTAGAAGTGTCCTGTTTCATAAATAAATTTGAACAGTGATGTAGATGAATTTTAAAAATCGAAAATCAATATAGATGACTTTGATTATTGGTTGATCGGTGCCCATGAGGTGACACTCCTCTGCTCATGAGTGACTTCAGTGTGACCACTGGCACAGACAGGGTTGGCTATGAGGATTGTGTCAGTCCCCATGGTTCTGGCAACCACTATGAAAGTGGCTCCATGTTCCTTGACTTTGCAAAAGGTCAGGGGCTACGGAGAGCTGAATCCTGGTTCCAGCGCCCTGAACCACATCGTTAGACTTGGTACTCCAATACTGGTGGTATGGTGAAGGAGATTGGTCAAATCCTTGTGGGCCAACACTGGAAGCTGCTACAGAACTGTAGGGTCTACAGAAGTGCCCATTTTGTGATCTCTGACCACTGACATGTTGTTGCTTCTCTGAAGATCCAGCTTAGGTCCAGTAGGCAACCATAACTATTAAACAAATTTTTATTTATATTTTTACTTATGTGAATTATAATGGATAAACTAAAGGCTTTACATACTATAAACAAAAATATTTTAATTTATGAATGCCTTAAAGAGAATGTTATTCATCAATATACTTTTTCAATCATGAAGACTATTGTTGAGTAAGCATCTAATGAAAATTGTGTTACATGTTTGTTAAGATTTGTTTGTGTACTGTAATAACATAAGAGTAAAATAATTTTAAATTCACAGTACATCCTGCGTGTACTGTATTTACATAAACAACGGTTGCAGAGTTTGGCATCCAGTAATTGAACTATTTTCTTTATCTTATTTCAGTCGGCCACCAATTTCACTTCCATCTATAATGACCTTTTCAAAGTGTCTTGCACTTACGAAAGATACATTGCCTCCTTCTACTTCCTGCCTTTCTGCCTTTCCACACTAAACCCCCTATACTGAATCAACACTGCTAGTGCCTGCTTCTCTTCCTTATCTAGGACATGGGTGATTATACATGCATTTTCTGCACAGCCTTTTCTCATCTGTTACCACCTTGTTAACCAGGAATCCCAGAGAACCCAAATATTCATCCATCCATTTTCCAACCCGCTAAATCTGAACACAGGGTCACGGGGGTCTGCTGGAGCCAATCCCAGCCAACACAGGGCACAAGGAGGAACCAATGCCAACCCACCGCAGGACACACACAAACACACCCACACACCAAGCACACACTAGAGCCAATTTAGAATCGCCAATCCACCTAACCTGTATGTCTTTGGACGAACCCAAATATGTTTGTATATATTTTAAACTGAAAGAATTTATGTAATCGAGCATTTGCAAAAATTTGTAATGATTTTTTTTTCTGGCTTTCCAAAATTATAGGCTTGTTTTGTATCATTAATAATTTGAGTTGAGATACTGTAGATCCCTTGTGTACTGTTTGAAATCTGGTTTGTGGAAGTTGGCAGCTGTCATGGTAGACATGTCATTGTCTTGGGTCCATTTTTTAACAAAAGATAAAGAATTCCTAATTAAAATTAAAAAAAGTGATGTGGGATGTCACAAATTGTGCAGCATAACTGTGATGTGGGATGTCACAAATTGTGCAGCATAACTGTGATTCCTTAATATTTCCATGACGTAAGGTTGTCCAGCACATGTCTCTGCTCAGAATTTAAACATTTGTGTTTTTAGCAGTAACATGATTTTTATTACTGGGCATAATCATGCACATAGTTTCTCACCTTACCAACTCAGATGTCCTTACTAGCCTAGCCACATGCCCTTCGAATACAGCAGTACACCTCTGGAACATATATTGGAGAGAACTTGCACGCTCTACAAAGAAGATACCCAGACTGCACTGGCAGTGAGTGATGCTACCACCTACACAACAGTGTATCAGCTGGTGATATAATTCTTGTCATGTTTCAGACATTATGTAGTAATAATACCTTTTGTGAATTTTGTCGCAAGACAGAAGTATAAAAGACATCCTGTAGTAAAGAACTGAACAGGATTTTAGATGGAGCCTGTACATAAGCTTTTGCAAATGGGTGGAGTCTATTTTTAATATTGCATGATAGTGGGAGGGGCTTAGGAACAATTCAAATATACAGTACATATTGCAGCAAAACAATACTCTTAAGTGTAAGGCTTAGGCTATACAGCATGACATGCCTAGAGCAGAAATGATTACAAATCCGACTGCACCCAGTAATAGCCTTTTTGGTTATGGCATATTTGGCATGTCTAGTAAAGTATCAATACATTTTGCAGAGTGCTTTCTTTGCCCATTAAGACATTATCTTGGAGCAGGCTTTACTTTTACAATGTTTACTTTTGTACTTGATCCAGAGTCAGCGGTATTTTTTGCATACTCTGTTCTGTTTGGCGCGATTTATTCTCATTTTGGTGCAGAAGGAACTGTTTGTTTTATTGCTTTTAGTGTCATAGCAGCATGCCTTCAGGATTTTGGTTTTGTTGGCACTGTGATATTTTTTTATTTTGCTCTTCTGAGAATTTGTTATTTGCTGTTTGGGTCAAATAAGGGAGGGTTACTTATTGTTGCTGGTATCTTGGGCACATTTCTTTTATTTTTTGGCAGAACAAAATCAGCTATCCTTACTGTCTCTTGCCTCCTGGGAGTAGGTGTTTGCTATTTTGGAGCAGAGGTGGTTTTGTGTGGTATATTCTTTTGTCTTGTGGCATACGTTTTTTGGCATGTTGGACCAGTGGGGGTTTTGCTTTGTATATTGACTTCCAAATACTTTGGCTCATTTTTGTCAGCCAGATCTGATATTTCCTGTGCTTGTGCTATTTCATTGACTGTATATATTTGCTTTTATTTTGGGCCAGAAACAATCCTTATGTGTACTTTCTTTGTTCTGTTAGTGGCATGTCATCAGTTTTATGGACTAAAGCCCACTCTCATATGTTTTTTTTCTGGGCTGCTGTCATTCTTATATATATATTTTGGACTAGAAGCCTTCTTTTGTGTTATTTTAATTGTTTTACAAATATCAAGTTTTTGGGCCTTGGGTTCAAAAGGCCCTGATCTTTTTGCATCTGTTGGTGTGTTGGGAACAAGTTACTATCTGTACGGTCCCATAGCTGCTGTTGGCTGGGCGATGCTTGGTTTCCTAAAATAATGTTCTATTACCTAGTATGAAAAAATACACTGTTTTTGGTTATCGTCTTTAATTTTTGAAAAAGAGATGATACCCGTTTTTGGGATACTACTAATGTGTTATATATGTTGAGTTCTATGCAAAGTCTGCATTTATTTATGATGAAATGTATTTAGTGACATATCATTTGTTATGTTAAAAAAAGCAGTTTTTCCATGGGAAAGCAATATCAATCATACTGTTTTGATTGGTGGTGTTAAAACTGCAGTAGGCAATATGGCTCAGATTGTAGAAAGAAATAAAGATGAATACATCCTTGCACTTATTGGTGAACTTACCTGGAATTTGTGCACACTTGAGTTTTTTCTTTCCCTTTTTCTAAGCTGACTTTAGAACTATTAAATTATTTAAAAACTGAGCTTTACAGTAGGTTAGTATAGTTTGCCATATGCTTAAGTTATGTCTTTCAGCATCTTTAAAACAGTCTGTTGTTATATTTAAATATCTGTAACTGCATTGTGCCTAGTGTTTTATATTTATTTTATACCAAAGTGGACAGTAATGCTAATAGACTAAATTGAAAAAACAATCACTTTGCATGTACTTGCAGCCTGCTTTATTATCAAAAGTAATGTGACAACTCAAACAACTCAAAACCTTTTATAAAAATGTACATTTGCCTTTTAGCTATAAAGCAAAACTATACATATCTTTTTGCCCCTACTTGGCATATGTGTCTTTCTGGGTTATCTAATAGTACCATTTGTGGGTTGTTTTAGTTCATTTGAAGATCTTTCTCGTCACTTTTTTGTGTCCATTACTCTATTCTCTAAGGTTACTAAGCTAAATTTGCTACGGCAATGTTAAACATGGCTAAAAAAAAGGAAAAAAGAAGCATGTTCATGCATAATAAAGTTTTTATCTCTTTCTGCAGCCCATAATCGTGGAAGTTTTTATTGGAATTTATCAACTCTACCCTTGCAGAGCTTCAAAATTAACTAGCAGTTTTCTGCTCTTCAGTAAATAACTTGACAGAGATCAAGAAAGCTCATTTGGAATAAAAACAGAAAATGTGCAGTAGAGGATGAGGCATTGTCACAGATTAACAATACAATATTTTAGCTTTCACTCTGTTTACTGCATGTTCTACATTCCTTGATTCTGTTCCCATTATTAAGGCGTATTACCTTGGATTATTTTACGGATATGGTACTGGGCGTTGCTCCAAGGATCCTCACCCGGACAAGTGAGATGCTATTACTTTCAGTTTCAAAGGTAGCAACAAGCAATCAATACCTAATTTGATACAAAGGTGTAACTACATCTTAAATTGCATATTTCACGCCTTCTATGTTTTTATATTGTTTCTTCATAAGTAATTTCTCGTTTCCTCTTACTTTGTCAGAAACTTTAGATTCATTTTAACCTACCTATTTTTTTTATTTAAATTTGTTTATTACATATATTTTATTCTGTCCTTTAGTCCAAACTAATCATATTCACTAATTTCAGTCACTGTAACAGTCTTAATGGTCTTCAGGTTTAAAGAGACACCAGGCGAGTACATATTTTAAATAAAGTGCCCGCTATCTGACAAAAAAATCAAGGAAAAAAAACTTAGATATGGGGATGGATATTTGTGGAGTAAACCACAAGACAGTAATTGTATTTTTATATTATGTACATTACAGAACCATCAACAAATCAAATCAAATTAATAATATATTCAACAATTCTTATAAAAGTAAGGTTGAATAAATCAGACTCTGCAGCTACATTAATAAAAGGTAACTGAAACTTCCGGTTAACAGAAATAGCCCAAAAGCTGACAGAAATCTACGTTTTGTACCTAATACCTGTACGCAAAATTTGGTTGACTTAAGTGAAACCGTGACCCTGTGTTAGGATGTAGCGAGTTGGACAATGACTGACTGACTGGAAAGGTGTTGGAATCTAATCTTAAATCAAAATGACTCCTTTTACATTTGAATATTTATAAAACAAAAAATAATACATTCATTCTGTTACAAGCTACTAAAGTCAAATAAAGTTTGGTCATATTTAACTTATGAATGCATAGAAGGCTTGAAAACAGAGCAAGCTGACTGCTACTTTCATGGTATTATTGAAAGAATTACATACCAGAAATACAAGAATGTGCAAATAGAAAAATGGAGGCTGCAAGTAGTTCAAGATTGCCTCAACAGGTTCTTTTTTTTTTTTTGAAAATCTGATCTGACAAAACTATTTGTGTGACAGCTATGGTTTAAGATATGGCAATTAAAGAAATGAATTCTTTAGAAGAACGGAGATAAGTACAAATTTATATTTAACTGTGTCATATTAGTTAGGTGTAATTTCCACTAACAAGAAAAGTGAAATTTATAAGTACTGCGTTTGAGGAACTGATATCAGTTATTTTTTTTTTTTGTGTAGATGCATTCTATAGTATCTCTGGTATATACTTTTCTAGCATACCCTGAAAATGGCTGTTATGCCAGCAGGGAGAGAGGCAAAGAGACATTATAAATTTATATTTTAATGAAGTCTTACAATAGTCTCCAAGTGCCATCTCTTATTTTTAGGTCTGACCTCTCTTTATATGTCTTACACACATTGCATAACCTGCTGAACTGTTTTTAGTTGTAGTGTTATGGTAAAAGTGCAGTGTAGACTGATGGGATGTGATTGTCAGATTTAGCCTTCCAAATGTATTTTTTAGCCTGTGGTGCATGGATGTGGTATATCTGTGAAAACTGTGACAAGTGCCTTGTGTTAACACCCATCATTGACATACATATACAATATGTGGGTGGAGCTTTGAAAACACATCATAGTTCTGACTCTGACCTAAACCATTTCTAAAAATGGGTGGGGCCTGTAGAGTATTATGGGAGGAGTCTGAGAATGTTTATAAATATGAGTTGATGTGCATAGTAGAACAAACTGAACAAAGAGACAGTCATGTGTGGAAGTAAGGTGGCAGAATCCAGCAGCAGCTCTTCCAGCAGCAGCCCAAATTCACTCAGTTCCAGACTGAGTGTTTTGGAAATGTTTGCTACTTACAGGGAAGCAAACAGGATTTCCTTAGAGCAAGTTCTTGGTCCATTAAGGCATTATCTTGTGGCAATTCTTGCTGTCCTGATATTCTTTACCTTATTTGCTCCGGAAACAGCTATGATCTTCAGTTTCTTTACCCTCCTTGGATCAAGCTATTCTTATTATGGAGTAAAAGGAGTGGTTTACTTTGTGGGGTTCAGCATGTTAGCAGTGTGCTATCAAGAGTTTGGTCTGATGGGGCCTGCTGTTTTTTCATATTTTGCTGTGTTAAAAGTAGGCTATCAGTACTGTGGACCAAAAGGTTGTGTTTTCCTAATTGTTCCAGGTATCATAGGGACATTTTTATGGGTTTTTGGAAAACTCAAGCTGGTCCTTTTTGTGATCTCTGGCCTCCTTGGAGCAGGCACATGGTATTTTGGAACAGAACCAGTTGGATTTGTTGTATTCTTGGGACTTGTTTCATACTGTTTTTGGATTGTCTCTCCGGCAGTAGTAGTATTCTTTCTTTTGTGTGCCAAGTACATGGGTTTTGTTTTAGTTAATCAGCACTAATTTGTTTACTCTTTATTATGTGGGTTGTAATTGTCTAGGCCAAGAGCCATTTTTCCAGGATTGTTTTTTTTCTGTGTATTATCCTGCTTTTTAATGTTTAAAGGCATGTACCATTTAACTATTAGTTGGCCTCCTAGTAGCCTGTCTACAAACTATTCTGCTCTAAAGACAATAAACTAACCTGAAATGACCTTTGCTTTTAACATCTTCTGATGCCTTGGCAATAGGGTGTAGGTAATTTTTGGCTCCTGTTTATCTGTTTTTATACTTTTTATAGAGCTATTTTATTAGCTGTGTCACACTTTTCTGAAGCCAGTAGTGCCACTGTTTTCTTTTGATTATTAAGCTCATGCAGTCAGTTGTGTGATCTCCAGCATGCATGTTCATTAACTTGAAATCAAATATCTGATTTTCTTCAAGTGGGCTGTGATTTCTTCGTTTGGTTCAATCAGAGCTGTTTTTTTTTTGGCAGCTTGTACATCTGTACTGTATTGATGATATACAGGGATTAGATTAATTTTTGTTACTTGAACTCGGCGACAACTACAATGAAAGCTTGAGGGCATTGATTGACTGCTGAGTGCATGTTTGGCCATTATGTTTCTGAACTTTATCAACTTTTTAGTCTTCAGTTGTCATAAACATGAACCTAGTACAAAGTAGCAAAATATCTGATTTTAAGATTATCTTTTCAAGTTTCAAGCCTTCACACATGTTTTATCTTGGTAGAGTAATATATATTGCTCTACTTTCCCCTATTGTATTATTAATATGTAGCCTTATATGCCTAATCTCACAGACTTACCACTGTTTTGTAAGGTATTATTGTATATAACTTAACCCCACCTTCCCCTCTATATCTATAACCTCAGGCAATTAGATGTAGTAAAAGGACAAGCAGGAGTTAAGTTACACATAAAATAATGTATTACTGATAATAATTTATAAATAATAACAAAATGCAAAGTACATTTGAATATTGGCAACCATACAACCTGATAAAATGGTGATGTGTAATTCAGGTGGCACACAGACTTGTAGTTACTTAAAATGTCTTTAGTTAAGGCATCGTTGGTGCTCCGCTTTCAGCCACATGTCTGTTCAATATGGCTACTGAGCTGTGCTCTTCATTGTGTTGTCTTCATCATCACAGGTTAGCAAGAGAGATGCTTCTTCTTCATATGTTTGTTAGAGAGAGAGAATGTGGTTGAGCAAGCAAATTTATAGGTTTTCTGTCCAACCCCTACGGCCAATCCAGACAGCCATACCTCAGACCAATGGGTGGAATAGATCATCTTATCTCCTGGCCCAAAACCATATGTTAAATATCCTGGCTTCCTTGCAGGGGGCTCAAAGACTTTAGCAGAGAAATACTCATCAAACTGGTTTAAGACACATCCCCCCAAATCCTGTCATAAAATTACAAAGAGACAGTCGTAAGGGGAGGGGGGGGGTCAAACACGAATACCTCTAAATTACATTGGTTTGCCTAAATTATAAATAAAGACATACAAAACATTTATCAAGTTATATGCAAAATCTCACATGACAACACTCCACCCCGATGAATGTTTTGTACAATGTCTTTATAAACAATGTCTTCAAATTGTTTGAAGAGTCTGATGCATAACTTGTGCATTGATTGGCAGTATTTGCTCTCCCAGTGTTAAAAGTTGTCCGTGACCATTTGTCCATTACAGATCTTCTTTATTTCAAAGACAATCTGAAGAACTTGGAAGCGCTCCTGATGACTTGTATCTGCTCCAGCTTGCTTCAGCTGTTTCTTTAGCTTTCTGCAGTCTTCATATGTCATCAGATCTGGTGGTTCAAAATGAGACAAGTCCACACCTTCCACTAAACTAGCCCACGACAATTTAGTCTGTTGTGTGAATTTTTAATCTGTGCTTGTTTTGTGTCTAACTGCTAATTAGACCCCTGTCCCAAACTATCTGTTTAAGCATATGCAGCTGTACAATTAACATCAAAATTTGAAAGGTAACATGCCACAGGTGCCAGTACAACCACTTCTGCCCAAGTGACAGCACATGTGCCACTGCATAAACTGTTCACAAACCAACATTTGTGGCCCCTCTGCACACATTTGGGGTTGACTTAGTTGCCTCTTGTGCTTTCCTACCCATGGTGCAACTCTTGACTGCCATCAGCCTTTACCAGTATAGGCTGGCATCACCACCATGAGACATCAAAGCTATGCAACTCTCATCATTCCCACTGTAGGTCACCCCTAGAGTTGTTTGCTCACCATATGCATACTCGTTGTGCTAAACACCTCGGTTCAGAATTGACCCACTGGTCCTGTGCCTGTACCATCTCAGCAGGGCTTCCATATTTTCCCAATTAGACTATACCTAAACATCGGACCCATATGTCTTGCAAATGTACTGCACCTGCTTTCCTGAAAAGTTCACCAATTTTCTTAGTATACATTTTCCTTATATAGTATTAATTATATTAGTTATCCCATTTAAGTAATTAATACCCAGAATGTATACTTTATGAGCCCAAAATGAATCCCTTTATTTTGGCATTCCTAACTGGTTTGTTCAGTTTCCACCCCTTGGAATATAAATTTGCTGCAGTAATGAACAAACCTTTCCTTTTAAACTATAGCTATTGTGACTAGTCCTATTATTATTGCATGACTTGTGGACTTGTTACTCACTTAAACCCCAGTAAGTGTCTTTTCTTGCTGTCTCTTCAGTTCTTCTTCATGTCTTTGTCTTTAGTCTTTACATGTTGTCTTTTCTTCATTCTGCTATGTAGGCAGGTCTGCAAAATGGAAGGTGACAAAGCAGTTTCTGTCCATCTCATTTTCTTGGCTGTCGACCTGGTGCCAACACTCAAAATTTGCTTCCAGGCATTCATTGGAACAGCTTGGCACTAGTGCCATGCCACTCCAATGTGCCAATGGTAACCCAATCTCCTGCATGGATTTTACTCTGCTAATTGCCTTCACTATTTATTACCTGCACCAAACCAAAGTCCATAAAACCTTAAAATAGAAGTTGCATCTATTGCAAAAGGCCAGAAAATTGAAACAGAAATAACTGTTTTCCCTTTCCTGTCTTCCTGCGCTACCCTTCTATTTTTTTTTTCATTGCCTGTGTGTCCTTTTTTATTGTATGGTAACTGCTACCTGAAAGTGTGGGCTAAAACCTCTCCAGAATCCAAGTGCTAAATCCAGCATCGTTCCTAAAACTGACCTGTGTTCTTTACTAAAGACCAGCTCACTTTTCTCCATTTTATTGCATGGAGATTCATAGGCTGTCTTTTTAAACAACTGGTCAGTCAGGTTTGAATTACTGAACCTAAGTGTGTGTGGTTTTTAATTACTGCTGGCCCTAGCACAGCTGTTAGGACCTTCACACCCCTGTGCATTCCTGACTTCCTGCCTGAGGTTGTAAAACTTCCTGCTGCACCATCCCCCATCCTTTGTTCTTTGGCTTGTCCTGTTTCATTCAAACCAACTCCTAAACTGGTGCACTTTCTTTCCAACTCAGCCATTCTTGCACTAGCACATTCAGACCTTTCACACACAAGCACTTGAATTCCTTTCATTTCCATTGTTCTTTGTTTAAATTCCACACTTTCTTTACTCAGTATCCTTAAGCCAATATCCAGTTCATGCCCTCTAGTCAACAATTGCCATTCACACTCACCAGCTCCTCTGCCTTCTATCTGATCTCTTTGTCCTAAATCAAATTTCAATGCAGCACTGGTTACCTTTCCTAACAGTGGTGAAATATCTATCAGTGTAGCATGCTCTTTAAATACTGGACAGGCCTCAGAATTACTTGGAGATTGTGGTGCAGTGGAGAATAAAGGAAGAAAACACCCTTGCTGTTTTCCCTTTCTTTCATCTCTCTCCTTTTCCTCACACTCACATTCCCACTCTTTATCTGAGCACACATCTGTCTCATGTAAGTCACCCACCCATGTTTTAGGGTTCCAGTCCGATCTGGTTACTATTGCCCTAACTTTCACCATGGGCGGTTTACATTTCTTTTTTCCACTTCTTTCACTGCTTTCTACTTTAGCAGCGGGTGTTCTACATGCTAACACTTCACAATTTTCACACCAGCTGTTACATTTTTCAAAACTCTCACTCAACATTCCACAACTTTCACTTTCATTTACTTTGCTATTTTCTTCCTTATCATGATCTTCCTTATTACCAATAATACAAGCTAGTAAACCTCTTATAACAGCAGCTGTCTTCTTTAAGCCTGATCTCTGTTTTCTTGCTTTTAATCCTTCCAGCCCCCTTCCATTTTGTGGCACACTCAGCTCAGCTTCTGCTTTCTCTACCTGAACTACAGGTTTCCTAGCTTTAGCCTGCTTGCCTCTGCCACTCCACTGGAAGATGGCTGACTTTAAAATGAATTTAGGCATTTCTGAGTCTACAATTTACTCTAATACAATTTGCCAAATTCGTTATGGTTTGGCCTATAAGCAAACATACACATACATCCACAAAGATCCTAAACGAATAAGTGCCATATGAATGACGAATGCATGTCCCATCACTCCCTAGCACTTTAACCACTTAAATGCCGTATGAATGACACATGCATCTTTCATCACTCCCTAGCACTTTAATTAGGGACTCACTACCACCAGTACTAACAAACATGCGGGTGTCCTTGTGACACACATGAAGTCTCTACACTTTGTTGGTTATATTCCATTCAGCAACCAAACAATGTTTTACTTCCACCGCATTTGTACACTGGGTGCCCTAAAATTCACATACATAAACAACCACATACATCAAAACAGTATTTGCAAACAGGGTGCAAAACATGGTTACCCCAGAATCCTACCCGACTACGGCAGTTGTTTTATCTTGGTAGAGTAATATATAGGCGGCACAGTGGCGCAGTGGTAGCGCTGCTGCCTCGCAGTTAGGAGACCTGGGTTCGCTTCCCGGGTCTTTCCTGCGTGGAGTTTGCATGTTCTCCCCGTGTCTGTGTGGGTTTCCTCCCACAATCCAAAGACATGCAGGTTAGGTGGATTGGCGATTCTAAATTGGCCCTAGTGTGTGCTTGGTGTGTTTGTGTGTGTCCTGCGGTGGGTTGGCACCCTGCCCAGGATTGGTTCCTGCCTTGTGCCCTGTGTTGGCTGGGATTGGCTCCAGCAGACCCCCGTGACCCTGTATTCGGATTCAGCGGGTTTGAAAATGGATGGATGGAGTAATATATATTGCTCTACTTTCCCCTATTGTATTATTAATATGTAGCCTTATATGCCTAATCTCACAGGCTTACCACTGTTTATAAGGTATTATTGTATATAACTTAACCCCACCTTCCCCTCTATATCTATAACCTCAGGCAATTAGATGTAGTAAAAAGACAAGCAGGAGTTAAGTTACACATAAAATAATGTATTACTGATAATAATTCATAAATAATAACAAAATGCAAAGTACATTTGAATATTGGCAACCATACAACCTGATAAAATGGTGATGTGTAATTCAGGTGGCACACAGACTTGTAGTTACTTAAAATGTCTTTAGTTAAGGCATCGTTGGTGCTCTGCTTTCAGCCACAAGTCTGTTCAATATGGCTGCTGAGCATCACAGGGTAGCAAGAGAGATGCTTCTTCATCATATGTTGGTTAGAGAGAGAGAATGTGGTTGAGCAAGCAAATTTATAGGTTTTCTGTCCAACCCCTACGGCCAATCCAGACAGCCATATCTCAGACCAATGGGTGGAAAAGATCATCTTATCTCCTGCCCCCAAACCATATGTTAAACATCCTGGCTTCCTTGCAGGGGGCTCAATGAATTTAGCAGAGAAATACTCATCAAACTGGTTTAAGTAACATCCCCCCAAATCCTGTCATAAAATTACGAGACAGTCGTAAGGGGGCAAACACAAATACAGTACCTCTAAATTACATTGGTTTGCCTAAATTATAAATAAAGACATACAAAACATTTATCAAGTTATATGCAAAATCTCACATCACAACAACACGCAATCGCAAAATGTCTGTATATTGCTTCAGTGCATGCCCAAATGCCAGGCCAAAAAAAATCACATTACAATTTAGAGCAGTGCTGTTGAACTTTTGGGAGGTTTTGTCTGTCCTAAAAAGAAAGGGATAATTTGTTTACTTGGAGAACAGGGTGATTTAATTGTTAAATGGTGACTGGAGTTAGCATGTTACATGGTAATTATGAAATGACTGAAATCACTTTACCAAACCATAGCACTGTTAAATCTAGGGCATTGTAATTTAATTTCTTTCCATGTCACAAGCAGTCATGGTTATTTTAGCTTGGGGTAATGCAATAAATGACAACAAATAGTTGAAGTAGACATCAGTAATCAAAGGGCGTAGGATACATTTTATACTTAATTTTATCATGTTAAACGACTTGTCATGCAGTAAGTCTATGTATGCTTTTTTCACACACTTGTTGGAATTACTAGAGTATATTAATGTTGTGCTAAATTCTTTGTTTAATTGAAATTATTTAGACATTTTTTGGGCCCATTTCTGTGCTCTGAGCAGTAACATCCATGTTCTAACCAAAATGAGGTACAGTCTTCTCTAGCCCGCACAGTTCCTTTCTCCTTGCTTTAAGCTTGGACAAGGCTTTACCTTTTATTCGACTTGACAGTGTTATTGTCCTTTTCCTACTTGGTCTCGTACCTTTTATCTTGCCCTTGAATTCATGTCCCATTTGATTTTTGCTTCTGAAATGTGTTAAAGCTATTTCTTTTTGTTTAGAAGTGGTTTAAGAAGTTTTCTCTTCTTGTGTATAGTTTTCAAGAAATTTGATTTTATCTTGCGGCTTAACTCACAAAATGTCCACATTTCAAACTCAAATACTAGGCGTGTATCTATCTTGCTCTTAGTCTGTATCTTGAGAACTTTCAACACCACTGTTTAATTATATTCTTAAATATTCTGTCAAGTGCTTAATACAGTAGCTGCTCAACTTTTGTTTGGCCATTGTTTCTGAACTTTATCTCCTCTTCAGTCTTTAGTTGTCATAAATATGAACCTAAGTAATTTTTTTTTAAATTAAAGTTTTAATAAGCAGGTTAACATAGCTAAATCAATAATTTTTTTTCAAATGATTAGTATTTGCAGTATTTTAACATGTACAAAGTACATTGAAATTCTTTCTTACATTCCCGACGTTGAAATTCTTTCTTACATGCCTGACATGAACACATCCCCACTTTCCAGTGAAATTAAACAAGAATGTATTCAAGCACATACGTCCATGTTATTTAATGAAAAACAAATCAATATATTTGATGTACTTTATACCCTGTTCCCATACCGCTTATTCATAATGCTGCCTTACCTACTCCACTTTTGCAATGAACAAGAACTGACCTCTTATTTACTCATTTTTTACATTTAAGTTAATTGTATTGCTAAAAACACAAATGTTCAATATCTGTCCATAGACAAACACAATAACTGCTATTAATAAAAGCACTTAAAAACATGTCTTTTCAATGATAATTTACTTCAAGAAACATATTGATTTATTTCATAGTCATCTAATTTGCTCAACCCCCACCCCAGATGTATGCAGCTTTTTAATAGTGCATATCAAAAACAAATGTAAGCCCACTTGCTAACATCAATGATGTACTGCTGAGGAAGAGCTTCTTTTTATCATGTAATGGAAGGTTCTATGCACCTACTTGTGTTTTTTGTAAATGTAATTACTCGTCTTACATACACAATATTAATATACTTCAGTGCACCTGATAACTTTAACCACATTATACTGTAAAGTTTCTGATGATTCTGGTTCAAAAAATGATAGTAGGTGCTTGAGCGCAGTGCACATACTTTTATTTTCTTTTTGAACATCTATGTAAACAGTTTAGGGCTGTGCCAGTTTATTTCAATATTCTAACAGCAACCTAATATTCTAATAGCAAGATATTCATTTTCAATTCAAGTGTTCAGGCATAAAGTGTTGGTCCCCATTTCATTTGTTTTCTTTTTGTTTCACCATTTACACATAATTCAATGAAAATGATCAAACTTGACATTTAATTCAAGGAGATTAAAGGCACTGAAAATCCAAAGTTTCATAATTGTATTGGCTTTTTTTGCTGCATATATGCTTTGTTTCAAGTCAATTTCCATCTCAGAAAATTTTTATTTTATTAAATTATAAACACTTGATTTATTTGTATAAGAATTATGTTGACATAAATGGTAGGATGAGGAAATTAGACTGTGATAGCTTTAGGCTACTTATGAAATGGAGCTCTGTATACACAGGAAGGGAACTGCATCACTTAAAGTTAAGATTTGTCATGCTTTAATTCATACCCCTCTGACCACTGGTGCCACCATGTATCGGTTTATGTAAAAGAGATCCCAGTTAAAAAATATCAGTTTATGTAAAAGGGATCCCAGTTTAAAAAATCCTATGTAAAGGACCTTTCTCTGGAAAACAAACCAAATCACCTGCAAGAATAGGTCCAAACAGATTTCTTCTTGCAAAGTAATAAGTTTGCTAAGTGCACAATGGTGATACCTTATTCTTTGGTATATCTTACTAAAATGATATGGCATTTTGCATTCCTAGTGGCTTTTTATGAACATTTTTAAATAGCATTTGTAATCAGTAGAAAAAATATAACTATCTTTAGTAAAATGTATTTTCTCTTGAATGCGTAGAGTAGTCAATGGGCCAGCACCTGTGTATATGGAGATACTCATAAGACTCCTTCTTATGTTAGAGATGGTAGCTAATCTAAATGCTGTGGGTCAGTGCACTTGAGTAGGAGGTAGATGACCAGCATTAAAGTTGAGAACTGGCAGATTTTACCCCAGGTGTCCATTAGCAATATTTATTGACCACTGGGTGGCGACCCATTACTTTTGAGTAATTTTTCTAATTCCGGATTAGTACAACAGCATAAGCAATAATAAAGTCTGTTTGTTCATATACAGTAGATAGATAAATAGATAGATACTTTATTAATCCCAAGGGGAAATTCACATAATCCAGCAGCAGTATACTGATCCATCCATCCATTTTCTAACCCGCTGAATCCGAATACAGGGTCACGGGGGTCTGCTGGAGCCAATCCCAGCCAACACAGGGCACAAGGCAGGAACCAATCCTGGGCAGGGTGCCAACCCACCGCAGGACACACACAAACACACCCACACACCAAGCACACACTAGGGCCAATTTAGAATCGCCAATCCACCTAACCTGCATGTCTTCGGATTGTGGGAGGAAACCGGAGTGCCCGGAGGAAACCCACACAGACACGGGGAGAACATGCAAACTCCGCGCAGGGAGGACCCGGGAAGCGAACCCGGGTCTCCTAACTGCGAGGCAGCAGCGCTACCACTGTGCCACCGTGCCGCCCAGTATACTGATGCAAAAAAAAAAAAAAATATTGAATTAAAGAGTAATAAAAATGCATGTAAAAACAGACAATAACTTTGAATAATGTTAGCGTTTACCCCCTCGAATAGTGTGGGGGAGGAGCGATCTCCTCAGTCTGTCACTGAAGCTATTACTCTGCCTGGAGATGATACTGTTCAGTGGATGCAGTGAATTCTCCATGATTGACAGGAGCCTGTTCAGCGCCTGTCGCTCTCCTACAGATTTTAAACTGTCCAGCTTCATTCCTACAATAGAGCCTGCCTTCCTCACCAGTTTGTCCAGGTGTGAGGCGTCCTTCATCTTTATGCTACTTCCCCAGCACACCACTGCGTAGAAGAGGGCACTCGCCACAACCGTCTGGTAGAACATCTGCAGCATCTTATTGCAGATGTTGAAGGACGCCAACCTTCTAAGGAAGTATAGTCGGCTCTGGCCTTTCATACACAAAGTATCAATATTGGCAGTCCAGTCCAATTTATCATCCAGCTGGACTCCCAAGCATTTATAGGTCTGCATCCTCTGCACACTCTATGTTGCTGACCACAATGTCAGACCTGCAGTTCCTGAGACGCACATACTGAGGTCTGTCTGTAAGATAATCCACAATCCATGTCACCAGGTGTGAATCTACTCCCATCTCTGTCAGCTTGTCCTTAAGGAGCAGAGGTTGGATGGTGTTGAAGGCGTTAGAGAAGTCCAAAAACAAAATTCTAACAGCACCACTGCCTCTGTCCAAGTGGGAGAGGAATCGGTGTAGCATGTAGATGATGGCATCCTCCGCTCCCACCTTCTCCTGGTATGCGAACTGCAGAGGATTGAGGGCGTGGCGGACCTGTGGCCTCAGGTGGGTAAGATACTTCGAAAACAGTACAACAAAAGCTATTTTACAGGAGTTCTGAAATAATGTACACTGTACTAATGTAAATTGGACAAGTTTGATTTTACACAGGAAGTGTTAAAGTTCTGACAAATGTTAACGGTCGGATTTAGACAATTAAAACCCAAGAAGTTTATGACATTTCAAGTTTTTTTTAGCCAGACAGTGTTGTGAATATAGATGTTACAGTAGCAAATGTTACAAACCTAACTGTGATTTTCTGACAAACCAAATTTTAAAAACTTGCTTTAAAGAGTTTGTTTAAAAGAAAATATCCTTGAGTTCACTAATTCAACAGCACAGATCTAATATTTGATAACATTTTTATTTTTAGTGTTCATTTTAAGCAGTATTCTTCAAATAGTGGGGAGAAAATTTCAGAATACATTTAGTTCATTGCCTATGGTAAGAAAAATTGCATGGTCCATGAAAATATCATTCTTTATAAACTTTATGCTGAATTCCCCCTAGATTATAACATTCCCCACATTTGTTACTTGACTGAGGGAATCCCTATGTTTTTCACAAATTAAATTCAAGCCTTGCATTCTTACTCCTACTCTGTTCAATGCTTGTATGGACTGGGTGTTGGGCAAGGTCGTGGGGTCCAGCGGCTGTGGGACATCTGTTGGTGAAGAAAGATTCACGGATCTTGACTTTACTGACGATGCTGTGATCTTCGTGGAGTCAATGGAGACTCTGATTGGGGCTCTCGAGAGACTGAGTGAGGAGTCTTGAGTGTCTGGGCTTGAGTGTCCTGGATAAAAACCAACATCCAGGCCTTTAATGACCTCTTGGGCACAGCCATCAGTAGTGTTTCTGTTTGCGGAGAGAGAGATGTCCTTGTTGAGCGGTTTACTTACTTTGGCAGTGACATTCATGTCTCTGGTGACTCTTCCTATGAAGTCAGTAGATAGATTGGGAGAGCATGGGGGTTCTTGAGGTCGCAGGAAAGGGGTGTGTGGCATTCCGGATTACGATGCCAAAGGACAAAGGTCCAAGTCTTTAGAGTCCTGGTGCTTCCTGTCTTGGTATATGGTTGCGAAACATTCCGGAAAATCCTTGGGTACTGTTGGTTTGACTTTGTGTTGAATGAGCGGTTGCTCATGGAGTCCTGAATGAGGCACATTACCTGCATTGTGAGGGAGTGTCAATTACGGCACTACAGCCATGTGGCGCATTTCCCAGAGGGTGATCCGGCTCGTAAGATCCTCATTGTTGGGGACCCGAGTGGCTGGACCAGGCCAAGGGGTCGCCCAACAAACACCTGACTGCGGCAGATAGAGGGTCATTTCCGGAGGGTGGGACTAGACCGCGTGTCTGCCTGGGGGGTTGCAAACCGGGATACCAAGTTGTTTCGTTGTGTAGTGGGTGCGGCAACGCACTGTACCGGTACATGCTCCCCAATTTGACTTGACTTGCATTGTACTGTGCTATTTATTATTGCCAATACTAGTTTACTTAAATGATAGTCCTGATGGACATACTACTATTTAAAAGCTGTTGCTACTGTTAATATGTAAATATTTTATATTCTATTACAAAATAAAGTTCTATTTTGTTCATTTGAATTATGGTGGTCCTTTTAATAAAATGAATGGGATTTCTGCTTTTTAATGAGATATCAAGTAGGTGCTGAGTATCATGAAATTCTAGAGATGCTTTGATCAATAGACTACTGAACTAAATAGTTTGTTTTTCACTAAAAATACAGGATTCGTGATAGGTAAAGAATGATCTTTTTAGCATTTTATGCAAGGTATTATGGTAATTGAGGCAGCGCGCATCTTTTTTGTTTTTGCTTTTTTTTTGCAGCAAACCTCCTGTAGTGTAAACAAAGCAAGGCAAGGCTTGTTATACAAGCGGATAGAGACATTCGGAATATTAGCCTTTATGTTAAAGAAAGTGGAGTAATGAACTGAGAAAAAGAAATCGGAGAAGTCGTTGTGCAGTTCAACAAACAGCAAGAAAAGCCACTTTAATGAATTCATACCTTTTTATTTTGTCCTTTAAATTAAAATGAACTGCAAGGTTGTTGAAGATTCAGCAGCTTACATTTTTAATTGGAAAAAGAAAAGATAAAGACAAATTAGAAACTTCTGCTGAGTTAACAATAGGTTTGTTAGTCTAACAGAAAAAAATGTCTTTTACTTATAAACTTGTTAAACATGTTAGTTTTGTGTCTTCTTAATAAACAACTTACAAACATTTGATACATTTGCAGCTGTTTTAAAGATTTGTACTGTTTTATTATTTGTTGCTGCGTGTCATGCAGTATAAATTTTGGTAAGGAATAAGTACTATACTGTATTATTAAAATGATCTATATTTTACAGCTGATACACTGAAGAAAAAAAAACACCCGTATAAACATAGTAAATGTATACTTTAATAGAAAAAAACTGTAGAGCAATTATTGATTAAAAATGTTTAAAATCTATAAGTGTGGGTATATTTACATTTAAGTAGTGTTTAATTGCCAATGCCAATTAAGTTATTGTGCGAGTATGTGCAATGCAGGTGCAACACACTTTTATTTTTCCTGTGGGAAATGCCTTTCTTTCTTTCTTTCTTTCTTTGATTCCACTCCTCCTCCAGAAAGGTTCGTCCTGACTCTGTAGCTTATCCTCAGTTAAGCTCTTAGACTGCCTCCCCATGTGTGCATGTGTGACAATATATTTAATTTTTTTGTTGGAGATATGGTAAACTACTTTTTTAATAACTTTTATTTCAGATAGGTGTATTACAGAAAAAAAACAAAACTATATTTCAGCTTGTAATTATGAGAAGCATATTATTTTCTTTTATGCCATATGCATAATGGCTAATTTTTTTGTACATATTTTATTTAGTTTAGTATGGACATGCAGTGATGTTACTTCCGCCATGAAAATGCTGCAGTAGACCTGCGGCTCTGGAATTGGATGCTTCTTGTTTTATTACTGGAGTGCTTCTTGTAAATGAATAGCTGCCAGGCAGAGTTTATGAGAGAGAAAGAGGACTAAAACATTGGCTTTTAAATTAATTAAAGTAGTGTAATAAATTGAGTAAAAGTAAGCTGAGTAGTCGACCTTTGCATGTTGAGGAACAATATATGTATATGTTGTCTAGCTGAATTTGAAGTGGAAGAAAATGGGCCCCTGCCAATAGAAGTCTTTGTTGTTTTAATGAGTAAAGACCCTCTCATTTGGTCCTATATTTAACATGGAATTGTCTGAACGTGGACCGTGGGGAAATTAGTGTTTTAGTAAAGTAGCTCAAGTTTTAAATATGAAGAATTAGAAATAGAACAGAAAAAGAAGAATTTGCCATCCTTCAACAGACGCTGCCCTGTTTCAGACCCTGGCTCGCCAAAATTCTCTTTTTTGAAAATTCCGACTACAGACTTGGAATGGGGACTAACCGTAAAGCTCTCTCTCCAGATAGTGATGATCCTTGGGCTTCTGCATCTGAGAGAAATGTGTGAAAACTAAGTACCTTGTTGTACATACTGGAAGCTCTGGTATACAAAATTGCTCAACTGTAGAGCCACAATATGGACAACAGAAGTGACTTGAGTTGTTACGAGATTTCACCGGAAGTAAGTCAGCAGTACTGTGTGCATATATACCCTTTTGGCCGGGGCCCTCCAATGTTGCTCTTTGTCCCGTGATCAAATCCTTCCTCATCAGCCAGGGCATATTGGATTGAATCAACAATTCCAACAAAAGTTCAGGTATTCTCTGGATATGGACATATCAGTGTAAAAACTAAGATTACAGACCAGTTAATAGGCAAAGCACTGTAAACTGATAGACTTCTTCGAATCACAACTCTATTATGTAATCACAGTTCCTCCCAAATTTAACTTCATATATTTTGTACACACTGAACTCGTGTCTTTCTTGGCACATGATTTGTAGTGAAAATAGCGGTCTATTCTTGATGCCATTATTTGATAATGCCATACTTAAAGTTTCTTTTTCTTATTCTTGGCAGAAGATGTCATTTTCCTTACCATTAGATGATCTTCTCACAGTTCTACACACTGTATGCATAAGAAAGTCAAAGTTTTATGCTGTTCAACCGCTTCTCAGTATTTTATGTCCTAATGATTCTAACCAAAGTTCAACAATTTGACTGGGCTCACTTCCCAGCTGCTTTTACGCTCATGTCATAGTTGATGATGTTGTTAAACCACAATTTCTTTTATTTTGTGATGTGTCTTTATTGTCCACATCTGCCTCTTGCCCATGTCCTCTTTTTTTATCCTTTTTTTCTGTTCAGACTGGCTTAATTGTGTTTTCACAGGTGGGGCGTATTGTTTGAGGTGTATTAGTTATCAATCAAAAGTCAAAGACATAGCATGTTTCTAGTAATAAGTCAAGTGTGGTTGCAATGAGAATTTCACTAGTGCACAGTGGGGTTGTGTGTAGAGACCTGCAAAATGATCACACCAGAATGCAAATTGTGTTGAAACAATAGCATTGTGATTCTAGTTATGACAAAAATGGTATATTAGCATGAAAGTTTATTAGAAACTATTATGCCATTTATTCTTATTAAGCACACTTCCACTTATTAGCCTAGCATGTTATACAATAATTATAGAAACTAGGGAGCTTCGCCCCCTGCTTACTTTGCTCGCCAACCCCCGTGTTTAGTTTTCTGGATACACACTTTTAAGATTTTTGTTTTCTTTGAATTGCTGCTATTTCATTACTTTCACTTTTATTTCAGAACTTTTGTAAAAACAATATTTGGAATCTTTTGAGTCCCAATATGCTGAATCTTTTTAATGTGGCTAGTGAGAGATGTGTTTAATGACTTTGTACCATAATTCAGGATAGGTTTCTCTGTTTGGAATTTCAGTACAGACAAAGTCATCTACATCATCAGCAGTTAATAATTTTTTTTGCAAAGTAATCCAATAAATGCATGTGAGGTAAACCACATTTTTGAAATTCTCTGACTTAAACTTCAAAGCCTTAAAATATTTACATACTTCTGACATATCACCTATGTCCATCTATTCGATCTCTATTCGCCTTTTTGTTATTTATCAATGTAATAATTTCTCTTTGTTTGCGCTAATGCAATGTTTACTTTGTTTGTTTTGACACTGTCATTTTTTTCTGCTTTCATATTCTGTATTTTGCTCGGCATGTGTTTCATGCCTATGTTTATTTGAGTCTTTTGAATTCCAGTTTTCACCTACTCTGCATGTCTTGGGCCCTTATTTTTAACTTCTTTATGACGTTTTACTTTATTTTCTACTCTGTAATTTATTTCTGACCTCGATTTATCCTGCTTTTGTTTTAATGACAAAAAGGGTCCATGGTGATTAATTTCGAGTAATAATTTCCATTTGTTTGTGCTACTGCGATCTTTATTTTTTTTTTATACTTTCTAATTTTCCTACTTTCATATTCTTTAACCTTCTCCACATGTGTATCACACTGTTTTGTTTTTTTTTGAGCCTTTCGAATTCCACTGCTTTCATAATCTCTAACCTGCTCTGCATGTGTATAGCCAACGTTTGTGAACGTCTTTATGAAGTTCTACTTTGTCTTTTACTTGGTCTTTAATTTCTGAGCCCTATTGGATGTGCTTTGTTTCAATTCCACTTGTTATGGGCTGATAATTACTTTCCTTATTTTCTGAATTTGCACCTCGATTATTTTTTCTTTTTTGCTCTTTTTTCTCTCCAATGCTTTTGAGTCTCTTTTCTCCACGCTGCTTTCTTCTTCGCTTAGTCGTCATCGTTTTATTTATAACGTATTTTCCTTGTATGCTTTATATGCAGTGAGACCCTGGATCCATGTGTGCTCAAATCCTTCACACAACTGAGTGTTTTGCTGCCCGTTGTCTTATTTGATAATGATTGTAAGTAGGGGATGTCTTGCAAGAATCTCATGTTCTACGTCATCACAACATGGTCCTGGGTCAGTCTTTTGGCACAAAGTCTCATGTTTAAGGTCCCCGCGAGATGCTCTGTGGCCATTCTCTTTCTTCTCACGGGTCTTTTAAGTGTCTTAACATGAAGATCACGTCTCGACGCCCTAGTGTTTCTCTCTAGGATTTTTTTTTTGTAATAGATGCAAAAACTACTTAATCAAATTCATGACTTGTTTACAGCTATGTTCAAATTTCGCTAAACGATAGCAGTTACTTTGTTATAATTTTATTATTAAAATTTTTGTTTTCTTATACCATAAATGATCAGCAGGGGGAGCCAAATCTTTTTTTTATGCTGTACAGCTGATTTCTCACATAAACTGCTCTTTGATTCTTTTGCTCATCATGCATAATAGGTGAACCATGTGGCTTATTTTTCGCTCATACTAAGCTTACTTGAGTTCACATGACCCCAGTTAGGTGCTTGCTTTTTCTAATTCTGAAACTCATTTAATCACATTCTGAGTTATTGGAGGTTAGACATTGTCACAGAGGAACCAGCACTGGATTGGCCACCTTTTCTAGAACTTCCTCAAAAATGTTTTTTTTTTCTTTTCTTTTTTTGACGAAGAACTTCCCATCTCAATTAACATCTTAGTCCGTGTCAACCAAATAAATGTTTCCACTACTACAATTTTACAGAAGCTTAATGTATAACAGTGTATAATACTGATCTCTCACATACCAAATTTATTTCCTGTCTTCACATGTTGTATGACCAACCATTGACAACTATATGTTTGAAATGGTCTGAACCTCAGCTATCTAGTGGTAACACGGCTCAGTGTAGGTGAGATCATAAAGAAAATCAGGTTAACTAAGGTGAGACATGCTGCTTGCCTTGGCATATATGTATGCAAATCACATACTTTGAGGGCAGACCATATGGAAATTTATGATTTATTTGAAAGAAGACAATCTTAGATATGTAAAACGACTATTATTGCTTTTGGCTGGCTTGTAGGTTTATTAAACGTACACAGACAACTGAAATATGGCAGGTCCCGCCAGCAGGTCTAAAAGCTTAAAAGCAATATGAGACACATATGCCAATACTATACACATCATTTCTTCTAATATCACTTTCTACCACTGCTTTATTTTTTATTGTCTACTTGTTTTGTCACAGGATTATTGAGAAGCACTAGAATTTTGCATTATTGTAAGTGTTCTTTTCTTAATACTGTATATATTTAATAATGTAAATATGGGGTCAATATTTACAGTGGCAACAGGAGACTAACTGGAGGACAGTATTCAGTAATAGGATGAGTCCACATGACAGCTCTACAACAGGAGTCCAAATGCAACAAAAATATGGTGCACAGTTTCCCTAAATTAAACAGGAAGTGGGTTAGTAATGATGATTTAATTAGTTTTGGCGTCAGGCTTTTATTGTATTTTTCATTTTTAAATTTTTGTAAAGGCAGTTGTAGGTTTTGTAACAGAAACCAGTCTAAAGAGCTGGGCTTTTTCAACTAAAAACTAGTTAGTGCATGAGTTCAATCAGGTCACCTTGAATAACTTCCATACATACATCCATTATTCAACCAGCTATATCCTAACTAAAGGGTTACGGGGGTCTGCTGGAGCCAAACCCAGCCAACACAGGGCACCAGGAAAGAAACAAACCCCGGGCAGGGAGCCAGCCCACTGCAGTGAATAACATCCTCAAAAAGAAATTTGCTTCACAAGTAAAAATTCTGGTAATTGGTAGTTTGTGTCCAAAAAATTAAAGGCAATTTCACATACTGTGGATCAAAATGCTATTTTTAATTGGTGGTTCCTAAGAATTCCTTAGTGTACATTTCACCAAAATAGTCCAGACACAAGTGGTATAAGCAAACAGAAATGGAAACTGGTTCTTCTTGAGCAATGTCAGAATTGTTGTTAGGTCAAGTTTTGCATCCTTATTTAACGTGCACACATTTCTGGCCTCGAAATCTGAAAAAGGGCATATCGGACACACTAGTATTGACAGTAACATGCATAACATACATTATTCTTAAAAATCAAGAGGAGTGTGCCCTGTAAAACACATATAAGATGTTACAATTAAAAAATTAAAAATATTAAGAAATTGTATAAATGTCATTACTGTTCAAAAACTGTTACAAATTTTGAGAAATATAACTATGCTCTATGTATGCTAATCATTATAAACAGAGTCTGCCAATCTTAACATTTCATGTTAACTGTTTCTGCCACATGGCCATTGTTACAGCGGTAAACATTAGGGCCCCTGATGATTTTCTTTCTCCTGCAAAGATCATTAACTAACCAATACATCATATTTAGTTGTGAATGCCAGCAAAATATTCCAGGAATTTATTGGTATCCAATTTTTTAGTCTCAAGTGGAAGAGGACTTGACTGCACATGTAGTGCACTCCTTCTTAATTCTACATTACTGTATGCTTTGTAATGGTTATCTGTTATTTAATCATAACGAAAGCTGTCAGCGTAAGCTGAAATATAAATTGTAGGTGTTGTATCACCATACACCTACAACGCAGACATAATGAATATGAACATTAAAGGTAAGGAGATTTTGTGGTTTAATTTTTAACATAAAAAACTGCTCATATATCACTTAATAAGACCAGATACGCTATTTAAAATTTCTTGCCGCCGAATACTTGTCTTCTGTGCTACTGTATGTTACAGAATATACTGTGCTGTTTCATGTAGTCTCTTATTTCATTGAGTTAGTGTGATTTCCTAGTCATCTATGGTACTGCATGTTACAGTATATACTGTATTTCACTGATTTAGTGTTATTCATTGTTGTGTTTGTTTGCCTACAATCACATTTTTGAACGTTATATAAATATTTAATTTTTATTATTTTATTATCTAATCATATGTTTAGAATAGTATGTTGTTAAATGCATTAAAATGTGTACTATTGGAAACTGATAATAAGCCAACAGAATAAAAAATATTTCTAGACTATCAGTGTCATAATATATTGCTGATAGATATACGTAATTATTGTTGGTGACAATTTCTGATACAATTGAGCATTTTAAAAGCACGTAACTAGGCATTTAAATCTGGAGATTCCATAGTCTACAGTTTTGCCAGGTCAGTCCTGAAAATAGGTATAAAAAAGGCCAAACACAAAGACAGGAAATGTGTGGAAGATCAGTTTTATGGCATGGATACCAGGGGCATGTGGAAAAGCATTAAGGCCAGTTTATACTTCACGCTCAGAACATGTATACACCTGCATCATGGCTGCCACACGTCCCTAGTGTTCATTTGATGTGTCCTCTGAGCAAGTGCTCAGAAATTAACATGCACAAGTTGCAGTACCAGCAAAAAATCAGGGGGCACAATGTGTTAAAGTTGGAACGTGAAGTCAGAGTTTCTGTTTACTGTCTACATGTGACAGAAAGCCGCTTTACAGATCCTACAGGATCAATTTTCGATTTGAGTGCTTCAATGTTTGACGAATGGTTTGATGAGGTGAAGCAAAATGCTGACATACAAATGTATACTTGGTGCTTTTCAGGCGTCACATATTCTCCCATTGTAATGATATTATACATTTTAAAGGTCTCACTATCTTCTGTGCATATTTGAACCACAGACAAAAAAATTAGGGACATAGTGAAATGGTCTGTTTTGTGATTAAAGTGGAAATTTCGTCTTTAATCTCGAAATTTCCAATTTGATCTCATAGTTTATTTTGTCATTAAAGTAGAACATTGTAAACATTGTCTTAAAATCGACCCAGTTGTTAAGCGTTACTTGATTCTGGGGCTTCATCCTGCACTGACTGTAGTGGCAAGCAGCAGTTGCCACACAGAACACATTTAATTTATGTTATTCCAGTTTTCTGCACATTTAGAATCCTTAGATTTATACTTGATATCACTTTCATGATGAAATGCCTTAAAGTATGTATGTTACATTTTACAGATAAATCGTTAATTTCATTTAAATAATGAATACTTTTAATAATTACACATGTGGGGGTGGCATGGTGGTAGAGCGGTAGCACTGCTGCCTCTCAGAGAGTCGCATCCCTGGTGTACCCTGCCTGGTGTTTTCATGTTTTCCTGGTGGGTTTCCATAGTGTGCTCTGGTTTCCTTCCAAAGACCTGCAGGTGTGGGGATTTGATGATGCTAAAATGATGCTAGTGTATGTGTCTGTTTGTATTCACTTTGTGATGAGCTGATTCCTGCCCCATCCAGGGATTGTTTCTGCCTTTTGTTAAATGCAAGCTTGAATTAGGGGCATTCCTGGATTGATGAATGTAATCATTAAACCTCCATCCTTTTCAGAAGTACTATGTTAAGGTGTCCTAGGAATATAACGGCGTGAGGATCAGCTTTACCCAAAGTATGCATGCAAGTATAAACAGTACAGCGCTTGTTCAGCAATAGGTTCCGCAGGCACACATGTTACATCGCCTGACATATAAACCCGGCCTTAGTGCTATTACTGACCACAAAGGCAGCCCTGTCTTCCCTCTCAGTAATGTCACATTGGCTAATGATCTTAACTCATTTTTTGTTCGCTTTCAATGTAGCAACGTCATTCCACCCTTGGAAGTTTCCATCTTCAGATTGAGCATGTATGATGTATTCGGATTCAGCGGGTTGGAAAATGGATGGATGGATGATGTATGGCCCATGCACCAGAGGGTCAATCTATGTAAATCTGTGGGAACGTACAGAGTTTCAGCATGTGTTGCATAGAAACTATGCTGAGCAACTTGCTGAGGTATTCACAAATATCTTTAATCTCTCCTTGACATTAGAAATGGTCCCTGCATGCCTTAAGTCAGCCATTATTATGTCAGTGCAGAAGGAAACCAACATCAGTAATATGAATGATTATGGGCCAATTGTTCTGACACTGATAATAATGAAGTGCTTTGAAAGACTGGTTCTTTCTTGCATTAAAGCCAACCTCCTCACTTTCCTGAACTCGTAGGCTTATAGATCTACAGAGGATGCAATCTCTCTAGCCCAGCACACAGCCTTGACTCATCTAGGAGAGACAGGGCACATATGTGAGGATGCTATTTGTAGAGAATAGCTCTACCTTAATATTGTTTTCCCCTTCCAGTTCATCCATAAACTGCACCATTTGGGCCTCAGCATACCACTTTGTAATTAGATCCTCTGTTTTCTGCTGGAACACCCATCCGGTGGTTTGACTGGGCCTCCATAACCCTGAACATAGGCCCGCTGCAAGGCTGTGTACTGAGCACCATCCTCTACTCCCTCTTCACTCACAGTTGTATACCTGCATATACTTACAGTACCATCATAAAATTTGCAGATGACACAACATTGATTGAGCTCATTTCCAATGACAAATCAGCCTAGACAGCGGAGATGAAAAATCTGGTTGTTCAGTGAGCAACCTATCCCTCGACACAATGAAGACCAAGGAGCTCGTCATCAATTTTAGAAGATCAAATGATGAGGATCATGCTCATGCTCCAATTTTCATCAATGGAGACAGGGTGGAGTGTGTATCAAGCTTCAGGTTCCTGGGGCTTTATATAACCAGGAACCTTTTATGGACAGATAACACCACGGTACTGCTGAAGAAGGCACAGCAAAGGCTGTTTTTCTTAAGAATGTTGAAAAAAGCCAGCCTTCCTCAACAATTACTGCTGACCTACTACCGCTGCACCACAGAGTATATTTTAACCCATTGTATTTGTGTGTGGTATTTCTACAGTTCTACAGCAGATTGTGTCAAGAGTGCAGATGATTGTCAGGTTGCAACTTCCAGCCCAGGAGGACATCTATAGCACATGCTGCCTTGGGAATGCCACTAGCATCTGCATAAATTGACCCATGCCATAGTCTATTTGAACTTCTCCCATCCAGCAAATGCTACAGAGGCTTTCATGCACAGACCTTGAGGCTCAAAGATAGTTTCACCCCCAAAGGCTATAAATGCAGTCAATCAGTCCATTAAGTGTTCCCGGTGGAGCACTTTGCGCTATATGTATACGTACATTTGTACTTATTTTTTCATATTGTATATTTTAGTCAGCTATTTTTGTAATTTTAATCGGCAAGATTATTACTATGTACAATAACAATCAAGGAATTCAGTTCAATCTTGCACTTACCCATTGATCATTTTGACAAGAGTAACCATACCAGGATGATCAGCCCCCCGAAGATATACAGCTCTAAGTCCCTCCATAGTGCCAGAATTATGATCAAAGTTAAAGAGCATCTTGTTATGGGCAGGTAAGAGGGAAATAAACTCCTCCAACTGGGAAAGCTAAGATCCTTGGGGTCTTGGTAAAAAGTGAGGATGTAGAAGATTGTGAAACTGACCTAATAACTGAGGCGTTGGTTGCAGTTGTGGAGGTTTTGTACTAGATGGTTGTCATAAAACAGTAAGTTAATTCTCAGAACAACCTCATTTAGTTTATACCCATATTCTTGGCTATAGTCATGAACACTGGGTAATGGCCAAAAGAATGTGATAATGGCACTAGTGACATAAATGAAAGTTCTCCATAGGGTTATAGAGTTTACTTTCTGTGACTGGATGGTCATCTTGATGTTTCAGGGAGATTGCTTGGAGCAGATCCTCTGATGCTTTGAAATGACTGGAATCAAGTCATTTTGTTGTGATGTAAATTGCCTTTAACAGAACAACAGGGTGAAAAATTAGATTAAAAAGGATTGTTTTCAGTTTATTATAAGTCACTGACTGAGAAATAAATCTTAGTTATTTGAATGTGTTTACCAGTTAAGTAGCATGTTTTGAAAAAAAACAGCAACAGGCATTGTCGTAAAAATCAGTTTTAATAATAACAAATAAAAGGATATATGAGTTACAGTACAAAATTACAGAATTCACAGGTTGCACTGATTCTGCTAAAGCAAACTGGCATAAATAAAAGGTGATACTTTTCATTTAATGCAAAGACAAATGAAAGTTGTTATAGTATCATAATCCAGTTCTAATGTATTAGTTGTGTTCTGAAGTTGATATGTGTTCAGAAAAATGATGATTGAACAAGCAATGGACTATTTTTTCAGAAATGGAAGCTTAAGTTTTACAGACCAGTGTACCCAGGAAATGTGTGTAAGCCCTCTTTGAATTACATTTCTGATGGCATTAGTTCATTACAGACCATTCTAAGAAGGACTTCAGATATAGCAAAAGAAATTGTTTTGTGTAAAGGAAATCAGAATGGTGGATAACAATTGATTGTCGATTGAGTGAATTTGACCTGATTGACTCCTCAGATTTTTGTGAGGTTTGTATTGCGGATTTTGGTGTATATTGACCCCTGCAGAAATGCACTTGCATAACAGAGACTTGATCCTGCACATACATCACATTTTTTTTACTATTCATGAAGGTGGTTTTGAATTATTTAAAGCTCTGGGCAAAATCTTCTTTTTCAGGAAGATCTTTTGAAGGTACCGGTCACTGACCTCTGATGGCAAGTAATCGTTAATGAAATACATGAGCCTGATACCTCGTCCTGCATAGTACCTACTGTTTGGCTTGCTGGACAACAGAGCTTCCACAATCCTATTGATAACAGGGCTGAAATCTTCACTTGTGTGTTTGGCAAATTCTTGGAAAAGGTGCTTGGTCTCCTGAACATACTCTTCTCCATACTCTTCTAGAAGGCTAGGCGGCAGATTGCGAATCAGATGTTCACACTGGTCATTCCAATAAAATGGGTCTCTAGAAGGAGCTGAAAAGATATCAAGAGGCTGAGTATCCTCAGAGCAACGAATAATTCCTTCATGGCAAATGTCTGTTGAAGAGCTTTATTTGCTTTAAATTATTTATGATATTTCTTAGAATAAAAAGAGGATATAAAGAGTGAATAAATAACAGTATGTAAATAAATAAATCAACAATTAATGTTAAAATCATAGATAAATCAATTTGGCACTCTTAAAGCAAATTAAAAATTTCAAGTGCAGCAGCTGGCAGTGGGAAAACATACAAGCAGCCCTGAAAGAGCACTAGCACTCAGTTAATACCGAACAGAGGAGGCTATCGCTGAGTAATGATGTAAGTGAGCACTTACATTAAAAAGGAATGATGCTTGAATTTCAACAACAAAAATATGAATAGGAAGTAAAATATTCCTGCTAAACATTGTTGAATTACTAAAGAATTACCATATATTAACATTAACACATTTATTAAAAACATGGAAATTGAGACTTGGATTTTGTTTTGATAAGTGAATTCATTCCCGTTTAACAAGAAGTGGAGGAATTTTATAGACAAGAAGGGTTTTCAAAATGAGTTTCATCTTAATAGGTACACATACTAAATTTTGGCATTTTTTATTAGTCAATGAAAAATTATTGGTGCTTCATCAATACTATGCAAATGAAGAGTAGGATTATTGTCATGTGCACACACATAGTACAATGAAATTCTTACTCAAATGTCATCTCAACCAACAAAAGAAAACACACTTTCATAAAAAATAACCAGCATAAAGAGTGCATGGCTTCCATGTGGACAGTTCATATTGTCATGGTACTTGAAATTTACTTTTGTGAAAGTTATATTTACATTTGTTCATTCAGGAAATATTTTAATTAAATGTTAGTTAATAACACACGATTACAGGTTTTCTCACTCCATTGTTCCATTAATACTTGTAAATAACACGTTAAAAATTCAGCCTTTAACAGGACTAACTTTTCATTTAATCTGCTGAAATTAATGCACAAACTGTAAATAAAGTATCTATCTATCTATCTATCTATCTGTCTATCTATCTATCTATCTATCTAATCTCAGTTGCTCCCATACTGCTGAAATAAAAGCTGTATATGCATTCTATACTTTAATTAGATTTTATCTGTTATGCTGATGGGTAGACCATTGTCTTCAAAAACTTACTAAGCACAACAAATTTAGTGTTGTGTTAGTGTTGTTCCTGAATGAAAATCTTCAAACTCCTAGCCATAGCCACATTTTGGTATTGCATGATTTATGTGTTGGTTCCTCATTTTAAGTTGTATCATCAGTAATATGCATGCAAAATTTCCTGAACTTTGACTCAACTGTTTTCATGTGATGCATTTTTCCCTCCTCCATTACAACCACCCTTCCTGATAAAAATTTTAAATTGCCACATTTCCTGGATTTTAACTTGGTGCACATTTATTGTGCATGCAGTTTTTGGGTTGCCCTAATTGCAACCCCCCACACTTAATAATGTTTTTGAAATGCCATTTAGCCTCTATTTTAAGTTGAACTAGTGGCAACCTACTTGCAAAATTTTGTGAAAACTGGTTCAGTGTTTTCAGTGAGATTGAAGAACAAATAAACAGATGCAATAGGAAGGCTGGAATGAGACCTTTAGTAAGCTAATGGATAATCTGCATTAAACAAATCCAAGAAATTCAAAGGACAGATAATGGTTATTTTGATTTTATTTATATGGAAGATAGTATACACTGGATCCAAATCTCTTTATTATAAAAAATAATGGAGAGAAACACAAGGGTGTCACATGAAGATCACGGAAGACAGTTAAAAGAAACCGCGAGATGGCTACAGAGCATCTTGCGGGGACCTTAAACATGAGACTTTGTGCCAAGAGATTGACCCAAGACCATCTCGCGATGACGTGGAACATGAGGTTCTTGCAAGACACGCCCTATTTACAATCAATATCAAATAAGCCAAGAGGCAGAAAAACATTCAGTCGAGTAAAGGAGGCTTTGAGCACACACATATCCAGGGTCTCAGCACATATAAAGAGTATAAGGACAATACGTTATAAATGAAATGTCGAGGCAAAGAAGAAAGCAGCGCAGAGAAAAAGACTCAAAAGCGTTGGAGAGAAAAATGAGCAAAAAAAGAAGAAGAATAATCAAGGTGCAAATTCAGAAAATAAGGAAAGTAATTATCAGCCCGGAACAAGTGGAATTGGAAAAAAAAAGCACGTCCAATCCGTCTCAGAATTAAAAGACAGAGTAAAAGACAAATTAGTACTTCATAAAGACGTTCACAAACATTGGCGCTAAACACATGCAGAGCAGGTTAGAGATTATGAAAGCAGTGTAATTCGAAAGGCTCTAAAAAAAACCGTTGGTTACTATATACATGTGGAGAAAGTTAAAGGATGTGAAAGTAGGAAAATTAGAAAATATAAAAAAGTAAAGATCGCAGTATGTAATACTACATTTTTCTTTATGTCACTGTATCTGGACAGTACTGTTATGAGTTTTATTCACATGTGCATGTTAACTGTGGCACACAGAGGCTCAGCAATTAGAATTGCTGACCAAGCATTGGATTAGATAGCCAAAGACAACTGGAGGCTTGTATAGTCATCTTAAACACAGGTTAGGGTATTTCTGTCCTCTATCAGCACAAACCTTCTTTCCTTCTTGGGAGAATGAGAATCGACATGTAAGCACTATGATATTTCTGTATTTTGTGGGAGAGGAATTCAGCCCTTGTTTGGAAACGAGAAGACCAGCAAATGAAGCAAGAACCATATAAAAGGTCTGGACAGTGGCCAGACCCTTTGAGGCTGTGCCAACATAGGTGTTGGAAACCCTCCCAGCGTAGGGACGGAAAAAATGGCTGACTGTGTTGATCCAGATTCCCACCTGGATAAAGTCTGTCCATATGCCTCCTCGTCTGTAACTGCGTAAAACGTCAGTAAATGTAAGCTAAAAGATATTTTGTCTCATGTGATTCTTGTACCGTAATCACTATGGGAGGGATATCGCCTTTTCTGGTATATTATGATATCGTCTAATTATTTAATAAGCCACAATATTAAAAGAACACATTTCCAAGAGAGCTAATGCCTCTGCAGGAAACACAGTAGCACAAACAAACTGCCTCATTTAACTATGCACCAGTCTAACTTTGGTTTTTGCACAGTAATCACTACACTATTGCACCTTAACACTTAATTCTACTTTATTCATATAATTATAGTTATTTATTATGTTCTACTATACTGTTATCTTTCAATCTATGACTTTTTGTTAATCTAACTGATATTCTTCTAACTTTGCACAGTTTTTGATAAGCGAATCAGGATGCATTTCACTGCGTTTTGTCCTGTATAACTATGCATGTGACAAATAAAGAATCTTGAGAATTTCAAAAACTGAGCTTACCGCACATACATTTATTGGTTACTTTGTAAAAAAAAATTAACTGCTGATGATGTCGATCATTTTGTCTGTGCTGAAATTCCAAACAGAGAAACCTATCCTGAATTATGGTACAAAGTCATTAAACACGTCTCACTGACCTCATTAAAAAGATTCAACACGTTGGGACTCGCAAGATTACAAATAATGTTTTTACAGAAGTTCTGAAATAAAAGTGAAACTAATGAAATAGCAACAATTCAAAGAAAAAAAATTTTAAAAGTGTGTATCCGGAAAACCAAACACGGGGGTTAGCAAGCGAAGCGAGCAGGGGGCAAAGCCCCCTGAGTCCTTTAAAAGAAAATGTATTGACTCGCTTAAAAACTACTGACATAAATACATACTGCAGCTTGCTAATATGAATCCGTGCCTGTGACTTTTTTTCTTATGGTATGAAGTCAACACTACAGATTGCCTCTCTTGAAATTTTGAGAGTTTTGCAGAACGCATATTGGGACCAAGGTTAATTTTAGTTCAGTTTTTTGAAATTACCTTTTTTTTTTTTTTTAAGTGCTATTTTCACATATTTCATTTTTAATTTCAGTTTAGAATCAAGAACTTCTTATTGTTTCTGTTTTAGTTTTTATTTTTGGCAACTTAATTTGTTTTTATTTTGAGAAAATTGTTCCAGTTCAAGTTTATAAAATGAATATTTGATGCAGACTAATAAATGCACACTATATGTACTATATAAAGTTAAAGGATTGTAGAAATCTGCAGATATGCCTATAATGGACTCATTAAGGCTCTTTTCTCTTTAGTCATCTATACAGATAGTTATCTTCCATATATTTAATAAAATATGTGGGACTCACATCGTCCATTTCTTGTAGGAGCTGAGTGTTTACTTTGACACTACTGGGCATTTTAAACTTTGGATCAAGTACTATAATTCACAGTACCTTAAGAAGGCATATCATTCACACAACCTGGTAGACATTACTCATTTAACAAGTAGCTTTACTAGCATACATTCTTCCTTTTTGTATTAAATCAACAGGAGTAACCAGAGAGCAGGTTTCTATTTTAGTGTAATTGGATTGTGTGTGTTGTATTTTTTTATGTAATTTATAGCATGTATGGTACCCAGTGCTTGTATAGACTTATTTATGTATGTATTTTAAGAATACTGCACACTTGGCACTTGTGTCATTGATTACACACTTGTTCTTGTTACTGTCACTGTCATTCATGACAGGATCTTCTCATTTATGATCAATTTTTTGCTGCTTGTACGTATTCAAAAATATGTTCTAGGCAGGAGACATCTGTCAAACTCATGAGACTACATAGCCATATTTAGTGCATACAGTTAGGTCCATAAATATTTGGACAGAGACAACTTTTTTCTAATTTTGGTTCTGTGCATTACCACAATGAATTTCAAATGAAACAACTCAGATGCAGTTGAAGTGCAGACTTTCAGCTTTAATTCAGCGGGTTGAACAAAAAGATTGCATAAAAATGTGAGGCAAGTAAAGCATTTTGTAACACAATCCCTTCATTTCAGGGCTCAAAAGTAATTGGACAATTGACTCAAAGGCTATTTCATGGGCAGGTGTGGGCAAGTCCGTCGTTATGTCATTATCAATTAAGCAGATAAAAGGCCTGGAGTTGATTTGAGGTGTGGTGCTCACATGTGGAAGATTTTGCTGTGAACAGACAACATGCGGTCAAAGGAGCTCTCCATGCAGGTGAAAGAAGGCATGCTTAAGCTGCGAAAACAGAAAAAACCCATCCGAGAAATTGCTACAATATTACGAGTGGCAAAATCTACAGTTTGGTACATCCTGAGAAAGAAAGCAAGCACTGGTGAACTCAGCAACGCATAAAGACCTGGACGTCCACGGAAGACAACAGTGGTGGATGATCGCAGAATCATTTCCATGGTAAAGAGAAACCCCTTCACAACAGCCAAAACCCCTTCACAACAGCCAATCAAGTGAACAACACTCTCCAGGGGGTAGGCGTATCGATATCCAGGTCTACCATAAAGAGAAGACTGCATGAAAGTAAATACAGAGGGTGCACTGCAAGGTGCAAGCCACTCATAAGCCTTAAGAATAGAAAGGCTAGATTGGACTTTGCTAAAGAACCTTCTAAAAAGCCAGCACAGTTCTGGAAAAAAACATTCTTTGGACAGATGAAACCAAGATCAACCTCTACCAGAATGATGGCAAGAAAAAGTATGGAGAAGGCGTGGGACAGCTCATTATCCAAAGCATACCACATCATCTGTAAAACACTGTGGAGGTAGTGTGATGGCTTGGGCGTGCATGGCAGCACTAGTGTTTATTGATGATGTGACACAGGACAGAAGCAGCCGAATGAATTCTGAGGTGTTCAGAGACATACTGTCTGTTCAAATCCAGCTAAATGCAGTCAAACTGATTGGGCAGCGTTTCATGATACAGATGGACAATGACCCAAAACATACAGCCAAAGCAACCCAGGAGTTTATTAAAGCAAAGATGTGGAAAATTCATGAATGGCCAATTCAGTCACCTGATCTTAACCCAACCTTAACCAACTGAGCATGCATTTCACTTGTTGAAGACTAAACTTCGGACAGAAAGGCCCACAAACAAACAGCAACTGAAAGCCGCTGCAGTAAAGGTCTGGCAGAGCATTAAAAAGGAGGAAACCCAGCATCTGGTGATGTCCAGGAGTTTAAGACTTTTCAATTAAATATTAGAAATTAACATTTTATTTCTAGTTATTTAATTTGTCCAATTACTTTTGAGCCCCTGAAATAAAGGGATTCTGTTAAAAAAACGCTTTAGTTGCCTCACATTTTTATGCAATCTTTTTGTTCAACCCACTGAATTAAAGCTGAAAGTCTGCACGTCAACTGCACCTGAGTTGTTTCATTTAAAATCAATTGTGGTAATGTACTGAACCAAAATTAGAAAAAAGTTGTCTGTGTCCAAATATTTATGGACCTAACTGTAGCTATTAACTGAAAAAAGATGGACAGTAAACAATTAATATTCCAGCCAAGAATTGAGTTTAACAGAATTTTCCGTTTCAATTCTCTGCACTATTTACTATTATGTAACATAATTACCTATTCATATGTAACATGAAATTTGTATGTACAGTATTACAGCACACACTTAATGTGTTTACTAACTAAATTTATTTTAAATTGTTCAGGCACATCTAATTCATTCATTCATGAAGCTAAACCAATGTAGTGAATATTGCTCATTAATGAAAATTTAAAAATTGTGTTGGTAGCTTAATGGCATACCTTTTTAAATAGAATATCACATTAAAAATTATTGAGAAGTAGAACAAAATGAAGCCTTTTATTGGCTAACAAAGATGATTGCAATATGAAAACTTTTTGATAATGCCTTGCCTGAAGAAGGGGCCCGAGTTGCCTCGAAAGCTTGCATATTGTAATCTTTTTAGTTAGCTAGTAAAAGGTGTTCTTTTGCGTGACTTCTGAATACATTCCTAATGGCTAACACGGTACAACACCCTAGTACTACAGATGTTAAAAATTCTTGAAATTTGATTTAAAATTGTGATAAATCACAAGTATAAACTGTATTGGAATCAGTCTAAATAGAAGATGCATAATAGTCTGCATATTACATAGTGTATGTATGTGTGTATGTTTATTATAATGAAATGGAGTTAGTACAGTGAAATTCTTACTTGAATGTACAAAAATTTACACGTGATGTTACTACTACAACTACTACAAACAATGTAACATTTTTAACCTGCAAAAATGACTACTTGGCCATGTACCTATTTCATATGTTTTAAATTATTTTCTTCATCCATCCATTTATTCATGATTAAGTTTGCTTAATCTACCAGAGCCTAACTAAACAGTATTAGATCCACTCAGAAATCAAAACTGCACAGAAAAGGCTACTTCTCACAAAAGACAAAATTAATAACAAGACATTAAAAAACAGCATGGCTTCACTCACTGTAAAGCATTTCTCCACTTTCAAAAAAGCTAACGAGTAACAGCACGGATAAGGAAATGTTTAAGCTTACCATAAGCATCAACAAATGTGTGGGGCTGCACAGTTCATGGTATTGCCCCTGCTTTCACTGTAGTTTTCATTTGTGTTTGCACCTTTTACAGAAAGCGGCTTTTCCTGCTATGCATGATACGTTCTTTCAAACCAGTTCCAGTTCACCTGTCATTGCAAATAGGAACAGAGGGACTTTTCAGAATATTCTAATTGTTGTAAATTTTGACAGACTGATGATGTCCCTAATCCTTCCTATAATGCCACCTGTGGGGTTCTTCTCTGATACAATGGCTTGAACTCAGATTAGACGTTAATGCTTCAAATTAGGGCTATTTGTTGAAATATTTGGTCATTGAACTTTGCTTCGCCATGTTTCACAAACAAAAGTTAATTTCAGAAAAATAACTACTATACTGTGCACTAACAATGTCTGTGGTGGGTGCACAGAAAGGACAAAACTAATTGGATCAATTTAATGTCAGTTTTTAAAGGATTAATCAAAGAGCTTTTCATGTCAAGTTTTAATAACTGTTTACCAGGAGTAGGGCCCTTGTGCTGCCCTCTTTTGCAAAATTTAATCGATGGAGAGTTCTTGAGTTGTCTTTGTGCCCTACTGGATAATTTTGTGCACACTCTACATGTCAACACCTCAAAGGGAATATTTTGTGTTAACCAAGCTATTGGCAGTTGATTTATTTAAAAACAAAAGCAACATATTTTCTTTTCCACCTATTTTTATATTATTTCACTTAGTTTTAAATTATGCAGCTTTAATTTCAGAAAGACTTTTTAGTCCCTTATTAGTTAGTTTTCATTGACAAAAGTAACCGTAATTGGGACAGGCTTCAGTTCCATCACACTATTTAGATAAGTTAACTTTAGGCCAATGACATCTGCATTCATACATTTACTTACTGATTTTTATTGATTGTTTTCCTTTGTAAAGTGCATTTCAATAAAGAAGAACAGGAAATTAAAACAAGACCACGTTCCAGCCCACAATATTGTCCCCATCTTTTGAGAATGGTTGTAGAATTAGGGTGGATCTCAGAGATTTTGTTTGCAGTAGTCAGCAACTTTAGAAGGACTTTCTTTATATAAATTAGACATTGTTTGCCTTTGCTTGTTTCAAAGATAAAGGAACTGAATGATTGAAATCATGCATCATGTGTAAAAGAAGTAGTCTCAACACACAAAAAAGGTTTGGAGCAGCCACCCATATATTGTCCCTGGCTGCAAAAGGGTAAAGAAAATATTCAAGATGTATTCTTGATGAGTTCCAAAGATGAACTGATGATGTTAAGAAAAGATGGCGGCTTTATAAGCCGAAAAGTGGAAGGTATGTCATTTGGCCGGAACGGGAAGTGACGTCAGTCTGGGTACCAGTACCGGAAGTGATGTTAAATCAGGCAGGGTTTTCCCATATTTGGCCTGTAGAGATAACAGAGATACGTTTAGTGCATCCCGCCATCCCCTGGCCTGGCAGGTAATTACCTCACTTGGTCCACTCAGGTCCTTCCTAGTCGCATGTGTATGACACATGTTAATTATTAGTTCCTATATAAGACTGCCACAGCATGTGAGGTTTAGACTGGAGTGCTCATGTCCCTACTCTAACTGACAGCATGTGACCTAAGAGTGCTTCTTTTCGCACTGCCTAAAGATGAAATATGTACAATATTTTAGGTGTAGTAACACTTACTTTAACATTTGACAGGAATAAAAGCTTGTGTTCAAACTCTGTGTAGACTATGGAAATGGCTATTTATGCAGTAATCTGTAAGAGTTATTGGGCTTCTTTTATTTAGCATTCATACCTAAGCCTATTCTTTCCATATACAGTAATTTACTTTCTGCCATCTCTACCACATTTTGTATTTTAAATTTGACTCTTTTTAATTTTCTGATGGTCTCAGTTCAAAATAGAGAACTCATTTCATAGTTGAAGAAAGTTTTTTAATGAATCTGATACCATGTGGGCGGCATGATGCCGCAGTGGGTAGACCTGCTGCCTAGCAATTAGGAGACCCGGGTTCGCTTCCCGGGTCCACCTTGCGTGGAGTTTGCATGTTCTCCCCGTGCTCCAATTTCCTCCCACAGTCCAAAGACATGCAGGTTAGGTGCAGTGGCAATCCTAAATAGTCTCTAGTGTGTGTGTGTGTGTGTGTGTGTGTGTGTGTGTGTGCCCTGCAGTGGGCTGGCGCCCCGCCTGGAGTTGGTTTGTTTCTTGCCTTGCACCCTGTGTTGGCTGGGATTGGCTCCAGCAGACCCCTGTGACCCTGTAGTTAGGATGTGGTGAGTTGGATAATGGATGGATGGATACCATGTACAAGTACAAGGGATACGGGCCCAATGTGAATACCAGTGATTAGCATGTGTGCCCCCATAGTGTGCAGTTTGATTTCTTTTAAAGATGAATAATTTGACACTACATGATTTTAAGTACTAACATTTGCACAGTTTCTATTTAATATTTTAAAAATTTCTATTGAAAGATACACACTTTAAACATTTTAAGTAACTCAAACCGATTGTAGTTTATAAAACTAAATTTGTGTAAAGGAACCATTTGTTTTGCTCATACGTATGAGTGTATCTGTTTGAAATCAGATTGAAATATATGAGCTTGACTGCCCAAGTATGGTTCTGTATCCTTTTGCAATACATTGGCATAATCACATCTATATAATAAAAGCCCAGCGCGGTGTCTGTGTCCGTGTCCGCGTTCCTTTTGGCTGTTCCTTTTTAGCCGCCCCGTTGAAAAGCCCCAGTCCGTCCCCTCTCAGAATTCCTGCTTACCCCCTCCGTTCTTTCCCCTTTGCTTTTATTTTTCCTGTTCCTGAAAATCTTTTCAAAACAAAAGTAAAGAAATAGACAGAGCGTCACATTAACGTCTTCTCCCCTCTGCCTATTAAATAATCAATAAAATAAAAAAAAAATCACGAAAGAAACAGAAACCACAACCTACCCTTACAGCATACACCGTGCTTCTGGCGTTACAGCCAAACACGTGGTATATGCAGGTTATGAGGTGTGACACTAATTAACGCCCGTACTACAACAGATTATATTGTTGATATACTATTAACTATTTACAGGGATCAACTCTTTTGGGGAAGTTCATAATAAAAAAAAAATTACATTATAAATAACATGGGCACTTGAGTATTTCGAGCTACGCGTCTGAGTCGGATGGTTCCCCTGGTCACCAATTCGTGTGTTTCTCTATGCCCACTATGCCTTTCTGTCTTCAGCTACCCAAGTGCACTTGTACGGAGGAGACCTTACAGAACAAAGCCGAAACGAAACGCAACTAAACCTGCTGCTGCGAGAGAGGACACATTACAGCATGATCACGAAGCAAAGAGGCAAAGGCTTGACAATCACTCGCAAGAAACGGACACTCAGCATTCACACAGATTAGCTCAACGACGCGTCTCTGCCGCACAACGAAAGGCAACTGAAACCCCTGCAGAGAGAGGAGACAGATTACGCTGTGATCGCGAAAGAAAGAGGCAAAAGCGTGCCAATGAGACACCCGACGAGAGGTCCTTACGATTGAGTCCTTCAACTGTGGTCATCCAACGCGCAGCGTAGTGCGCGCATAGTTGCTAGTAATTAAATGATTTGGTAACTCATACATTTTTTTTAGTATATTTCCAATTTCGTATTTTCTTTGTTACAGGTTGTAGGCACATGAACCTGAATCATTTTTTTGGGAAAGTAACCTATTCTTGATACATTCATGACACTGTGGTATGTGGATACCGTACAAAGTAGTTTTGCTGACAAATTTGGTGCTTACTTCAAAGTCATGTTTATGGTCACTTAATTTTATTGTTCATTCTTTGAATTGCATTGACATTTGATTAGTGCCTCCTCATCTAGACATAATGTCACACTATTGCAGTTATAAATAATGAGCAGCATTTCTTAATAAAGTTTTAATTTACTACATATTTTTAAAATCCAAAATGCCTCTGCATTAAAGCTATTTACTGTAATATTTTTAGCAAGAGGACCAGTAACAGAGTTATAGTCAATATCTCTAAAAAAATAACCATGTCTATATCTTTCATCAAGCCCAATGCGCTAAGAGTCAAACCGTTTAACCAAAAGTTGAAGTTTTGAAGTACCAGAAAAACACAGTAAAGAATTGTTTTTTAAAAGCTCAGAAGAATGCTAATCTTGAATAATGTGGAAGTGTTTGTGCTGATCTTTTTATGGACATTCCAATGACATCATGCACACCTAGGCCACTCTGGGTAGGGTTGCCATGGAAATTTAACAATACAAATTTCAAAATATGGCAGCACCCTAAGCAAAAATAAAAAGGTGTTATTAGATAACACAAAAATATTTTGCATTTCTTAAGATATATCTTGCAGAAAAACAACAAATTTCTTGTTATAAAAAATGCATACTTATTCCAGAAAACTTTAAAAATTAATGAAGAACTACCAGTCACAGCACAATAGAATGAAAAGGAGATTGCCTGTAACATATTTTGTCTCATAGGCAGGGAAAGATGATGCCTGTCTGTTTTACTATGGTTGGGGGGAGTACAGCTATTTGGAGGGTTTAGGGGTGGGTTCTGTAGGATTTTGCATGCCAAGCAACAAAGTAAAAATTATGTATGTACTGTAGTGAGATCAGCTTAGCCACCACAGAAGAGTGTTTTATTGTTATATAAGCAATATCTTCAGTAAAGATATGACAATATACAAATTTGTGTATGCTATTTAATCAATTTGTCTATCTATTATGAAGGGTTATGTGATTTTATTATTGTGCTTTAAAGTGTTAAGAAGGATTAAATACAACTATTTGTTATTACAGTTATGTTTAAATTGTTTTTTGTTGTTTTGTACTGGAACTTAAATTCTCCGTAAAAGCAGCATGATTTAACTACAGAAAGAGGAAGTATTAGTAGAGTCAACAGGCAGAAGGATACACTAAATTAAACTTATCACTATAGAAAGTGATAGGTCTGTGAAGAAGAAAGTTCAGAACCTTAAATGGTAAACTGGTCGTTTTTCTGGACTTTCCACATGTGTAAAAGCAAAGCCCTCATGGAATACCTTTTTGTGCATGCATACCTTGTAGGACGGAGTGGGGCTAAGGATGTTCACCTTAGCCCTGACAACCTTTACAAAGCCAGCAACTTACACTGGAAGTATGAAATTAATTGGAGAGAAGATATAAGGAAAAACATAGTCTGCCTGCCGTGAGATGCAGCAATATAACCTTAAGAGACTCAACGCCATACATATTGGGTGTATCGGCCAGCGTCATCTATGATAGCTTCGAAAATATCCAGGTTGTATCATTAAATTTCCCACACATACTTACTTTTATTTGCAATCACTTTTTGGCACATTGTATTTACAGTACAATACAATTTATTTTTATATCGCCTAAAATCACACAAGAAGTGCTGCAATGAGCTTTAACAGGCCCTGCCTCTTGACAGCCCCCCAACCTTCGATGAAAGGACCCCTGTGCCCCACAATTACTTCGATTCTCAATCAGGGATGACTTTGCCTTAGGCAGGCAAAACAACTTGGCAGGTGGGCCGTAGCACCGAGTGCCACATTTGAGTACCGAGTAGAGAAACAGAATAGGTGAAGGTTAGTAACAAATTATAACTATCATGTTACTTATGTTTTAGTGCTAATGACTAACAGCAGAGATGCAGTCTGTGTAGTTAATCAGCAGCTCTAGTCAGGATATGCTAAACTGAAGTTGTGAGTCTTCAGCCAGGATTTAAAAGCTGAGACTGAAGGAGCATCTCTTATAGTAGCAGGCAGACCATTCCACAGTTTTAGGAGCCCTGTAACTAAAAGCTTGGCCTCCCACTGTTATTGTATTAATCATTGGAATACTAAGCAGACCAGCATCTTGAGATCTTAATGTGCGCTCTGGTTTGTAAATCATAATGAGTTCAGAGAAGTAAGCCGGACCTTGGCCATTTAATGCTTTATATGTTAAAAGTAGGATTTTAAAATCTGTCCTAAAGTTAACCGGGAATCAGTGTAAGGATTTAAGAACTGGAGTTATACTGTATGTTCATACTTTTTTGTTCTTGTAATAATTCTTGAAGCACCATTTTGGATTAACTGGAGGCTGTATAAAGAACAGTTTGAACATCCAGTGAACACTGCATTGCAGTAGTCAATCCTACTAGAAATAAATGCATGAATTCATTTCTCAGAATCCTGTTTATTTAGAAAGCTCCTTAATTTCCCAAAATGTTTAAGATGGTAGAAACATGATTTGGACAACTTTGTAATATGCGCTTTAAATGACATGCTAGAGTCAAAGGTGTAACTCCTAGATTGCAGGCTGATTCAGTAAAATTAATGATGATTCCAACTGAGTTAAATGGTGACAAAATATTGCTGTGATCAGCGTCATTTCCTCCAACAATTAATATCTGTGTTTAAAGACAAGTAGTTCTCATCCATCCATTCCTTTAATTCACTAACACAAGTAATTAAAGACAACATCGGAGAAATTTCATTTGATCTAAATGAAAGGTATAACTGGGTCTCATCTGCATACGAGTGAAAATTAACATTGTTTCTTAATTATAGATCCCAGTGGAAGCATGTAAAGTGAAACAAGTAAAGGTCCCGATCTCACTTCTGTGTATAATGATGAAGTACTGTCAGCATATTTCTGTACATATCGGAATCAATTTGATAAATAAGAGCTAAACCAAGCAAGCACAGTGCCTGTAAGCCCAACATAATTTTCTAGCCTGTGCAGTAAAATAGAATGGTCAATGGTGTCAAATGCTGCACTTAAGTCTAACAACATAATTACAGTGGAGTTTCCCTCATCAGAGGATATCAGAATGTCGTTTACAACCCACGTTAGTACCGTTTCTGTACTATGGCCAGTGTGGAAACCAGACGGGAATTTCTCAAATAAATTGTAATGCGTAAGGTGTGACTGAAGCTGATTGGCGACTACTTTTTCTAGTATTTTAGAGACAAAGGGTAAATTTGAAATAGGCCTATAAATATAAGTATGTGTGAGTTTAGGTCTGACTTTTTAAGCAATGGTTTAATGACTGACACTTTTACTGCATCAGGTACTGTGCCATGCAATAATGAACTATTGATAATGTTTAGAATAGGCACTGCAGGAACATCCATTGCACTTTTTACTAGTTTTGTTGGCACTGGATCTAAGGAACAAGTAGTGGCTTTCATTTTAGAAATTAAAGTTAAGACTTCCTGCTCAGTTACAGGATTAAAATTACTAAAGTGCTGAATGCAATGTGAGGCAGGGTCTGGGATCTTATATTTTTAATTTTCTCATTGAAGAAGTTCATAAAGTCTGTACTGCTAATATCTGTTGGTATTTTGCACTGTAGATATGAATTCCCATTTTGTTAATTTAGCTATTGTTCTAAATAGTACCTGAGGATTTTTATTATTGCAATCTATTATTGTAAAATAGTATTCTGACCGAGCTTTAAAAAGAGTTTTTTTATATTTTTTAACACACTGTCCATGCAATTTGAAAGACATGTAGCTTTGTTGTTCTCCATCTGCGCTCCAGTTTTGAACACTCTAATTTAAGAGCTCGAGTTTCTATGTGCTTTGATCACTTTTGTTTTAAGGGGAGCCACTTCGTCCAGAGCATCTGTCAAGGTCACATTATAATGTGATGTTAGCTGATCTAAATGGTTTTCCTCAATTACACTCGACTTACTCAAAGTATCTATAAATTTTGAAGCAGAATTACAATCTAGATGTCGCACTTTGTTTTAATCTGTGAGTGCGTTGGCAAGGGCAGGACTACATCAAATGTAATTAAGTAGTGATCGAAAATAACTACATTTAATGGAGTAATATTTCAAATTTTGAATTTCAATTTTGTAAGTTATAATTAAATCTAATGTGTGGTTATGATTATGAGTTGGACCTTTGACAATCTGACAAAATCCTATAGAATTTAACAAATAAGTAAAACATTTGCTAAAAAAGTGTCAGTTTCACATCAATGTGTACACTAGTGTCGAGAGTTGTTTACATACTGAAGAGTCTATAGCTGCAGGTGGAAGCTGCCACCGCACTTTTCGTGGCATTAAACATATACTTTGTCAGCATGCCCATGTCGATCAAACATAGAAGCTCTGCAGTCTAATTGTGACTTGACGCTGTAGGAAGATAAGTAAATATAGACTGGTAAATAACATGTGACTTTTATATAAGTAACATGTAAATTTTTTTATATAAAGACCATCACAAAACATAATTACAAACAGAACTTTGCACAATACCTTGGTGAGCTCAGCACGTCTTGCTCATCCTCATCTGAGTTCACCTCTGTAATTGCATGTCTTTATTTGAAAACAACAGTGTCAGATCGGGGAGAGCATAAATGTGACTGAGAGAATAAAACAGAATTAAAAAAAAAAAAATCATGCTAACCTTTACAAGTACCATACATTTAAACCGGCTGTTATAGACTCAAATCAAATACATGTTTTTATTGTATAATAGTAACAATAAGAGCAGCTCACTACTCAAAACATTAATTCTGGGACGCGGTCCGGATCGAACCCATGACCTCTTGATTATGAGTCAGCAGTTTGCACCACTGTACTATCTAAATGGTCGTGTCAGTGTCGTACTCTAACCCAATTTCTTTTTCTTTGGTTATATTCTTGAATAAAAGTGCACACCTTTTATTATATGTGTACCTTTTTTGAAAGTATTTATTTGATATTTGGACTTCAGACTTCACATATTATACACTTCTTGTCAAAATTTCTTATTACTAAAAGTTGAAAAAGTTTGTTTCAGGTATGTGTTCAACATTTCTTGCATTTCTCACATTTTCTGTCATCCCATACTTACATAGATCGTTGTAGACATGGAACACACATAAAATGCATGTATTCCAAATAACGATATATTATTTACCCTATACAACAACAGGGACCTCACCTTGAGATAAACAAGGCTTGAGCTGGGAGAGATTTTTGCCCGAGTTGAGCTCCGTCGGTAAGGGGGATGCAGGGATGTAGGGACAGCAGTCTGCTTGCTGCTTGTGCTGATCGACACATTTATCAAACAAAAGACATTGATGGAGAGGTGGAAAGGAATTTAAAGTAGGCTGGGATTCCAAGTTTTTTTGTAGGCTTCAGGGATTCTAGTGTTAAAGAAAGATGAGGTCCTAATTTTCTTTGTGAAAAGGTAGGTCCGGGGCTGTTTTTTATCTGTTGATACTTGACCACAGCACTAAGAACAGCCTTAAATCTATACTAATAAAAGGCAAAGCCCTCACTCACTCACTCACTCACTCACTCACTCACTCACTCACTCACTCACTGACTCATCACTAATTCTCCAACTTCCCGTGTGGGTGGAAGGCTGAAATTTGGCAGGTTCATTCCTTACAGCTTCCTTACAAAAGTTAGGCAGGTTTTATATCGAAATTCTACGCGTAATGGTCATAACTGGAAGCAGTTTTTCTCCATTTACTGTAATGGAGATGAGCTTCAACGCCGTGGGGGCGGAGTTTCGTGTGACATCATCACGCCTCCCACGTAATCACACAGTACATAGAAAACCAGGAAGACCTAAAAAAAGCGCTGAAGAAAACATGCATTATATAATTGAGAAGGCAGCGAAACAATAAGAAGCGAGCGAGTGACATATACAACCATATTCATGAGTTCTGCTACTTCGGAAACAAAGCACGATGTAAACCTACACTTTAAATTAAGTTCATAGACAGGCTGCCGCTGGCGTTTGTAATTTAGTGCCTGCCCATATAAGGCAGTCCGTCAGCGGCAATCCAATAGCAAACTCCACTAAATATTCACGGGTTAAGGACTGTGCTTATGCAGAGGAAGATGAGATGGTCAGGGTGGTGTTTGGTACAAACTCAGCGAAACTGCGAGAAAGTTTTAAGTGCCAGGACTAAGGTAACATTAAATACAGCCATGGACATAGCACGAGATGGCACCAGCACAGCTGGGAAACTTCGATGCATGTACACCGAGCGGCTCACGTGAACTGGCGCAGTGCACAGATAAAAGCAACAGTTCCAAAGAGCTGAACAAAACCGAATTACACAATTGAAAAGGCAGCAAAAATATGAAGCGTTTGATACATACAAGCATATTCATAAATCCAAAACAAAGCACACGTTGGAAAAAGTCAATGTCCGCTAAAGGAAGACAGTGTAAAAAACCGTGCATGCAGTGTGTCAGGTCTCAGATAAAGAAGAAGCGAGCTGTTTATTGATGCAGTAAGAAACGAATCGATGAATGAAACCTGTCATCTTTACAGCGATTGACAAACACGGAATGTAACTTGAACACAACACATCCTACAAATACGAACCTGATTGAAAGAAATAATGATAATCAAATCCTTGATGACAGCAACACTCAGTAACACTCACAAAACAAATACTGTATATTGACAGTCATGTTACGTTATTTTTAAAATGTTCCCTTTTCTTTTCTAGCTTTTTAACACACTACTTCTCGCTGCGATATATATATATATATATATATATATATATATATATATATATATATAAACCCGATCTACATACTCAAATAATGGATACTTTATTCGCCATCAATGATTGTTTTGGTAAAGCCATACTCAGTGTATTCATTAGATGAACGGTAAAAAAGTAAGAGCGAGGGAAGGATGACTTATTGAGGCATGCAGGCTGTAGTGCGCGTCAACTCTATCTGAATTGCGATCACATTTGAAAAAATATATCTTTTCAAGTTCTATTTAGTCCATATGTGTCAAACTCAAGGGCCGCGGGCCACATCCGACCCGGCGTGTAATTATATCCGGCCCGAGATCATTTTATATACTGTATTATTGTTATTAAAGCCCGGGTATATGAAGCGCTGGTAACACAATAAACTACAGATCCCATAATGCAGCGCTTCAGCTGCCTTGCCGAACACTTACCGAGTTAATCAAGTTATTGCGAAGCTAGCTCACACGATGCTGAAGAGAAAAGTTGATTCTGAAAATAGAGCCTTTAAAAACCGATGGGAGGCTGAGTATATGTTTACTGAACCCGTGTGTCTCATTTGTGGAGCTAATGTGGCTGTAATTACAGAATTTAATCTAAGACGGCACTATGAGACAAAACATCAGGTTAACCTGAATGCAATGCAGAAGATACAGAAAGCAGCATAATTAAATAAGAATCTGACACTTCAGCGGACGTTTTAACCCGTGCACAATCACAAAGTGATTTCAAGTGAAGCTGCTTTTATGGGAGACACAAATGCACCAGTGCACCTTGCCTCACTTTCCCTGTTGCCAAGTAATGTTAAACCAAGTCGTCACTACGGTGTTCCCAAATCGCACTTTGCTGATAAACTGAGCGCACTGAGTTTGCACGGCGCTTTGGTGACTTTGAAGAACAAAAAGTCCGTCTACATGCGGCTCGAACCTTGTGCATGTTTGGTAGCACATATCTGTGTGAGAAGCTCTTCTCAGTGATAAAGACTAACAAAACAGCAGTCGCCTCACTGATGAGCACCTGCAATCCATCCTGAGAATCTCCACAACACAGAACCTCACACCAAACATAAACGAACCTGTGGCCAAAAAAAGATGCCAGGCGTCCAGCTCTAAAATGACATATGAGCAAAGAAAACTGAATGATTTGATTTGTTATTGCTGAAAGGAACACATTTTATTTATATTTCTAGGTTTTGTTATGCAGCATGTTCATATTTGAATTTGTATCATTTTGACAGGATATATTTTTATGGAGAGCAAAATCTTTTGGGATATTTAAAATCTAAGTTTATTTTTATATAAAATTACATAAGAGTAAAGAAATGTGAATGTTTGTTCTTTTAACGTTTACTTTATTTCTAACTTGTATAATTTAGACAGGATAAATTTTTATGGAGAGCAAAATATTATAAGTTGTTTAAGGTTTGAGTTGATTTATTCACGAATAATATTCCTGTCTGTTTTACCATTCCTACCAAAGATATTTCTGTCGACTAAATAAAAATTCCTTCTATTTAAAATTTAAATAGAACTTGAACAAATACGATAGTTCATAATATCCACGCAGACTTGCACGTAAGAGGGGAGTTATCCGTTTTAACAAGCAGCGTATTGCACTGATAATGAAATAGCTGTGTGTGTATATATGTAGATATGTATGTATATGTATATATATGTTTATATATGTGTGTGTGTATGTATATATATATGTATTTGTGTGTATATATGTGTGTGTATGTATGTATGTGTGTATGTATTTATGTGTGTGTGTATATGTATGTGTATATATGTAGATATATATATGTATATATATATGTGTATATGTATAGATATGTATATATATATATGTTTATGTGTGTGTGTGTAAATATATATATATATATATGACAACAACACTCATCACTCACAACAGTGACAAAACAATTACATTGACAATCATGTTACGTTATTTTCAAAATGTTTCCTTTTCTTTTCATTGCTTCTTTAACACACTACTTCTCCACGGACCAGGGTCGCCCTTCACTTGGATCGTTCAAGCTGCAGATAAAGCACCTGGGTCAGTCTATCACCCGCAAACTGGCGGGTTGGTGATGTGTGTGTGTAGGCGAGGCTCTTCCCTCCTCTAACATTTTGTATATATATATATATATGACAACAACACTCATTTTGCTAGTTATAATATAAGACTAGGGACTTTGCCCCCTGCTCGCTTTGCTCGCCAACCCCTGTGTTTGGTTAATTGGATATACAATTTGCATTTTTTTTCCTTTGGAATTGTTTCAGTTTCATTATTTGCACTTTTACTTTAAAGCTTCATTAAAAACAATATTTTTTGCAGACACATTGTGACAATGCAACGTATAACTGCCTGTGAGTGAATATTGTTTCTGTTTCTCTAAGAAATAATCAGACTTTTTCTAATGTTTGTCCCTGTGATTTATTGATTGTCATGGCAAAAGCTATTCTAATGGTAAACTGTAAACATTTTAATACAAGTGGCATATCACAATCTCCTTTGGTGTGTAATGTTATTTGTGGAATATATACATTACCTTTCTTTTTGCCTGTTAAAATTTGCATTGCTTCTCCGTGATCATAAATATACATCTGACCGAATTGTGTATTCTTTGAAATTCAACTTGTCATTGCTTTAACTGTTCTGGGACCACAGACTCTCATAATGTATGGTCCATTATTGTGTAAATCCACATTTTATGCATTGAATGATGTGAAGGCGAAAAGAATTTGTTGTTTACTCTTTGCCTTTTATTTCTGACCTCAGTTTGTCCTGCTCTTTTTTCAATTACACCTGGTTCTGATGATTAATTACCTTTTGTTTGTGGTAATGCGATCTTTTCTATCTTTTCTTTGATACTGTAGCGACTGACATGATAAAGTGTCACAAAACTTCTACTTGAACAGTCGCTGACTTCGTAACCCCAAACACAACTTTCTAGCACCCTCTCCAACCCCTCATCTCGCCCCCCACCCCTTACCGCATCAATGAATACCCTGCTATCAGTCTTCCGTGCTGTACTTTGCCCTCCCTCAATCAGACTGAACAGTCACTTAAAACCAAAAAGGCCTCAACCTGGCTGGGACGCTACAATACTTTCGAATTTTATTGCTTTCATATTCTGTACCTTTCTCTGCATGTGTATCGCGCCATCGTTTGTTTGAGCCTTTCGAATTCCACTGCTTTCATAATCTTTTATCTGCCTTTTTTTCTCTCCAACACCTTTGGGTCTCTATTCTCTGTATTATCCTTATATGCTTTATATGTGTTGAGTGCACAGGGTCTGTGTGCACTACATGCTTTTACATGACTGAGTGTTTTTTGATGGGTGTACTCTTATATGATATCTTTTGTAAGTAGGGCGTGTCTTGCAAGAATCTCATGTTTCTCATGAGACGGCCCTGGGACAATCTCTTGGCACCAAGTCTCATGTTTATGATCCTCGCGAGACACTCTGTGACAAGTCTCTTTTGTCGGGTCTCTTAAATGTCTTCCGAGAACTTCCAAGAAGATCACGTATCATTGCCCTGCTTTTGCTTTCTAGGATTTTTTTTTTATAATAGAGAGACATTAAAGACTTGGTGCTTTATATGAAGATGAAAACGTTAATTCACAGTTGGGCTACATTATGTAATCATTAAGTCACTTGCTGTGCTACCCATCTAAGACTTGGTTGAAATCTCAGTAATCAGCACAGACGTCATGTTTTTATATGGTACAAATGTTTCCATTTGGTCTGGTATTACAATACACACTGTGACAATGGCTCTATATAGGTGTCAATCCGACACAGACTGACTGCAGAAGCACGTTTAAAAATTAACAAAAAGATTTAATTTCTTCACCTCTGGGGCACATCTTCCTCGTGTCCCACAGGCACAACACAGTCCCCAAAACTACCAATGAAAAAAAAAACACACCACAAAACACTCTTCTTTCTCCTCCACTCCTCCAAGGCAGCTTTGTCCTCCTGACTGTTTTCCTTGAAAGCTATCAGTGATTAGCTTTACATCTATAAACCTTGTTCATTTGGCTGCAAGAAAGTTGCTAACGTGATTAAAAAAAAATTATTTTTAGACCCTGTTTTAGTATCTTTATTATCATTTTTGATTTGTTGACCCCTCTTTTATATTTTTGCCCATTTTTGTTTTTTTTCTCCCTAACCCTAGGAACCAGATGGACACTGTGGCCACCAGGGGGCGCACCAGCACACCAAACCTGACACAGACAGACACCAGACACAAGTCCAGCACAAGACAGGCTTTTATTGATTTGTGGGAAACTCTTTTCCTACATTCCCCACCAGCTCCATAGCACTGTACAGAAATCACAGTCAAATAAACAGCATTTTATCTTCTTTCTTCCACCTCAACTCATCCTCCAGCAAGCTTCATCCTCTACCTCCCAACTCTGGCTCCTCAAATGAAGTGAGGTGGTCCCTTTTATGCTTCACTTGGGAGCACTTCAGGTAGCCCATCAGCATTATTTGGAAGTACTTCCAGGTATGGTGGAATCCCAAACTAGGGCTCACAGCTCCACCTGGCAGCCCCAACGGAATCCAACAGGGCTATGCCAAACTCCAATTTCCATGGAGCCCTGTGGAAATCCAAGGCACTGCTGCTTCCCACAGGGGCTGCCATCTAGTGACCTATGCACATCTTCTTCCCTTGTCCTTCCTTTACAAGGGCCCCAGCCGTCCATCACAACCTATCACCCCCACACATAAAAATGCTTCTGAGAAACCATGGAACAATAGTTCAACTGCAAGCTAAAACAGAGCACAAGAGTAAACATGAATCTATTTTTCCAATTGTCTTATCTTTTTCGGCACCACTGCTTCCTATGGTGATGGAAATAAGCTATACTTAAAGGCTTCTCAGGGTAGCACCATTTCATTCTCAAAGAACCTTGTTAATGTATAGGAAGTTAGTATATGAAAGTAGTAGTTCACCTGTTTTATAGGCTGATGGCAGGATGGTGGAGACAGAGACACCCCACAGTTTAAGTTCTTGCCGCAGAGTTTTCATGAAAAGGTTCAAAGCCGCTTTTGAACATCCATAAGCGGCCAGAGAAGGAAATGGCTGTTCCGCTTTAATTAAAAAAGAAAAAAAAAAACATTAATGGATTTAGGGTTATTCTGAATCTTATTGTTACTGCTCTGCTAATTTTAGCTTTATTGATCTCAAATTGAACTGTCATCTCTGTCTTGTCATGCAAAATGTAAGTATTTCCATTTGGTAATAAGGCACAATACAAATGAAGGCTAACCCCATCTTTAACATTTATTTTTCTTCCTGTAAATACAGTTTTATGAGAATCTTGCGTAAAGGAAACCTTAGATGAAATTGCTTGCCATATTCAGCTGCCAAGAAACATTAGGAATAAATAAAATTTCTTTGTGAAAATAAAGAATGCTAATTGCCTAATAACATGTATTGCATATGGGAACGTACCTATATACAGCGGAAACAACTTTAAAATGAAAAGTGATGTCAGTTTTTGGATAACAATCATATTACTGACAATGAGGTAAGATTAAATTATGTACTGATACACAGGCATCTCTTATATATATATTTCTCTTCTGGTTCGTCCTGCTTCCACTTCAAAACCGGTCCCGCCCACACACAGCTGACACGGCATTTTTCAATTCCTATTCGTCCTCTTCCAAACCCTTCTCCACGCTGCCTGCGGCTCCTCTTCAAAACCGGTCCCGCCCACACACAGCCGACACGGAATTTCTCGATTCCTATTCGTCCTCTTCCCATACACCTTGCTATTATCGTTATACTGCAACGGTTGTTTCCTAAGCCTTTGTTATAAAATGAACAATAGTAACTTCTCTGTTGACAGGTTTTTGTACAACGTAATCTTTATTCTGGGATCCAGCAACTGCCTGTTCCTATCAGTGGGTTATTTCTTGACACAAACGGTTGATGAAGGCAATGCACCGTTTTCCGTTCCTATTCTTACACCGCCGTATGCTATGCGGGCGTCGGCTATCTAGTGAGTTATAAATTAATACTGGCATTCTAACTATTTAGAATAGCGAGATATTTGAACTGCATTTCCACTATAAAAAAGATTTAAATGGGATGATTTGATTCAAGGGTTAATTTAATATTTTTCCATTTTTTTTAACAAAGTGACAAATTTGACCTAACTTTAAGATATAAAGGGAATATAAATTGAAACCTATTTCAGAATTGAATCACATTAATTAATATATTGTAAAAATCTAAATCTGTAATATTCTAAAAGAAAATCATGTTAAAATTGACAATTCCCATCCCCAATAAGCAGATGTCTGTGGATAGATAGTGAATATTACACATTTCTGGAAGAGATGAGCAGAATGAAAACCTGATGAACCACTTGATCTACTGTAATGAAATGGTTTAAATTAGCTATTCTATTAGCTTAATATACAGGGAAATACAGAACCAAAAAAGTAATATACTTTGCTATGATTTAACAATTAGCAACATGTCTTACACGGTACACATAATGTTTCTAAACTTTCTAAACAGAAGTGACACGTTTAAAAAAGTATTTAAACCTGATGGACTTGAAATGGTTACAATCCTCCCTTTCTCCTGCCGCACCAATGGTAGGAACATCTTTGTCACGTTTATTGTTCCGAAGAAATTGACCTCCATGCAGCCTCTATAGCTGGACATGAGAGAAAGTTCAGCATCTCCAATAGTGGTGCAGATTCCAGCATTATTCACTAAACCCCACAGTCCTAAAAGTAAAAACAAAAACAAACATTAGGTACATATGGACAGCTCTTCTCCAAATACATGTCTGATATAAGTTACAAAATGAATGACTCTAAAATCTTTTTAAATACAAAATTATTATGTAACTCCTATGTGTGATAAAGTAGTATCAGTAACATCTATATTTATGCTATAAAAAATATAGAGAAAAAATAAATGTAATAATGTACAAAGCCAGCATGTACTGGAATGTGTTTGGCTAGATATCAGTCCTGGCAGTTGGATTTTGCCTTGGTAAACTTGCAACCTTAGCACCATTTACACTTGAGTATTGTAGATTTCCAGCGTTTGGGGGTTTCATTTTGGGGATTGTGTGGATCTGTAACGTTTTGAGGTGATTGTTGTGTTTCCAGAATATCTTGTATGAATTTAGTGCTTTTATATTTGGCGATTACAATACTGAAGAGCAGGCGTTGTCAGCATCATAAGTGAACATATTGGGTTCACTCTGTTTTGCAGCAAGAAGGACAATTGTGGACTCTCGTGAAGCAGGCAGCATCTTGAAAAATTCCAGGATTACACACGGATGTTAATAAACATGTTCAAAAATTCAGAATCAATGTCTTCAACACGGGACAGTTAACTGGAATGTTAAAGGCCTGAATCACGAATTAAAAAGAAAGTATTCTCTTGCCTAACAGGTCTAAATGCTAAAATAGTATTTTTACAGGAGACCCACTTTTTAAGCAAGGATCAGTTCCAGCTACAAAAAGACTGGAGTGGCCAAATGTTCCATTCCAGCTTTACAAGAAAAACTAGAAGTGTGGGAATTCTTATCCATAGAACAGTCTTTGTACATTTGTAGTATCAGATGTTGTATCTGATCCTGAAGGGAGATACATGATTGTCATGGGTAATTTATTTAATTGCAAAGTGATTTTGATAAATGTTTATGCACCCAATCTGGATGATAGGGACTTCATCCAAAATGTATTTGCATCCATTCCTAATGTGAACACTCATAAAATTATAATGGCTAGGTATTTTAATTGTGTTTTAAACCCACTTTTAGGTAGGACTCCTGTCATAGGGGGATGATATCTAACACTGCAAAGACAATTACACAGTTTGTAACTGACCAGAACTTATCAGACCCCTGTAGATTTATAAACCCAAACTCAAGAACATATTCCTTCTACTCACCAGTGCATCACTACTACTCAATAATTTATTATTTCTTTGTAGATAACAATTTCCTGCCTACGATTAAATCCTGCAAATTAGACGCTATTGTTATTTTTCGACCATGCCCCTCTTATCTTGGAGCTAAAATCATTATGCCCCACATACTCATCTTGCAGATGCCGTCTTAACCCACTTTTATTATCAGACGACAGCTGTATAGAATTTATATCAAAACAAATCAGTTTTTTTCTGGAGACAATTACATCCTCAGAGGTCTTTGCAGGAATACTCTGGGAAACCCTGAAGGCCTTCTTAAGAGGACAGATTATCTCATATCTTTACAACAGAAATAAATTGGAAACCAAGCAGGTATCAAAGCTAACCAGCAAAATTACTAGAATACAGTAGATCAAGAAGAACATGCCATATGTCCAAGTGAGGTTCTTCATAGGAAAAGGCAGGCTCTGCACAACTAAAGAAACTGAACAACTTATTTATAAATCAAGACATCATTACTATGAAAATGGAGAGAACGCTAATAAGCTTTTAGCTCAACAAATCCAAAAGCAAGAAATTCTCAATGCAGTCCCAGCAATCATCAACACAAATGGACACAAAATCATTGACCATAAAAATATAATCCACACATTTAGAGACTACTATAAATCCTTATATTCTACTGAGTTTAAAGAAGACAAGACACAATCTAATGCATTTCTGGATTCATTAGAGATACCACAAATAAATACTCTTAGTGCAGATGAACTGGATAAACTGTTGTCACTATCAGAATTATTAGATGCTATAAAGTCACTTCAGTGTGGGAAAGCAGCAGGCCCCGATGGCTACCCTGCCGAATTTTATAAGAAGTTCTCCACTCAGCTAGCTCCCCTCCTATTAGCAACTTTCACAGAAGCTAGACAAAATAAAATTCTACCTCAAACTTTTCGCCAAGCATTAATCGCCGTCTTTCCTAAACAAAATAAGGACGTATTACAATGTGCATTATACAGACCAATTTCACTTCTGAATAATGATGTTAAGGTACTCTCCAAAGTCCTAGCTAGAAGGATGGAGAAAATGCTGCCTTCGGTAATATCACAAGATCTTCGACGTCTGTTTAATGCAATATATTCACCTCCAAAGTCAAACACCCCAGAGATTTTATTATCCTTGAATGCAGAAAAAGCATTTGATATGATTGAATGGAACTACTTTTTCACTACATTGGAGAAATTTGAGTTTGGCCCTAACATTTGTGCATGGATCAAACTACTGTATACCAATCCAGAAGCTTCAGTTTGTATTAACTACATTAATTCAGACTACTTCAAACTGGAACGTGGTACCAGACAAGGATGACCCTTGTCACCACTACTTTTTGCAGTCGCCATTGAGCCACTGCCAGTTTACTGTCGAAATGCTTATGAGATAAAGGGGATTATCAGAGAAGGACTTGAACAGAAAATTTCTCTGTATTCAGATGATATGAAAGTTGTCCAAAACATGTTTCTTCCATCTTAAAAATGTTAGGAAATTAAGGTGCTTTCTAAATAAACAGGATTCTGAGAAATTAATTCATGCATTTATCTCTAGTTGGATTGACTACTGCAATGCGGTGTTCACTGGCTGTTCAAACTGTTCTTTATACAGCCTCCAGTTAATCCAAAATGCGGCTGCAAGAATTATTACAAGAACAAGAAAATATGAACACATAACTCCAGTTCTTAAATCCTTACACTTGACTCCCGGTTAAATTTAGGGCAGATTTCAAAATCCTCCTTTTAATATATAAAGCATTAAATGGCCGAGGTCCGGCTTACTTGTCTGAACTTATCATGACTTACAAACCTGAGCGCACATTAAGATCTCAAGATGCCAGTCTGCTTATGATTCCAAGGATTAATAAAATAACAGTGGGAGGTCGAGCTTTTAGTTACAGGGCCCCTAAACTGTGGAATGGTCTTCCTGCTTCTATAAGAGATGCCCCTTCAGTCTCAGCCTTTAAATCTCGGCTGAAGACTCACTACTTCAGTTTAGCATATTCTGACTAGAGCTGCTGATTAACTGTACATACTGCATCTCTGTTGTTAGTCATTAGCACTAAAACATAAGTAGCATGATTGTTATAATTTGTTACTAACCCTCACCTATTCTGTTTCTGTTCTTGGTACTCAAATGTGGCAATTGGTGCCACGGCCCACCTGCCAAGTTGTTTGCCTGCCTGTGGTAAAGTCATCCCTGATGGAGGATCACAGGAATCATGGAAAAAAGGGGTCCTTCTAAAATTTTTATTATTATGCTGTATTAAGGATTTGTTCTGTTCTGTGTATTGTATTGTATTGACCCCCTTCTTTTGACACCCACTGCACGCCCAACCTACCTGGAAAGGAGTCTCTTTGAACTGCCTTTCCCAAGGTTTCTTCCATTTTTCCCTACAAGTTTTTTTGGGAGTTTTTCCTTGTCTTCTCAGAGAGTCAAGGCTGGGGGGCTGTCAAGAGGCAGGGTCTGTTAAAGCCCATTGCGGCACTTCCTGTGTGATTTTGGGCTATACAAAAATAAACTGTATTGTATTGTATTGTATATGGTACTGTATATATCAGACCCACAAAACACTGTGCCTGCAGTCCTAAATGCACTAACAGAATTTCAAAAGATTGGCTAAAAGTGTGCTCTTTCCAGTGAATTCTCAAGCACACACTATTAGATTGGATACCTTTCCTTTTATCATTGCAGATCAGTTTAAATATCTAGGGTTAAACATCACAAGTAAACATAAAGCTCTTTATCAACAAATGTTCGCTGTCTGTATGGAAAAAATTAAGCAAGACTTGCGTAGATGGTCAACCCTTCATCTCACTTTAGCTGGAAGACTTAACATTATTAAGATGAATATCCTCCCTAAGCTTCTCTTTTTATTCCAAAACATCCCAATATACATTAATAAATCGTTTTTTAAGAAATTAGATTCAACCATAACCACATTTATTTGTAATTCAAAACATCTACGTATCCAAAGAGCGACCCTACAAAGGCCAATGGCAGAAGGTGGCATGGCTCTACCTAACTTTCAATTTTACTACTGGGCAGCAACCATACAAACTATAAACACCTGGACATGGACACAAATAGATGAACATATACAGGCTTGGTCTGCAATAGAAATAAAATCCTGCAGTACTTCTTTATATTCCTTGCTTTGCGTCCCAATAATTGCAAGTTATTGCCAATAGACTAACTACCCAATTGTGCTTCACTCACTCAGAATATGGAACCAATGTAGGAAGCATTTTAAGACAGAGAATCTTTTATCGGTGGAACCTCTGCACGAGAACCCTCACAAACATATGCAGTTTTTAATGTCTGGAAAACATTTGGGATTAAATCACTTTTGTACATAAACAATGTCTTTGCACCCTACCATTTTGCAGTCTCTCAACTTTCAAAGATCCAAGAGGTAAGTGGGAAAGGGTGTCTCACTCAGCATCTAAGAAAAGGAATGGAAGGTAGCAATGCAGAGAATTCACTCGAGGTCCTTATGCACACGGCATACAATTATTCAACTAAAAATTATATATCGAGCACATCTGTCTCGTTTAAAATTGTCCAAAATGTTTCCAGGGCAAGATCCAACCTGCGAACGCTGTAATCAAGTTCCAGCCTCAATGGGTCACATGTTTTGGGCCTGCACCAAAATAACGTCATTCTGGACCAAACTTTTTAAATGCCTTTCAGACAGCCTTGGTGTCACAATCCCTCCTAACCCATGAATAGCTGTGTTTGGTGGACTCCCAGATGGGCTTAAAGTGGAGAAGAACACACAAACTGTGATTGTCTTTACTACTCTATTGGCACGGAGACTTATCTTGTTGAACTGGAAGAATCCTAACTCTCCCCTTTTAAGTCAGTGGGTAACTGATGTTATATATTATTTGAAATTGGAAAAAAATCAAATTCTCATTTAGAGGATCTGTGCGGAAATTTTTCAAAACCTGGCAGGATCTAATCAATAACATTTTAGAATAAGCTTTTAAAGCACTGTGGAAGCAGATTCTATTCCCATTTCTTTTTCTTCTCCATTTATCTATATTCACTTATTAATTTATCTATTTACTTATTTTTACTAGCTTAATTTTTATTCTGCTGCCCATGCTCTCTTTCTCGGGGCTGGTGGTTGATTTGTTTTCAATCCTATTCCTGTAAAATTGATCTGTTTGTATGGAATGTTGTGTGATTTCAATAAAATCAATTAAATTATAAAAAAAAGGGTTCTCACTGAATGAGACATAAAGATTTTCAGTATATAATTTAAAAAGTTGAATTCTGAGACACTTCATTAACTACAGATACAATTTTAAAACTGGCTGATATTTGTTCCTACTTAATAGAGCATTCAGTATCTGGCTAAACAAATCTCTATTAACTAATTGTTCACTCTCTAACCATATTTAATCAGTATTAAGAGTTTTAAAATAATATGATGTTTACTAGCTGGTAACTTTTTCACTATAGAGTGGGAGTTCCAAAATGGTCGAACTTTTTACAAATAGGTTTTTCAGTGCTTTTAGTTCAAATCCTATTTATTATGTTTTCTGGATATAACTTTTATAAACTTTCAGAATGTTTTTTGGTAAATTTGTCCTTTTTGATTTTTAACCTGAAGGCTTCAAATACAACTGGATTGTTGCCACCACTTGTGCACATGACAAAGAAACTTTGTAAGTCTTGTCTGGCCACAAGCCATGTTTTATACAGTATTTGTTTTAAGGGTGCAACACATTCTATATGAACACAGTGATATTTGTCAAGAGAGTCAATTCTAAAAAAATGAAAAGGGGAACAGATTTATGGGCTTTAAGTGCTCTCTTTGTATTTAGGCAAATTTGCCATTGCAACATGTATAAAACCTGATAAAAAACAAAATATTTATAAGAACATTTTTAGATAACTATTGTCAGTATTTAAATATTGTAAATGTGAGCAAATAGCATTTTGGCATATTATATTTTTCAAAGATATGTCATTCAAAATTAATAACCATATGATTAAGCACTAAAAGATGCTAAACATGTATTAATTATTCTAGTTAGTCCTCTTTTTAGAAATACTGCACTTTATTTGTAAAGTTTCTGGCATGTTCTTGATGACACTCTGCCTGCAATTGGTGAGAGTTGCAAGGGAAACTGGAAAACAGGCTGTGTTGATACAGATTGTATAGGTATTTCAGGGGTGTTTAGAATATTGTTAGAATAGGAAACCAAATAAACCCACGCCAATCAGCGAGGGAAGAAGATTATGATAGTTAATGCTTTTACGTTCAGTTTCACTTACTGATTTTATGTTATGAAAGTGGCCTGCAGAGCCTCATGTTATTTTCTGTGCATTTGTAGTTCTCTGTAGTTTGTATTTCTTAAATAGTTTAGAAACACCTTTATGAAAAGACAAATAAGCACAAATAGGTGAGAAGGACACATTAACACAAAGGGCTGTCCTTTTTGTTATTTGTAACTTGATTATAGGCAAGAAACATTCCAAAATTACTCCAGGTGACTTGCTTAATTGGCACCTATTTTATTTGCATCCCTCACTTAAGTAGCAGATAGTAGCCAATGCCTTGGCCCCTGTGCTGCCAAGAGTCTGAAAGACAATTAGCAACTCATGTTTTTGATTGGCTAAGTATCTCTGACCCTTCACCACCAAACAGCTAATGTGTGGTGGGTCCAAAATGACTGCCATTGCATCATCCAGGTGTATGCTACACATTAGTGGTGGTTGAAGTGACTCCCCACTCACTGGGTAAAGCGCTTTGAGTACCTAGAAAAGTGCTATATGATGTAATGAATTTTTATTATTATTAATTGCTAGATAATCATATTAATGTTGCTTGACTTGCTTGTCTTTTTTTTACACATTCCACACTTAAAAATCATTAGAATTATAAATACTTTATAAGCTTGTTCTTTTACTTGATATCCTTTATTGAGAGCTCTGTTTTAAACCTTAGCAAAAGAACACGGTTTCCTTTTCATTTCTATGATGATTCTATGAATGCTACTTAAATGAAGTTAGTCCATTTCTGAGTTTATTTTAATCCAGCCAAACAGATAATTTTTAAAACTTAGTTTAATATCAATTGTGAAAAAGCCAAATATGGCTCATTATCTTCAGCTGTGCTGTGAAAGCACAGTTGCTGCTGAACTCATAATACAGAGGAAAAAACAGTTCAAGACATTTTGTCCTCTATCTAGATAACTGAATTGTTTTAAAAAGTGAAAGACCCACATTTTGGAATTTGTGAGCCTTTTCTGGCCCTGTTAACACAAACTACAGTATGTGTATGACATCTGCATTTTATTATTCTTAATCTGTGTAATGTAATGAAAGCAATGAGCAGGACAAAATGGGAAAAGTTAAAGTTTTAGTTTATATTCTAGACAAAATAAAGGATATAAATCCAAAAACAGGAGAAATATGAAAAATATTTTAAAGTTAATTTTTGTTTAAAGTTGTGCTATTATATGGTAAGTACCTGAAGAGAAATACTAGATGATTGTCATTTTAATCTTGTGAATAGAAATAAGTTGGCATGCAAATCCTACTCACAGCATATAAAGAACACCCATGTCTGATTCTTATGTTTCTGGTCTAATTAAAATACACAGGAAAATAATTTCAAGAAATTAAGCAATTGACCGTTAATAAACTATTTACTGTCTTCTGTTCAGCAGAATTATAACTTAGTATTTTTAATGATGGTTTTGTTGCTGTGTTCATATATACTTAACTTCCTTGTCTACAGTTGTCCAGTAGCTGTGTTGTTCTGCGATTAAAATATTGAAACAAGGAAATTCCCAGTTTTCAATCTATTTTGGTTTTTTGGTGCTCTGTTTGAACCCAAAATGAAACAAGTTGTACATTAGAACGTGTAGTATTACTCTTTGATTAAATATGTCAAACAAGCTCACCATATATCACAAAGCAAATCAGAAGATTATTCTGAATGAAAGTAATGTTTTCGAAATTAATGCAACTTAAAAAACGTTTTTCAGAACCAACAAGTGTGCAGAAAGAAAATCTAAGGCCAGTTTCCATGTCCTCTCTATAGAAGAAAAAATGCTGCCTAAATTTACTCCAGACAGCACAGAGAAAACATAGCAGTCCAGGAACACACAAAGTCCAAAGGTTAACAAACAAAAAGCAATATTAAATAAAAGTGTCCGCATGTCAGGCTGGAAAAGAGTAATTTCTTATGGTTTGTTGAGTGCCCCCTACTGGACACACAATAAAAAAGAGAAAAATAAATAACTCTTCACAATGATAAACATCTAAAATGCAATGAAAACAAAAACATTAATTATAAAAAGACAACATTGTTTATAATAGTTTGGCAACCCACAGTTGGCTTATATCTACTGTACTGCCAGAAGACAGAAAAAGTGGCAGGCCAAAAGGACTAAAGAAAAGGACCATGAGATGAACATTATCAACATAAGAAGCAAGGGTCAAAACGGGAAGGACTAACTAATCTTTCCTCAAAACAAAGACAAAACAGTTGTAGTCAAAAATAAGTCCAAGCAGAATTTAAATTTATCCACCGTCTTGGACTGGCTTATAAGGAATGGCATGTATGATGTCATGAGCACAACTTTTGGGCCCATGCCCCCAGCAATGGACTGTTGTGTCATGGAGATGAAGCAACTAATGGTGACACAGTAACATTGTTAATAAAAACTAACTAATTCAGAGATAATGTACTAAAACACTAATAATATATCTGAATTCCTTGACATTCCAAACAACCAGAAAACTAAGGTTTATATGCAAGAAAATAATATTCAAGGAGTAAAAATTCTTAATGCATACCAAATTTAAACTATGTGAGGTTGACACTGAAGTGCTAATGTGAAAGATTTGGAATAATAAATGCAGCCAACATATGTATTTTTAATGACCACAGTACTATACTGACATGGATATCAAAGACAGATATTGTTCTAGTAGTGATCTTGGCAGATATTTGTACATATTGATTGTTTTTGCCTTTTTAATAGGGGTGGAAACAAGTAGTCATATGTAAAAAATAACTGACAACTACAACCCTTAAAAACTGATTGACTACTTTTTTATGAAATAAGTAACAAATATACATTTAGAAGAATTTATCCAGTCCCATTTTCCTGCCTTTTTAAAAAGGCAGCATTCAGACATCAAAGCAAACATCATTTTAGCTATACCCAAGTGAGATCCTTTGATCACATCTAGCTTCAAAAAAGAGGCATTATTATATAGGCTAATTAAGCTGTTCTGTGATAGCTGTTTAGATTTTTTTTGTACACAAAAATTTATCCTATGATTTACCTTTACCTATTATGGTGAAACATATACTAGAGAGAAAGCACTTTGCCGTAATTCACTGAAATAGAGGCTGTTTTAATATGTGAAATCATCTAAACACAGCTTAGCACAAGAAAAGTGCAGTAGAACCTCGGTTTGCGAGTAACTTGGTTTACTAGTGTTTTGCAAAATGAGCTAAAATTTTTAATAAATTTTGACTTGATAAACGAGTGTCGTCTGGCAATATGAGTAGTATGTATATGCTTTGTCTGCTGAGCGTCATGTAATCACAACTGAGCTGATGGCTCTTCTCTTTCTCTCGCTGCGGGATTGTGGGCAATCGTCTCCTATTCTCCGTCTCATAGTCAACATTCCTACAAGCGTATACGGTTTACTACAGCATTGTGACTGTGTGCGTGTGTGCTGTGACATGCGAGTCCCTGTCTTGCACCACCAGCTTTATTCAGCTTGAAACAGCAACAGCGCAGTTATTTATTGTAGCAGGATCTGCCACTCTCATATACACAGACACAGCAGTCAGGCAGGGTCGTGGCCAAGCAGTACTGTGCCCTGTGCATTTATAATGTTCCTTTTTCCTTGTATCACCCATCAATGGCAGGTGCTTATAGCATGTCCATGATCTTTTTGAATTCACTTTTACGGCAAACTGCTACAGCGCTGGGAGACTGTGATTGCTTTGGGACGCTCTTCTGCATGTCGTCCCGTTGGGTGGAACACAAGTGCTTTGGACTGCGAGCACGTTTCCGGAACAAATTATGCTCGCAAACCGAGGTTCCACTGTATTCCATTCCATGAAGTTTTCCAAAAATGGGACAAAGCTGGAGAGTATCCAAATATAATAATTAACCAGTGTGTAATTAAGCAACAAGCTAATATGATTAAAAGTAGCATAAACACAGCTATAATTGAGGTTCATGTCAAAGTGATTTTACGTTTAAATGGCTCAAAAATACATTTTTCAAATTAGAACAACACTGAAAAGTTAGTCTTTGTTTCAGAAGTTTCATACAACCCAACACCACTGACCCTTTTTGTGTGTGAGCATGCTTTAGATTGAATATAACAAAATTGTGTTATTTCTGGAAATAAGTCCCAAGGGGGCCGGGGGTAAACACTAAATTACATTGCTTTGCCTAAATTACAAATAAAGACATACAAAATATTTATCAAGTTATATGTAAAATCTCACATCACAACATGTGGTAATGGCAAAAATACAAATTTCTGTGTTAGTTGTAAATGTAAATATCAAACTAGAGCAATTTTCTGTATACAAAATAAGGGAAGAGAAAAAGACCTATTTATGGAGCGAGGAAGGGAGAGACAAAAAGGGAAGTCACCCAGAGTGGTAGAAGAATATGTGAGTGCAATTTTAGGAGCTTCATGAGTGTAGAAGAAGATCTTTTGGGAATAAGTACTTCACGTCTTCTAAGACCTGAACAGCAGGAGTAGTTCAGAGAGTCAGCTTTTCTCCATGTCACAACTATGGGAGGTCAAGCTAGGGTTTTGATTTCTGACTTCCAAATAAATGGTCTTGTATAGAGACCTTAAATCACAGAAACTGTCTTGTGCCAGTTATTCCTCCACCTTGCAGGTCACAGCTAAATTCTTGTATAGATTACATGCAGACCTAGTTATAAACTGCTGAGGAGTGGCAGGGTTATGAGAAGAGAGTTGCATAACACTCGAATCTATGAAGCCTAGGAAAAATCTTGTAATTCTGGCCCACCTTAAATCCCTTTGTACCTCTCTATTAGCAACTTTTGTTTTGTAAATGTGTCAATCAGAGCAAGCAGCCTGCTGTCCCAGTGCTGTGAAGAAGTTGTCTGTTGTTATGGTCCTGCCTTTGTCCAGTCTGATAGTAGTCACGGGACATTGTTCTTTGATTACCGGTACAACAAATAGTTCTGAGCAGGTATCAGCCACAGTAGCCACTGTGGTTATCGCTGCTCATTTGAAAAGAATGGAGATAAAGCCATCAACTCAGAGAGGGAGAGGCAAGTTTGTTGTACCATGTGAATGTCACTGAGAGAATAAAACTGAATAATAAAAAAACAAGCACTAACTTTTACCAAAAAAATATCCAAAATTTACACCGGGTGTTACAGACTCAAATCAAGTTTTTATTGTATTATAGTAGTAGTAGTAGTAATAATAATAGCAGCTCACTGCTCAAAACATGGAGCGCCCAGTGTCAAACCCGGAACCTGGGTTATAAAGCAGTGTTTCTTACCTCTGCACCATTCAAGAACATGTATAAACTCCCTGTCGATTGACATTTGAGCTTGGGTTTTTAACTCATTGACAGCAACATGTAAATCAGATGTTTGTTTTTCCTTTGGTTATATTCTTGAATAAAAGGACATGTGTTTATTTGATATTTAGACTAAAGTCTTCACAAATTACACTTCACGTCATTATTAGTATAACATGGAAAAAGTTTCTGCTTTAGGTATGTGTTCAACATTTCTTGCCTCGCATTTCCTTTTCTCCTACACTTACCCAGATCTTAGTATTCACGGAACACATGTATTTCAAATAATGATTTACTGTATTATTTACCCTATACAACTCCATCGACCTCACATGCAGATTAGGAGCCCTGGCTTGAGCTGGGAGAACTTTTTTGCCCGAGTTCAGCTCCGTCAAGGCAGGTGATGGGACAGCAGGCTGTTTGTGCTGATTGACACATTTACAAAACAAAAGGCACTAATGGAGAGGTAAGAAGGGATTTAAGGTAGGCCAGGGTTACAAGTTTTTTTGAAGGCTTCAGAGATTCTAATGATAAAAGGGCCATATGGGATGATAAGCAGAGTAAATATGTGAGAATAGCTTTATAATTGTCTGGAACAGGGGAACCAAATCAACAGATCCCCAGGGGATCTGAAACTTGATTTCTGGAAGGTCATGTCCACCACACATTTCCAAAACAGTTGATTGTCATTTTTTCCAAAAGCACCATCAGGGTGTTTTGCTAACCAGAATACATCAGTATTTCTAAGGTCTTTACTGTTTTCTCTTTTGAAGTATGTTCTTGAAGCAACTATTGTATGCCCAACATGCACTAGTCCAAATGGGATCAGATTAGTTGATCATTTGTTGGCTCTTTTTGCATCTCATTAATTTGTGGCTATTGGTTAAGAAAAAGGGAACAGTTAAAGTATCACTACAAATCAGCAATTCTTCTTTGACTGTTTCTTTTTAGCTTTCACCTGTAGATCTGTTTGCAGGGTCTCGTGTAATTATTTATACAATAATTTTGCTGGGGTTAGCAAGAGCTTACATTGCTTATCACAAAAAGGAGAACCTAGCAACAACAGACTGACTTAATGCATGATTAATAATCATGGAATGCAATAATAATTAACTCATGCTGGATTCTGTTTCAGTGTAGTAAAATATTTTTTCAGTATCCAAATTCTCATCTGTTTCTTACACCTTTCAATCCAAATCAGGATCAGGGTAAGCCAGAGGTTATCTTAGCAGCACTAAATACAAGAGAGGACATAGCCCTGGGCAGGATGTCAGTCCATCACAAGGCCCACTCACACCCACAAAGAGCCTGTGTGTAATCACAAATCAATTTAACCTGTACACTGTTTGTAAAATAAGAGGAAAACCCATGTAGCCAAAGGGAGAATGAACTTCACATGGGCAATGTCCGGACACAGGATTCCAGTCCAGGAGACTGTATATGTGAGGCACCACTGTTACCCACTACATCATCATGCCACCCAGTATGTCAGAATTTGAAATCTGATTGACAGTTTTCTTTGGATAACACTCTGAGCACATATTAAATGCTTTTAATCATATATGATGGAGACAAGTTGTATCTAGGACTCTAAGCTAGCCTCTACTTGCCAGCATTTATTGAAATTAAATTATTTGTGTTACTTTAACACAGAAGTGGAATTAATGCATTGCATTATGTAGAAGGAGGAACTGAATGCAAACTAGACAGTGAAGACACTCCAGGTGTTACCTGCACCTTTCCATGCATATCATAAATTACAGATGTACATATTTATTTATATTGCAGTATACTAATTTAAGTATCACAATTAATTAATAATATTGCATTATGCAACTTTAGCATAATTTCCCTTGACTTGTACTCCACCTTTCATGCTATATTATGTAATTTCCTATTAGCCTTCTTAATCACCCCTGTACACTTTTTTAATGTAGAGAGTGAGGACTCCAAGTGTAACTCCCAGGCCCTTCTTATGAGGTGTAATTTCAGCTTTCAAACCTGAATTGTGTATTCATATCTATCCTTTCTCTTTCCTTTATGCATTACCTTAAATAAAATTTAATGAAAGTATATTTCCCACAGATCTGCCCAAGCTTATATACTGTCCTGATCTCTTTGTAACAGTTTAGTTGATTCTGCCTTATCTGCCCTTCCACCTAGCTTTGTGTTATCTGCAAATTTAGACATCTTGTTGTTTATATTCTTGTCCTAATTGTTTATGTATAAGAAAAAGAAAGGCGTCCCAGGCACTGATGTCTGAGGGACACCACTTTTAACATCACCTAGTTCTGAAAAAGTTCCTCTAACTACAGCCCTTTGTTTTTGTGTTTAAGACAATTTCTTTATCCACCTACACACAGAATTATAATTCTGACTTTTTTTACTTTGATCACTAACATTTCCTGTGGTACTTTATCAACAGCCTTCTAAAAATTAAGATAAATAATATCATGTGCACCTCCCTTATCATATACAGTAATTTGTCGTTTCTTCATGGAATTCAAGCAAATTAGTGAAGCATGATCTTCCTCATCTGAATCTATGTTATTTGCTAATACACATGTTCTTGCCATATGCTGCTTGATCTTTTATTTAATAATAGTTTCCATTAAATTACCCATGATGCATGTCAAGCTTTCTGGCCTGTAGTTACTTAAGGATAAATGTTATCTGGTCCTGGTGGTGATGGTTGGGAGCATGCACTGATACAGCACATTGCTGCACCCATCACACGATGAATCACCACAGGATCCCACAGTGCCACCAAGTGCCTCAGAGCAAGTGAAACACCAGAACAGAATGAAGCCACAGTAGTAGACAAATGAATCAGGGCCTAAAATTACCCATGAAACGCCGGGTACTGCTTCTAGTAGGAAATAATAATATCAGTTGGTAGAATACAGCTTATGGGAAGGACGCAGTGGTGGACTCAGACAAACAGAGTGTTAATATATCACATCTCACCTGCACTATTTAACCCATGGTCTGTGCTTCCGGGATAAGGGGGGGCCGAGGTTTTGGGGAGGTGTGAGTGGGTGGTTATTGTTAGGGTGTTCGGGTGGAGACTGAGCGAAGAAGCTGTTGAACGCATCTAATAAATGTTATCAACAATTAAACGTCGTGTTTATTTCAGTTTAACATGGTAGCAGAGGATGGTTCATAAGGATGGCAGGTAGTTATAAAGTCCCGCCGAAGTTTGATGAAGCCAGACCATACGAGTGCTGGAAAAATGAAATCAATGTCTGGACGCGAGTTACCGACCTTGACAGAAAGAAACAAGCACTTGCTGTTACTTTGGGGCTAGAAGGGAGAGCCTGTGAAACCGCGATGGAAATACCTGCGGAAGATTTGGATAGTGATAGCGGTATGACGATGATGCCGTGTTTCTAAAAGAGGAAAAGGATCGTGTATATGAAGCGTATTCTTATTTTTATGGCATAATGAAGAGCAGTTCAGTTTCCATGGCGGACTACATAATTGACTTTGAACAGCGTTATAACCGGATGAAAAATTATAATATGACGCTTCCTGATGCTGTGTTGGTTTTTAAGCTTTTAGATACGGCTTGCCTCGATGAAAAAAGCAGACAGCTAGCTTTGACGGCCTGTACAGAATTAAAGTTCTCCTCCATGAAGTCAGCTCTCAAGAGGATTTTTGGAAGGAAAACTACAGAATCATTGAATGGAATACAAGTGAACCAAGAATCTGCGTTTTTCACAGAACAAAGACTGCAAGGCAGAGGGAAACGGAACGCGTTGTTGCAAAGTGGACTACAAAAGCAGCCATTACAGGGAACTAATCAACTGGATAAGTCTGGTAAGCGATCCAGATGTGCTATTTGCCAGTGTACATTTCATTGGGCTAAAGACTGTCCTCATAAGAAAACTGAACAAGTGCGAATAACTGAAGATGCAAATGTAGAAGAGTGTAATATCACATTGTTCATAAAGGCCTCCATGTCAGATGCTGAGATACTTATGACTGAATCATTGGGATCAGCGATTATTGACACGGCTTGTACTCGTACTGTGTGTGGGGAAAAATGGCTAGAAAACTATATTGCCAGCCTCACTCAAGAACAAGTGAACCAACTGATGCAAACAGAAACTCCAAGTTGCAGACTATTTCAGTTTGGCGATGGGAATCTGGTGTATTCCACAAGAAATGTGAAACTACCAGCTAAAATAGGACTGACAAAATGCAACATTGAAACCAAAGTTGTCAAGGTTGACATTCCACTTCTGCTGAGTAAAACGTCACTGAAGAAGGCAGGAACCATTCTGAACATGAAAAAGGACAGTGCAGTGATGTTCAAACAATCCATTCCTCTTGAATTTACTAGTTCTGGACATTACTGTGTAGACATCAGAGACCAAGAAGCTAAAAAACCTCAGAGTGAAGAGGAGGTCCTTACAGTGACAGAAAATATGTCTACAGATGAGAAACGCAGAGTCCTTTTGAAGCTCCATAAGCAGTTTGGTCATGCATCAGCAGACAGACTACAGAGACTTATTCACAGTTCAGGAAATAAGGACAAAGAATGCTGTACTATTCTACAACAAATAGTAAATGACTGTGAAATATGCAAGAAGTACAAAAGGACAAAGCCAAAGCCTGCTGTGGGGTTACCTTTAGCTTCAGAGTATAACGAGACGGCGGTGGATCTGCACGAGTTAGAGCCAGGTGTGTGGTATCTTCACATAATCAATCACTTTACGCAGTTCAGCTTCTAAACATTGTTACTACAAAGAAGTCATCTGAAATTGTAAACTCCTTCATTCACACTTGGATTAGTGTTCATGGCGCCCCTCAGAGGCTGTACAGCGACAACGGACGTGAATTCAAAAGTGAAGAGATCAGAGACATGGCTGAGAACTTTAACATCGAGACAAGAACAACAGCAGGATACAGTCCCCGGAGCAACTGGCTACTCGAGAGACATAATCAGACACTGACTGAAATCATCCTGAAGGTCAAACGAGAGAATGGATGTGACTGGCACACTGCCCTTGATTAGGCCCTCATGGCTAAGAACAGTATGTTAAACGTTCATGGCTACAGTCCGTATCAGTGTTTGTGACAAATTCCTAATCTTCCTTCTGTGATAGTCGATAAACCACCTGCTTTAGAAGGTACTATTATGAATGCTAGAGTGGGAAAACATAATTCTGCCTTACATGCTTCCAGGAAAGCATTCACAGAAGCTGAGTCTTCTGAGCGGATAAGAAGGGCAATACGTAAGCAGCTCAGGCCCACTGATGAAATGTATGTGACCGGAGACAAGGTATATTACAAAAGAGGGGACTGTCCAGAGTGGAAGGGACCAGGGGTAGTTATTGGTCAGGATGGAGCTGTGGTGTTTATAAGAAATGGGGGGATTCTTGTAAGAGTGCATCAATCCAGGCTCTGTAAGATAAACACGCAGGATCAGGAATCTCAGGATGAGCAAACTGTGAAAGAGGCAGAACAACAACAGGCAGAAAGAAAAAAAAAAACAGCTTAAGCAATGTAAGCTCAGATAGTGAAGAAAATACAGACAGCAAACAGGAAACAATTAAACAGGTAAATACAGGAGAAGTGATTCATCCTAGTATGACACAAATGGAAACAGATCACATTGTTTATGATAACCCTGCCTCTCCCACTGGTGTAAAGATTAAGAAGGGACAAACTGTGACCTTTATGAAGCAGGATGGTGGTGGTCTACAGAAAGCAAGGGTTTTAGGTAGAGCAGGCAAAGCTTCTGGAAAATACAAAAGCTGGTATAATTTGCAACATATTGAACCTGATGGCAGTGATGGGCAAAAGGAGCCAGTAGATTTATCGTGTGTTGATAATCTTAACATTGAATCACCTGTTAGGGAGAGTGATGTGCTTGTAACAAAAGACATTTCATTTAATGTGGCTAAGCGGGATGAAATCATGAATTGGTACAAAAACAATGTTTTTGAAGAAGTTGACGATGTAGGTCAAAAGTGTATCTCTAACAGATGGGTGTGTAGTCTCAAAGAAACTCCCAATGGCATTGTGCCCAAGGCACGCCTCGTAGCTAGAGGTTTTGAAGAGCTTAATATTCACGAGCTGCAGAAAGATTCTCCAACTTGTGCTTCTGAGTCTCTTAGACTATTGTTAGCGTAATCTGTCAAAACAAATGGCACATCCATTCCATGGACATCAAATCTGCTTTCTTACAGGGCATGCAGTTGTCCAGAGAAATCCATATCCGGCCTCCTGCTGAAGCAGAAAAGAAAAATACTCTATGGAAACTCAACAAGTGTGTTTACGGCCTTGCTGATGCATCACTGTATTGGTACAATAAGGTGAAAGAAATCATGCTGAGTACAGGTGGTAAAATGTCCAAAGTAGATCCAGCAGTATTCTACTGGTTGGATGAGCAGTGTAAGGTTACTGGAGTACTTGCATGTCATGTTGATGATTTTCTTTGGGCAGGCTCACAAACCTTCTCAAAAGATGTGATTCCTACGCTTAAGTCTGCATTTCAGGTGGGGCGTGAGGAACATGAAAATTTCTGCTATGTGGGAATGGACTTTGTTACTTTTAATGGTGAAATTCATATTCATCAGCTTATTTACATTGAAAACTTACAGCCAATTCCCCTACAAGCAGCGCGTGTCCTGCAGAGAGATGCCTCTGTTAATGAGACTGAAAAAGAGCAGCTTAGGTCAAAAATTAGACAGTTATTGTGGGTTGCAAAACAAACCAGACCAGACATCATGTTTGATGTAAGCAGATTAGGGTCAAATATAAAAGATGCCACAGTTCAGTCAATTCACAAGATAAATAAGATCATTAGAAAGCTTAAATCTGAAAAAGTCACTCTCAGGTTTCAGCATTTGGGAAACAATGATGCTCTGAATCTGACAGTTTTCAGTGATGCCTCCCTAGGAAATATTCCTGATGGGGGTACACAAGGGGGAATATTAATTGGTCTCATGGGAGAAGGAGGGAAGTTTTCTCCCCTGTTCTGGCAGTCTAAGAGAATTAGAAGTGTGGTGAGGAGCACTCTGGCAGGGGAAACTCTAGCCCTGTCAGATGGAATAGATAATGCTATCTTTCTGGCGACCCTCTTTTCTGAGCTTACTACTGGAAATGCTGATCTGAATGCTCCCCCTTTGGTCTGTATGACAGACAATCACTCTCTGATGCTCTTAAGTCAACAAAACAGGTCACTGAGAAACGACTTAGACTAGAAATAAGCAGTATAAAGGAGCTCATACAGAGTAAAAAAATAAAGAAGGTTCTCTGGTTGGACACAAAAACTCAGCTTGCGGATTGTCTTACAAAAAGGGGAGCATCTGCTCTTATGTTATTAAAAGTACTCAGCGAAGGGCTACGGTGCTACTGAAATCTTATCTAAAACTGTCTTATCAAAACGTTTAATAAAAATAAAGGGGCTACATTCCAAATCTATGCACTTTCAATTGTATATGTAACTACTGTTTTGTTGTGTTTGCTGTGGCCTTTATTGTTCTGCTATGGTAACCAAGGACTTTGTTACATACTGTATGTTTCCCTTTTATTCTTTTGTTGTTTTTGTTGTAAAAAAAATTATATGGGATATTGTTAATATATCACATCTCACCTGCACTATTTAACCCATGGTCTGTGCTTCCGGGATAAGGGGGGCGGAGTTTTTGGGGAGGTATGAGTGGGTGGTTTTTGTTAGGGTGTTTGGGTGGAGACTGAGCGAAGAAGCTGCTGAACGCATCTAATAAATTTTATCAACAATTAAACGCCGTGTTTATTTCAGTTTAACACAGAGGTCCTGGTGATTTGTTAGATTTCAGTCTACTTAATCTAAGCAATATATCTTCCTCTAAAAATTCTAAGCTACGAGGAAGAATAAAGAAATAAAGGCAACTTACCTTTTAGTACTGGTAACTGTAAACAGATGCATGTAACAGTTATATTACTTCTCTACATAGTCTTCTGCAAGTCGATGCACTTCTTGTGCATCATGCCACTAACTTTTTCATTCCTTGGCTTTCGGCTGCTTCTGAATCCAGGTCTGTACCACATCCTTAACCTCATTATCACACGTGAACCTGTGAGCCTCTTTAAGTGGACTGAAGATGTAATAGCTCCATGGTGCTAGATCTGGGCTATGTTGGGGATGTGGAAGATGTTCAAACTGCAGCTGTTGCATTGCCTCCACTGTTGCAGTTGCTGCAGGGGGACATGCATTGTCATGGAGTAGTATGACTGTTTTTGATAGTATTCTTCTTGTTTTTCTGTGAATTGGTGAATTTCGGAAGGTTTCACTCCCTTACTACAGCATGTTCAACAGTTCTGCAATCCTGTAGCGGAGTGTCCTTCTTCATTTGACCTTGGCTTCAACTAGACTAACAGCCTAGTGCTGCGCTGAGCATGCTTGAGCTACCCATAATCCATCACAAATCTACTTTATTGTGTCAGCTTCTATCCATTGTGGTTACCACATAATATTCAAATTGGCTTTACTTTCTGATTTACCCTCGTAGTAAGTACCTTCTTAATAGTTAATGTTACCTTTGGGAGGTTATCAATTTTTCCACATGTGAAAACTTGCAAAAAAATGCAAGTTCAGAGAATTTGTTATTTAATTGTCAGTATATTCTAGCTTGCTTTTACTGTTCAAAATACTCTTCTCCTCCTCCTTTACTGTTCTTTAATACTCAAAATAAAGCATTGGGTCATTTTTGCCTCTTCTGCAAGGTTTCTGTTAGTAGCCGCTCGGATTTCCCAAAATCTTTAACTATTGGTCTCATACTCTCATACGTCCTGTGGCTAGCACTGGACTTAGTAGTCTTTTATGGTTTATAGAGCTGTTTTTTTGTAACTTATTTTTAGCTCTTTATTTATCTACTACAGATTTATCTTTAAATAACCTTGTCCTGTATTATATGTAAAACACTTTGACACCTTTTACTTAATTGTTTAGTTCAGAATTACATAATCAATTTAAAAAATGTGGTTATAATTTTCCATCAAAATACAGTGTCTTTCAGAGCTCATGTCTAGGATTCTTACTGTTTTCATTTTACATTTTTAAATATAATATTCATAATAATTAATACATAATATTCATCTTATCCTTCATGCAGATGTTTCATGTTATGATTTATCCTAATGATGTCTCTCATATTCTGTCTTAAATTTTTAGTTTCAATGAGACAAATATAACTGTTTCTTTTTAAACAAATATAAAAGCTGGCATGAACACTACTTATGCTGAATCAGCTTGCAACCTATGAGTTATCTTTGACACTAATCCATTTTTTTTTCACTCACATTATAGTAACCAAAATCTGTTTTAAGTAGCTAGGGCATATTGGAAAATTATATGGTTTATTACTATGCAGGATACAGAAAATATATATATTTAGTTTAAGTAGAATTGAGAACGTAATGTTTTATCTAGAGGCTTTTAACATTTTTCTGTTTGTAGCTGTCAGTTAAATCAAAATACTCTACATGGGGCATTATGAATCTCTATATTAAGCCTTGGGTCTCTGGATTGGCTTTAAGTTAAAATTTGGGATACCTTCTATAGTCCTCTTATTACATACAGCCATTTAATTACTTTGACCCAATATGTAACATAACTCGTTAACACATGCATCCCTGAGTACACATTATAATCACAAGATGCCACAATATCTTCTAAAACTTTCAAGGATATGTACAGTTCTATAAAATGGCGAGTCTTTAGTCAAGCAAACTATGGCATTATCTGCCTGCTGCTTGTAAGGGATGCTCCATAGTTCCCCTGTATGAGAAGACTAGTTTAGTCCCTTATAACAGTTGCTAATTAGCCAGATCATATTTCAGCTGGGTTAGTTATTTGCTCATATATAAAAGCTTGATGATCATGCATTTTTACTATTCTGTTCTCTTCACAATATGCAGCTGAGGCACAAGTTTCCTCAACATGGATTGAGGTGCAAGAGTGTATGAGTACCTTAGGATTCAGTACTTACTAAAAATACCATTATAGATAGTTATTCTAAGTCAATAAAACCTTTTTTTTTGTTATAAATGGCTGTGGTTCCCCCAAAGTTGGTTGTTGTCATCTTCCCTACTGTTTTTTAATTATATTTTATAATTATATTATTATATTATGATTTATATTTTCATCATGTGTGCTCTACTATAAAGCAGTGTTTGTTATGACTAAACAACTCCACTTTACAATGTACACTTTAATTATCATTGTTTTTAGAAGAGTAGCTAAAGTCTTTTTGAACATTTCAGTTGTAGTAATTTTGTACTTTATCTGAAATAAAATCTGCAAGTCCAGGATCCATGTTCTCAGAATGTCAATAAAATACATTTTTTGGATACATTCCAGAATTAACAGAGATTGAAAGGATGACAGATTCCAGTAAAACATTTGAGTAGAGTGGTACAATAACTAAAGGTGTTTCAGGAGCATGAAATATTTTATAACTTGAATGGTTATATTTATAGTCTGAAATTTGAAAACAGTAACAGTGCTGGTTGCTTTCTTTATCAAAGTATAAACTCTATTATTGTACTGTTATTAATAATGTTGACTTTATTCCCCAGTTAACTTGTTGAGTAGTGGAAAGTGCTTGATACAAAGAAAGTAATAAAGAAGAAAAACATTTGCCATATGTGATCTAGGTGTTTTCCATGGTAGCTTATCTTTAAAGCGTTCACCAATCTACATTAATTGATTCCATGCTATGACTAAGGATTTGGGTGCTGTTCAAAAATGCAGTAAAGTTCTTTAGGGTGTGGTTACTTATTAATCTTTGGCAACAAACCTGGAATTAAATGTCCTTAAACACAGTGGGTGTTTTGCATGATGTACTATAAAAGTGGAATTTAGAACGATGACTTGCAAAGAAGACATGTAGCACCCTTAGGATGCAGAGTATGTAACCTACAGGGCTGTGTGGAATATATATCCCTCTTCCTCACATTCAAGCCAGGATGCCAGAACTATGAGAATAAATAAATTTTCACTTTCTCTGTTTGTTGTCTGAATGTGGCAATAGTCTCCTTTTCTCACCCCAAACACAATCAATGTAATAAGATAGATACTATATATGGATGTACAGTGTATATAAACACAGGATAATAAACACTAAATAAACACTAAATACAAATCTAAGTTAGCTTAGTTTTCTTTCTCATTTTTATTATAAATAGTTGGTAAACTAATTAATTATGCCCGCCCCCTTTATAATTTTGGTCTAAACAATTGCTGAAGGAAATATTATTAATTCAGTAACAGCTTTTACATGCTTTTTATTATCTTTGTTGGGTAAATCTTTATATAATTGCAAGTTTCTCATTGCTTTCCTTATTTTGCCATCAGGTTTAGTATTTTTCATGACTCTCCTATGAGGCTGTGTGTGTGTGTCACACAGTTTGAAGCTGTTACAATACTGTGTACTGGCAGTTGTTGTGAAAAGAAACGATTTTAACATTTTAAAATGACTTCAATACTCATTCCTCATGGCATTAACTCTACATCCTACATTACAAACATACTTCCAGTTTGCTCTGACTTTTCACAATTGAGCCTTGCAGGCAATCAATTGGCATGGTTTAAGTTGCAGCCCCATTACTACCCACTCACAGGTGTTAATAAGATGGCAACTTTAGTGGAGCCTTCACCAGCACACTTAAGTGATAAAGAGGGTAGCTGGAGTGCTATCTGGAAATAATTTGGCTTTGTAGCAAATGGGAACAGAAAACCACAAGATACATGCAAGTCTGTATGCAAGATATGCTGACACACAATACCAACTAAAGGATTTAACACAATAAATTTAGCCAAACATTTGAAGGACTGCCAAAAATTTCAGGAGGTGTCTAATTTCTAAATTACCGAAACATTAATAGGTATAAACCTTTAAACTGTTGCATTCGAAGTAGGCATGTAACATTTTTTGTAGCCAGTTAAATGTTTAAGGTCTGCAGTTATTTTTCCCTAAAGGCCAGTTTTATTCTGCACTGTCATGCAGTGGCAACACTCTTTAGCACTAGAGCTTCCTTGATTTTTATTTGCAACACTGTATTAATTCCCGAAGGGAAATTGTCTTTTCACATGACCTTTGGGGGTCAGAGTGCAGGGTCAGCCATTGTTGTGTGCCCCAGAGCAATTTTCTAGTTAACTCCTCACCGATTTTATTATGTGCGATTTTAAAAATATATTTTATCACATTTACTGTATATTTTAAGATTCTACATCTTTTTAGTGCTTATGTACATAAACATTGGTGCCATTTATCCGTATACTCATATACTACTATACGGAGTGTGTATTTAGTATGCCAGGGCTCATGTGCAGCCCAACAAAAGCACACCTCACAGAAGAGCATGTTGACACTGTAGTCTATCTTGCAAAAACTTGAATTGGTTGTTACATAGACACTGTAGCTTATTTTCACAAAAATGCAATGTGCACTATGTGCTCCTATTTGTGTGTTATTTTTCTGAAAAAATTTTCTTTTAATTTTAATGTTTATTTAATGTTTGTTTTCCTATGTTTATGTACACTGTTTACAAAAGATTACCATACTTATACAGTTAAAATTTAATGACAAATCAAGTTGGGGAGCATGCACTGGTACAGTGCGTTGCCGCACCCACTCTATGGCGAAACAACTCAGGATCCCGGTTTGCAACCCCCCCAGGCAGACACATGGTCCAGTCCCACCCTCCAGAAATGACCCTCTATCTGCTGCAGCCAGGTGTTACGTGGGCGACCCCTTGGCCTGGTCCAGCCACTCAGGTCCCCAACAATGAGGATCTTACGAGCCGGAGCACCCTCAGGGAAACGTGCCACATGGCCGTAGTGCCGTAACTGGCGCTCCCTCACAATGCAGGTAATTTGCCTCATTCAGGACTCCATGAGCAACGGTACCCAAGGATTTTCCAGGGAGACACAGTACCAAAGGAGTCCAGTCTTCGTCTCAGGTCACTGGATAGCATCCATGTCTTGCAACCATATAGCAAGACAGGAAGCACCAGGACTCCAAAGTCTTGGACTTTGTCCTTTTGCATAGATATCGAGAGCACCACATACCACCTTTCCAGCGACCTCATGACCCCCCATGCTCTCCCAATCCGTCTACTGACTTCATAGGAAGAGTCACCTGAGACATAAATGTCACTGCAAAGGTAAGTAAACCTCTCAACAAGGTCAACACTCTCTCTGCAAACAGACACACTGCTGATGGCTGTGCCCAAGAGGTCATTAAAGGCCTGGATCTTTGTTTTTATTCAGGACACTCGCAAGCCCAGACATTCAGACTCCTCACTCAGTCTCTCAAGCATCCTGATCAGAGCCTCTCTTGACTCCGCGAAAATCACAGCATCGTCAGCAAAGTCAAGATCTGTGAATCTTTCTTCACCAACAGATGCCCCACAGCTGCTGGACCCCACGACCTTGCCCAACACCCAGTCCATACAAGCACTGAACAGAGTAAGAGCAAGAACACACCCCTGACAAACCCCAAAATCAGCTAATGACAAATACTGTATGTAACGTTTTGGTGTACTTCCTCAGTAACAGTATGTGTTTTCATCAAAGTAAAAAAACTGTTGACCAGAATTAAACTTCTTTATTTGTTTAACTTTACTCTAACCTTTTACAAAAGATTGCACTACTTCAAACATTTGCAGTTAATGACTACATTTTCTATTACTTTTTTCATCAATATAAAAATTTTAATGCATTCATAATTGCAATTCATTTAAATAGTTTTTTTCATTGAGTTACATTATATAATGTACTGGGTATCAAAAACAATATAGAATTTCAGTACTTTTCTTAGTCATATCAGAGTCTGAAATTTTGGTATTGTGACGACCCTTTTCTTTGTTAAGCTCCTGTTTTATCCTGAGATGGATTTGATGCTGTGTTTTGGAGTCTTTGGGCTTCATGAGATGGGGAGCAGATCGATTGTTATTTACCTTCCACCTGCAGCTGAAGTCACTTCAGTACACATGTATTGTGTCAGCATGCCCGTGTCGATCAAACACAGAAAGCTCTGCAGTTTACTTGTTACTTTACGCTGTAGGAAGATAAGTAAATGAATCAAGGTAAATACCATTTGATTTGGCTTTTATTTAAGTACATGTAAATGTTTTATATAAAGACCACCACAAAACATAATCACAAACTGGACTTTGCACAATACCTTGGCGCGCTCTGTAAGCCATGCTGTTTCATTGAAGGACAGGTGTGGGGCACACTGACTAGCAGGATGATGCTGGACCTCTTGCTGCATCCAAACGGTGTCATCTTTCGCCTTTACGCCTGGTGCAGTGGTGTTGTTCTTATATGTGAGTAGACGTTTTCTTGCAGGGAGGGCTTCTGTTTTCTTTCTCCGATGTACAACCCTCGTCTTCATCTGAGTTCACCTCTGTTATAGCACGTCTTTATTTGAAAACAGCAGTGCCAGATTAGGGGGAGCATGGGCACGAGAGAATAAAACTGAATAAAAAAAAATGCCAGCCTTTACAAATACCATATATTTACATCGGCTATTACAGACTCAAATCAAATGTATGTTTTTATTGTATAATAGTAACAATAAGAGCAGTTCACTACTCAAAACATTCATTTTGGGACGTGAGAAGGCTCAATCTGGCAACCTCTTGAATATGAGTCTGCAATTTTTACCACCGTACTACCAAAGAGGTTGTGACAACAAACTACAGTAGCCCAATTTCTTTTTTTCAGTTATAGTTTTGAATATAAGTGTACTTTTTCTATCTGTACCTTTTGTGAAAGTGCTTATTTGATATTTGGACTTCAGTCTTCACACATTATACACTTCATGTCTAAATGTCATTAGTACTAAAACATGAAAAGAATGTCTTTTAGGTATGTGTTCAACATTTCTTGCATTTTCTGTCATCCAACACTCACATAGATCTTTGTAGACACGGAACACACATGAAATGCATGTGATCCAAAAAACGATATATTATTTATCCTATACAGCTCTAGGTGACTCACTCCCAAATAAACAAGGCTGCAGCGGTGGGGGGATGGGATAGCAGGCTGCTGGCTGCTTGCTGCTTGTGCTTATCAACACATTTTCAATGCAAAAGTCGCTGATGGAGAAGTACAAACGGATTTAAGGTGGGCCTGGTTTACGTTTTTTTTTTCGTATGCTTTGGTAATTCTAGTGTTAATCTTCTTCTCATAAGAACACAGGATATTGTCATAATTTTCATAACACAAGTATGCCATTCTTTGGAGAGATGTAGTGTGACTTTTGCAGACATTATGGGACTCTTCAGCCAAAAGCTTTGTTTTATTCACATATCAATTGAATTTTTTTAGATGTCTTGGGAAAATTACTGGTACATTTGGGAAATTATGATATTGCCATGCATTTTGTAATAACTTGTGCCAATGGATGTTATCTTTGGCAATTGATAATTGATTGGTTACTATGTTGACGGATTTTTTTACCAATGATTTAAACCACATGATTAAACACCTCATAAATACCATGTTACAATAAGCTCCTGTGTCTTGATTGTATGTTAATAGGCTGTAAATGCACTGTACAAAACATACTTTCACACTAGAAACTTGAAATTAATCTTTAGCAGATACAAATCTGATGACATCATCCTTTTCAACACAGAGGTTAGCAATCTGGTCTACGTGGTGGGTACAGCAGAGTTTTGTATTCTTCATGCATTTTTACTAAAAATGACAGCCCATAGAAGAATCCAACAGTGGCATATTATTAAGTGATGATAAGAGAAATAGAAGACATTCTATAATGCTGCAACTGATGCAGCCTTTGTTATAATTTTCATCAAAGCTGCAGGTGTGCTGTAGTCAGTCTGGATGCTTGAACAGAATCAAGACTACGAGATAAAATCCTGTATTTGTGAAAGACTGCAGCTTCTTCTGAGAAGAAAAGATATGCAATTTCACAATTTTATATGTAACAAAAAGTATGTTACTCTGGTGGTATAGTATCTTGCAACTGGGTGCTGGCTTTAACACCTTATCCATTTTGTTTTTAGAATAATGTAATCATTAGTAAGCCAGTGTGTTCAGTGTTCAGCCAAACATTCATCAGTCTCCATTGTGGGGAGCAAATTCATGTAATTACTCTGTGTGGTGGTTCAATTAATGGATCACATATCTCCATCACTGCCCCAAAAACAATTTGACGCAGGTTATTACAACCCAAAGAAATACCACTTAATATTATCCCCGGCTATCACTGATCATACCCTGCAGTGCTAAGGTTGCCTTTTGGGATGAGTTAAAGCTTGTGCTTTAAAAAGACATTCTGGAAAGAATGTGTAAAACATGCATATTTTATGTGAATAAAATATCTGTCTGTAGTGTTGGTAATGTCTATGTTGCCCTGGCCGGCTTATAATTTGTGAGTTTTCTAATGCCGATACTTAACGGCCGGTAAGGCACTTAAATCAACAGCATTGAGTAAACTGGTATAGTCAGCTGGATGCTGTAGTTGCAAGTGATTATGCAAGTTTGTTATTTTTAAATCTTTTGTAGCAACAACTTTCCTGCTTAGTTGACAAATACCTTTGGTTAAATCTTTTGGCTCACCACACTTATTTATATTCAAGCCAAAGAAAAGCCCAACTGGCATGGCTGATTTCTTCTTAGCCACCAATTTGACCATCTGTACTTTTGTACATTAAACAAACTACTCTTGTATCATGCTATAGGGCATGGCTGTTACCAGTGAAGAGACCCTATGACCAAATAGAAAATTAAAATTGCAGAACAGCAGTGTCAGCTTACTCAATTAAAAATGAGGATATCCTACCCCTGGCAATAACATCATAAGTTGATGGTGTTTAAGGCAATGACTTTTTGACCTGAGAATTGTATGCATTATCCAACCCTATTTTATAATTAGTGACCAATGCATCCTGTGTTATGAACACTTCATGTTCTAATTAAAGGTGACTTCATCCAAGATGATGTTTGACTGGATTGAGATTTGGTATATCAGCAGGTCATGGCATTAATTTGGATTCCTTTTCATGCTCCTGGAAACATTTCAGGACTTTCTTAGCTTTGCAGCTTGGAGAATTACTGCGTCACTAAAAAGTTATTTTGCAGAAAATTGTGTTGCTCTAATGTTAGATCTTTAGTGGTAACACAGTAGTGTTTCTCAGCTTATATCAAGAAAACAGATAGGTGACATTAAAACATACATCCCAGCATTACAATACTTAATAGATGGGACTTGGCAGAATGAATTTATTGATTCATGAGGGTCTTACCACTTTCCAGTAGTGTGAATCAACAGGATCAGGAATTCATTAGATCAGGAGATATTTTTCTAGTCCACCAGTGTTTGTATACTTAGCCCACGGAAAATGTATCTTTTTGTTTATGCTAACAGTAGTGCAGTTTTGCACATTACTCCATCTGTGAAAAGCTTAATGCATATGTTCTAATATACCTCTTTTAACACTACAATTGTTCATGAAAATTTCATAGTTTGTTATTACTAAACTTAATCTTAAACTTGAACGCAACTTACCGTAACCCATCTGTTAAAACCACACACACAATCATATCTTTAGTCAGCCCTTTTTTATGTGAATACTCTTAATGTATTTGTACCTAAATACCTGCTTTAAACAGTGTTGTATATGCTCGTAATGGTGTCTTTGACTGAGCAGTAAATTATAAAAAAGGAGCAGTTTACATAATAATTAAAAATTCATTGTAAATCTGATTTTAATTATTTTGTTTTGGATAGAATGCAGGCAGATAGCATGAGAAAAAATGTGACAGAAGATATTTTAGTCCAAGGACTGAGACTGAATCAAATATGGATGTCAAAATGAACAGGTATACAAGATGAGTTGCTGTCTAAAGAATAATAATACTTCTAATCAAAATGCTGTGTCAAAGCAACATCTATAAAATATGAGTATCTGTTTTTTGTTCTTTACTGCCAGTGCAGTTACTGGTTTCTTACATCTATAGTTTGAGTACATGAGTACAAAAATAAATTTACAGTAGTGTAAATATTTAATTTATTGTCATTGTCAATTAGTTTAGCTTTTAAAAAATATCACAGAGCAAATCACCAAAAATTGTGTTGCTTAAAATATAGTGTTGTTATGAACTCTGACCATCATGAAGTATAAAGAAAAGAAACTGCTCTAAATCACTTTCAAAAGTTTGAGTTACTCAGGGCATGAGCCCTGTGTGCTGCCTATAAACTTCAAACCTAAGATTTTTTTCCATGAATACAGAATTGCAAAAGAAAGATACATGAGAGATTACTTGCTCTTAAAATTCATTTTTATTTTTATAAGAGTAATAAAAATATGTTTTTTTTTTCCTGTAGCTATCCTTTTATAAATTATGCTTGGGTAAGGCACTTTAATGTCAACCACCCTATTATAATTTATTTTGTCCTACATTCTTTGCAAATGTTTATTCCATTTCATTTTATATAATAACCTTTATAACCAGCTTACACCAGCTTATACTGGTTTTCCTCCAATAAGTTTTGGAAATTATTTGTGTGGGTGATTTTCTGGCAATAATACTTTATTTGCTGCAGTCAATAACTGAAGCCATGACTTGCAAATAAAACCTTACCACAGTCATCAGATCCGATGACAGAACTGCCAAGATACAGTCACCACTATCCTCATGTAGCCTGTTAAATAACTTAGAGAACCTAACAGTATAGTTACTTATAGTCTGTGTATTTAATATTCTTTAGCATTAGTAGTGACATTTCTTGTGACATCCTGCATAGTATTATTAATTTTGATTAGCACACAATATGTAGTACAGTATGTGTACTCTGTCTACTGTAATAGGAAACAATCCTTCTGGCATCACTCCTGACTTGGAAGAATGCTATGAAATAGAAAATATGTTGCAACATTATGTTTCTTATACACCTAAATACAGAAAGAGGGAGAGAGAGATCAGCAGAGACTGAACACAAATTACAAAGAGAAGAGAAAAAAGAAAGAAAAATCTAGCTGTTACACTGGGGCTTGCAAGCACAGGATTCATTTTTCCTATTGGACAAACTTTCAATTTTCACAACAATGCATTCTTACCTCTCACTTTTTCCTTTGATCATGGCCTCTATTTTACATGTCAGTCAGAATAAGTTTTCGCTTTACTTCTAAATCTAAATTTACAGTTCTTCTGGTAGGAGACTTTTACTTCCTACTTGACCTTCTTTTAGGTCAAGCTGCTGAGTGTTGGACTGTATTGATTAGAACTCCCCCAAATCCTCCCCATCCTTGCACACCTCGGCTTCTTGTAGCTCTTAAAGAATCGGTTCTTTCATGTAATTATCACAGTGCCAGGAAACACAGTGCCAACTTTTCTGTATAAGGAACATGTGCTGCCAATTGTAAGCCTAAAAGTCTTGTACTCTTCATAGCCACTTTGTCTATGTGATAATACTAATTGTTTCATTTCTGTGAGACAGCTAGAACAACACAACTTTGGTTTCCAAGTCTCTGCTTGAGCCAATCCAGCCATTACATGTATTTATTAAATTCCATCAACTGCAGACCTGAATCAAATTAAAAGATGTAGTGATGTTGTGAAAAGGAGTAACTTTGACCCCAAGTATCGCATTGAGGGTGAACCCCTAGGGTCGGTTGCCGTGGCAGGCACTACTAAGTCCTTCTGATTTTTTTTGCTGAAGATACCAACTGATTGACTCTTTATCATAAGAGTGTAATTTCCTGAACAAAATTGGTCCATGAATGTCCTAAGAATGATTGTTGTTTGGGTCCAGAGGGCCAAAAATGGGGGGAAACGCCAAAAAGCGGGATGTCTTGCATAATTAGACAAGTCAAACAGTATATCATTTGTGGGGGGTGTTTGCACCAGTCAGTCAGGAGGATAAAAAAAAAAAGCTGAAATGATTTCAAAGTGTTCGTAAGTAATCCTTATGAACACAAAATTGGGCAAAAATTCATTAAAAGATCCAAAAAGCAGTCTGCATCTGTTGAATAGTATTTAAAGGTCACTGCATTGAGAGACAGATTAATTGGTCATCTAATTCCAATGTCAAAAATTCCTTGTCTGCTGTTTAGCTTGTTGGAAAATGGGTGGCTGGTAGTCAATAACATAGGAGTCTTTTGGTCTTTTTGATCCCTACATGTAGCCTTTGTTTTCTGCCATGGTGGCCAGATTGCCACTCTTTTTTGTCACTTTCCAATAAGTCCCATTTTTCCCTTAACATTTAACCTCTCTTTACTAAGCTAGGATGGTGAGGGAGCAGATGAAGTTTTTTTTTTTTTAACTCTATTTTAAACTTAGTTGTAATTGTTAATTTATTATTTATTTTATTTAATAAAATCACAGAAAAAAGAAAACAAAGTAAATTATCTTTGGAAAATGTTAAGATAGTAAAACATTTGTTTTTCTTTTAATGAACCACAACACTGTACAAGATACTTTCTCTTTTATCTTGGATGCCATATTAATGGTTTCTAAAACATGCTATTTAAAATTTCTTTAAAAAGCATATTTCACTTTCTTTTGTAACCTGAATAGCACCAAAGAAAACATGAATATGTAAGCGAGATATCATGCATTTACTACAGCATCATGCAAATATAACTTCAAGCTTTACATTTTAATTCCAAAACTTCCATTAACTCCATAATCAGAATATAGCATCAAGAAAACACAAAGAAAGGGTTAAAGGTAATTTCATGATGACTTGAAGAATATTTCTCTAAAATTAAAACTAGTCGTATAAATAAAAAACTCACCACAGTATTTGTAAATTAAATCAATGCTCTCTGATTTCTTAAAGATTTAGATGACTTATATTTAAGAGTTACTACTGACTTCTGTGCTATCCTGTGCTGCCTTGTGTTGGCTAGGGCTGCAATCATGAAGCCTGCAACGTAAAGCAAGAACAGAAGTTCAGGCATAGTGCAGTGTTATCACCTGTCATTCTTGTCATCCAATGTAAAGCTACACAACAACAGTCAAAGTGGTGCATTGATTCTTTCAAGGAAATATTATAAATGACATCCAACAGAATGCTGACAAAGGTTTCATTATTCAGTCAAAAGTATGTTGGTTTCAGCCCAAAGACAAAAAATTCACATTAATTTTACAAAACAACAACAACAAACAACCAGAAAGCCTACATTTTTAATCATCTACATTAAAAATATCCATTGGTTGGTCTCTGATTTACTCAAAATGCACTATGTTGGAATTCTCACCCTTTCGTCCAAGCTTCTTTTTTGTAATCTGTAAGGCACTTTCGATGTCCTCATGTTTTCTCATATCCATCTGAATTAGGGTCAGCTTAGGTGAACATCTCTTTCGAAGCTCTAAAGCTCCAGGCCCCTCCATGTTTAGCACAGTGGCAAACACTTGAAAGCCAAGTGAGTCCATCTGGATAGCAGCTGTTTTTCCAAATCCTGTGTCGCACCCTGAAAACAAAAAAGCAGATAACAGATTGTCATCTCATCAGAAAGAAAAAAAAAATGAACAAAAGTATGGTAAAAGATTGCAGTGTGATGCAGAATTATGTAACATTTTTCAGTGTGTTAATTACCAGACTGATTTTGGTATGATTAGGAAAATGTTAAACATCGTTCAACTTATCACACTGCACTAAAAGCAGTATTTTTTTACAGTCAAATTACATATGATCTAGCAATAATGCACTTAATCTATATTAGTTACTTATTTTCATTTTTAAAGGCGGCTGTAAAAATGCTTGTATTTTTATTCATGACAACATACAGATATGAAAATGGTTACAATTCAGATTGGAACGTATATGCTGAGAAAGGCAAAGTAAACACATCCAGTGAGCAGGCCATCACAGGAGAATGATGACATGCTGCATGTTGGCAAGACATCCCATATGAAACTGACTGTACTCTGTATACCTGATGAAACTACTACTTCTTCCACTGTACCACTCTGTACTAAATTTCAACTTTTACTTTAAATTACATCTGAAGTTTATTCAAATTGGAAAGAAATGACTCACACTTTTTAACTACTACTGTCATTCATTGTGCCACACATCTCTGCTGTGGTATATACAGTACAGTATGTTTTTGATCCCGATATTCATTCTGTATGTGACTTGCCCTTGGTGCCACCTATTTTACTCAAATTGACAGCACTCTTTAAGAAGCAGTTAGGTGGAAGTTGGTATTTCACAAGATTATTTATTTCAACTCATTATTTAGTGAATTTCCATTCTTCTTGCCCTTTATATATCTTGCTTCAGTTTGAGCTGAATTTATATCTAATGTTTCTAGCTTTGTAACATTTGTTTTTTAAAAATTTTGGTGATTTGCTTGTCCCATATGGTGTTATCGTTGTTCATTTTTACCAAGCCTTGACTTAGGTTGTGGTTCCCGGATTTAGACTGGCTGTGGCAGTTGGTATTCAACACCAAAATGGATTGATCTTGCAGTTTTATAATACACCATGTTTGTTTTTTTAACATACTGCCTATCCTTACCCTCTCTGTATGGCAACTTTGCTGACAATAAGCAGCTAAATTTAAGTTTGTAAGAGAAATGTTGCACCAGCAAGAGGCAATGTGCATGCTGAAGCCTGAAGTGACTAGCATTTTCCAGGAAACATTTTCCTGGTTCCATTTGAACACTAATCACCATGTCCTCGTCAATTTGTTATCTAAACCTTTCTTTAGTATAGTAAAATTCATAGAATCACCACAATTTAACAAAGCAAAGTATGGAGTGGCAAACACAAAATCATCAATAAGGAGACAGCAGCATTGCAAAAAAATATAATTTTCAAAATGAGCGTTTATTTTTACTGTTATAATGGTACAAGGAGGTGCAACAGAAAACTCACATCATGCAAATATGTATAGCATAGGTTGTTTCTACATGAAAAGTATACACAAGTAGGACTGAGTGTGTAATACAGTGTAAGGAAATAAAATGCAATACCTGATTTTTAAAGCAATTCAGATTTTTTCAGTGTTCCACCAAAAAGAAGGAAAGCATTTTATGCACTGCATCAAGTATATTTAACTGAAGTATAAATGATTGTAAAATTATTAATAACTTTAGTAACTCTTCAGGCTCTTTTTTTTAGACCAGACACTGTATCGTGGTATGTCTTTACACATTTCAGAATACATTGTCTTTCCCTGTCAAAATGTACTATTCAAGAAGCCGATTTGGAGTATCCCCCAACTTTCATAGATGCAACAGGTTTAAGTAAGTTCAAGTTAAGGTATTGTCAGGATGACCGGATTTTATCCTTACTGTTTCTAACAAAACGTGGATTAGAAAATCTGTACTTTCAAAAATGACACAGAAGTTAAAAAAGAAACCAAATAAAACAAACCAAAAACATTATTTTCTGGCAGAGCATGAAATGTGCTTTTTAAAGATGACGACTGTTTAGCAATAGTGTGGAAATTCATTCTTAAGAAAGACACTGCAAACAGAAGGAATAATTAAAAGCACTATGCTCCGGAGACAGGAGTAGTCTGATCACATCATATTAAATATTGTAATGTTTATTTAAGTACAGTATAATTGAAAACAGAAGAATGTTACATGTCTATTAGGAGCACAAATCTGAAAATATTCTTAGTATTTCCTTTTGGTGGTTGAATTGAATTGATTTTGTGGCTGTTAAAGATGTAAGTAACAAGCAGATGAACAAGTAGTTATGTGCAAATTGTGTGTGAGAAAGCAGTATAAATCTCACACTTTAATAATGGCTCATACCTGTTTTAGCTGATGTAAAAAGGTACAGATAGTTTCCAATTAATTCAGCCAGTGAATAAATGAAGTATTTCTGATTTAGATTCTCCCATTCAAACTACTGATGATGTGATCTGTGGGTCCTCAAAGTGGCCTGTTTATATAAGATACAATTGGAAAATATTATATCCCAAAGTACAGCATGACACAGTAAGGCTCAGCAGTTGCACATGTGCATGAAATGATTGCAGGGAGAAAAAAAACAATGCATAGCAGAGAAGGGCCACTAATTAGTTTACTTTAATAAAATAAATTCCATAGAGTTTTTTTTTTTAGAGTCATGAAATTATTTGTTTATTTGTTTATCTTGGAACACAATATTTTTAGTGAACTTCTTAATATGAAAAGTTAGAAATTTAACTTTTTCTTTAATTTAAAAAAACAAAACATGCATAAAATTTGAATGAGTTTGAAAGGTATAGATTTTAGTGGATGAGTATTTTGGCAGAATGTTTGTTTACTAAAACCTATCGATATAGTTATTCATTTAGATAGGGGATATGAATCAATCAGGGGATGCAATTACAGCATACAGTAACAAAACTTTTGTATGTTAGGGAGATTTAAAGGCAGTTAAACTCATCGACTATTAGCCATACCAGATATATCCAATTTAGAAAGCTTCTGACAGAAAGCTTGGTAGATATTACTTCCATAAAGTAGTAAAGGCAAGTAACAAAAGACTTTCATTGTACATAGTGCTCAAAGAAATTGTCTTTTTTGTGCCTGCTGGGTTTCAGTATTTTAGTGGCTACAGTTCCACAGACACGTTTCAAGTGAAATCTTGCCAGCAGCATATTACATAAGAACTTTCACTCAGGATATTTATAGTTGCTGGCTCATATTATCTTTCTTAGATTGATTTTATCTGGCTTCAGTCCAAGAACATTGTGTAAAATTGCATTCTTGTGAACTAGTTAATTAGGTTAGAAGGTGTCTCCTATTTTCAATAAATAGTGCACATGTCTGTTTAAAATTTTTAGGATCTGAAGCAAGTGACACATTTAATAACATCAGAGAAAAGGGCAAAAGTTCACTCCATGATTAGCAGGTCATGACGTTGTGTTGTAACAGATGAGCAAAGGCTAGTCACTTTCCTTACGTCCATGAAGCTGTATTATTTATAGCATCACATGACATCTGCAGACCCATCTTTTTCATGCTTTCATTGTACACATGATATTCATGTATCTAATTACTTTATAAGTGAGTCATTTGTATTTTTCTGCCAACTCTGAATTTAGTGCGTTGTCTGTTAAATTCTTACTGTCAGTCAGTTCTTATATACCCTCAGCCGGTCTCAATGTTATCCACCAATTTACATGTAATATTGATTTTTACCATGTTTTGCATTATATTATTCTTTCCTGTGTGATTTTGCTTGCTGTGAAAGGTACTATATATATTTATATTATGATTTAAGTGAAGTTATGTTACTTTAATTTACTATATACTATGTCTCCTAATTCAAAGCGGTAACAGAAATAACATTATGAGAGTGGGTATTTTCCAAGATTTACTAATGTAATGTATTGTATAGTGTATATTTGTTTACTCTGTATGGGCCATATGGATGGGCCATATGGGCCCTGATAAGAGCTGTTCGGTCCCTGTACAACCAGTGTCAGAGCTTGGTCCGCATTGCCGGCAGTAAGTCGAGCCCGTTTCCAGTGAGAGTTGGACTCCGCCAGGGCTGCCCTTTGTCACCGATTCTGTTCATAACTTTTATGGAAAGAATTTCTAGGCGCAGACAGGGTGTTGAAGGGGTCCGGTTTGGTGGACTCAGGATTGGGTCACTGCTTTTTTCAGATGATGTTGTCCTGTTTGCTTCATCAGGCCGTGATCTTCAGCTCTCTCTGGAGCGGTTCGCAGCTGAGTGTGAAGCGGCTGGGATGAGAATCAGCACCTCCAAATCCGAGACCATGGTCCTCAGCCAGAAAAGGGTGGAGTGTCTCTCTGGGTTGGGGGGGAGATCCTGCCCCAAGTGTAGGAGTTTAAGTATCTCGGGGTCTTGTTCACGAGTGAGGGAAGAATGGATCGTGAGATTGACAGGCGGATCGGTGCGGCATCCGCAGTGATGCGGGCTCTGCATCGGTCTGTCGTGGTGAAAAAATAGCTGAGCCGTAAGGCAAAGCTCTCAATTTACCAGTCGATCTACGTTCCTACCTTCACCTATGGTCATGAGCTATGGGTAGTGACCGAAAAAACGAGATCGCGAATACAAGTGGCTGAAATGAGTTTCCTTCGCAGGGTGTCTGGGCTTTCCCTTAAGGATAGGGTGAGGAGCTCAGTCATCCGGGAGGGGCTCAGAGTACAGCCGCTGCTCCTCCGCATCGAGAGGAGTCAGATGAGGTGGCTCGTGCATCTGATCAGGATGCCTCCTGGACGCCTCCCTGGTGAGGTGTTCTGGGCATGTCCAACTGGGAGGAGGCCCCGGGGAAGACCCAGGACACGCTGGAGGGACTATGTCTCCCGGCTGGCCTGGGAACGCCTTGGGATTCTCCCAGAAGAGCTGGAAGAAGTGGCCGGGGAGAGGGAAGTCTGGGCTTCTCTACTTAAGCTGCTACCCCCGCGACCCGACCTTGGATAAGCGGAAGAGGATGGATGGATGGGCCATATGGAATAATTTGTTTCTGCATTTATAAAAATTTAGATAAAAAAAAAATTCTTCATTGGGGGATGAGTTCTGAACTCCCTGTGCTGTTGTAGGAGTCTTTTTGTTCTTGGTTTTTACTCAATTGCTTCTATTTTCTTATAAGTAAAATTTAATTAAATAAAGGTACATTGATGGCCGAAACTTCACTGAAACTTAACTAAAAACATTTGCCATTTATTTTTGTGAGGACAAGAGATTTGAAAGGGTCATGTTTGGTCAATACAGAGGAGTAAGTCAAACACATCCTTTGTTGCCATGCAGATGCATTTTTAAAATAATGGGGCAATCGGACATCCTGCTAGTTTTTTTTTTTACATGTCACTAGCACGCACAAACACACACATACATAAATTATATATATTTTTATTGGGTAACGTACGTGCGTGTGTATATGTATATATATATATATATATATATATATATATATATATATATATATATATATATATATACATACACAGTGCATCCGGAAAGTATTCACAGCGCATCACTTTTTCCACATTTTGTTTTGTTACAGCCTTATTCCGAAATGGATTAAATTCATTTTTTTCCTCAGAATTCTACACACAACACCCCATGATGACAACGTGAAAAAGTTTACTTGAGGTTTTTGCAAATGTATTAAAAATAAAAAAATTGAGAATGTACATGTACACAGCCAAAATTGAGCTCAGGTGCATCCTGTTTCCCTTGCTCATCCTTGAGATGTTTGTGCAGCTTAATTGGAATCCACCTGTGGTAAATTCGGTTGATTGGACATGATTTGGAAAGGCACACACCTGTCTATATAAGGTCCCACAGTTGACAGTTCATGTCAGAGTGCAAACCAAGCATGAAGTCAAAGGAATTGTCTGTAGACCTCTTAGACAGGATTGTCTCGAGGCACAAATGTGGGGAAGGTTACAGAAAAATTTCTGCTGCTTTGAAGGTCCCAATGAGCACAGTGGCCTCCATCATCCGTAAGTGGAAGAAGTTCGAAACCAGCAAGACTCTTCCTAGAGCTGGCTGGCCATCTAAACTGAGCGAACGGGGGAGAAGGGCCTTAGTCAGGGAGGTGACCAAGAACCCGATGGTCACTCTGTCAGAGCTCCAGAGGTCCTCTGTGGTGAGAGGAGAACCTTCCAGAAGGACAACCATCTCTGCAGCAATCCACCAATCAGGCCTGTATGGTAGAGTGGCCAGACGGAAGCCACTCCTTAGTAAAAGGCACATGGCAGCCCACCTGGAGTTTGCCAAAAAGCACCTGAAGGACTCTCAGACCATGAGAAACATAATTCTCTGGTCTGATAAGACAAAGATTGAACTCTTTGGTGTGAATGCCAGGCGTCACGTTTGGAGGAAACCAGGCACTGCTCATTACCAGGCCAATACCATCCCTACAGTGAAGCATGGTGGTGGCAGCATCATGCTGTGGGGATGTTTTTTCAGCAGCAGGAACTGGGAAACTAGTCAGGATAAGGGGAAAGATGACTGCAGCAATGTACAGAGATATCCTGGATGAAAACCTGCTCCAGAGCGCTCTTGACCTCAGACTGGGGAGACGGTTCATCTTTCAGCAGGACAACGACCCTAAGCACACAGCCAAGATATCAAAGGAGTGGCTTCAGAACAACTCTGTGAATGTCCTTGAGTGGCCCAGCCAGAGCCCAGACTTGAATCTGATTGAACATCTCTGGAGAGATCTTAAAATGGCTGTGCACCGACGCTTCCCATCCAACCTGATGGAGCTTGAGAGGTGCTGCAAACAGGAATGGGCAAAACTGGCCAAGGATAGGTGTGCCAAGCTTGTGGCATCATATTCAAAAAGACTTGAGGCTGTAATTGCTGCCAAAGGTGCATCGACAAAGTTTTGAGCAAAGGCTGTGAATACTTATGTACATGTGATTTCTTAGTTTTTTTATTTTTAATAAGTTTGCAAAAACTTCAAGTAAACTTTTTTCACGTTGTCATTTTGGGGTGTTGTGTGTAGAATTCTGAGGAAAAAAATGAATTTAATCCATTTTGGAATAAGGCTGTAACAAAACAAAATGTGGAAAAAGTGATGCGCTGTGAATACTTTTATATATATAGTGACGGGCGCCCACAGGACACCAACAGAGTTGAAGGACCAGGGGAGAGGGCATTGGTGAGGCAATACCTTCCCTGGGACATTAGAGGGCAGCCCTCCCTGGGTGGCTGTGGCACCACGGATTCCTGCAGGGCATGGCGAGAGCTGGAGTTTGGTGGAGCGCTGTTGGGTTCCGTGGGGGCCGCCAGGGGGAGCTGCAGAACCCTATAGAGGACCTCCAGCACACCTGGGAGTGATTCCAGGTAATAATGATGAGACACCTGGAACACTCATGGGACCTGAATCAGAGGAGCCGCCTCACTCCATTGAATGGCCACAGTCGGGCAGAAGAAGATAAAACTTGAAGAGGAGTGGAGGTGGATGGACTGGTGGCAAGAAGGGACTGTGTATTGGTGTGTTGGTGCTAGTGATTGTTCACTTTAAACTGTAAATAAACCGGGTGTTGTGTTGAACCTGTGTCCTGCCTGTGTGTGTCTGAGTTAGGGTTATTGTACACCCCCTGGTTGCTCACAATATAAAATATTGTTGACTAGGGACTGTAGTAGATTATGGGCATTTAACTTCTTAGTGGTTTTATATGTATTTATTACACTACCAGATGATTTAAAAGTGTTGACTTGGCAAATTTCTTTTTCAGGCAATAACTAGGGCTTCTATCCGCTTGCCTTTAGACAGCAGTGACACAGTAATTACAATATCCCATGAAACAAAATAAAAATTAAACAGGCTATTGAAAAAGTACTGCATGTGTGTCATACAGTGCTGTGAAAATGTATTTGCCCATTTGTGAATTCATATTCATTGTAAACTTTTCGCACTGAATGTACATACTGTAAATTAAGCTTATAGATTACTTCCTGTATGTCTGGAAGTAAAGTATACTGTGTACTATGTGTTTGCAAATATTTTTATTAAAATGTTTGGGTATAATAACAGGGATAGTCTTAGAATATACAATACAATATCCTTTATGGCTCAATACAGTGGTGGGAAGGACATTTGTTCTAACCCAATTGCTTAACTAGAAAGCAATTCTTGCCAATAATTGAATTTCATGGCCTGTTAGTGCTTTAACTCTGCTATGTCAGGTAATTCTCGTATCGTAGATTTTCTGCACCTTTCTAAGGATATCTTCCAAACGATTTGAAGGCGAAAATGGATGAGTAGTTTTCAGTCCTTCACTTTTTTCTCTTCACTTTCCTTCCAAGTATTTAATTAAACCCAATAGTGCACAATAAATACACACATGTGTAAATGGCAACAAGCTAAATGGAGAAATGCTGGTCTCTTTTGTTATTTGCTTGCTATCGCTACCGTGTTTCCCTGAAAATAAGACAGTGTCTTATATTAATTTTTAGGTCCAAAAAATGCACTAAGGCTTATTTTTGGGTAGGTGTTATTTTTATTGAAGTTCAAAAAAGTAAAGTACATTTATTCCTGTTCACAAATTTTATGCTACAAACTACTAGTACGGTAACGCTTGTTCAAAAATCAAATCAACAAGTATGGTATTCATGTTCTACAAACTACTGTATGAGGGGGTACCCAAAAGAATTCACAATAGCGCCGCGCTGGACAGAGCCCCCGGAGCACACACCTTCCCCGCCACGGCAGGCAAGCACAGAACAACTTACTCCAAGGTAGTGCCCCAAGTTTCAATGTCTCCTGCCGTTCTCGATCCCTGTGGCCAGCGTGCAGCCGTGAACCCCCGCCGAGGAGAAATGCCACACCTCACCCCTTCCCAAACAAGAAAAGATTTTTCTCACCTAAGAAAAGGTGAAATGCATAACCCCTTCCCAGCAGGAAACAAAAGCAAAGCCCACAGCCGCACACCGACCACAAAGAACGAGAAGAACTAAAAAATGAGGTTGAAAGCTGTTCCACACTCACCCACCGTAGCAGGAAAAACGTACACCCCAAAAGCCCAGGCCAGCGCAGCGCTACCAGTATCACGGACTCCCTTGGACATCCCCACCTATGTTAACTCTGGTTTAACAATCAACATGTATTCATGTTATACAAACTACCATATGTTAACTGCTTCTACATTTATTCAAATACAATTATGTCATCTTCTTCTAGAATATCATCATAACTCTCCATATCTGAACCTGCAATTCCTTCCTGGATTTCTTTTGACTCTAATTCCATCCATTTTCCAATTCCTTTAGAATTAATTTAAATTCCTTAAATGAACATTTCTTGTACAGGCAACCTGCTCGTAGTGCATTGGCAACACAGCTTTCAGTGATTTTATCCCATGAATTCTTCACCCAAGTCACCACCTTTTGCAGCTTAGGCTTCACAAATTTCCCCCGCTGATTTCTATCATTCTGTTTTCAATGTAATCATTGACTTCTATTTGCAAATGGTCCTTGAATGGCTTGTTTATTGCAATGTCAAGTGTAACCAGGGCAGCTTTTAGGCTAAATACGGCAGTTCACAGAACAGGTGCAAAAATGGCGGATTAGTGGTAGGTCTTATTTTCGGGGGGTGGCTTATATTAGCGGTACATCAGAAATTACTGCTAGGTCTTACTTTCAGGGAAACAAGGTAATTAGGAGTGATTGAAAACCAAGAATACAGCTGTTTAAGACTAAAATAAGCAGTAAGGGTTTAAAATCTTAACGAGCGAGACAACTAAAGTAAAGCAGAAGTGCTACTTGAGCAATAAGTGCTTCTTATTAAGCAACTAGCAAAATACCCGCGCTTCACAGCGGAGGAGTAGTGTGTTAAAGAAGTTATGAAAAAGAAAAGGAAACATTTTAAAAATAACGTAACATGATTGTCAATGTAATAGTTTTGTCACTGTTATGAGTTTTGCTGTCATCAAGGATTTGATTATCATTATTTCTTTCAATCAGGTTCGTATTTGGAGGATGTGTTGTGTTCAAGTTATATTCCGTGTTTGTCTATGAACTTAAATTTAACCTTTCCCAGTCCTGCAAAGTCAGTTCACGTGAGCCGCTCCGAGTACATGCATCGAAGCTTCTCGGTTGTGCTTGTGCTATTTCGTGCGATCTCGCGATGTCCATGGCCTCATTTAATGTTAGCTCAGACCTGACACTTAAAAGTTGTATCTGGCGAATATCGTATTCGTCTTAGGCATGACAAACGCCAGCAGCAGCGTGTCTATGAACCTAATTTAAAGTTAAGCTTTACACCCTACTTTCCTATTCGTTTGCATAAGCACAGTCCTTCACCAGCAATTTAAACTCCGTTACAGCATTTTTAACTTTGTTACAAAGTGATCAAAAGTCTCATTTATACCCTGCGTCTTCTCATTAAACTTGTATCTCGCGAATATCGTATTCATTGTGGGCATGATAAACGCCAGCGGCAGCCTGTCTATGAACTTAATTTAAACTTTAGGTTTACACCGTGCTTTGTTTTCGAAGTAGCTGCACTTATGAATATGCTTGTATGTGTCACTCGCTTCATATTCTTTTGCTGCCTTCTCAATTGTGTAATGCGTTTTTTGAACCGGTTTCATTCATCGAAGTGATCACTACCCAAATCGGTACTCGTGAATCTAAGATGTTTAATAGGCATTCCCGGTATTAAGTTGTGGATTTGCTTGCGAATATTTAGTGGCAGCGTGTCTATGAACGTAATTTAAACTTAAGCTTTACACCTTGCTTTCCTATTTATATGTGTATAAAGGCTTGTTCAACGTCAGAGGGTTTCCGCAGTAGCCGCACTTATGAATATGCTAAGCACAGTCCTTCACCCGTGAATATTTATCTTATATGGGCAGGCACTCAATTACGTGGGAGGCGTGATGATGCGGGACGCAACTCCGCCTCACACGGCGACCGAGCTGCAGGGTATGGCCGTATATATGGACGAAAGTAGGTTCCAGTTATGACCATTACGCATAGAATTTTTAAATGAAACCTGCCTAACTTTTGTAAGTAAGCTATAAGGAATAAGCCTGCCAAATTTCAGCCTTCCACCTACACGAGAAGTTGGAGAATTAGTGATGAATCAGTCAGTGAGTGAGTGAGTCAGTCAGTGAGGGCTTTTCCTTTTATTAGTATATATTGGGTTGGAGCAAAAACCTGCAGCCACTGCGGCCCTCCAGAACCATGATTGAGGACCCCTGGCTTAAAGTGTCGAACTGCCTCCAGTACTGCCAGCAGCTCTCGCCATGTAACGCTCAACCTTACTAAGAGGGTGGCTGTAGTAGGCGACCACTTTCTCACAAACTCAATACCAAAATTGCCAGGATCAGTATCCTACAGGAAAGGAAGACTTACATTAGGATAAGTCAGCACCAGTGCTTAACAAAGTGCAGCTATTAACTGATTAAAAGCCTTCAGATGTTCTACATTCACCAAAAATGGCACATTCTGTTGCAAGAAATGATGCACCTGTGATAATAGGAGGCTATGGCTGTGATCTTTGCAAATACTGTGATTGAAGCCGATCCCTCATGACCACCTTTCTCCTGGCTGCTCTTGTCACAACTGGCACTTGGTCTGCACCAAGTGAATGTGTCTGGGGTGCTGGTTCATTGGAAACTCCCTGTTGCAGATTGGTATTTGGTGAAGTGAGACTCTCACTGTCCTCTAATAGCACATGCTCTACCTCCTGTGCCTTGGCCAATGCCTGCTCCAAGGTGGTACAGTCAGCAAGATCTGCTGACGTAAACTGGCAGTCCCCTATCGAAACCTCTTGCACCACTGAAGAATGTTGAGGGTATCAGTGTCATGATGAGGATTGTACCTCCGCAGGAAATACTCCCAAGTTCTTGTACTCTAGAAGCTAACAACTGATGCAGGCCTGCAGCAGGCTCCACCCATCCAAAACTGTGTTCTAGTGCTGTAGCAATAGCTCTATAATCCTGGAGCTCACCTTTTTTTTAACTCCATAAATGCCAGCAGGGCACCACCTTCCAAAGTAGCAACCAGCGGCACTACTTTCTCCAAAGAGCTCCACCTAATAGCCACAGCAATCATCTTAAATCTAACATAATATGCCACCCATGAAGAGCATCCATCATAATGTTAAGGTTTAACCTGCAGCTGTGTGTGGAGGCTCCTTTAATCCTCCTATAAACTTAGCGCCTCTCCCCAAAGTCACTTCCTCTGAGGCAGCTGTCTGTGTTTCAGCACCCATCTCACTTGATGCAGCAGCGGAGCTCCGTCCCTCAGTAGCTTCTACGTATTCTACCAAAGCTGCATAACCACAGCCTCCTTTTTGTGGAGCCTCTCTGCACATCAGAATCGTGTTTCCCCGCAGCTGCAAGATAAACTGCCTTGCTGTCTATTCCGTAGTCCATGTCTGCATTACCGCATATCTCCTAAAACTTTGCCTGAAGTCTGCCCAGTTGTTCAGCCCAGGGTGACAAGGCACCTCTTGTGTACATACGCTGCCAAAAGACACCAAGCTTCCACTAGTTTGTGGGTACTGGTCTGTTGTACAAGCGCTGTGATCTTGCCTGCCCACAAATAGCTCCTCTATTTATGTGATCAAATTGCCCCCTACCATTCGGAGCCTTTGTACAACATTTTCAGATAAGTGCTTTTTGCGCATACCCAAAATTTGCCTGGACTTCATCGCCATTCCATCCATTTTTATGCCTGGATGCCCTTCTTGCCGCATGAGCACCAGTCATCACTTCTGACACCAATGTAGCATCCCTTTGAAGGAACCACACAGGACACCAATTAAGCTTTCGTGGATGCCGGACAGCTTTACTTTAATTATGTAGTGTAGTCCGCACCACTGTTCCCCTCTTGTCAAACCGATGTTAAGGTCCTGGGCACACCATCAAAACAAGATAGTCACTAGTGCCAAGTCTTCACTCACTGCTCTAGGTGCCACTGTTTTTCACCTATCTCTTCCTATTCTTCACTGTCCTCCTGAATCGCCCACGATCCTTAGCTAGTTGTTCCTCTTGTTCTCCCAGGCTCTTCCCACTTTCTTTTTGCCACGTATTTTGTCCCATTTCTGACAGGCTGCAGTTGAAATGTTTCTTTCCCGCTCCTCCTGTGTGTGCGTGGGATGGGGAAGTCAAGTCAGCGGTACGATAGCTATGGGTTTTTGGAGGACTTTGGCTAGCTGGTGTTTATGTGAAGATGGGCTATTGTGTTTTACTACTGACAATGTGAAAAATATGATAAAAGCTACTGAAGTCAATGACTGGCTCTGACTTCAGTGCTTTGGACACAGACAGCACTTTGCCATCGTGTTTATTTTATTTCAGAAATTTAACAGGCTAGTAGCATAGTGCTTACAGTGCTTATATTTACCATGTTTGGCAAACACCTTTAGGGTGACTTAACGTGAGTGCTACTGTATGTAGTCATCTAGGTAAATGTTTCAAGTGTACTGGCAAACAGACTAGAGATGCTTCCTGACCTAAAGTAAAGAAAAGGCAAAAGTCAAGTTTTTTTTTTTCTATCTCTCCTTTTCCTAATGTGCACTGCAAGCTTTGCTGCAATCTGATTTGATTGTTTGATTTAAAATGTTGTGTTACAAGCACAGAATTATATTTGTAAATATTTTGCAGCATGTATTGCACAAAACAGGTTTACTTTTTTGCAGTATTAATTATTGACTGTAATTATTTTGTTTTCTAGAGATGATCTGATTGATCGCCCAACGATCTAAATTGTCCCCTTTTTATTAAAAAAAGACTTGCTAATGTATCCGAGGGGCTCTTGATATACATTATTTTTGGGTTTGCTATCAGGGTCGAGAATGTAGCTGTGATCTCTTTGCCAAAAATGTAAAAAGTTGGCAAGGTATCTCTGGCCAAGTGGAAGATAGGTACGCTCCAATATCAAATGTTGCCACTATATCTGGTCATATTCAGCTCTGATTGGAGAGCGTCCCCCCGTGGAGAGAAGAGCATGTGGTTGTGATATCTCTGCCAATGAGCAGGTACCTTCTAAAACACACGTAGCTGTGATCTCTCTCTCAAAAATGTCAAACGTTACTCTTTAACAGTCTCTAGATGATAATGTCTGCTGAACAAACAGGTATTGCTAGCTAAGTGGAGGAAAGGTATGCTGCAACATGTGGCAAGATGTAGAGAATCTCAAATTGAGGCTGGCACATGAGTGAGGATGGCCCTGCTCGACTCCCTACTCCTGAGGTCCTGCCTCCCCTTCCCCTCGGCCCGCAGCCTGCCTCTCGGGTTTGCACAAATACATCAGTGCTGCAACCAAACTATAATACTTAGCGTGATGAGAGAAGTCGCAAAATCAATTGGAATGTTCAAGCAAATTATAGAAAAAAAAAAAACCACTATCTAAATCCGTTAAGTAGTTCTCTCGTGAAAAGCGGACAAACAGAGAGAAGTTGGATTTTACATATATAGAAATTAGCAGTGTTTGTAAAGTGATTAGTGTTTTTCGGCTTTAAATGAGTTTTATCAAATTACTTCAATATGACAATTAAGCAGCATTGGTTAAGTGGTTAGTGTGTTGGACTTTCAATCAAATGGTTGAATGTTTAACTAAACAAAACAAATTTTTGTTTTTAATTTTACCAGTTTTTCATCATTTATGCCGAAATATGGTGAAATACTCCTTTTAGTGATTTGGTGATAATTGGCTCACTGGATAAAGCATTGGGCTTTTCTAAGAAAGATTGATGGTTCAGTTCCCCAGTAGACAAATACATATTTCCAGTACTTCAGACATGTAAGGTTTCACCGTGGTTAGTATTTTTAAAAGTGAGAAATGAACATGAATGAATGTTATATTTCACTTTAAGATCATTGGTTTGATTCCACTTTGTCACTACTGTCATTTCTGTTAATTCACTTTCCCACCCAAGTCAAGGTTTTTGTAATGTGTCAAGGACCGTATGGCATTAGGGTGGCTGGAAATATTAAAAAAAAAAAGATTAAGTGACAATTAAAATGCAGAGAGTTTTTAAATGATTCCAAATAATAACTGTCACAATTTCTAAATGTCTCTAATTATAACCATTATCCTACTTTTTTACTACATTTTTGAATTCATTATTAAGTTAATTTTAATTGTTAATTAAAAATGTATTTATTTATTTTCCATTTGCTGCAAATTTTCTGCAGTGTAAACAAAGAGCTGGAAGTGGATGTTTGTTTTATCAGTGAATGAGAAGCGATTGATATATTAGCCTTTACATTAAACAAAGTCAAGCAATAAACTGAAAAAAAGTAGCTTGATGCAGCTGTGTTGTTCTTATGTGTGAGTGGATGTTTCTTGTGGGGAGTATTTCTATTCTCTTTCTCTGATGTAGAACCTTCATCTGAGTTCACCATTGTTGTAGCATGTCTTTATTTGAAAACAATAGTGTCAGATCGGGGTGAACGTGACTGAGAGAATTAAAAATAAACACTATCCTTTAAAAGTACCATAAATTTACACCAGCTGTTACAGACTCAAATCAATACATATTTTTATTGTATAATAGTAACAATAAGAGCAGCTCAGTACTTAAAACGGTAATTCTGGAATCAAGCATGTGACCCTTTGATTATGAGTCAGCAGTTCTTACTGCTGCACCACCCAAGTGGTGTGTCAGCGTCATTTCCTAACCGGATTTCTTTTTCTCTGGTTATATTTTTGAATAAAAACGCACTTGTTATACATGTACCTTTTTTGAAAGTATTTATTTGATATTTGGACTTGTCTTCACACATTATACACTTCATGTCAAAATTTTCTCGTTAGTACTATAACATGATAAAAGTTTGTTTTAGTTATGTGTTCAACATTTCTTGCATTTCCTGTCATCCTACATTTACATAGATCGCTGTAGACACAGATCACACATGAAATGCATGTGTTCCAAATAACTATATATTATTTACCCTATACAACTCCAGGCACCTCACACCCAGATAAACAAGACTTGAGCTGGGAGAACTTTTTGCCTGAGTTGAGCTGTGGCAGTGAGGGGATGGAATAGCAGTTGCTTGTGCTGATGGACACATTTACAAAACAAAAGACGTTAATGGAGAAGGTGCGAAGAAATTTAAGGTTCCCCAGGATTACAAGTTTTTTTCGTAGGCTTCAGGGATTCTTGTGTTAAAAAGTTAGTACGACACTGGGAAGATTGCATCACAAATGAAGGTGACTATGTAGAAATGTGATGTAATTTGTTTTTGAAATTCTTTATAAATATAGTTAAAAACAAAAAAGGTGTGTATACCTTTTGAACGTGCCATATACAGTGAACCCTCGTTTATCACGGTTAATCCGTTCCAGACTCTACCATGATAAATGAATTTTCGCGAAGTAGAATTCTTTATTTATAAATCGAATATTTTCGCAGTTAGAGTATAGAAAACCTGTTTATGACCTTCTAAATACGTTTTTTAACATTATTAGAGCCCTCTAGACATGAAATAACACCCTTTAGTCACCATTACACTCGTATTACCCAATATATTAGACAAAATAAGAGAAAATAAGACATATTAGACTTTACAAATATCATATTACTAGGCGCACTCGCCTTTTAAGGCTACAGACTTTTATCCTCAATTTTTGTGCGCTCCTTGTGTACATCAGGCATGTAAGTGTAGAGAATGAGAACATCAAAGTGCCCATTCATAACATCTCCCGAAAACCTACGTTTTTTATCCCCTCAAGTGCCTGTCCAAAGTCGTACAATGTCAGCCCGAATCTGTACCGCTAAAGACGGAGTTTCATGCACTAAATAAGCTCTAGATGAGAATAAGCAAGCACCATCTCCCCTGATATTTACTAGGCTGTGAGGCATTTGTACTCCATCATCATTAATTATTTCCAGAGACATAATTTTGTCTATTTTTCCAGCATATCGCACACAAAAGCAAGGGAACGATGACAGCACCAGAACTCTGCTCACATTGCATCGCTTTGTACCTCAAGCCGCAAGTAGTAAGTCTGTAATAAGCGGAATACCGCTACGCTTTGCACTCACGGGACGGAAGGACAATCCCGAACACTTTTATATAGTAGATTATTGTACCGTACATTTAATTGCACACAACCACTAACCTATGAAGGCACGACCTCAGTAGGAAAGTCTTCAGAGGTGGTGCAGTATCTTCAGCAGGTGCGTTGTTGTCTTCAGTGAAGAAGTACTAGGAGTAGGCAGTGGGTGTCTGGGTGCGCGGCTGAAGAACATCTTGATGGGCAGTTGCTGGCGCTGTCTTTTCATATGCGTGAGGAGGCTTTTGTAGGGTATTGCCATCTTTAATCATATCCAAGAGTTTCACCTTCTCCTGGATACTAAGCATCTTCCTCCGGCGCTTAGTTTTATTGTCAGAAGGCTTAGAAAAAGCAGCACGTTTAGGAGCCATCGTAGGGCTTAGATAAAAGTTCTCAGAAAGCGCATGCGTAGTGACGTAAGCGTGTATGAGAAAAAAATCGAGATATAGTGAAGCCGCGAAAGTCGAAGCGTGATATATCGAGGGATGACTGTGTATATATATATATAATGTGTGTGTATACTGGCAAAATACCCGCACTTCGCAGCAGCAAAGTACTGCCTTAAAATTTTTATTAAGAAGAACATTAAACCTTTTTAAACTGAGGGAAAATATACCAATATATAAAATATACCAATAATTATTTGTTAAGGATCTCTTTGTATACCACATTGTCATTTCAGCCCTCTGGTTGTAATATGACCAAGCTGTGCGCTAAGCTTACTCTTGAACATGCAACGTACAGTTGGCCATGTGAAAAGTAATCTTGTTTCAAATCTCACAGCTTGGATTGCTGCTGTCATAATCGGTTTGAGTTTAATGGTTTGTTTCAATTACTGCAGTATTTCCAGGACTTGTGTTGAAGTGACATTCGGCATCTGTGAAGCGTTGTAAGCATACAACCGGTTTCATCGATAACTTCACATCCAGCTTTTGAGAGTTTAAACATTCATAAACATCAAAGTGTCCACTACTGAAATCGTCACCTGTGAATCTAAGATGTTAAGAGGCATTGGCGGTTGTCCAAAGGTGTAAAATATTTGGCTATTTCGGTACACTTGAGAGCGACAACCGAACAATTCAGCGGCAGCCATCAACTCACATGCAGAACCATAGGTGAAGGGCTTAAGCATTCCACTCTTATAGTGCTCCTGTGTAGTATAATTATCTCCTGTACCGTCATCAGTCCACACTTTGAACCTGTCCCAGTCATTTAATACATAAGACACAATGTTCCTCCGGATATCAAAAGTGAGCCTGATATGGCCATGCAATATGTAACAAAGAGAATGGAAAAGGCAGGTGCCATCACCGGGCATGGAAATCACTCGGTAAGTGACAGTTCTTTGATCTATGGTGATCACCTCGATAAACATGTTAATAGGGGTTTGGTTGGAACGATAAAAGAAATGGGTACCTGAACAATGTAAAGTAAGTCTAAAATACCTACACAATAACTATAATGGTAATAAACGAACAATAAAACAGCGGAGAAGCCGTGGATTAAATAAAAAGGCTGTAGTTATCAGCAGGGAGACGTGAATCCCGTGGCGAAGCAAGGAAGGGAATGTAGGTGTTTGAGTAAAGAGGTGATGCCCCTTGGATACAGAGAGGAACAGACAAGAGTTGAGAACAAGCTTGCAGTGAAAAAAAAAATAGGAAAGCAGATGCATGCTACTGTATTGAAATGGAAATGAAAAGAGTGTCAATTCAAATTCAAAAGCCCCTCTGAGCATTGCTAATACTTTAAAAGGGTCACAGTAGTTCTAGTTGGGCTTCACAAAAAACTGAATGCAAGGTCATAAATTACTTTTCCTTTGTTATTGATTAGGCTACTCATTACCCCAAAGGTACTCTGCTATGAGTTACAATTCCTAAATCAACCATTAAAGAGTTTATTAGACTGTTTCCTTGGATCATGAAGATTTAAAAGAAGTGTACATTTTGTTCCTTAGTAATTACATTGTTGATAATGTTAATTATTTTAGTTATTTTTAGGTCTCTTTGAGAAATAATATTTTGGAGGTAAAAATTTAAATTATTAAAACTAAGAAACAGATATAAAATAATTTGGCATATTAACATAATTTTTGTGCCCTGTTAATTTAGTCCAATAAACATTTATATTTTTCATATTATTAGCTCACAAGCATAACAAAAAACTACAAACATACTGTGCTGCAAAATCTTATTAAATCCTTCTTCCTCTTTCGGCTGCTCCTGTTAGGGGTTGCCACAGCTGATCATCTTCTTCCATATGTATCTGTCCTATGCATCTTGTTCTGTTACACCCATCATTTGCATGTCCTCTCTCACCACATCCATAAACCTTCAATTAGGCCTTCCTCTTTTCCTCTTGCCTGGCAGCTCTATCCTTAGCATCCTTCTCCCAATATACTCAGCATCTCTCCTCTGCACATGTTCAAACCTACGCAATCTCGCCTCTCTGACTTTGTATCCTATCCATCTAACCTGAGCTGACCCTCTAATGTACTCGTTTCTAATTCTATCCATCCTCGTCACACCCAATGCAAATCTTAGCCTCTTTAGCTCTGCCACCTCCAGCTCAGTCTCCTGCTTTCTGGTCAGTGCCACCGTCTCCAACCTATATAATATAGCTGGTCTTACTACCGTCCTGTAGACCTTTCCTTTCACTCTTGCTGATATCCATCTGTCACAGATCACTGCTGACACTCTTCTCTACCCATTCCACCCTGCCTGCACTCTCTTTTTTCACCTCTCTTCCACAATCCCCATTACTCTGTATTGTTGATCCCAAGTATTTAAACTCATTTACCTTTGCCAACTCTACTTATTGCATCCTCACCATTTCACTGACCTCCCTCTCATTTTCACACATGTATTCTGTCTTGTTTCTACTGACCTTCATTCCTCTTCTCTCTAGAGCATATCTCCACCTCTCCAAGGTCTCCTCAACCTGCTCCCTACTATGGCTACAGATCACAATGTCATCAGCAAACATCATAGTCCACAGGGACTCTTGTCTAATCTCATTTGTCAACCTGTCCATCTTTTTCTCAATAAGAAAAGACTCAGGGCTGATCCCTGATGTAATCCCACCTCCACCTCGAATGCATCCATCACTCCTACCGCAGACCTCACCACAGTCACTCTTCCCTCGTACATATCCTGTACAACTCTTACATATTCCTCTGCCACTCCCAACTTCCTCATACAATACCACAACTCCTTTCGAGGCACCCTGTCATATGATTTCTCAAGGTCCACAAAGACGCAATGCAGCTCCTTCTGGGCTTCTCCATACTTCTCCATCAACACCCTCAGAGCAAACATTGCATCTGTGGTGCTCTTTCTTGACATGAAACCATACTGCTGCTTACTAATCATAACCTCACTTCTTAAGCTAGCTTCCACTACTCTTTCCCATAACTGTATGTTGTGGCTCATCAATTTTATCCCCCTGTAGTTACTACAGTCCTGTACATCCCCCTTATTCTTAAATATCTGCACCAGTACACTTCTTCTCCACTCCTCAGGCATTCTCTCACGTTCCAAGATTCCATTAAACAATCTGGTTAAAAACTTCACTGCCATCTCTCCTAAACGCCTCCACACTTCCACAGGTACGTCATCTGGACCAACGGCTTTTCCATTCTTCATCCTCTTCATAGCTGTCCTTACTTCCTCCTTGCTAATCTGTTGCACTTCCTGAATCACTACCTTCATATCATCCAACCTTCTCTCTCTCTCATACTCTTCAATCATCAGCCTCTTGAAGTACTCTTTCCATCTGCTCAACACACCCTCCTCACTTGTTAGTACGTTTCCATCTTTATTCTTTATTACCCTAACCTGCTGCACATATTTCCCAGCTCAGTCCCTCTGTCTAGTCAATTGATACAGGTCCCTTTCTGCCTCCTTAGTGTCCAACCTCTCATACAACTCATACGCCTTTTCTTTAGCCTTCGCCACCTCTCCCTTCACCTTTTGCCTTATCTCCTTGTACTCGTCTACTTTCTGCATCTTTTTGACTATCCCACTTCTTCTTTGCCATCCTCTTCCTCTGTATACTCTCCTGTACTTCCCCATTCCACCACCAGGTTTCTTTTTCCTCCTTCCTCTGTCCAGATGTCACATCAAGCACCCTTCTTCTTGTCACCCTTACTACATCTGCTGTAGTTTCCCAACTGTGTGGTAATTCTTCACTACCACCCAGTGCCTGTCACACCTCCTCCCTAAACTCAACCTTGCAGTCTTCCGTTTTCAACTTCCACCATTTGATCCTTGGCTCTGCCCTCACTCTGTTCCTGTTCTTGATCTCCAATATCATCCTACAGATCACCATCCTATGCTGCTTAACTACACTTTCCCCTGCCACTACTTTGCAGTCTTCAATCTCCTTCAGATTGACTCTTCTGCATAGAATGTAATCTACCTGTGTGCATCTTCTCCCACTCTTGTACGTCACCCTTATGTTCCTCCCTCTTCTTAAAATACATATTCACCACAGCCATGTCCATCCTTTTGGAAATATCCACTATCCTCTGACCTTCTTCATTCCTCTCCTTGACACCGTACCTACCCATCACCTCCTCGTCTCCTCTGTTCCCTTCACCAACATTTCCGCTGAAATCTGCTCCATTCACCACTTTTTGTCCCTTTGGTACACTGCTCATCACTTCATTCATTCACTCACTCCAAAAATCTTCTTTCTCATCCACTGCACACCCAACTTGTGGGGTATATGCACTAACAACATTTATCATCACACCTCCAATTTCCAGCTTCATAATCATTACTCCGTCTGACACTCTTTTCACCTCCAGAACACTCTTGACATACTGTTTCTTCAGAATCACCCCTACTCCATTTCTTCTCCTATCCACACCATGAACAATCTGAATCCACCTGGCTTTATTCCCCTTCCATTTAGTTTTTTGCATGTACAATATATCACCCTTCCTTCTCTCCATCATATCGGCTAACTCTCTCTCCTTACCAGTCATACTGCCAACATTTAAAGTTCCCAGCCTCAGTTCCACTCTCTTTACCATCCTCCTCTCCTCCTGCCTCCGGACACGTCTCCCCCCTCTTCTTCTCCTTCTTCTTCTTCGGCCAACAGCAGCCCAATTTCTGCCAGCACCCTGTTGACTAACAGTACTGATGGTGGTCGTTGTTAACCCGGGGCTCGACCAATCTGGTATGGAAAGTTGTATTGTTGTCCACATATTGATTTGGCAAAATTTTACACTGGATGCCCTTCCTGATGTAACCCTCCCCATTTATCCAGGCTTGGGACTGGCACAAAGAAACACACTGGTTTGTGCATCCCCTGTGGCTGGGTTCAAAATCTTATTAAATGCTCTATTGAAAAAAGTTAAAGTTTGGAAGACTATAACTCTATAATACAATTTCAAAAAGTTTTTAAAAATATTTTTAGCATTTGGGACAATTTTCTAGTTCTTATGCTGAATTCAGGTTTTTTCCTCATACATTTTGCCATAAAAATTGTGTCCCCCATAGAAAACTGATCCGGCAAATTCAGTGGCACTAAAAATAAGATCTATTGGAATAATTTACATACAAGTAGTGGAGTTTGTTAAAATGTAATTAATACTTCCACACTTCTTACTCTGACATTCTGCATCTAATGTGGTGTAAAACATACATACCTGTAAACTGTAAGCAGTAGAAAGTGTTGTAAGACCTCATAGCAGTTGTCTACTTTCTAATTGATATACAGTGGAACCTTGATTATCCTGTCTTCAATTAACCGTGCATTCGGTTATCCGAGATCGCCTAAAAACAAAACAAAAACTGCTAGACATCACAAGACCGCCAAGATTTCGCTGTCAAGAATTCCGAATACAGGAATGTACACTATGTGTGTCACAGCTTAACTTTTCTTTGTCGATGGGTTTCTGAGAATTATTCTAAAAGGATTGAAAGTATAGCATCTGTGCATCAGCCAGGCAATCCCCTGCTGTGAAAAACCATTAGACTTAATCCGATGCAGAGAACTCGTTCCAAACACTCTCCCTCCCCTTTTTCCAAATTCTGACGACTGCCATTCGTCAATAAGTTTTGACATTTGTCTTCTGCTTTAACAATTTGCTTGGAAAAGATTGTGTATGGGTCGCACCGTCCGTGTAGGCGACCATTGTTCCGAGTTCATTCAGTTGGCGTCCGCACCTCAAGGTTAGAAAGCGGCTTCGCGTAAGTTTGTGCCGAAATGTCGGGGTCCAGTGCGGGAGTGAAAAGAAAAAGAGTTGTTTTCTCAATTGCTACGAAACTGCAAATTGTTGAACGTGCCGAAAAGGGGAAATCAATTTCTAAGGTTTCATCGCAATTTAACATCGGAAATCAAACAGTGCGTGATATTGTTCGGAAGAAAGATGAACTCTACAAGTTCGTAACTTCATCCAATACATTTAACGGGACGAGTGCATGCAAGACAATAAAGGGTTCAAAATTTGACAATCTGGATAGAGCTGTGTTCGAATAGTTCAAACAAAAACGCGCCAAGGGATGTCCTGTATCCGGGCCATTGCTGCTTGAAAAAGTGAAATGGTTTCACTGTGAGATGAAGATTCCTGAACCATTAGCTGCGTCTCAAGGATGGCTGCAATGTTTCAAATCTCGCCACGGAATTACACAGTTGGATATCCATGGTGAGAAACTAAGCGGTGATTCTGACACTGCAGCTCTCTACGTAACGGAATTTAAACGATTTGTCAAAGCTCATGATCTTTCACCTGACCAACTTTATAATACTGATAAGACTGGTTTGTACTGGAAGGCTTTGCTGCCAAAAACACTCGTATCAAAAGAAGAAAAGTCTGCTCCAGGTCACAAGTCCAGTAAGGAACGAATAACAGTGCTAGCTTCGCACAAATTGAAACTCGTATGCATTGGAAAGTCTAAGAATCTATGATCATTTAAGGGAACACAAATGCACAATTTTCCTGTCCTTTAAAAATCTCTCTCTTCATTCATGATTGTAGTAAAGATTGGTTTTTGTTCCTGCTGTTCGAGACTATCTACCACTCCAAAAATTTGCCACAAAGAGCTGTGTTACTGTTGGACAACGCACCTTCCCATCCTAGCGAAAATGTCCTGAAAACAAGCGATGACCAGATTTTCCTTGCATATCTCCCTCCAAACATGATGTCGCTTAAGCAACTTATGGACCAGGGCATCTTAGAAGCATTCAAGCGTTGTTACAGGAAATCTTTACTCCGTTCTTTCTTGGAAGAAGATGGAGCTCTCCGTGAGTTTTAGAAGAAATGGGCAATTAAGGACACAATTTTCTCATGTTCAGAGAGTTGGGATGACATGCTGAACTTAACCTTTTCAAAAGTCATGGCGAAAATTGTTCCCTGATGTGATGGATAGTGTTGAAAACGTCAATGACAGTGAAAGCCAAGAAATAACAGCGGGGTCACTTTTGGAGGAAATTCAAAATTTAAATGGATTTGAAGACGTCGGCAGAGAAAACATCGAAGAATGGCTACTCTCGGATGATGATCAGACTGGATATCAAGTGAAAGAGGACGCCACCATTGCTGCAGAAACAAAGTCAAGTGCGGAATTACCGGAAGAAAGCGACGATGGCACGGTTGAAGATGAACCTTCAGAAAAGAAAGTTTCACTTGCAGAAGTGCAAAATTGTGCCAAAATATTGCTAGACTTTCTTGAGCAGGAAGCGGATTCAGATTTTAGTGACATCCTAACACGTCAATAAAATTGAAGCGCTGCAAGAACACAAAGCAGTGTCTCCTGTCTGATTTTTTTCAAGAAAACTTCATAAACAACACAAGAAAGGTAAGAATTTCACTGTACAGCACTTATTCTAGCATAGCAAAATACCCGCGCTTTGCAGCGGAGAAGTAGTGTGTTAAACAAGTAATGAAAAAGAAAAGGAAACATTTTGAAAATAACGTAACATGATTGTCAATGTAATTGTTTTGTCACTGTTGTGAGTGATGAGTGTTGCTGTATATATATATATATATATATATATATATACTGTCAGGGATGCCAGGGGCACGACCGGCGGGGCATATGAGGGACCGGAAGAGGGTCAATGCCCATCCTGGATCACGTGGGGGCTACCTTCCTGGTTGCTTTGGGGACCACAGGTAGAGGGCTTGGAAGCCCAGCCCTGTAGGGACCCGTGGTCACCGCCAGGGGGTGCCCCATTGCCTTGGGGACCCTGGACCGCAGCACTTCCGTCATACCAGGAAGTGCTGGGGGGAAGAAGAAAAGGGACACCCGGAGAGCTTCCGGCAGAACAGCCGGCATTTCCGCCACACTGGATCGTGTCCAGGGAGGAATGCCGGGACACACCTGGAGCTCATCCGGAATAATATAAAAAGGGCTGTCTCTCGTCAGTCGAGGCTGGAGTCGGGTGGAAGTAGGACGAGGCAGGAGAAGAGAGAGAGAAGGTGGCCCGAAGAAGAAGGCATTGTGTGTTGGCCAGGACTTTGGGGTTTGTGTGCACTTGTGAACATTGTATATAATTGTAAATAAACGTGTGGTGGTGGAAAACAACATGTCTGTCTGTCTGTGCCCGGGCCACGTTCACATCTGGCGTAGCCGGCAGGATGCTTCGTCTGGTGCAAGACGGGGACCTGAAAGTATAAATCTCGTTGTGGATGGCCCGGCGCAGCAGGGGACCCAACCCATGTGCCGCGGGAGCGGCGTGCACACAGCCCCATGGGGTAAAAGTACCCCACGGACCGCCAGGGGTCCGCAGGAGAGCCGTTTTCCTCTGTCGCGGGCTGGCGGCGTGCATAGTATGAGTGCAGCGGTCTCCAAAGAGCACGCCGTTGCTGGAAGCGCCCGGCACAACATTGCGTCCAGAGAGGTCACGCCAAGGACGTTTCCTCGGTTAGGGACCTGGGAGGTGAGTTCCCTGCCTATCGGCAGCAGGGCTGGGCGTGTTTTCTGTTTTCCAGGCAGGGACTTCCCGGATCCGCGTCAGTGGCAGGTGCATGCCAGTCTGCGGGGATTCGACAGTGTGGTGGCAGCTGTAGGAGGTGCGGAGAAGGAGACGCTGCAGCTCGAGAGGCGCTGGCAACAGCAAGGCTGCCGGCAAGCACGTCGCCGCAGCAGGAGGGGAATCAAAATGGCCGCGGGCCAGAAGTCCCTCCCCCTGACAGGCACGCGATTGGATGGTGTGTCTTGCGTGCCCGCCAATGACTGTATCGAGGCGGGACCAAGGAATGTCCATCACGTGCAGTGGGGAGACCCAATTGGGCCAGAGGAAGAGGCCCACAGGAAGTTGCCGGCATCCGGGGCTGACGGACAGGTAAGCTCTGCGTCGGTTAACTTCCTGTCTTTGACGGCTGCTCTGTCGGAGCTGGAGGCGTGCCTTCAGCCCGCAGAGCAGCATGTATCGCAGGTGCTACGTGCCCTCCGGGCAGAGTTACAGGTACTGGAGATGAAGATGGTCGCATCTATGGAGGAGTTGCTGAAGGCAATCAGACGGCGCTGCGCTGGATTCTTCAGCCGGAGGCATACGGCGGGGAAGGTGAGTTCCGCCGTCCCCGTACAGCATAAAGGAGGGTCTGCTGAAAACGGCTGTGAAGCTAACGATTAGTTTTAAGTAAGCAGTCCTCCGACAGTGGATGCGGCGCAGGGGGCTGTGCACGCGGTAAGGGGAGAGACAGCAAGGGGGCTGGCAGGACACGGGCTGTTGAGTCCCCAGGTCCTAGCGCCCTCCACCCCAAGTCGGCGGCAGTCTCGCGCCGCTCTACAGGGACGCAGACGGGAAGGAGTCTCTTTCTTTTCCATAAGGAAACTCAGACTGTCAGGGCGTCCCAGAGCGACAGGAGGAATTGGAGGCCGAGTGTCGGTTCCTCCAATAGGATGGGACGTGGTGCTGGGTGCACACGTCCGGTTGCTGGCCACTCTCTGCGGGGGCAGAGGGAATCCTTGAGGTCAGTGGAGAGGAAAGGATTGCAGGCGGTTCCGTCAATTCCAACAACAGGAGGGACACGGAACCCGCGGAGGGGGTGCCGAACAGGCAAGTGCCAGGGTGCCGGATGGAGGGGAGAATGCTGCCAGTGCGTGGCACAGAGGGACGCCGGGGAAGGGTGTCCAGGCAGCGATTCTGCCCCTTTCTATCTGTTTCAGGGCCGGACCCCGGACAAGCAGTAGGACCCACTTCGTTGGGGACCTGCCCTCAGGAGATGGGCCGTCTGCTGGAAGGACTGTCTGCTGGCGAGGGGGTGCCACCACGGCTGGCGGAGCCTGCGACGGAGCGAGTGGCGCCAACTAAAGGGGCGCGAAAACCTCGGAGGGGGTGCCGAAGAAGTGGGTGCCGGTATGAGGGGGGAGCGCAGCCTGTGCGAGGCACAGGAGAGCACCAACTGGAGGTGTTCAGGTGGTGTCTCCGCCCCTATCCCTGTTTGGAGAACAGGGCCAGACCTCGGTGGCCCAGGAGTAGGACCCGCTTCGGAGGTAAGCTGCCCTCGCGGGACGTGTCGCTCCTCCTGAGTGGTCTTCGCTGGCTGAGGATCAATGCCCACCCTGGATCACGGGGGGGCTGCCTTCCTGGTTGCTTTGGGAAGCCCAACCCTGTAGGGACCCGTGGTCACCACCAGGGGCGCCCAGAAGCCCTGGTGTGACGGAAGTGCTGGGGGTAAGACCCGGAGAGCTTCTGGGAGAACAGCCGGCATTTCTGTCACACTGGGTCGTGTCCAGGGAGGAATGCCGGGATACACCTGGAGCTCATCCGGGATAATGTAAAAGGGGCCGTCTCCCGTCAGTCAAGGCTGGAGTCGGGTGGAAGCAGGACGAGGCAGGAGAAGACAGAGAGAAGGCGGCCCAAAGAAGAAGGCATTGTGTGTTGGCCAGGACTTTGGGGTTTGTGTGCACTTGTGAACATTGTATATAATTGTAAATAAACGTGTGGTGGTGGAAAATAACATGTCTGCCTGCCTGTGCCAGGCCACATTCACAATAATATATATATATATTGTGGTCCCCGGCCGGGGCTGGGGCCCAGGAAGACCAGAGGAGGGCTTGTGCCTCCTCCAGATCGCAAGGGGGCGATCGCCCTGGTTGTATAGGGGGCCACGGGTAGAGGGCTTGGAAGCCCAATCCTGTAGGGGCCCGTGGCCACCGCCAGGCGGCACCCTGGAGCCTGAGGAACCCTGGAGCCCAGCACTTCCGCCACACCAGGAAGTGCTGGGGGGAAGACTTATTGTGGCGCCCGGAGAGTTGCCGGGAGGACAGCCGGCACTTCCGCCACGCTGGGGCGTGGCCAAGGAAGGAATGCCGGAAACACCTGGTGCTCATCCGGGAGCAGGATATAAGGGGCCGCCTCTCTTCCGTCGATAGCGGAAGTCGGGTGGAAGAGGACGGAGCTAGCGGGAGGACTGGAGGCGGCCAGAAAAGAGAGAGAGGCATTGTAAGGCCTGAGAAAAGAGAGAGAGGCATTGTAAGGCCTGGATTTGAGGAATTGGTGCAAGAGGCACTGCGGACTTGAGCGCGGGACTGTTTGTAAATACTGTAAATAAACGAGTGTGTGGTGCAAACAACGATGTCTGTCTGCCTGTGTCCGGGTTCAAGTTCACAATATATATATATATATGTGCACTGCGTCAGTTCACGTGAGCATCGAAGGTTCCCAGCTGTGCTGGTGCCATCTCGTGCGATGTCCACGGCTGTATTTAATGTTAGCTAAGACCCGGCACTTAAAAGTTTCTCTCGCAGTTTCGCTGAATTTGTGCCAAACACCACCCTGACCATCTCATCTTCGTCTGCATAAGCACAGTCCTTCACCCGTGAATATTTAGCAGCAGTGTTTCTATTGGATTGCCGCTGACGGACGGCCTTATATGGGCAGGCACTAAATTACGGCCATCGAGCAGAAGTCTATTATAGTATATGGACGAAAAAATAGGTTCCAGTTATGACCATTACGCGTTGAATTTTGAAATGAAACCTGCCCAACTTTTGTAAGTAAGCTGTAAGGAATGAGCCTGCCAAATTTCAGCCTTCTACCTACACGGGTAGTTGGAGAATTAGTGATGAGTCAGTCAGTCAGTCAGTCAGTGAGGGCTTTGCCTTTTATTAGTATAGATTTGCGAATTTTTAGAGTTATTTTCGATTATCCGTGATTTTTGATTATCCGGATGATGGGCGCTGGTCATTAAACCAGATAATTGAGGTTCCACTGTATTTAGCTCTAATTCACACTTTTGCACTTCTTTGGAAAAACTATGACAGTGTTTCTAAAACTAAGGGTTACAGCTAGGGGTGGGCGGTATGACCAAAATTCTATATCACTGTATTTTTCTAAATTATCCCGGTTTCACGGTATTCAACGGTATTTTTCCCCATGCATGAGTGGATGTTAACCACATTTTCCATTGCAATTACTGGCTAAGAATAACCTATTCCACTGTCAAGAGTATTGTACATTGTACAAAAAAAAACTGACTTCCTCCGCACTAAGAAAAGACAGCAATCACCATACAGAATCGATTCACTTCATGATATTCCTGCTTTCTGAAAATTTAGAATGCTAAAATAAATACTTGATATCATTTTCATGATGAAATGCATTAAAGCAGGTATTACACATGCACGGTAGTGAGGCGGTAGTGCTGCTCCCTTGCAGTAAGGGGTCCCCAGGTGTATGTTCAGTGTAGAGAACTTTATGGCAGGTGTGATGAGGCTCCAAAAAACTGGATGTATGAATAGCTATCGCACAGGTTTAACTTAAATATTGTGCAAATGTTGTGTTTCTGATCTGCTGGTCGGAGACACAAACACAGAATTCAATGCTTGTTCTTCTGAGCGGGCTATCTTTATTGCATGCATGCTGTCTCTATCTGACTTACCAAAACCCCAGTTCCTTTTTCCTTCCTTCCTTTTTCTTTCACCACATAACCAATCACCACACGATAAACGTCTTTGTGAAATTAAAACTAGTTATAAACTTATCCCACGGAGTGTTCAGAACTTTAAAAATATCTTCGTTATACATGTTTAATTATGCCATCCATTCAGAGTTGCGCCCATCTCTAAACCAGTCACCAGCACATCGCAGGATGAATACAAGCAAAACATACACTAGCAGGGTCAATATAGCACAACAAAACCCCACATCCTACAAGACTTTGAAAGAAAACTGAAGCACGCCGAGTAAACCCACCAGAAAAACATGCAAATGCAAGGCAGGTACGCCGCCGTGCCCCTATATGATTAATGCATGCTTTAATGCATTTCACCATGAAAATTATATTAAGTATTTATCTTAGCATTCTAAATGTTCAGACAGCAGGAAGATCATGAAGTGAATGTATTCTGTCGGCGATCGCTGCCGGCGCCTCCTCTTAGTGCAAGAAGAAGTCAGTTTAAGAATCACTTAACACAAAACATTTAATGTGCTATATAACTTATGACGGGGTTTGAGAAGATCTAGTAAATGAAATATTCATTTTACGATGAAGTTTAGTTTACGATGGTCTACTTTAATGACAAATTACGAGAATAAAGTCAACATGTTGTCACACTATTTTACAGTACCCAGGTACATTACACTGTATTGAAAATAAATAAAACAAATACTTGGCTTGCAGTATTATCCAGTAGTATAGAAACAGTATTTACACATCTGACCTTTTAAAACTAAAGTTATCTCCAGGCGACAGACGTGACTCCTTTTTTTCGGCAAAAGTTCTTCTGTTCATCATGTTCAACTTTACTTTTAGTTCAGATTCGGAATGCTCTCTGTCCATTTTCACCGCGCGGCATACTATGCTACCGCCTACTATTTGGTGGTGTAGCAGTGAAAAAGAGCCCTAGTGTAACAAATCTGTGTTTAGCGGTGTAGCAGTGAAAAAGGTCCCCACTTGAACAGTTTCTCGCTGCGCCACGTTCCAAACGTCGTTTAGGCAATTTAAACCAGTGTTGCGGTATAAGAAAAATCCATATCATAAAAAGAATAAAAAACGGTTTTCGGTATGAACCGGTATACCGCCCAGCGCTAGTTACAGCCCATAGTTGCAAGAGGGCAATAATCATTTTCATTTACATAAAAAGCAAAACGTACCGTTATGGAGCTATTTTCCCAAAGTGGCAAAAAAAAAACACAGAAAAGAAAAAACAACAAAACAAAAATCCAGACAGGTTTGAAATGTAATAATGGGCTGAGGCTGTTCCTTTAAGACTGTTTCTGGATTTTCCTTATTTACATTTTCAGAAAGAAAACGGGCATGCACGATTTCACATTTTTCTTTGCTTATGCATGCATTACTCTTTTCAATTCAGAGTGTACTGCTTGAAAACTACAGTAGATATCCATTGTAATGAGAAGTTCTAGAAATACAGGGCAAAACCCAATATTACTTTTACAGCAGAAAAACATCTCCCCTTTACAGGTGCTCATGATTTATCTTCTCTCTTTTTGAAAGTGGGACTCCCTCAAGCACAGCATTTGGGCCACTAGCCCACTGAAGACAGGCCTGTTGGGCAATGTGAAAACCAACATTGATTTAAAACGTCACTCAAAACACGCACACAGTCATTTCTGTCTCTGAATTAATATTTAACAGCTATACCCTGAACGCAATAGTCACTCGACGTACTGGGTGCAATATACATGAGATGTGCTTTCTGGTGACTTTACAATGGATCAGCTCAGAATTTTGAAAAGATTCAAACAGAAAGCTGAGTTGTACATTTGTAGTCATAGAAACAAACCTCTACCATTAAGCATTTTGTACTGCAAAGTCTTGTTAAATGAGGCCTTGAAACCAAACAAGCTTCCTTGTCACTTGGATACTGAACATACAAAGTATGTGTAACTAATTTTTTTGAAAAACTCAGATAAAATCAAAGCAGGAAGAAAAATCCTAAATCAAAGAAGCAAGACTGCTAAAGCAGTCGAAGTGTTCAGCTGCTGGGAGCAGTTAATTTCAAACAGCAGAATGCTCCTCACAGCTGGATAGAATCTCATTTTAATCACTGAAAAAGAAATTATGCCATTGATTTTATATGAGAAGACCCACAAATTGTTGAATCTCTTACAGCTATCAAATATTACCAGTGAATAAAAAAAAATGAGAAGGGTCATGTTAGATTCACTTGTTTTTTTTAATTATATCAAATACAATACAATTTTCATTAAGTGTATCGATTACTACTGACATTGTCCATGTAATGATCAAGTGTCAGAGCAAGGTCAAATACATGTGAACACTGTTGTGCCATTTAAGACAATATGTTTTGTGATATGAATGTTATATAAATAATTTTATATTTGCTGTTTTTGTTGTATTAGAACATTACAAAAATTTTGACAAGAAATAGCCAATCAGCCTAATAAAGCTCACCGATCTTATTCATATTCATATAATTAGAGTTTTAAAGATCCATGAAGTCCTTGTTCCTACCACAAACTTGGTGATTAATTCAATGTGTCTATAATACTATGTAAGAAGAAACACTTTGTGATGTTTGTGCAGAATTTAACTGTAACAAGTTTCTATTTGAGTCCCTTAGATACTGTTGAAGAATTCCTTTAAAGTACAAGCAGAAGCCCAATTTACTAATTCCCTTCAGAATTTTAAACACTAAAATTATGTAACCAGCCCCTTAATTTCTATTGAGTTACACTTAAAAGGTTCAACTTCTTCAATATTTCCTCAAAGATCATACCTCTCAATAATCTAGTTGCTCTTTCTTTAGTGCTTCCATGTCTTTTTTCGAAATATGTAGACAAAAGCTATAAACAGTATTCCAGGTGAGGCCTCTTTAATGTGTTGTGTTACTTAAGCACAACCTACCTTAACTTGTATTCCACAAATTGTGATATATAACCTAACATCTAATTAGCCTTCTTGATCTCTTCTGTACATTGTTTTGATGTAGATAATGGTGAGTCCACCATGACTTCTTGATCCACCTCATAAGGTGAAGTTTCAAACTATACCTTTTTCAAATCTAACATTTACTAATCCTACATGTAACACTTCTGCTAAATACGTTTACTTAGAGACATTAATTTCAATCAGCTACAAAACTATCCAAACCTGTATTTTCCCCGTGTAAACTCCTTCTGTAAACATTTGTGTTGATTCTAGATTATTACCACTCCACCTAGTTTGGAATCATCTGCAAAGTTAATGAGTTTATTTTTTATATTGTCATCCTTATCTTTATCCTGAATGTTTATATGTTATAAAAAGAGCACCTGTCCCATCACTGATCCCTGAAGAACGCCATTTTTATCAAATTATTTAAAAAGTTCCTCTCACAATAACCCTTTGTTCACTATGTTTGAGGCAATTCTGCACTCATCTATACACTGCACTTTAAATTCCCACTTCATTTAGTGTGATTGCTAGCCTTTCATTTGGGATTGTTCTGAAAGTTAAATTTCAAATGCACCTTCCAGATTGTATATTTTTTTTTTGCTTCCTCATAGAACTCCATCATATAAGTAAAACACAATCTCCCCATTCACTTGTGATGAATGTTAACCTTACTGGTCTATGGTCACTTGAATCAGCCTGATCACCCCTTTTTATAATAGAATAATATGTGCTAGCTGTCAGTTCTTAGGAACGTCCTACATGTACCCTGTGAACTCCTTTAGTACTTAAGGAGAAATGTTATCTGGTCCCTGTAACTTGTGAGATTCCACCCTGTTTACGCTAAGCAGCAGTTGTGCAATTTCCAAATCATTAAAATACCTCATTGATAGTCCGTTTTACTGTTGGGAGTTTATTGACTTTTTCAGGTGTTTAAACTTCAGAGAAATACAAGTATAGAGCATTAGCTATTTCACTGTCTGAATATTTTAATTCACCCATACTGTTTCTAATTTACATCACATCCTCTTTGATTGTTTTTTACTACTAAACTCTTTCAGTCATCTTTTGAATTTTCTGCAGTATTTTTGTCTGAACATTTTATCTTTCTTAAGCTAATCATTGCTCTCATGCTCTTATAATTCAAAGGATATCACTGGAATTATTTGTTTTGTACATTTTGTATAGCTGTTTTATCCTATGTAAATTCATTTTGGCTTTTTATGTATCCACTGTGGAGTTCTCTTCTATGATTTTACTACCTGTAACTTTTTAGATAACTTATCCTGGATTGTATGTAAAACACTTAAACCAGCTTTGTTGATCCTTAACTGTCTACATGCTTAAAACCTTACAGTTTATCTTTTTTAGACTTTACTGAATCTGTTGCAGTTTTGCCCTATTAACCTTAAGCGTAACAGTTTTAGTTTTTTAATATCCAGGTGAATATGGGAAGATTTAAAACTGTATATTTCAGTTTACATTCAGGGTCTCTTACATATCCATCACATTCTTCATTCCCAATTACAGTACACCCCCAAAATTGTGACAAACCGGAATTTTGGATGTGGTTAAAAAAAATGCCTATTTTTATAGTTTAAACCCTAAATATGCCCCCAAAACACTTTAATTTAATTTCAAACTCAGCTCAATACATTACCTAAAAAAAGAATGTAAAGGTAAACCCGTATACTGTATAGTACTGTACTGCTGTCTCTCACAATGCTAGAATGTAAAATAGTGATGTTACCGCTATATGTACTGTATTTCATGCAATTGCGTTTTCATTGCCAGAAGCCTTAGAAGGTGCAGGGCCTTTCGGCGGCATCTTAGCACTTTAACTCTTAAACTGTTAATACTTGGAGGTTAATGCATCTCTGGACACCAAATACTTTTTTTCTGCACTTTAAGTAAACGTCACAATTCACAAAGAAAAAGTAAAATTTCAATGGAGCACATTTTTCATGCAAAGAGCATCACAATTACTGCAACACTGATCATTTTACACACTGCTAATGAACTGTAAAAACTATTTAAAAAACTACCGGAACAATATGTACAAGGTGTAACTGATGCCATGGATGAAATCACCGAGCCAACTGCGCTTGAACTGGCTGCATGCAAGCACAAAGAGGTAAGCACTGATGCTGGCAGGCTATAGTGCAGCGGCTCAATCCCAGAGACAGTCAGGCTGCAGTGTGTCACGATTGGGTCACAGAATCACAGGTGATTGTAGAGACAGGAACTTTATTCAAACACTTCAAACAAACATGTCTCTTTCAGAAGTAAAACAAGCTCAGTATGCAGTTAGTTATCGATTAAAAGAATAGGCAAACATCATAGGGGAGCATAACGGGTGCAGAGGATGTCTGGGGGAGGAGAGAGAAACAAAGCAATCAGTCAAAAAGGACATGTGCTATTCAGGCCTTTAAGTATGCGTAGCATTGTGCGAGAAGCATATCACGCGACACAGCAGCCGCAAGTAAGCCCAGCAAGTAAGGGAGCAATATTTTTGAGAGGGTTTTTTTTGAAGAACACTCAGCTGGGGATGCTTCACAGTCAATCAGCCGCAAGGAGAAATGAATAATGCTGTAGTGGTCCGGTGCCACTAAGATTCACACCGTCGTGTGATCTCAGGGAACTCACAGCAAAGCGAACTTGGGAATGTTCGCTGATTACTACTCACCATTCAAATAAAGTAGACATGCATTCAGATACTGTTTTAAATAAACAGCAACTCCTCCACCATTTTGGCTTTCCTTTTTTTTTTTTTTTGTTATACCCATTTCTCAGAATTAGCTTGGTTTCTGTGATTGCTGTAATATCATAATTATGCTCAGCTATATACTTGTTCTATTCCAGATACTCCTAGATTAAGGCAAGCAATTTTTAATGTAATTACTCCTTTTACTTTGGCATTTTGACTGTGGGCTAGAAGTTTCAAAGTTATACTACACTCTATCCCTTTATATGAAGTAAAAACCTTAACTGTCCTAAACTGCCAATATGCCAAATACACCCCAATCCAAACAACATCTATACCATTTGTACCAATACCCAACCCACTCAGACATCCATCCATCCATTATCCAACCCGCTATATCCTAACTACAGGGTCACGGGGGTCTGCTGGAGCCAATCCCAGCCAACACAGGGCGCAAGGCAGAAAACAAACCCCGGGCAGGGCACCAGCCCACCGCAGGGCACGCACACACACCAAGGACAATTTAGAATCGCCAATGCACCTAACCTGCATGTCTTTGGACTGTGGGAGGAAACTCACACAGACACGGGGAGAACATGCAAACTTCACGCAGGGAGGACCCAGGAAGTGAACCGAGGTCGCCTAACTTCAAGGCAGCAGCGCTACCCACTGTGCCACCCCACCCAGACATTCACTACTTTATTAAATCCTTGACTAACTTACTCATTTGTCTTCATCTATTTCAAATGTAAGCCATCACAAGAAAATAAGTCCCTTCTGTTCTGTAAGGGAGCCAAGGTCCCATAAAACCATGACCTTTTATCGTAAACAAAGATTTGAACCACACTCTAAAACTTCTCAGCATTCTTAATGTGTGCTGCCCAGTGCCCAGATAATTTTACAAGCCAACCACTTACTGCAGCACCTGTGGCAGTTGTACATTTTATTTGACTAGGTATTCTTCTTTCCAGCACAGGCTAAGGAGGAATAATGAACTGTTCTGGTGTATTATTCTCCCTTTTCCAGATATGATGGAGAGAGTAATGATTATGAAGGTGGAAATTAAAGGTGTGATGATGAATGTTGTTAGTGCATATGACCTACAAGTTGGGTGTGCGATGGATGAGAAAAAAGATTTTTGGAGTGAGTTGGATGAAGTGATGAACAGTGTACCCAAGGGACAGAAAGTGGTGATTGGAGCAGATTTCAATGGACATGTTAGTGAAGGGAACAGAGGAGACAAGGAGGTGATGGGTAGGTATGGTGTCAAGGAGAGGAATGAAGGTTAGATGATAGTGGATTTTGCCAAAAGGATGGACATGGCTGTGGTGAATACGTATTTTAAGAAGAGAGAGGAACATAGGGTGACGTACAAGAGTGGAGGAAGATGCACACAGGTAGATTACATCCTATGCAGATGAGTCGATCTGAAGGAGATTAAAGACTGCAAAGTGGGGGCAGGGGAAAGTATAGCTAAGCAGCATAGGATGGTGGTCTATAGGATGATGTTGGAGAGCAAGAAGAGGAAGAGAGTGAGGGCACAGTCAAGGATCAAATGGTGGAAGTTGAAAAAGGAAGACTGCAAGGTTGAGTTTAGGGAGGAAGTGAGACAGGCACTGGGTGGCAGTGAAGAGTTACTAGACAGTTGGTCAACTACAGCAGATGTAGTAAGGGTGACAGCAAGAAGGGTGCTTGGTGTGACATCTGGATAGAGGAAGAAGGAAAAGGAAACCTGGTGGTGGAATGGGGACTACAGGAGAGTATATAGAGGAAGAGGATGGCAAAGAAGAAGTGGGATAGTCAGAGAGATTCAGAAAGTAGACAAAAGTGCAAGGAGATAAGGCGCAAGGTGAAGAGAGAGGTGGCGAAGGCTAAAGAAAAGGCGTATAATGAGTTGTATGAGAGGTTGGACACTAAGGAGGCAGAAAAGGACCTGTACCGATTGGCTAGACAGAGGGACCGAGCTGGGAAAGATGTGAGAATGTCCCCCTCTTTATCCTTCATCACCCTAACCTGCTGCACATGTGAGGAGGGTGTGTTGAGCAGATTGAAAAAGTACTTTAAGAGGCTGATGATTGAAGAGAATGAGAGAGAGAGAAGGTTGGATGATATGAAGGTGGTGATTCAGGAAGTGCAACTGATTAGCAAGGAGGAAGGACAGCTATGAAGAGGATGAAGAATGGAAAGGGAGTTGGTTCACATGATGTACCTTTGGAAGCGTGGAGGTGTTTAGGAGAGATGGCAGTGGAGTTTTTAACCAGATTGTTTAATGAAATCTTGGAAAATGAGAGGATGCCTGAGGAGTGGAGAAGAAGTGTATTAGTGCCAATATTTAAGAATAAGGGGGATGTACAGGTCTGTATTAACTACAGGGGGAAAAAAATGATGAGCCACAGCATGAAGTTATAGGAAAGAGTAGTGGAAGCTAGGATTAGAAGTGAGGTGATGATTAGTGTGCAGCAGTATGGTTCCATGCCAAGAAAGAGCACCACAGATGCAATGCTTGCTCTGAGGATGTTGATGGAAAAGTATAGAGAAGGCTAGAAGGAGTTGCATTGTGTCTTTGTGGACCTGGAGAAAGCATATGACAGGGTGCCTCAAGAGGAGCTGTGGTATTGTATGAAGAAGTCGGGAGTGGCAGAGAAGTACGTAAGAGTTGTACAGGATATCTACAATGAAAGTGTGACAGCGGTAAGGTCTGCGGTAGGAGTGACGGATGCATTCAAGGTGGAGGTGGGATTACATCAGGGATCGGCTCTGAGCCCTTTCTTATTTGCAATGGATATGCTCTAGAGGAGACAGGAATGAAGGTCAGTAGGAACAAGATAGAATACATGTGTGTAAATGAGAGGGGGGGGAGTGGAATGGTGAGGATGCAAGGAGTAGAATTGGCAAAGGTGGATGAGTTTAAATATCTGGGATCAACAGTACAGAGTAATGCGGATTGTGGAAGAGAGATGAAAAAGAGAGTGCAGGCATGGTGGAATGGGTGATAAAGAGTGTCGGGAGTAATTTGTGACAGACGGGTATCAGCAAGAATAAAAGGGAAGGTCTACAGGACAGTAGTGAAACCAGCTATGTTATATGGGTTGGAGATGGTGGCACTGACCAGAAAGCAGGAGACAGAGCTGGAGGTAGCAGAGTTAAAGATTCTAAGATTTGCACTGGGTGTGACGTGGATGAATAGGATTAGAAATGAGTACATTAGAGGGTCAGCTCAAGTTGGACGGTTGGGAGACAAGTCAGGGAGGCGAGATTGCATTGGTTTGGACATGTGCAGAGGAGAAATGCTGAGTATATTGGGAGAAGGATGTTAAGGGTTAGGGTTTCTGTCAGACGGTTGTGGCGAGCGCCCTCTTCTACATGATGGTGTGCTGGGAAGGCAGCACGAAGAAGAGCCTGGACAAACTGGCAAGCTCTATTGTAGACACGGAGCTGGACAGTTTGACATTGGTGGCAGAGCGACGGGCGCTGAGCAGGCTCCTGTCAATCATGGGGAATCCACTGCATCCACTGAACAGTATCATCTCCAGACAGAGGAGCAGCTTCATCGACAGACTGCTGTCACTGTCCTGCTCCACTGACAGACTGAGGAGATCGTTCCTCCCCCACACTATGCGATTCTTCAGTTCCACCCGGTGGGGTAAACGTTAACATTTATACAAAGTTATTGTCAGTTATACATGCATTTTTATCACTCTTTAATTTAATATTGTTTTTAAAGTATCCATCTATCTATCTATCTATCTAATAACAGAGCTGCCAGGAAAAAGGAAAAGAGGAAGGCCTAAGAGGAGGTTTATGGATGTGATGAGAGAGGACATGGAGGTGATGGGTGTAACAGAACAAGATACAGAGGACAAGAAGAGATAGAAAAAGATGATCCACTGTGGCAATCCCTAACTGGAGCAGCCGAAAGAAGATTATAATGCCTAATGCCACAAAAGCACTGGAAAATATAAAACAAATGATTATCCTGAATTAGTATTGACTAATTTGAAAATAATGTGTTACAAAAGCTGATAGTTTATGACAGCCACAAAACAGATACAGCACTCAGGATCTGGAGTATTTTTTACTATTTTTAAAGAGAGAAAAATGGGTAACAACAGGATAGGAAAAGTGCAACATCAAAAAAAGAATAAAGTCCGTCTTACCCACCCCACCACCATTCAGAGATGGCTGAAGCAAAAAAAGTAAAATATTTTATTTTGATGGTAATTAACATTCACACATTTCATATTTAAATTTACTGCCACATAGTATCTGATCTTAGTTTAGTTCACCCTTTTAACATGAATGCTTGGCGACTACGTAAAAGGTAGAATTACATCTTCCATCAAAAGCAGCAAAATTTAACACCTAAACTGTCCTATACTTTTTTGTTTTTGTATCCTGAATTGCATAAGAAAAAGAGAATTGCCACAAAGAAGGAAATTAATCTGTTTCTAAGTGAAGTTTGGTTGGTTACTGTGTGTGCACAAAGAAAAAGAGAGGAAGTCTTAAAGGTAGAGGAACCACTTATAGTAATTACCATATTTGTGGACTGTAAATGTTTACACTTGTGGTACACCAGCTAAACTATCAGTAAAAGCTTATCAAAGGACATAGGACACAAATACAGAATTCAGAGGATGGGTGAAATGTGTTTCTGGATATGAGACCATGGTGTTGTAATATTCAGATAATATCAGAAATTACAATGCTTGAGAATCATGTAAAAGTGAATAACCATATAGAAAAGTTGACTTGTATGTTTCCAATGCAAAAATCTATACTGAACTGCATTAGGTATACCAAAAAAGAAAAAAAAAATACATTAAGGTTAATTTTTCACTCTATGAATGCAGTGCTTAATGCAGGCAGCATGGGCACCAAACTAACAAGGAATAAGCAGAATAGAAAATAAGTGAAACCTGTTTTGTCAATACTACATTTATTGCATTGGCCATGTTAAGTAACTCTGGTGAAAGTGTTTTTTAGTTACAATTAACGTTAATTTACAATTAACAACATTTTTTTCACAATGTTTGAATAAGGTTTAATAGTAATCTATTGGCAAACACCAGTCTTTTATAACAAAGGCAGAGTAGGCAGAGAATTAATTCAAGACACTAAAATGGCATTTACAAGATGACAGACACTTTGTAACAAGGGAGTATGTGAAATAAACCTTGCTGTTTTGATTTAATGGGATCATAATGCCTTAGCCTAGGGTTCCTCAATAGATCATGCCTAGGCCCATCACATTGAGCAACTACTATTTGGGCCAGATTTCGCCATAACAAAGACTCCCCTCAGCGCCTGCACATACATACACACACACCCCCCTCTCAAACACTTTAACAGACACACTGCCTCATTCATGTAATGTAATGTAACATGTTGTTTCAAACCAATCAGATTTATATTTACATAAGATAAGGAATCATTAAGTATATGTTACACTGAATTCATTATGGTGTTATTCATTTTATCATTCTAAATTAACTCAGTCTTTTAAATTGATTGGTTTTTTTTCCTAACATAAAATGCACATTGATTGTAACCAATCATGTAACTTTTACTGATTAGCTAGGAAGTGACATTCTAAATTAAGACTGCAAGTTAGTTATGAATATAAGATGTCTTATGAAGAAAACTGATGCAAAGATGAATTATTGTAAGGATGAATGAACCAAAAACATATTATTATGCCAACATCTGGAAATGCTCAACCAGTCTCTCTAATCTGCAGTAAAACAGTCATGAAAAAAAATCCAATGTAAGAGAAGATCACCATCTTCAGAACTATGGTCACCACAGTCTGAGAACCTGCACATGGAAATTGAGGTTTTGAAAGCAAACTACAATCACAGCTGGAAAATAGTCACCTCTTCACTAACTCAGCAAGAATGAGCAACAACCTTCCGGGCTATATTTTTACTGGCCAGGTACAATAAAGCCTTCACTGTTCCAGAGGTATTAAAACACTGCATTTCTATCATTTATCTGAACTTGAGTGATAACATTATAGAATCTGTGAAATAGGTACTTTAACTATTGTCAGCTGCAACTGCTGAATATTGTGTTTATGTTTTGGCAGAGAATTTCCAAAGTTGGGTAATAGTATAAGTCCATCCATCCATCCATCCATTTTCTAACCCGCTGAATCCGAGTACAGGGTCACGGGGGTCTGCTGGAGCCAATCCCAGCCAACACAGGGCACAATGCAGGAACCAATCCTGGGTGCCAACCCACCACAGGACACACACAAACACACCAAGCACACACTAGGGCCAATTTAGAATCACCAATCCACCTAACCTGCATGTCTTTGGATTGTGGGAGGAAACCCACACAGACACGGGGAGAACATGCAAACTCCACGAGGGAGGACCCGGGAAGTGAACCCGGGTCTCCTAACTGCGAGGCAGCAGCGCTACCACTGCGCCACCGTGCCGCCCATAGTATAAGTCAGAATGATCATATCCCTAATAATTGACAATTTAAAAGAAAATACAAATGTGATGCAATATTTTGATGAAACAAAATTCAGAGTAGAATAAAAGGCACCTGTGGGGGAGAGTGTCTGAACATTAGCTTCTTTTGCTGTCTGTAATTTTCGAGATTTGCTTTTGAAGAAGACACCAAATATTCGCCACACTTCTAGTCACCAAGTTCAGAGGCTGAATTTTATTTGTGGCAGTGTACCCCAATTTAACAACAAATTGATGGAGTTTCAGCATAGTATTTTTAAACAAGGAAGTCCATGATGGTCATATCTTTATTTATTGTACCATGTGCCTATACTAAATGTGTTCATTGCCATTTTCTGTCGAGTATACAAATATTTAATACTATGGTACCTAAAAGCAATACTAAAAATTCAAACATTATAAAATCAGAACCACATAAATTGGTGAATGCCAAAATTATTCTGGATATTTTCATTTACACAAACACTACTTTTGAGATAACAAATTTTTCAAGTTAGGTTTGTCTGAAAATCGCTTTCTTTGGTTTGTGACATTTGTTCCTGTAAGATTTTTGTTTGCATCACTATATTGAAGAGACATTATCTGGATATGTCCTCCTGAAATGTGTCTTTCAGTGTCATTTACCACAATGCTGGCAGAAGTTAAAAGAAAGAAAAAAGAATTTAAAAGAAAAAATATTACTGATTCATTTACAGAAATTGTTTAGAAACAGAAATGTTCGATATTTTTCGTTTAACATGCAGGTTCTTAGTTTTATAATAAGCATTCAGTAATGCATTCATTTCAATGTACTATGTCATTTGGTGTCATAGGGAGCTGAAGCCTATTCTATTTACCCTGCTATAAACCACTGATGCTATTGTTATGGCTGATGCACTTTTAGTAAGTATGCTTGTTTAGACCAAAATTTACATCACAAGATTATTTCATGAATAATGTGTACAATTATCAATATATAATGTATTTCATGATTAATATTGAATTCCATATTAATAATTGAATTGTATGATTCTGCCTATTTTCTTTTGCATTGCTGAAGCTTTAAGGGGTTATATGCAGAATGCAAGGTGTAGTTTTTACAAGCGCTAAAAGCCACTAGGTAGATCCGAGAACCTCAGCCAGAACTTTAAACTCCAGAGGAACAGTTGTTTAATCTTATTATTCTGTGCCAGGCTACAGTTAAAACATTTTAATAAGTAGTGACGGTAACATGTAGTGCAGGGGTGCCCAATGCGCCGATCTTGATCGACAGGTAGACCGCAAAGGTAGTGCAGGTAGATCGCGTTGCATTCAAAAAAACATTTTTTAATGTTTTAACCATTAGTTTATCAAATATCCTCCCTATGCCATTTCCCACTTGATTAACGTACAGGGCGGCTAGTCTGAGATCTCTCTTCTTCTCACACACTGGTCATCCCGCACGCACGATCAAACTACTGCAAAACTCCGGATGTGATTTAGTTAGCCTTCCAATTTATATCGGCTAAAGAAGGGATTTAAAAAAATGTTTAGGGAGGGTATGGGCTGGAGGTGGAATTGGAAGATGATTTTTTTCTCACAATGTCACAATCGAAGTGCGTTTGTCTGACATCCGAGGTTCGATCCCCGATGAGGGGTGCAGTGGAGTGTGTACGCCTGATGAGCCCAAAATAGGGCGAAACACGTGTCGCGTACTCTTTGCATTATTTGACAGTAAACTATGTAATATTCTATGATCTGCTTCTCGCAACTGAAGAGGGCACCATGGCGCATGTCTGCCGACTTGCAGACCAACCACACGCGTTACCTGGTAGGTAACCACCCATACAATCAGATTGTGATTATCATTTTAATGTAGGTAGATCATTTCAACCAGGTCATTTTAAAAATAGCTCGCAAGCCGAAAATGTGTGGGCACCCCTGATGTAGTGTGTTATGAAAAAAAAATCTGAAATTACCCCTTTCTTCAATTGCCAGTAATCAGAATTTTATGCTTATTGATTTTAAGTGGTATTTAGATTAGGTTTTCTTTGGTATTTTTCTCATCATAAACATAACGAATACTGGTGTGTTTGATATGTACTACAATTACTTTTTAAAATAACTGTAAAGGCAGGCAAGAGTTAAGTTTTTTTTTTCTTTTTTTATTTGGTGCTTATGTTATACCTAAACAAATATTTTCCCTCACTTAAGTAATTTAACTGTTTATTATCTGTTTGTGTGAATTATATTGTTACAGCATTATTTGATACACTTGGGCTTATTTAAAAAAACTTAAATTTACGCTACTTATATTTTAAAAAAGGGATCCACAAACACACTATTTTTCCACTCTTATTAAGTGGAATAGTTTAATGTGAAACATTTCAAATGTCTGCAAAGTGCTTCAATATTATGTAACATGATCACAGCCAGTGGAAAATTAAAATTATATCAGAAGCAGAGGTTGTACAGTAAGAGCCTCTAATTAGTGGGAATGACAGTACAAAATTAAATACTGTGATAGCCATTCATATTAAGTTAATGTTAAAATAATGTATTTGTTTGGCTTGTAAATGAATACCATACATAAATAGATAAATAAGATTCTACCATATAAGTTAACACGTACGGAACAGCTATCCAAATAAGTAATAATTTGGATTGTTTGTTTGCAAATTGCATTGGCATTCTGTTTTCTAACATATATCATAGCATAATGTTGCCCAGTAGTCACATAGGAATACAGTAACTTAAAGAAACATAAAGCTATAGATGCATGAAACCTCATGGATAAGAATGTGTGTGTGTGTGTTTTTAATTGATTTTTCCTTTCATTGTTTTTACTTTCAATTTCAATAAAAAGTTTAAAATAGATATACTTAGACTGTGACATTTATTGTGTTACACTTTATACTCATACTTGAATACCATCTCCGTACTTGTAAAATTTAGAAACCCTGAAGACATACAGGTACAAACACGAATTTCATTATTTAGTTTTTCCTGGACAGCAACAGGAATATTACACAACAGCAAAACACCTCTAGCCACTCCCAAGAAAAAAGCTGAACACCAATGTCACTCAATACAAGTATTTCATCAGTAAAAAGTAAGATGCATTTTACTCACCTGCCTTTAAATTGATTACAAACTTTATGATTTTATTTCATGGCACTTGAAGTCACACCTTTTAATGGTCCCAATTTGAAAATGGCAAAGGTTTTAAAAGCATTAAAAAAATTCCTCCTTGACTGTGTGCTCCATGTCCTTATCTACAGGCATCTCCTTCATGGTCAGTCATCATGCACACCCTGTATTCAGGGAAGTAATAAAGTAGCCACTACCCTGCAGTAAAGCCGAAATATGACTGTACTGTGCCAAAAAAAGATCTTTCTGTTGTGGTTGGGAAAAGCCTCTGTGGTAACTAGCCTGCACATCACAATGTTGCTAGTTCAGTTCTCTTCTCTAATTGATTTAATTAATTACTGTTGCTATCAATATGGCATGCATACTACATTTGATGTGGTGATGCAGTCATTCCTCACACCTCTTAGCATAAACATTTTTAAGGATTATGTGTCTATTTCTTCTGCAGTTTTCTTCTAAAATCTCAGATTAATATATGTAAAATTCTACAGATCTGAATTGTTGTTCTTCATACATCTAAACTCACACCTCAAGATAGTATAGCAAGCCTCCCACTGCTGTAACAACAGGACTGCCCACCATATAAATAAACCTTCATCCCCAAAAGAATTTAACTTATTCTAATCTCCTAAACAACACAGGTTAAGAGGTTTAAAATGTGCATTGTTCAATTTGCATTTTCAATTAACAGTACATGGATCAAATCATTGAACTTTAACAATTTTTGAGAGATCAAATATTACAAGACATAGGCTGCATTTAATCTTTATGTAACTCATGTGACATTTAACTCTAAGCATAATGAAGCAGTTTTTGTGATAACAGCAAAAGACTGTACTACTGTATAAAACTGCTGTAGAAGACAAAATAAGATTATAAATAAATATTTAAACCAAATGTTCTCTTCTGTAAATGCATTCACAGTTTCCATATTTAAACTGAACATTTACCATTACTAAAAATAAATTAACAGTAGGGGCCAGCAATCCAAATAATCCTAAGCTAAGAAACCTAATAAAATGTGAAATAAAAATAATGTTTAATATAAAGTCTAGAATGATAATCACTTCTGTCAATATAATGAACAGTAAAACAGGCTGTATTGTTATGTATACTTAAGGGGACACAGTTTACTGCTGCTGAAACAAGGAGGATCCATCTTATTGCCTAGTCACTGAAGAAATAACATGTACAATAAACAATGGCAAAGTATTTTTGAAATGAAATATCTTTATATATAATACGCTACCGTGGCTGTTCGTTTGTCTGTCCAGGATTTTAAATCACCTGTAGCTCACAAACAGTTTGACCTATTGACCTGAAATTTGGTACACATATACTATATGATGTCTAATATCTGCATTCAGGGTAATGATTGACCTCCAAGGTTATTCCCATTTTATTGTAGAATCAACTCTTGGCAGCGGCCAGCAGGGCGGCTGTGCAGCACATGTGTATGGGCGCCGTTCTCATCCCTACCACCTTCGCTGTCACTTATCCTAAATCTTCAAATCTTAAATCAATCTTGAGGCAGATTGAAGACATAAGTGGCAGCTTAAGTGAAAAATTAAAGAAAACATACTAAGTAATTGCAACACAAACACTGACTTAATCAGTTTTAACGCAAAAAGATGCAGACAAAAGAAGAGAAGAGCTGCTCAGGAAGCAGCAAACGGATCAACCACTGAGCAAACGAATGCTAAACATACAGAGAAAGAGTATGAAAACTATGAATGCTCAAGTCAAGTATATTCACTGCATGTTATCATGCAGTGCGCCATTACTGGTAATAAGATACTGTAATTCCCAGATACTGTTGAAATGAGGAAAATAAAGACCAGTGATAATGTCTTTTTAATATTAATATGTATATATGTAAGAATCATGAAAGGGAGGGGAATCCTCAATTGGTCTCAGCATTAATTTCTACCAAAGTTGTGACAGCAGCTGTTAGGGATGCCTATATTGCTTTTTTTGCTCCCATTCCATTTCTCTTTTTGGTGTTTTCATATGGCACGTGAACTCACATAAATTTGAATAAAGCTAAATTTCTTGGCATAGTGACAGTATTTTAGAGTGGATGTTATATTACCAATGACAGGCCTATCTTGTCATATTTTGCCTGATTCTTAGACATTTGCCTTGGTCCATTGTGAATTGTTAGGATGCCCAGGGAGAGACTGATTACCAATTAGCTAAGTGCAGACAGAATCTGTATGGGCAAGAATTTTGTTTTTATCATTTCCATTGACAGATAGTCCATTAGTTATTCATATAGGCCTAATTTATTTAAAAATTGATACAAATTCATTTGTACTGTATATTTCTAAATGTTGTATTTTAATTTTGTGTTCATCATGCATTTTGCTGTTAGGTTGTGGTTATGTATTTCATTTTTAACTTAAGCTGTGCCCAGATTGGTGTTCTAACAAGTTGGAAAAGCGCTTTTGATACCTCAAATGACAACCTACTACAGCACAGGTGACAAACTCATTTATAGCCATACCACATTACGCAAATTTTCCAGCAGTTTTCAGGAGTTTACTTCAGGAAATGTGTAGTGTAGCTGAATGAGAGCAGTAGCAAGCAATTGAATTAATCAACATGTTTAAATCAAAGTAAGAATTGTCTTCTAATTAAGAAATTGGTTGGAGTAAAAATGGTGGCCTTCCGGCAACTGACTTTGACAAGCCTATATAAAACTGGTTATCATTTGGCTCGTTTAGTATTTCTTTGTTTGCCTCTTGGTTAAAGAAAAAACACGACAGGTTATTAATTTTAAAATGCAAGTCAGTTAAAATTAAACAAAATAATCTGGTTAAGTTTTAGACAGGAATTGGCTACACATTAAGAAAGTGGCTGGAATGAAATAATGCAACCACTGTGGCTCTCAAAGTCTTGAGTTTGACTCTCCTATACAGTATATGGGCAGCTTTGCTGAATTGTGTGTCACTGACGCTAAATAAGCTGGAGACATTTCCAAACTGTTAACTGTGGCACCTTTACATTCTCATCTCATTCAGAGCATTCACATTAACGGAGGTAGTCATCATTAGCAAGAAATTAAATCTGATCCTTTTAAGGACTTAAAAATAGATATGTATTTGAAAAAAGGTTGCTGTATATGGCTGCAACACTGGATCAGCCATTTAAATTATTATTTCTGATCGAATAAAGGCACTTCACCTTTGAGGAAAGAGTATTAATAGTAAAAGTAGTAAAAGTATTAATAGTAACATATACAGTACACACACTTAATGTTTCACTGTACAATAAAAAATATAGTCTGCACTGCTGCATGACTAGCAATATTCAGTCGACTGCTATTATCTATACATATAAAGGAGAGTTGGGATCCAAGAGACTGTGTTTGTGGAGGGAGGGTGAGGGAGTCACGTGATCATCTCCCCTCCCATTTACGTCATTTCAATCACTTCATTTCGCTCCGAGCTGAGCTCTGCAGCTGACGCGGTCTTGCCGTTCTTTCTCATTAGTGTTTAGTCTTCTCTCCTTTACTGATGTACTGTTTACTAGACGCAGTACTTACTGAATAGTATTTTTTCCTTTAGTTTTTCTATTTAGTGTTTCTTTGTGTTTAGTACTCGGTGTGCGGTGTTCCCGGTGTTGCGGTTTACTGTTACTTTCTACTTCGTTTTTGTACTTTAGTGTTTAGTAGACTTTTACTTTATCTCATTTACTGTTGTTTTTTACTGTTGTTCCCGGTGTTGCCGTTTTCCCGTTCTATTTTTATGTAGCATGTTCACGAATTAGTCATAGAGAAAATTTATATATTTTGGCTCCAGGAGGACAAACCAAAAATGTTGTATATAAAGAAGCTCTATAAGTCGCATGTAGATATATAATTAATCCAAATACAGCGACTGCAGCGAAGCGCACGAGGTCTGCTAGTTTTCAATATGGCTTTTTAAAACTGGCCTAATATATACTGCTCAAGAGAATTAAAGGAACACTTTTTAATCAGAGTATAGCATAAAGTCAATGAAACTTATGGGATATTAATCTGGTCAGTTAAGTAGCAGAGGGGGTTGTTAATCAGATTCAGCTGCTGTGGTGTTAATGAAATTAACAACAGATGCACTAGAGGGGCAACAATGAGATGACCCCCAAAACAGGAATGGTTTAACAGGTGGAGGCCCCTGACATTTTTCCCTCCTCATCTTTTCTGACTGTTTCTTCACTAGTTTTGCATTTGGCTACAGTCAGTGTCACTACTGGTAGCATGAGGCGATACCTGGACCCTACAGAGGTTGCACAGGTAGTCCAACTTCTCCAGGATGGCACATCAATACGTGTCATTGCCAGAAGGTTTGCTGTGTCTCCCTGCACAGTCTCAAGGGCATGGAGGAGATTCTAGGAGACGAGCAGTTACTCTAGGAGAGCTGGAGAGGGCCATAGAAGGTCCATAACCCATCAGCAGGACCAGTATCTGCTCCTTTGGGCAAGGAGGAACAGGATGAGCATTGCCAGAGCCCTACAAAATGACCTCCAGCTGGCCACTGGTGTGAATGTCTCTGACCAAACAACCAGAAAGACTTCATGAAGGTGACCCAGGGGCCCCATGTCCTCTAATGGGCCCTGAGCTCACTGCCCAGCAGCATGCAGCTCGATTGGCATTCGCCATAGAATACCAGAATTGTCAGATGCACCACTGGTGCCCTGTGCTTTTTACAGATTAGAGCAGGTTCACCCTGAGCACGTGACAGAAGTGAAAGGGTCTGGAGAAGCCATGGAGAACATTATGCTGCCTGTAACATCATTCAGCATGAGCAGTTTGGTGGTGGGTTAATGATTGTCTGGGGAGGCATATCCATGGAGGGTCACACAGACCGCTACAGGCTTGACAAAGGCACCTTGGCTGCCATTAGGTATCAGGATGAAATCCTTGGACCCATTGTCAGACCCTATGCTGGTACAGTGGCTCCTGGTGCATGACAATTCCTGGCCTCATGTGGTGAGAGTATGCAGGCAGTTCTTGGAGGATGAAGGAATTGATACCATTGACTGGCCACCACACTTTCCTGACCTAAATCCAATAGAACACCCCTGGGACATTATGTTTTGGTCCATCCAATGCCCCCAGGTTGCACCTCAGACTGTCCAGGAGCTCAGTGATGCCCTGGTCCAGATCTGGGAGGAGATCCCCCACAACACCATCTGTCATCTCATTAGAAGCATGCACCGATGTTGTCAGGCATGTATACAAGAACACAGGGGCCATACAAAGTGCTGCGTACAATTTTGAGTTGCTGCAATTAAATTTTGGCAAAATGGACTAGCCTGCCACATAATTTTTTCACTCTGATTTTTGGGGCTTCTTTGAATTCAGGGCTCTGTAGGTTGATCATTTTCATTTCCATCAAACGATGTGGCATCCTTTCATTCCTAACACATTACCCAGTCTATATCAGTATAGATATCCAGGAGGATTTCTTTTTCCCATTGAGATCTGATGTGTTTTCAAAGTGTTCCTTTAATTTTTTTGAGCAGTTTATTTCTCTAATTTACTCATTATTGAAATTAATAATAAAAATACTGCATTTTCAAATGAGCTTCCAACTAGACATTCAGTCAGGACTGCTCTTTTGAGAACTGCTCCAGTTAATACCCACTTCTTAATATTAGAAGAGGCATTTACCATTCCAATGAGAACTGTAACTTTTAAATGCTTAATTATTTAATGAATGTGTGTATAATGCTCTTACCCTTTCTTGAGCTTTCTTTCAGTTTTACTAAATAGCTGCAATAAAATGCTGTTGTAATTCTAAAATTTGATTTTTTTTTTTTTAGTTTTTCTACACAAAAGATGACCCCTTTCTCACCAAAAGTAATGCTACTTAATGCTGGTCCCAAGGTGTGAATCTGCTTGCCTCCACTGGCTTGCACTTGGTCACATTTGCCTTTTCTTTTTTACCTTGAAAAATCCTCTCCTGCTGCAGATACAGTTTCTGCAAAACACCAGGCACCTCTGACCAATTTACATATTTTTTGACATTCAAAGTAAAAATAGTAAGTGCATCTTTTACAGGAAACAAAATAAAACAAGAGCATTTCACTATACCCTTAGGATTTATCTGATGAACTAGAAAAAATGTAGTATGATTGTGGAGGTGCAAAGTTGGCTATTTTACTGCAATGCGAAGACTGGGCTCAGGACAAAATGACATTTGAGTGGAGATGCAGTGCAGGAATGTTCTAGATAGAAAATAGAACATCACTTCACCGGAACTGAAAAAGCTAGTGGTTAAAATTGACAAACATACACTAGATTTGTCTGGAACAAATCTGCACACAGTATTGGAACAAGACTTCTTGGCTGGTGGTGCATTCCCTCCTATTGTAGTATATTTTACCTTACCTGGTGACAAGTTAGGTCACATGGTCGAAGTTAGCTGGATTAACCCACAACAGTTAAATGATTTTAGAGGGTGCCTTGGCAATGCCTAATTGTTATCCTTCTTTGGGCAGAGTTTAGTTCTTAACATAGCAAATCCTCTTCAAATATACCGGGTAAGGATGGGGACTTGGGCAAAAGAGAACTGGTTCTTAAAATGCCAGCAGCCATAGAAATTTTGCCATCTCAGCAAGAGGACCTTGATGGTAGCTAGTGCAACTTTGGCAAAACTGATTTGTCAAACTTAGAAGTTTAATGTGAACATGAAGAGTGATTTGGGAGAAAAAGTCAAGAAAGACCAGAGGTTTAACAGGGGTTGTAGATGTACCGAGTAGACTGTTCAGTACTTGTAATTATTAACTCATCTAGTTATTAAATTAACTTATTGCTTTAAAAGCAAAATCATAAAAACAGATAATAATGCCAAAACCATATTCATTATATTAAACTTGGATTCAGAAAAGTAATATACAATTGCCTGCATATCAAAAATGATTCAGTATAGCTCATAGTAGTGAAAGTTATTTAAACGGCAAAGAGCAATGGTGGTTTTGTCAGCATCATCTGGCCAATAGCATATCCGCAAGTTTTTGACTGAAAAGTCATCCAAAAACTCCCATGTTAAACATGTATACTCAATGGCCACTTTATTAGGCACTGCTTGTTAACACAAATATCTAATCAGTAAATCATATGGCAGCAAGTCAATGCATTTCGGCATGTAGGCATTGTCAAGATAACCTGCTAAAGTTCAAACTGAGCATCAGAATTGGGAAGAAAGGTGGTTTAAGTGACTTTGAACATGGCCTGGTTGTTGGTGCCAGGCTGCCTGGTTTGAGTATTTCAGAAACTGCTGATCTGTCTGATGAGTTAAGATTTCTGCTGTGACATTTGGATGGTAGAATCAAAATTTGGCGTCTACAATATGAAAGTATGGATCTATCCTGCCTCGTATCAACAGTTAAGGCTGGTGTAATGGTGTGGGGAATATTTTACTGGCACAGATTGGGCCTTTTATTACCAGAGGAGCATCATTTAAATGCCTCAGCCTACCTGAGCATTGTTACTGACCACGTCCTTCCCTTTATGACTGCAGTGTTCCCATCTTGTGATGGCTACTTCCGGCCAGGATAACTCACCATGACACAAAGCTCAGATCATCTCAAAGTGGTTTCTTGAACATGGCAATGAGTTCACTATACTCTCAGTCTCCAGATCTCAATCCAATAGAGCACCTTTAGGATGTGATGGAATGGGAGATTTGTATCATGGATGTGCAGCCAACAAATCTGCAGCAATTACATAATGCTACCATGTCAATATGGACCAAAATACCTGAGTAATGTTTCCAGAACCTTGTTGAACTTATACCATGAAGAATTACAGGAGTTCTGAAGGCAAAAGGGGGTCCAACCTAGTGCTTGCAAGGTGTACCTAATAAAGTAGCTGGTGAGTGTAAGTATGTTTTTGTGTGCTGAGAACATTAGATACGTGTTCTCTGTTGCTTAAAATTATCATCTAATTATAAATGCCAAACATGCTATAGATTATGTAGATATGCATCACAGTACTAATTCTCTAATCATAAGACATCCATTTTGAAAATTTACTGTTAAATGTTATCTTAACTGTGTTTTTAGTTGTACCCTGAATGTTTACAGTGCATCAGTTGGAGTAAATTTGGACTGGGATCTTAGAAATAATTCCATGTGGGTGTCGCTTTTTCAGACACAGATTTTTCTGCTATGTATAACCAAGATTTTAGTGAGGCGTCCCAAGATGTGTATTCTTGTTATGAGAACTGTGTCTGGCCCTACAGTTTAATCACTCATTGTTCTTGGTTTTTCACCATTGCTGCCATTCTAGACATATGAGAATTTCTCACACTTGGTTAGTTTATCCTCTGTTTTGGTCTTCCTCCTCACGATTTCCATTTCACTATTTTATGTTTTTCTAAGCCTTGAACTCATCTCACTCCCAGGGTCTCTGTATATCTCATTTTCCTTACCTGTTGTTTTCTGGAACATTTTCTAAAACCTCTTTCACAGCAATAATACACCAGCTTCTGCTCACAGTAGCCTATTCAGCGATACCAACTATCCGATGAATTAAGCCTATGTGAACAAAGCCAAGTCAAGTATCCCGGGAAACATGACCTGGTAATTTGCAAAAATTTGACAGGTCTGTGTATGAAAAAAGCCAGAAAACAGTTATGTTAAATATGTATAAAATATCATGATGGTCACACTTATATTCATGCAAGTGAACTGATTATAAGAAACATAGACAACGACAAATTAAAGACTGTAGCTGGCTCAGTAATTTTTTGGACATTTAAATTACTACTAAGTTGACCTATTTGAAAAGTATCTGCAAAACTGTATGAAGTATAAAATGCTGAAACTACTTTTCATCCAAGCCAGATAAGGATACTGTTACAAGATGTAATGAGATGATTACATCTTGCCTGAAGAAGGGGCCCGAGTTGCCTGGAAAGCTTGCATATTGTAATCTTTTCAGTTGGCCAATAAAAGGTGTTATTTTGCTTGACTTCTCACTAGATCCATGCTGCTAAATATAACCTTTTCACTTTCCTTTTCATTCTTGTGTTTTTTATATCTTCAGTGGACTTTTTGATACAAGTACTTGTTGCAAATCATAGACAGAATTTCGAAATTAAAGTAAATGCAAAATATATGTTTTTTGAAAAAACACATTAAATTTTCTTTGACACCTAATAACTTTGCAAAATGAGCCATTTCTTGCACATTTGAACATAAATAGCTCATCATAGATGGCTCTAGGTGCATTTTGACTTTTCATAAGGAAAAGAGTAATTTCACACATCTTTGAAGCCATAATACAGTGGCCAGTAATTCAGTGTGAACTTTCAACTGTGAAGCACAGTGTCATCATTATCATGTACAACACACTATTCTTAAGGTAAAGGGAATGCTGAAAATAACTCATTCATATGGCTTTAGCATAATGGCATTTACTTGTATCTGATTTTACTTATCCAAGCATGATTCTATTCTCTCTTAAATAAGTGACAAATGAAGAAGAACAGAAGTGTATATGAGTTAAGATATAGATTTTTCTGTCAGCTTGGTTTAGATAGTAAGGGGTTCTAAAGCTTTTTAGATATGGATATCTTTCTATGATTTATCAATGCTATAAATAAGTAATCAATAAAATATGCTGATGTTGTGCTTATATATAATTGGAGAGCTTAGAGTTTTACAACAGCATTCTGGATTTCCTAATAGTGTGGATTCTTTGTAGCAAAACATGATAGTGTTCTTGTAATAAGCCCTTTTCACACTAATGTGTTTTTAATTATGAGAGGCTCAGTCAAGGGCTAAACAATAGCAGCATCGCAAAAGCTTCTGTAGTGTTTCTCTTATGATTACATAGAGTCTCAATGCTGCCATAATATTGATACTGAGCAAAGACGTTTTAGCTGAAACAACTTTGGTGTTAGGAATCAGCTTTTGAAGAGGTGATTGTCTATATTTAATAATTGTGTCGAGCTGCAGCAGTACAGTGTTTGTCAACACAAGGTGTCAATGGACTCTCCCTCTTTACATTGCTTTTTGGGGTAGCTCACTGTCCTTAATAGGACTGATCGCTGTTGCTCCACTAGATAGAATTTATTTATGACTTTGGCTGCTTGCCATTTTTACAGGCTCTCCTGTAATTGGCTCTGAAGCTGCTTATATGCTGGTAACTCATTCCCTGTCCGATGAAACTTGTCAGTGCCAATACAATTGCATAACATTTTCACTTCACAAGTTGACAGTTAAAGCAATTTTTTTAAATTAGTAATCTAACGCATATATAGCTTTTAATTCTTCCTCACTAATCTGTTGCATGTAGCTCTCATGAAAATTTTGCTACTTGACTACATTTGACACTGAATTACATATACAACAAACATGAAAAAGCTTTTGAAACAATGTAAAAATAAATGGTTGGTAGACTATCATTCAGATAAAATAGGGTCAAATTATAATAAGACATATAATGTACCTCCTTTATTCAATATCCAAACATATTGATATCAGTTGAAAAAGAGTGAGCTAATATTAAATGTGAAAAACTAGTTAGCTGAAACTGTTACCATACTGGCAAAAGACTGTTACCAAATTTATCTTGGTAATTATGAAGGAATACACCCCAAAATATGAATAACCTTTGTCATGTTTTGATGCTTTCGTTATGAAATGCTTTTCAACAATACTTCTTTAAGGACTCTACAGTACTTCTTTTAGTTACAAACTGTTACCTCCCTTTTTGTAATTATGCATTATTTTCTTTTTGTATACTATTTATTCATTATTATTCTTATTTAATTATAATTTATTTTTCTTTGTACATAACTGCTTCTTTGACATCTCGTAAAGCACCTAGACCTACATCTTTTGTATAAAAATGTGCTATAGAAATAAATGTTGTTTTTACATTATGAAAATCGCTTTTTGGAAGTAGTTTAAAAGTAGAGAGGTGGAATAAATACAATCTATTGCTGGCTAACAGGAATTAATATTAATATTCAATATGTTAGTTCTGAATTGTATGAAAAGGAACAATTAAAATGGTGTGCAAGGAGGATAGATGTTAACCTGTCGTCAGCAAGGTGTTTTCTGTTGGGAACATACTGAGAGTATGATTCAAACTTCTTCATTCGAATTGGTATCAAAGTTAGTTAATCATGGGAAAGATACAAGTGTGTTAAAGAGATGTTAAAAATAAATGGTGGTAGGTTTAGTCAGAAAAAACAAGGATTGAAGGACAATGCTTTGGCACTTGGTGTCACAAATTAATTGAACCTATTACTTGTTTGTGCACTATGTTTTCCACAACATAAGACAGAGGTACTATTACTTCATGACATGAATCAAACACACATGGGTTCTTGTACAAACGTACATTAGTGTTCCTGCTCTGTCTATAACAGATCTTGCATGCAAACAAAAAACATGTATTGACAAATTTATTGTGGAGCATGACTTATCATTCAAAATAACTCAGCCCCTCAATGACTTGTGTCTAATCTCATCCCATCTTCCCATCTGCTTTCCCTGGTGAGGGTCATGGTGGCAGTAGGCCAAGCAGGTCAGCCCAGACTTCCCTTGCTACAGATTCCAGCTCTTTTTGGGTAATTCCCAGGTGGCCCTAAGCCAGCCAAGATATATAATAATAACTTTAACATGTCCTGGGTCTTCTACATGGTCTCTACCCAGTGGTACATGCCTGGAGTAGCTCTTGGGGGATCCACCGGTGCATTCTTTCGACATGCCCAAACCATCACAACTGATTCTTCTTGATCCAGAGGTGGAGCAACTCTAAGCTGAGGCACTCCCGAATCACCAAGTTTCTCAGTCCAGCCACCCTGTGAAGAAACCCGATTTCTGCTACATGTACTTGTTGTCTCAATCTTTCAGTCATTATCTACGGCCCCTGACCATAAGTGAGGACAGGGATGTAGATCAGCTGGTAAACCAAGACCTTGTTTTTGAACTCAGCTCTCACTTCACCATCATAGACCTGTACAGCACCCACAAAACAGATGCCAATGCTCCAATCTCTTTATTAACCTCACATTACCTTTTTCTGTCACTCGCGAACAAGTTCTCAAGATACTTAAACTCCTCCACTAAGGGCAGTAGTTCACCCCTCACCTAGAGAGAGCAATCCACCTTAGACTTGGAGGTGTTAATCTTCATCACAGGTGCTTCAGACTCAACAGCATATTGCTTGAATGCGTACCAAAGCGTGCCACCCTCAGATCCTCAGCTGCGCCTACATATCCTGTCCATTCAAACCACAAACAGGAGCGGTGACAGGTCATAGCCTTGAGAGATCATGATACTGAAAGTGAACAAATCTGTCTTAGCACCAAGTATTCAGACACAGCTCTCACTGTATTCATACTGGGAATGAATAGCACAAAAGAGCAGCCCTGTTACCCAATATTCCTGCAGTACCTCTCACAACATATCCTGAGGAACAAGGTCATATGCTTTTTCCAAATCTACAAAATACACGTGGACTGGGTTATCATACTTCTATGCCCTTCAGGAATTGTGCCAGGGAGAAGAACTGGTCTACTGTTCTATGGCCAGGATGGAATCCACATTGTTCCTCATGTATCATTGACTCAAACATCACACAGATTCTTCCCTCCAGCCCCCTTACATATACAGTACCTTACCTGGGAGGCTGAGGAGTGTGATTCCTATGTAGTTGGAACACACATATAATCTAAAAACAACTGAGAAATAACATACTGCACACTTCACTTGTTTATGCATTTAAATATTAATTTATTTTGAAGTTACTTTCATTATTAAATTTGGTTATCCTCCACTGCCAGCAACCTGTGTTGAAATTCTCTTCTTCATTTTTGTTGATGTACTGTCATTTTTTTATTTTCAAAGTTGTGAAGAATACAGGAACAACTTTAAATTTATTCAAAATGAAAATGTTGCAGCTTTTATTTTAATTTCAGCTATAACACTAAATATATGCTAATTGGATGGGTTTTTTTTTTTCCAATGTGCTCAGCACTTCAAATTGTTGTTTACATTATTTATATAATAAATACAGTTTTGGACAAATTAATTTTCATTTTGTTTATTGTTATTCTAGCTTTTATAATAAACCCAGCCCAAAGTTTCAGGCTGAGAGGCTTTTCTTGTTTTAACCCCTGTAATTGAGAAAAAGAATAATGTACTACACATTTTATTTTGTACTTTTGTACTTTTTTATGTTTCAGGTTAAAGTAAAACTTAATTACATCAATCCTTTAGTATTTCAATGACTACTTGTACACTATCAAAGTAATAACGTCTCATAAAAAGATTAAACTATATTATGTTTGTTGCTTAGAAAGACAAATAATGTTTGCCTCCACAGTTTCAAACTGACAAATTAAGTGGAAGCTTTTATGCATAAAATGCATTTCCATAAAACATATTAATGTTTGTTTTAAATTGATATGAGTTTATTAAACAGGTTACCATTCAATAGACTACTCAGACAACAAACATCACACTGCTATTTGATGTATTTGAGAATGGTACAAAAAAAAGTAAATCTTTTCTGCATTAGAAATTCTCCTGACCAGCTACAATAAAAAGAAACATTAACTTTACCAGGCTGTATGGTAAGCATTGTCTGTTCCAACACAACGAAAACAAACACCTTCAAAATCCCCAATAAATAAATGCACAAACATAATATGCAAAATTTATCAGATTTTAATGAGTTTACATGATAATTATTTTCTAGTGATATATACAAGATTAAATAGATAATCTTAGTTCAATCAACGTATTTCAGAAGGGGAATGCCACCAGGGAAACATTTAGAAACCTTTATTTGCCAAAAGGTCAACTAACCTCTGCCTGTAGACAAAATACAAGTTCATGCTTTTCAAGGACATATCTCAGAAAATCACTTGGAACCTGAAGAGGGATAATCACACTCAGGACGGTTATTAAAGACAAGGAAATACCATATTCTTCCAGCCACACCCACAAACCCATAAAAACTTAATCAGCTACCGTGAGCTTCCATTTAAATGTGAACCTCTAATGAACCTGAAACACAGCTTGACGCAATCCAGTCATACGGTAGCAAAAGATGTCACCAAAATATACCTATAAAGACCAAAGCCTTCCTTGGCATTCTTTTCAAAGTAACTATGAATCCAGCATGTTGACTGAATAGAAATGTTTGCTTGCTGTAATAGGTTCGAGAGCTATTATTCTTAAGCTGTTATTCTTTCTACACCTGCATAATAAAAAACTTTAAAAGTGTTTTACATTCATGCAAATTATATCAATGTTATTTATGTTATTTAAAAGTTTTAAAATCTTTTCTTAAGTCTTGTCAGTCAAGGGGCAGAGTGTGGGGACTTGTGGTCAGTCACCAGTGGGTACAGTCTCAGTGGTCATAAAAAGTGAACCGAACTTGAGTTACAACACATACAGATGTTAAATGATGTAGTTATTCAAGAGATTGATGGCACGTGTGAAATGTGCCACATTATAAATGCAGAAGTAAATTCTGATATGATGTCTAGAGAGGATAGCAATAATTGAAACTGTAACCACGTAAAATCACAACAGCAATGCAGTGATTGTAAATCATTGTAAATCTTTCAGCATTTACATCGTGACGAGCATGAATCTCTTTCGTTTTGCTTCAGACTGTATTAAATCTAAGTGTATTCACCAGGTTGCTAGCTCACGTACGCCGTAGTGAGTTCAACATGTAAATGACTTAATCCACACAAAGGTGAATGTGTGGGCGAATGTACATCGAGGACGTTCACTCTGTATTCACGGCGCACGAGACAGAATGTTTGAACTTTAACTTGGGCATAGCTTTGCAAGTATGCATCAATAATCTATATGCTGGTTATAATGACTTCAGATGCATAATAAGTAAATGTGAATGCGCTCGATAGAGGCATACACTTAAAGACACGCACCACGGGCACCTCGGTGCTTTTTGGAGCCACTCTCCAGTCTGCCAGTTCTTACCTGTAATGAAAACCGCTTTTCCTTCAGTAGGGAGAAGTTTGTCTTGTGAACCCGTCCTAACCACGAACCAGAAGACGGCGCTGAAGATCGCGACTCCAACAGGCGTAGGTAGCCAGAAGGAACACAGGCGCCCCAGCAAAACGAGCAGCGGTACCCAGAACGCCAATGAAGTAGACCATGCCCGCTGCCGCATTAGTGACCCTCCTGTAATGAGTAACCCCATAGTCAGGTAGATCCAAGTGGGAGAATTAAAAGCTTGTGAGTACATTGCCTCCAGCAGTTATTCGCTCTCTGCCTTAGCCTGCCAGACCGATGCCACGCGCCGCTGTCAGTTGTCTCGTGCGCGCTGTTTTTATATTAGGCGAAGGGGCGGGGCTAAGGAGCGCTGTCTCCTGCTCACTTTAAAAACCGGAGTTTCATGCACTACATACAGTTAAAGAGATCAGAAGTGGGCTTAAGGAATTGATTGGAACAAGTGGGATAATCAAGCTTGTAGCCCTCTCTTTGTGTCTGGCACGAATTCTTCCACAACGAGCCCCATCTGGCACACCTGCTCCAGTACCTGGCAGAATGTGAAGCAGCTGGTCTCCGAATGCTTAGAATCACTCTGTCATGCGGTAACGGTTAAGATGTGTATTCTTTGCTCAGACACAATCGGATTTCTACTCCCTTTGAAAAGAATTGGTGTAACGTGGAAGGCAGAGTTTACTTCATTCTCTACATCAATCCATTTTCTAAACTCTCAAATATAAGAATTGGTACCTTGTGAAGAGCGATTTTGTAAGGCTCTACCCTATTTTGCATATTTCATATCTATATATATTAAATTATATTTTATGCATACAGTTTTGGGAGTTATGCGGAAAATAGATGATGGTGTCTTCATGATATTGTAATTACTGGTGTCAGTCTACAGCAAAGTTTGTGAATTCAGTATCGTTATTAATTTCTTTCATTTATCCAATGTGATGTATACTACTGTATTAGCATACATCGCAGTTGTTTATATTCCGTTTTTTTCTTACGAGTCCTCTTATTGAATAAAGGGTCATAGAGAGGCACAGAATAGAATTGACTCATGGGTGCGGCTTTAGTTCATTACGTGGCACACTTACTCATACCAATGCTAATTCAGAGTTACAAATCAACCTAAATCAGACATCTTATTATTCAGGAAGACATTTAGAGTAAAGTGAAAAAAGCCAATATAGATCAGAAAGATGGGGCTAACACCATTACATTACACTTTGTAGTCCAGGAACCTCTGACACCTTAGAATAACACCAAGAAAACGAAATTTTAAAATTGTATAATCAAATTAAGTATAGAGGGAGTGATAAACAAGAAGGAATACAAAAGTGCATAGTAAATAGAAAAACAAAGACGTGGTGTTTATCTTAAATCTTCCATTTTCTGTCTCTCAGTCTCTCCCTCTCAGCCCTTATCTTTTTCTCCAGTCAGGTAAGCCTTTTCCACAATTCTCAAAGAGACTTTTGAGGACAGGGACAACTATTCATTTACTATATAGATACCAGTAAAGAACTCCCTATATATTTTCCCATTTGTAATGTGCCCCTGAGTTTTCAGTTGCTGATATAAGGCTTGTCTCTCATACAACATCTCAGTTGCCCAATCTCAAAAAGTATCTAGTATAATTCCTAAATCCTTCTCATAAAGTGAAATTTTGATTTTAAGATTTCCATTGTGTACTCAAACTTAATTTTTTCCATTCTACATGCAATAATGTATATTTACTTACATTAAATTTCATCTGTCACAAATCTGCCCAAGCCTGTATGCTGTCCAAGTCCCTCTGTAATGATTCGGTGGATTCCAGATTATCTACCAATCCAACTAGATTGGTATAATTGGCAAAGTTAATCAGCTTGTTACTTATACTGCATTACTATCCAAATCATTTATATACAGTATATTAAAAATAGAAGCTGCCCTGGCACTTGACACTAAGCAACATCACTCTCAACATCAAGCAATTCTGAGAAGGTTCCTTGAACCATAACCCTCTGCTTCCTGTGTCTGAGGCAGATTTGCACCCATTTATAAACAACACCCTGAACTCCCACTTCTTTTTGTGTGATACCCAGTCTCCCATGTGGCATCTTATCAAATACTTTCTGAAAGACAAGATAAATAATATATGCTCCACTTTGATCAAATCATTTTTTGCTTTCTCATAGAATTCCAGCATGTTGGTAAAGCATGACCTCCCTCTTCTGAACCCATGCTGACTGTTCTGTAAAACTCCTGTGCTTGCCATGTGTTGCTCAATCTTATCCTTAATAATTCCTTCCATTATTCCAGTTAATATTCAGGTAGTTAAAGCCCCCCATGACTATAATATCCCCCTGTAAACTTGCCTTTTTATATGACCAAAAATGTTTGCATGGCACAGTCTGCTTTGGGTGGTCTATAACTCCTAAAATAAGGCCACTTTCCCTTATGCTTTCCAGATGAAGCTGCATGTCCTCACTAAGGTGAGGCTTATCTCTCTTTCTAGGAACAGTTTTTGAGGTGCCCTGTTAGGGCTCATCGTGCCTGTCTACCACCTCAGAATCTTCAGGGACACCGCCTGCCTTCTCAAGGACCTGCAAACGGTTTGACACTTCCAATTCTGGGTTATTTATGCCCCAGGACAGTATGCACCCTTCAACTTGCACCTTTTGACGGTGACCCACCTATTTCTTCTTGTCTGGTCTGAAATCTACTCCCACACCAACTTATGGTTGCACACTAACTCTCTAAAGGACAACAGTACCAGGTTCACCAATTCTCCACTACATCGCAGGCTAGCCAACTCCTCCTTCAGTTCAGCGACCCTAAGCTCAAAGTGCTGCATCAGCTGACATCTCCTGCAGATGTGGCTCAAACAAAAGACAGGCTCCTCCAAGCCATCCTCTAGAAAGTCCAACATCCAACAGGAATTGCATTGCACTAGCCTCATTATTTAAATTTGAGTTAGGATTACTAAAACTGCCTTCATTTTTTATGTTATTAAAATGAAATGATTTACTTTAATGGTAAAGATAAAAAAATTAAGATAAAGAAATTAGATTAAAGACAGTTACTGTAGACCTTCTGGCCCCTTAAGCATCCCTCTCAACAGCATACTGTTTCTTCTTTCTATGAGTTTAACATTATTGTATTTTTCTCTGTCTCTTCTCCTAACTTTGCACTCTTCTTATTCCTTACTTAAAAGCTTTCCACTAGCAATGTTTGTGCTCTCTCGCTCTCATAATTGCTCTACTTTTTTGACATTAAAACTCACTTACTGAATATCTACTGCTAGTTGATTTCTTGCTATCATGTCTGCTCCTACAACCGTTTGTTCCTGATCATCGATTTATTTCTAGCCACCTGCCTATGTACCTCTGAGCCCTTCTCTTTACTGCTTTAAAGACAGCCGCTGCCTTGTTACTTACTTAGAGAGTCCCATATCAGCTGCTGCTGCTTGTTGCCCTGACACACCAATGCTAGTTTAAATACAAACAACAAGTACAAGTAACAAGTAAGCATTCGGAACAAAGCAACAACCATTCTAAAGGGGAAAAAAACCTTTAAAAACTCCCACACGGCTCCTTAGTGGCAACCAAAACACAAAGTTTTTAGGAGCAAAATGTATTTTTTGATTAATACACCACAGAACACAAAAGTATCAGCCACTTTGTTGCAAAGATGACATCGGCACATCAGTACATCTCAGTCTCCAATCAGTGGGTTGTATAAGTGTTGTCCACTGGAACAAGTGTTCTTATTTCATAACCTCTCCCTGCATCCCAACAAATGATTCCTTCACCTATGTCTCTTTTTGAAATATTGAACGTTTGATTTTGTTTCCTGATATGGAAACAAAATACATGACAATTTCTCTTCTGTGTGTGAAAAGGATCAGGGCAGGGTGGCTCTACTATGAAACTAATGAAGTCTATAATTCAGGTCCCCAAATGTTGGAGAGTGCCACAGAAGCGAATCCAGCCAACATTACCTAAAAAGATAGGGTGTCTGCTGTATAAGAAAGTTTTTTTTTTGTTTTAAATAATAATAATAGTAATAATACGGTGTAATTTAGTAAAAATAATAGTTAAAATAAAAATGAAAAGATTATTAAAGGATCATGTAGGCTAACCGTAAATGGAAAAATGTTCAAGTTAAGGCTGTTTCATTCTAAATATATACAGTATATACTGTATATATATATATATATATATATTGAGGAGCCGACCCGAACACAGACAGGCGGACATGTTGTTCTTCACCACCACACGTATTTTATTTACAATATTTACAATATATATGGTCACTAAGACCCACTGTCCACAAGTGCACAAACCCCAACAAAGTCCTGGACACTCAAATGCCTTTCTTCGGGCCACCTCCACTCTCCTCTCTTGCCTCGTCCTCCTTCCACCCGACTCTAGCCTCGAATGAAGGGAGACGGCCCCTTTTATACATGACCCGGATGAGCTCCAGGTGCTTCCGAGACTCCCCCGTTGGCCACGCCCCAGTGTGGCGGAAGTGCCGGCTGTTCTCCCGGCAGCTCTCCGGGTGTTGTCCAAAGTCTTCCCCCCCAGCACTTCCTGGTGTGGCAGTAGTGCTGGGGCAACAGGTCCCCAAGGCATTGGGGCGCCTCCTGGCGATGACCACGGGCCCCTACAGGGTAGGGCTTCTATGCCCTCAACCCGTGGCCCCCAGAGCAACCAGGAAGGCGGCCCCAACGTGATCCAGGGTGGGCTTTGACCCTCTTCCGGTCCTTCATGGCATCCCGGCCGGGTCGTTGCCCCTGGCATCCCTGACAGTGCCCCACAGCCAGCGAAGACCACTCGGGGGAAAGAGCGACCCGTCCCGTGAGGGCAGCACAGCCCCGAAGCGGGTCCTACTCCAGGACAGCCGGGTCCGGTCCCGCTCTCCAAGCAGGGACAGGGCCGGAGACGCGGCCTGAGCACCACCACTTGGTGCTCCCCTGCGCCTCGCACAGGTTGCGCTCCCCCCTCTTACCGGCACCCCAGGGCCCCCTTGTTCGGCACCCCCTCCGAGGCCTCTGCGCCCCTTTGGTCGGAGTCACTCACTCCCCTGCAGCCTCCTCCAGCCGTGGTGGCACCCGCATACCAGCAGAGAGATTCTTCAGCAGACGGTCCGACATCTGAGGGCAGGTCCCCAACGAAGGGGGTCCTACTGCTCGCCCGGGGTCCATCCCTGCAAAAGAGAACACAGGGGCAGAACCGCTGCCAAGGCACCCTTCCTGTGCCACGCACTGGCAGCGTCCCCTCCAATCGGCCCCCCGGCACTTGCCTGTTCGGCACCCTCTCCGCGGCTTCCGTGTCCCTCTTAATGGTGGAATCGCTGGCACCACCTGCGCTCTTTCCGCCGGCCTCAGGGATTCCCTCTGCCCCCGAATGGTGGAATCGCACCCAGCACCACGTCCCATCCTATTGGAGGAACCGACACTCGGCCTCCAATTCCTCCTGTCGCTCTGGGACGCCCTGACAGGAGTTTCCTTATGGAAAAGAAAGAGACTCCTTCCGTCTGCCCCGAGACTGCCGCCGACTTGGGGTGGAGCGCTAGGACCTGGGGACTCAACAGCCCGTGTCCTGCCAGCCCCTTGCTGTCACCCAGCACAGCCCCTGCGCCGCATCCCAACCTATTGGAGGAATCGGCACCCAGCCTCTCATTCCTCCTTTCACTCTGGGACGCCATGACGGTTTGAGACTCCTTATTACAAAGAAAGAGCCTTTTTCCCGTCTGCGTCCCTCCAGTGCAGCGCGAGACCGCAGCAGACTCGGGGCAGAGGGCGCTAGGACCCGGGGCACTTAGCAGCCCGTGTCCATTCAGCGTCCTCACGGACTCCCCCCTCGCAGCGCATACAGCCCGCAGCGCTGCACCTCCTGTCGGAGGGCTGCTTACTTGAAGCTGATCTTTGACATCACAGCCATGTTCAGCAGACCCTCCTGCATGCTGTACGGTGTCGGCTGTACTCACCGTCTCCGCCGTACCCCTCTGGTTGCAGATTCCAGCGTCGCGCGGTCTCGTTGTCGCTAACGTCTTCAGCGCTGCAAGCGCCTTCCTCTCCAGTACCAGCACTTCAGCCCGGATGGCACGTAGCATCTGCAATACATGCTGCTCCGCGGGCTGAAGGCACGCCTCCAGCTCCGCCAGAGCAGCCGGCAAAGACAGGAAGTTAACCGATGCGAAGCCTACCTGTCTGTCAGCCTCCTCTGCAGTCATCGGCGGGCACACAAGACACACCGTCCAATTGTGTGCCTATCAGGGGGAGGGACTTCTGGTCCGCGGCCATCTTGCCTCCCATTCTGCGGTGGCGACGTGCTTGCCGGCAGCCCTGTTGTTGCTGGCGCCCCTCGAGCTGCAGCGTCTCCTTCTCCGCAGCCCTTGCGGCTGCCGCCGTGCTGCCGGAGCCCCGAAGACCGGCATGCGCCCGCCACTGACACGGATCCGGGAAGTCCCTGCCTATAAAAGGAAAAACACGCCCTGCCCCCGTGGGCTGGCTGCCACAAGGCAGGGAACTCACCTCCCCGGACTCGTCCAACCGAGGAACCATCCTCGGCGTGGCCTCTCTTGACGCCATGCCGTCCCGGGCACCTCTCGCAACGGCGCGCTCGTTGGAGACACTGCACTCCTGGTAGGCACGCCGCCCACCCGCATCAGGGAAATATGGCCTTCCTGCGGACCCCTGGCGGTACGTGGGTGGGGTGCCCTGCTGCGCCGGGCCGTCCACAACAAAATTGTTTTTATTAGGTCCCCACCTTGAAACAGGCGGAGCATCCTGCCGGCTACGCCAGATGTGGAGCCGACCCGGACACAGACAGGCGGACATGTTGTTCTTCACCACCACACGTATTTTATTTACAATATTTACAATATATATGGTAACTAAGACCCACTGTCCACAAGTGCACAAACCCCAACACAGTCCTGGCCACTCAAATGCCTTTCTTCAGGCCACCTCCACTCTCCTCTCTTGCCTCGTCCTCCTTCCACCCGACTCTAGCCTCGAATGAAGGGAGACGGCCCCTCAGGAAGTGCTGGGGCAACAGGTCCCCAAGGCATTGGGGCGCCTCCTGGCGATGACCACGGGCCCCCTACAGGGAAAGGCTTCCATGTCCTTGACCCATGGCCCCCAAAGCAACCCGGAAGGCAAACCCCACGTGATCCAGGCCGGGCTCTGACCCTCTTCCGGTCCCTCCTGGCGTTCCGGCCGGGTCATGGCCCCTGGCATCCCTGACAGTGCCCCACAGCCAGCGAAGACTACTCGTGGGTAAGAGCGACCCGTCCCGCGAGGGCAGCAGAGCCCCGAAACGGGTCCCACAGGTTGTGCTCCCCCCTTTTACCGGCACCCGGGGCCTCCTCGATCGGCCCCCTCCGAGACCTCCACGCCCCTTTGTTCCGAGCCACTCGTTCCCCCGTAGGCTCCTCCAGCTGTGAGCGCACCTGCGCACCGGCAGAGATCATTCCGCAGACGGCCCGACATCAGAGGGCTGTTCCGCCTCGAAGGGTTCCTTCAGCTCGCCCGGGGTCCGTCCCTACAAAAGAGAACACAGGGGCAGAACCGCTGTCAAAGCACCCAGCTCGTGCCACACACGGGCAGCGTTCCCCCCTCCAATCACCCCGGCACTTGCCTGATCGGCACCCTCTCCGTGGCTTCCGTGTCCCTCTCGATGATAGAGCCGTCGGCACCGCCTGCTCTCTCTCTGCCTGCTTCAGGGATTCCCTCTGTTCCCTCAGAGGGCAGCCAGCCGTACGCGTGCACCCAGCAACGCGTCTCACCATATTGGAAGGCAGCACCCAGCCGCTTAATCCTCCCTTCGCTTTCGGACGCCTTGACGGTATGCGACTCCGTATTAACCAACACGAGCCCCTTTCCCGCCTGCGTCCCCATCATATCGGAGGAATCGGCACCCAGCCCTTTATTCCTCCGTTCACTCTGGGACGCCATGACGGTTTGAGACTCCTTATTGAAGAAAAGGCGCCTCTGTCCCGTCTGCGTCCCTGTAGTGCGGCGCAAGACCGCAGCCGACTTGGGGCGGAGGGCGCTAGGACCCGGGGCACTTAGCAGCCCGTGACCTCAGCGTCCTCTCGGACTCCCCTCGCCCGCGCGCACAGCCCGTGGCGCCTGCCTCCTCCTCCGGAGGGCTGCTTACTCGGAACTGATCATTATCATCACAGCCTTTTTCAACAGACCCTCCCGCATGCTGTATGCGAGTCGGCTGTACTCACCGTCTCCCTGTACCTCTCCGGCTGGAGATTCCAGCGTCGCGCCGTCCCGTTGGTGATCGAAACAGTCTCAGCGCCGCGAGCGCCTTCCTCTCCAGTTCCAGCACCTCAACCCGGAGGGTACAAAGCATCTGCAACACACGCTGCCCGGTGGACTGAAGGGACACCCCCAGCTCCGCCATAGCAGCCGGCAAAGACGGGAAGTGAACCGACGCGGAGCCTACCTTTCTGTCAGCCTCCAACGCCGGCCACTTCCTGTGGGCCTTCTCCTCCGGCCCAATCGGGTCTCCCCCTTGCCCGCGATGGACATTCCTTGGTCCCGCCTGTCTGCAGTCATCGGCGGGCCCGCAAGACACACCGTCAATCGCGTGCCTGTCAGGGGAGGACTTCTGGTCCGCGGCCATCTTGCCTCCCCTTCTGCGGTGGCGACGTGCCTGCCGGCAGCCCTGCTGTTGCCAGCGTCTTTCGAGCTGCAGCGTCTCCTCCTCCACAGCCCTCGTGGCTGCCGCCCGCGCTGCCGCAGCCCGCAGACCAGCATGCGCCTGCCACCGGCGTGGATCCGGGAAATCCCTGCCTGCAAAAGAGAAAACACGCCCGGACCCCATGAGCCGGCTGCCGCTAGACAGGGAACTCACCTTCCCGGACTCGTCAAACCGAGGACACTCCCTCGGCGTGGCCTTTCTTGGCGCCATGCGGTCCCGGGCGCCTCCAGCAGCGGCCTGCTCGTAGGGAGACCGCTGCACTTTCGTTGTAGGCACGCCACCCGCCCGCATCAGGGAAACATGGCCTTCCTGCGGACCCCTGGCGGTCCGTGGGGTTCTTTTACACGTGGGTGGGGTCCCCTGCTGTGCCGGGCCGTCCACAACAAATTTGTTGAGAACAGGTCCCCGCCTTGTAACAGGCGGAGCATCCTTCCGACTACGCCAGATGTGAACCTGGCCCGGGCACAGACAGGCAGACATCTTGTTTTGCACAAACCACCACACGTTTATTTACAATATTTACACTTAATTGGTCACCCAGACCCCAAATAATGGTCACAAAGACCCAGTTCAGTGCACAGTACCCCAAACAGTCCTGGCCACAAATGCCTTTCTTGGCCGCCTCCACTCTCCTCTTGCCTCGTCCTCCTTCCACCCGACTCCAGCCCGAATGAATGGAGACGGCCCCTTTTATAGATGACCCGGATGAGCACCTGGTGTTCCCGGCATTCCTCCGGGCGCCGTTATAAATCTCCCCCCCAGCACTTCCTGGTGTGGCGGAAGTGCTGGGGCAACAGGTCCCCAAGGCACTGGGGTGCCTCCTGGCGGTGACCACAGGCCCCTACAGGGAAAGGCTTCCATGCCCTTGACCCGTGGCCCCCAAAGCAACCCGGAAGGCAAACCCCACGTGTTCCAGGCCGGGCTCTGACCCTCTTCCGGTCCCTCCTGGCGTCCCGGCCGGGTCATGGCCCCTGGCATCCCTGACAACATATACATACATATCTACATATATACACACACAGCTATTTCGTATCAGTGCAATACGCTGCTTGTTAAAACGGATAACTCCCGCTCTTACGTGCAAGTCTGCGTGGATATTATGAACTATCGTATTTGTTCAAGTTCTATTTAAATTTTAAATAGAATGAATTTTTATTTAGTCGACAGAAATATCTTTGGTAGGAATGGTAAAAACAGACAGGAATATTATTCCTGAATAAATTAACTCAAACCTTAAACAACTTATAATATTTTGTTCTCCATAAAAATATATCCTGTCTAAATTATACAAGTTAGAAATAAAGTAAGCGTTAAAAGAACAAACATTCAAATTTCTTTACTCTTATGTAATTTTATATAAAAAATAAACTTAGATTTTAAATATCCCAAAAGATTTTGCTCTCCATAAAAATATGTCCTGTCAAAATTATACAAATTCAAATATGAACATGCTGCATAACAAAACCTGGAAATATAAATAAAATGTGTTCCTTTCAGCAATAACAAATCAAATCATTCAGTTGTCTTTGCTCATATGTCATTTTAGAGCTGGACGCCTGGCATCTTTTTTTGGCCACAGGTTCATTTCTGTTTGGTGTGAGGTTCTGTGTTGTGGAGATTCTCAGGATGGATTGCAGGTGCTCATCAGTGAGGCGACTCCTGTGTGCTGTTTTGTTAGTCTTTATCACTGAGAAGAGCTTCTCACACAGATATGTGCTACCAAACATGCACAAGGTTCGAGCCGCATGTAGACGGACTTTTTTTGTTCTTCAAAGTCACCAAAGCGCCGTGCAAACTCAGTGTGCTCAGTTTATCAACAAAAGTGCGTATTTGGGAACACCGTAGTGACGACTTGGTTTAACATTACTTGGCAACAGGGAAAGTGGGGCAAGTTGCACTGGTGCATTTGTGTCTCCCATAAAAGCAGCTTCACTTGAAATCACTTTGTGATTGTGCACGGTAAAACGTCCGCTGAAGTGTCAGATTCTTATTTAATTCTTCTGCTTTCTGTATCTTCTGCATTGCATTCAGGTCTTTCAGGTTACCCTGATGTTTTGTCTCATAGTGCCGTCTTAGATTAAATTCTGTAATTACAGCCACATTAGCTCCACAAATGAGACACACGGGTTCAGTAAACATATACTCAGCCTCCCATCGGTTTTTAAAGGCTCTATTTTCAGAATCAACTTTTCTCTTCAGCATCGTGTGAGCTAGCTTCCCAATAACTTGCAGCATCATAAGCTAGACTTGATTAACGCGGTAAGTGTTCGGCAAGGCAGCTGAAGCGCTGCATTATGGGATCTGTAGTTTATTGTGTTACCAGCGCTTCATATACCGGGCCATTAATAACAATAATACAGTATATAAAATGATCTCGGGGCGGATATAATTACGCTGGGCGGATGTGGCCCGCGGCCCTTGAGTTTGACACATATGGACTAAATAGAACTTGAAAAGATATTTTTTCAAATGTGATCGCGCAATTCAGATAGAGTTGACGCGCTACAGCCTGCATGCCTCAATAAGTCATCCTCCCTCGCTCTTACTTTTTACCGTTCATCTAATGAATACACTGAGTATGGCTTTACCAAAACAATCATTGATGGCGAATAAAGTATCCATTATTCGAGTATGTAGATCGAGATATATATATACATATATATATACCCGCGTATCATGCGAGAAGTAGTGTGTTAAAAAGCTAGAAAAGAAAAGGGAACATTTTAAAAATAGCGTAACATGACTGTCAATATACAGTATTTGTTTTGTGAGTGTTACTGAGTGTTGCTGTCATCAAGGATTTGATTATCATTATTTCTTTCAATCAGGTTCGTATTTGTAGGATGTGTTGTGTTCAAGTTACATTCCGTGTTTGTCAATCGTTGTAAAGATGACAGGTTTCATTCATCGATTCGTTTCTTACTGCATCAATAAACAGCTCGTCTTCTTCTTTATCTGAGACCTGACACACTGCATGCACGGTTTTTTTTACACTGTCTTCCTTTAGCGGGACATTGACTTTTTCCACCGTGTGCTTTGTTTCCGCAGTAGCTGGATTTATGAATATGCTTATCAGACGCTTCATATTTTTTGCTGCCTTTTCAATTGTGTAATTCGGTTTTTGTTCAGCGCTCTTTGGAACTGTTGCTTTTATCTGTGCACTCGTCAGTTCACGTGAGCCGTTCGGTGTACATGCATCGAAGTTTCCCAGCTGTGCTGGTGCCATCTCGTGCTATGTCCATGGCTGTATTTAATGTTACCTTAGTCCTGGCACTTAAAACTTTCTCTCGCAGTTTTGCTGAGTTTGTGCCAAACACCACCCTGACCATCTCATCTTCCTCTGCATAAGCACAGTCCTTAACTCGTGAATATTTAGTGGGAGTTTGCTATTGGATTGCCGGCAGGCACTAAATTACAAACGCCAGCGGCAGCCTGTCTATGAACTTAATTTAAAGTGTAGGTGTACATCGTGCTTTGTTTCCGAAGTAGCAGAACTCATGAATATGGTTGTATATGTCACTGCTCGCTTCTTATTGTTTAGCTGCCTTCTCAATTATATAATGCATGTTTTCTTCAGCGCTTTTGGAGGTCTTCCTGGTTTTCTATGTACTGCGTGATTACGTGGGAGGCGTGATGATGTCACACAAAACTCCGCCCCCACGGCGTTCAAGCTCATCTCCATTACAGTAAATGGAGAAAAACAGCTGCCAGTTATGACCATTACGCGTAGAATTTCGAAATGAAACATGCCCAACTTTTGTAAGGAAACTGTAAGGAATGAACCTGCCAAATTTCAGCCTTCCACCCACACGGGAAGTTGGAGAATTAGTGATGAGTGAGTGAGTGAGTCAGTCAGTCAGTCAGTCAGTCAGTCAGTCAGTGAGGGCTTTGCCTTTTATTAGTATAGATATATATATATATATATATATATATATATATATATATATATATATATATATATATATATATATATATATATACTGTATATATATAAATAATTTAAATCACTATTAACATTAATTACAGAAATTCACATTTTTATTACAATTATTTATCTTAACACTAACCATAATCAAGAAAATGAAGGCACATTTCTTTGTTTGTGATCACTCTAAAACAGCAATTTTAATCAAAATCTGAGATGTAGTGGTTAATTATTTTTAAAAAAAATTATGATCTGTTATGGAACAACCCCATTGAATAAGATAACAGTGGTTACCTAGATATTGTTGCTCGTTGCAAAGGGGCCCCAATAACAGTTCAAGCTTCAGGGCCCCAAAAATGTGCATCCACCTCTGGTTGCTGAAATAAAAATGTCAAAACTTGTTTTTAAGACCAAATTGGACAGATTGTAAGTCCAATCAAACAGGATTTATTTGGAGTATTTAAGAAATGAACTAATGTCTTTCTTAAGGGAAAAAAATAAAACAGCAATCAAAAGCTAAGGTCTTTAACAGAAGTTTTGTTTGGAAATGTTATCAAAACCAAAATGCTTACTAAAAATATTTTGTCAACATCAAACAAAATCTTTAAACTAAAAACATCTTCTAAATAGTTTTTTTTTTTCTTGACAATAGTCATTTGCAATCCTTTCCTATGATTTCTCGACATTTATATAGAAATGTTTGCAGCATTGTGGCCATGTCAAAGTTTACATGGTGTGCATTATGCCTATTATCCATGATACTCCCTAACAAATAAGTAATAAAAAAAAATGAAATGGACCAAAAATACTCCTAACAAATTCATAACATCTGAAAAACAACCTGTGTTTGGAAGAAGAATTGATCATTTAAAGAACTGATGCTCTGTATGTTGCTGTTGAAAGGTGTAAATATGAACAAAGTAAAGAAATGTGGACAACAGAATTTTTTTTAAGCTGGCATCATTTAATTCTCATGCAGTAAAATGTTAGGTAGCGATATAAAACATAAGAGCTGGTGGCATACCTATGTATAAAATGTAATATGCGACTCTTTAAATTTCTCAATACAAAGAGTAATGCCAAAGTAGTCCAAAGTTATCAGAATAGTGCATGTAACACATAAGATGTGCATGATTATAGAGATACTTCCAAGTAATTGTGGATAAGATAAAACAAATTCTGCTGCCTCTATTGTAGTTGATGAACAACAGATTAAGTGACCTGATCTTATTTCATATTCTGCAGCACGACATGCCAGTTGAGTACTGCAGGCAATAGCCAGCAATTGTTGAATAAAATAGGGAGATAAAATCAACTCAAATTCTCTTTTTCGCCCCTTTTCTGTTAGAGCACAAATGAAATACAGGTCACATTATTATTTGTTTTTCATTACACTTTTGTTAAAGGTATTGTGTGTTAAATGCAAGTTGGCTCAGGTAGCTAAATGAACTTTGGTTATATTGAAAACGCTCTTTATAATTCGTGATTATTTAAACAATTTCAATAATAATACAAAAATGAAAGCAGTAAACAAGCTATATATATATATAAAATGTTAAAAATCATTAAGCTTACAAATGCTTGATGAAGAAATGCAAGTTAACTTGTTTGTCATTAGACTTAATATCACAGAAACTTTTAAAATACTCCAGTCATTAACTGCAGAAAATCATTCCTAAAAATATGTTTGTAAATGTAAATATGTTTTTTTTTTCCTCTAATCCCCTTTTAAGATTTAAATAAGGATGTGAATGCACATACCTATTATGTTGGGGTTTCTATCAGAAATTTGGAAAAACCTTAGCAAAGCACCATTCTAGAATGTTTCTGGAAGATGATCTAGTGTGCCCCTAGTGGTCAATGAGTATTGACACTAGCATGCAGAGGAAGTCACCAACAAGTGTGAACTTCCAGCTCTCTGTCTTCTTCTCTTGATAGGCCTTCTACTGTTCTATACCAGTGTAGTATAAACTTTGCTTCTGAAAACCCTCTTCCAGCTGAGTGCGTCTCCAAAAACAGCAAACTCTGCATTCTAAGAGTAAACAGAAAATGATACCACAAGATTTGACAGATAATGCAATGAACATTCAAACAATCTATACTAATAAAAGGCAAAGCCCTCACTGACTGACTGATTGACTCACTCATCACTAATTCTCCAACTTCCCGTGTAGGTAGAAGGCTGAAATTTGGCAGGCTCATTCCTTACAGCATACTTACAAAAGTTGGGCAGGTTTAATTTCGAAATTCTACGCGTAATGTTCATAACTGGAACCTATTTTTCTCCATATAATGTAATGGAGTTGAGCTCGATATTTATATATATATTTTGACAGCAGCAGTCCAAGCTGTGAGAAAACAGTAAAAAGGAAGCGTGTCAGACATCGTGGTACATTTTATGATGCAGCTAGACGAAACAACTTTGTGACGCTGCCGCCAAATACACAAAACAATTACTTTGACAATCATGTTACGTTATTTTCAAAATGTTTCCTTTTCTTTTTCATAACTTCTTTAACACACAACTTCGCTGCGAAGCGCGGGTATTTTGCTATATATATATATTGTCACACGCGCATGGGAGGCAGCTAAAGGGCTTGAGTGACGGCAGTTCTGAGACAGGCCGGGCTGTGGCAGAGTACACTGACTCTTTTTCTCACTTCCCTGTAGACCATCCCTGGGAGACTCCACCTGGCTCTCGTGACATCACTTCCGGGACCGAACCAATGGAGACAGAACTAACCGGCGCCGGCCCCCCTGATGTCACGTCTGGGCCTGATTCAATGAGTGATGAACACGTGCCCGATTCCCATGACCTCACTTCCTGTCTTCCCCTTTAAAAGCCTGCCCTTTTTCCCCTTTCCCTCAGTCTTGTTTTGGACTAATTTGTATGCACATCAGTGCTGTTGATTGTGATAAAAAACGACTTTGTAGCCAGGATCCCAGAATATACGGGTGGCTGCCCCAAACCTTTCTTTGAGTATGTCTCAGCTTTGTGACAATATATATATATATATATATATATATATATATATATATATATATATATATATACACTGTATATATGACAGCAACACTCATAACAGTGACAAAACAATTACATTGACAATCATGTTACGTTATTTTCAGAATGTTTCCTTTTCTTTTTCTTTACTTCTTTAACACAGTACTTCTCCGCTGCGAAGCGCGGGTATTTTACTAGTCAAGAATAAAACCAACCATGCAGTAAAATGCAGAATGAAATTGCTAGTGTAGTCATAGTGAAAAATATAGAACAAAAATGAGAACATTTGGTGAACCCTGTCTGTAATCAATTGCATTGTGGTATTGAACTGGAAAGGACAACATGAATACAATAAAAGTCATTGGGTAGAATAGATTGTGGACTCTGAATTATAAGTGGCTGCACTATTGAAAGAGATAACTAAGAGTTCTGCTGTGGATAAATATATTTGACTATTAAATATCTGAAGGAAATTGAGCTATTGGAAGCCAGCAGTGCAGCTGCTGCAGACAAGAATAAAGTGAAAATAGAAAAAAATCAGAATCAGAAGGTAAAATGTGAGAATAAATAAGTTTAATATGTAAGTTCAAACAGACTGAAAACAATGAGAAAGCTTCTGACTGCCTATGTGCAGTGCCTATAAAAAGTATTCAGCTTCTTGAAAAAGTTTTTATAAACTGTATTAAATCACAGTGGATTTGACTTGGATTTTTTGACACTGAACAAAAGAAAAATGTAAAAATGAAAACAGATCTCTTCAAAGTGGTCTAAATTCATTACAAACATAAAACAAAAAACAATTAATTGCATTAGTATTCACTTCCTTTAATGTAACACACCTAAACCATCACTGGTGCTGTCATTTGGTTTTAGAAATTACATAATGAGTTCAGTCAAGATCACCTGCCTGTAGTCAAGGGGTTTCAGTTGATTATAATATAAATGCACCTTACAAGGGAGGTCCAGTCTGTGAAGAAGACTAAAGAGCACTCCAAACAACTCTGTGAAAAGATAACTAAAAGATTTACAAGAGGGGATGGATACGGGAAAATATCATAGTCACTGAATATACCTTATAGTCCAGTTAAATTAATCATTAAGAAATGTAACAAGTAAATCTGCCTAGAGGAGGCCATCCACAAAAATTGAGTGATGCTGGAAGACCTAAACCAGTGAGGAAAGCCATCAAGATCTCTGAGAACTTTGAAGGAGCTACAAGCTACATTGGATGACAGTGGAGAGGCTGTGTAGACAACAACTGTTGCTTAGGTGCTTCACCAGTCGCAGCTTTTTGGGAGAGTGGCAAAGAGGAAATACACAGGACATCTCAGCTAGAGTTTGCCAGAATACATGTGGGAGACTATGAAATCAAATGGAAGAATGTTCTTAGTCTGATGAGACCAAAATTGAGCTTTTTGGCCATCACACTAAGCAGCAAGCTTGAATACTGCACATTATCACAGATATACCATTCTCACAGTGAAGAATGGGGCTATGACAGCATCATTTAGCTTCTCTGCAAACAGAGCCTGGAATGCTTGTAAATGTAGAGGGTAAATGAATGCATTAAAATGCAGGGAAATCCCGCTGAAAATCCTGATTCAGCCTGCAAGCGATCTGCACCTTAGGGGAAGATTTGTCAACTAGCAAGACAATGGCCCCAAGAAAAAAGGCAAAACTACACAGGAATGGCTCAAAAACAATGATTTTAATGTCATGGAGTGGCTGAATCAGAGTCTACATCTCAATCTAAGTGAGAATTTGAGGGTGGATCTAAAAAATGCTGTTCATTTACAATCCCCATGCAGAGAGTGACCAGTTTTTCAAGGAAGAATTGGGAACAATTGCAGTGTCCAGATGTGCAAAGCTGATTGAGAGAGACTTGTACACTCAGACTTAAGGCTGGAATGGCTGCTAAAGGTGCATCTCTAAATTCTGACTTGAACGGGGTGAATACTTATGTGAGCAATTATTTTGTGTTTTATAATTGTAATTAATATAGATAATTTTGCAAATATTTTGTTCACTTTGACATTAAGAAGTCTTTTTCTGTTGACCATTGCCAAAAAGCCAAATTAAATCCATTGTGATTCTGTGTTGTATAACAATTCAATGTAAAAAAAAATCCAAGCGGGAGAATACCTTTTATAGACCTATGAGTAAAGTTTGACTTGCAATCAATCAATGCAACACTGTGACTTGTGAATGAATAAAAACATCTCTGTCTGATGTGTGGCTTGATAACACAGTGGTTATAAACTGCCTCACAAAATCAGCATCCTATGTTTTGATTACCCCAGCACAGTGTCTGTATGGAGATTGCCCATTCCTCCAGTATTTGTGTGGAGTTTCCTCTGGTTACTCTGGTTTTCCTCCCACATTCCCAAACATATGCGGTAGACTAAATTGTTGATTCCAAATGAGCCTCTGCCTGAGGTGTTTTTTTTTTTATGAGTGAGCCCTGCAGTTGGCTAGCTGTCTGCCCAGAGCTGTTTCCTGTCTTGAGGTTAGTGCATCTAGGATAATAGACTTTGGCCCTTCACGATCCTGAATTGGATTATGTTATGTTATCTCAGGGTAGTTGTCAGTAGCACCATTGCACTGAGGTGCTGTTTACAGTTTTGCAGATTTCCCAGAGAATATACATACTCCTACTCAGATTCTTTTTACTTTGGAAGAAAGATTTTTTTATGAAATTTCATAAAATAATGTCCGATTTTGGAAATAAATTGCCATCATCTTGTTTTTAATTATTGGCATGTCATCTTAAAAATTCATCAATGCTTTCTAGAAGCAGAGCATAATGTTAACAGTTGCACAAAGGACATGTGTATCACATGATGAAGAAAAAGATTTTTTTACCCTTTAGGCTTCTGCATAATACCATGCCAGTGGCACCACTTGAGGTTCTTAAGCCATGAAAAGACCTGAAGGCCTGAACTTGTAAATACTAGGCAAGGTTTACTTTTCCTGCATTGGGCTGGCGCCCTACCCAGGGTTTGTTTCCTGCCTTGTTTTCTTGGGACCAGAGGGGGTGTGTGGATTTGGGGCAATTTCGTAGGGCAGTTTTATACACAATTTACATTACATTTTTATTATTATTAAGTTATAATATCGTAATAGAAATTATACAACTTACCATAATACAGAATCAGTGGGAGCCCTGAGCTTGTTTTCCTGCAACCAGACGATCCCATCTGGGGACGATGGAAGACAGTGACACACAAAGTGTGTTGCTTATGTTCAGTCTACTCCGTAATCTCGTTTTGGTTGCTGTCACTGCAGAAAACGCTGCCTCACAAAGATAGGATGTTGGAAATGGAAACAGACTTTTCAGTGCGTTTGTGACAACGTCAGGATATTCCGCCTTGACTTTAATCCAAACCGTATGAAGATTTGAAGTTGTCTCAAACATACTTTTAAGACCACTATCATTTGCAACCTCAAGCAGTTGTGGCTGGGAATAATGCTCAAACTCTATTGAAAGCTGAGATAGGCGATCATACACCAGCTGGGAAAAAGAAGGCCCTGGCTTGGTATCTTTAACAACCTCTGCTAACATTTCAAACATATCTAAAATCCTAGTGTTCACTCGTCAGCCCCATAAATCAAGTTTGGCTTTGAATGCAGCCACTTTATCTGCCATCTTGAACAATGGGTATCTTCTGCCTCTGTCCCACATGCTACTGCTCCACCACTGGCTCAGATTTTCCTTCTTAGGCTTCTCCAGCCCTCCTCCTACCTGGCTGGATACTGAGTCTGCAGAGTGGGCAGCCCAATAGTGCCTGTATGCCTGTTCATATTGTGAGGTTTCTGAACTCTTTTGGGATCCCAAATGGGAATGTCACACTGAAGTGCGCCCCGAAGCACGATTGCTGCGTCTGTGTAAGATTGTTTGTCCGTTGCCGGGGCAGGGCAACAGCAGGCTCACAGCGCTGTAGTGAACCACCACAGAAGTGAATCCTAAAAAATCGTGGTCACGATGTAAGTCTCTTTCTACACCCCAAAACACGAGACTGTGTCTCAGTACTTTAGCAAAACCAGCTTTATTCAGCTTGAAACAGGAACAGCACGGTTATTTATTGTAGTGGGATCTGCCACTCTCCTGTAAACAGACACAGCAGTCAGGCAGGGTTGTGACCAGGTTAGTGGCCAAGTAATCATTTTCCTGGTGTTTACAATGTTCCTTGCATCACCCATCGAGATCTTTTCTGTTTGCTTTGGCGGAGAGACACAGCAGAGCTGCGAGCCTGCTGTTGTCCCGACAACAGATAAACAGTCTTCCACAGACACGGTGATCGCACTTCGGGACACTCTTCGGCATGTTGTCCCGTTGACGGAGGTCCCAAAAGAGTTTAGAAACCTCACATTTTCTTGAATGAGTGCCACATTAATAGGAATGTTTATTGAACGAGCATCACTGAACCACATAAAAACTGTCTTCAAATGCAGCAGTTCGCAATGTTTGCAACCCTAGATTTCTCTTCTTTTTTTGCATATAACAAAGACATATGCATTGCATTTGTCATTCCAACAGATTGCACATCACAAACATTAACACTGTTACAATTTTTTCGTGTCTGCCTCTTCTATAGGAGGGTGACAATGAGTTAAGTTTCAATGGATGTTTTTCAAATGTTGACGAGCAATAAGCAAAAGGTATCACTGAAAACCACAAACAACAAAAACAGCAAAAATACAGTACGAGGAAAGTTTGAAGAAAGAAATTTTTTTTACAGTGTTTGTAGGGGGATCGTTGTGCAAATGTGCACAACTCAGCTGCGACCACAGAACTAACTGCTCTGTGGATGATTCATTCAAGCATTTCAAGGTCAAAGTATCTTCTGAATGTACTTCATAATAACGAGATTTCTATAGACTTGTGCCATATGGGGAAACTGTCGGGACCATAAAAATATTTTGTTGTAATACTCTCTCACCTAGGTCTCTCTCCTCTCTCTGCACCACTGCAAAGCCCCGCTCACCTAGCATTCTGAAAAGTGTCCTCAATGAAGGGGGCAGCCATTTTGCTGTAGCCCTTCATTGAGTGAGTCTCTGTTGCCGGCAGTTCTCTTGCGGCCCAGCTGTCAGACAGCCATGGCCCGCTAATAAGCTGCAGACCGGGGGTTGGGGACCCCTGGTATAAATGATCTGTTAGTAGCTGTTTGCCTGATTTTAAAAGCATTATCTGCATATAAAATATGGTGAATCATTAATAAGGGTTGGTGAGTGACATCAATCTAATAAAGTGGACTGTCAATTTTAAAATCCATAAAAGATTTCAGAAGAAAGGAGTTTCTGCTGTGGCTTTCCGAATGTTACATTTTACAGTGTTTTGAGTCTCCAGTATTTTTTAGATCATTGTATCTACAGGTATTTGTACTATAATATCCTGGTACTTATTTGCATACCCTTACAATGGAAGCAGTGTTTCAGCAGATATTTCTTATCACTGAAGAGTTGCTCTTTGTGGCACAGTTATTATTGTGGCACATCTGCTATTTGTTTTCTGTACTTCATATAACAATTATGTTTAACATTCAAGAAGAAATATCTAGAAGTTGCACCTTTCGTTTCATTAGTGAACTTTAAAATGTCCATTATACCATACATGCTCAAATCCCAGTAAATTGCATATATCCATGGCTCCATTTTTTGTATTGTTTTCCAAGTACAATTGTTCAAAGGCCTGTTAAAAATTACCAGATAAAAAATAACATTCTGTTGTGAAACCCACTTAATCCAGTTCAGATGCTGGAGCCTATTTTAACAGAACTGCGCTAAAGGCAAGAAACAACCCTGGACAAGGGTGCCAGTCCATTACAGAGCTCACACACACACTCATACTCATACTCACACATACCCAAACATTCTCATGCATATTTTCATACAAACTCATAATCACAAAAGCTCATACTTTTGGAATCTCTAATTAACTGAACATGCTCGTCTTTGGAGATGAAACATTGAATAATACGCTATATCAGGGCTATTGAATTATAAATTCATTTGGGCCAAATTTTCAAACCAGAAAATATAGCTGGGCCAAACATTTTCAGTAGCTGGTAAGCATCAGGTAGTGACAACGTTTTATCAACATAAATTAATGTATTTAAAAACAAGTAATGTTTATTCATTGTTTACCTTTTAAATTTGGTCACATCTACACTGGCAATAGGAAGGTGGCCGGTTCAAATCCCGTAAACGCCAGAAGTGACTCTACTTCATTGGGCTGCCGCACTCAGGTGGGTCCCAATCCAGGTGGTTGTCATGTCATGGGTGTGGCAACACGCTGACAGCACACATATGAATAATATGGGTAGTGTAAATGTCATGGCAGATGAATGCAGTGAAACAGAGAAGACAATGATCACGCACCCTGTTTGGAGCTCGCACAGTATTTGCTCAGTATAGTTTGTTTAGGAATGTCTGTGCAGATGTCATCCAGAGTGAACAAACTTAGTACATGTGTGATTCAGCATCTTCTTCACAGCTAAAGCCAGTGCAAAATCTATTCCTGCCACTCGCTTGCTCTATTCTTCCACCATTAATGTGGGGTTCTTTTGTTGCAAAATAAAACTCAGTGATGGAGTCCTTTCAGATCTTGCCTGCAGTTTAGTTGGTGGGTGGTGACTTCAGCCACTGTCTAAAATCCATAATGTAATTTTTCTAAAACAATGCTGTCTGATTTAAATTATTACAGGTCTGCCTTCATGACTTTGGACATGTACACAAGCACCTACCTATGGTAAACACTGAGCTACCCCATGGCAGTGTTAACATATTGGTATGAAAACAGGGGCCCCAGTGCACTACTTTGCCCAGGGGCCTATGATGCTGTTAAGATTGTTCTGGCTACTACCAGCAACTAACCAGCCAATCTTCTGTAGTCATGAACGATAATCGTCCATGCTAGAAGAGCAGCTATAGATAAATAAAATTTAAAATCTACAGTTTAATTCTTTATGAATTCACAATTACACACATATCTGATTGTGTGGATGCAGCCTACTGACACCAGCCTACAATAATGGGTCTGTACCTGCCATTGATGTCTGACTAGTTCCTGATTTAGTTCTGCCTTACATTCGTTATTTGCAGTAAAGGTTTTTGCATATCCTGATCCTGAGATGAGCTCAATTTAATTCAGGTAAGATTTTAATGAAAACAAAAAAGTGCTTTTGAATATTATAATTTTTCTCTGCTTACCATTTCTCCTGGGACCATTGGCTGAACCTAAGGGTCAGACAGAAGATTTAAAGTACATTCTTTAAAAAGATGCTGCTTATCTACAAAGCTGAAGATAGAAATGAGGGTTTTGAAAAGTATGCTTTGAACTGTGCTATGTTGTCTTGCTTTATATACTTTGAAAGTATAGATGCTCAGTGGTTAATGCTGTAATTTTTGTAGCTAGGTCACAATGACTATGCAGTCTCAATATCAAAGAAAATATAATAATGCCACATTTGTCTCTAATGCACAAACATACTGTATAACATTGCAAATGATGAATCGCTACTCATTTGTTTTTAGCACTATACTACTAATATAAAATTTTCAGATTTTACTTGGTAACTGTCATTAGATAAATTTACATATGTTTACATGTACAGTATCTTTAACAGAATAGAATATACAAAGTGCTAATTGTGTACTACTTTTGTGATCTCCTATACTACATAGTTTGACCTAGTATATTCATGTCATTGTGAATTTTTCTTACACAGTTTAATTCTCAGAAGGCAGGCTTGAACTGCATGCACATTATTTGTAATATGAAACTGTAACAGAACATAGTCACAGGAAATGAATGATGCAATATCTGAATACAATGACACACATCTATATGAATAGATAGGCATAAATGAATATATACAAAATTTCTAAGTACCTCTTGTTTTCTAGTTCCTAAAGTTAGAAAATGAATAAATCTTAAGATATAAGGTGATTCTGCCCATTGGCAATGTGAGAGAAGGAAAAAAAATGCCTCAGATCACAATTTACTTGCAGAAAAATAAACCTCTGGGGTGCCATAGTTATTTGAAATCATCATTGCTAAACTCAACCAGATCTTACATAGTCATTTTACATCATGCAACAGCCCTTTGTGTAGTGATGAGTGAAAATCTTGAAATTTGTTCTGAAATTGTGACATACAAAAAAACGTAACAATAGAATTATAGTATTTTATTATATTGCTCCCTAAAGTCTTCTTCACACTCCCTTGCTTATCTGTGTTCTCTTCTGTAGCTGCATAATGCAGGAATCTGTCACTTCACCGCCAGCATGATTTTTAAAAATGCAACATGCTGCATGTTTTCAACATGATGATATACCCAAACACCCCATCTTGCACATTACTGTCTCCTTAGGAAAATCTCATTAAAGAGGAAGCCCCTGCTCCTGACTCAAAGGTGTATCTAGTAACCACCCCTTCCTGGTTCTTTATTCCTATAGAAGAGTCTAAGAATTTGTACTTTGCAAGCACCTTAAGTTTCTTTTCTGTCTCCAGTGCATCTTTATGATTGTGATTACCCTATTTGTCATCATAATTGGCAAAGTGGGGACTTGAAAAACAAAATACATTTGGAACCTCAACAAAATGTTTACAAGTGACAGGAAACAAGTCTGATGATTCTTTTCCTCACTTGAGATCTTTATTTAAATACAAATGACTGGCAAACAAATACTGAATTGCATTAGAAATAGTAATGGCAGAAAGAGATGTGTGACTTATAAAAATGTTTGGGCTTCACAAGTATAGTAATTGAGTACAATTTAGGTGCAACTGGATCTAAGAGACTTGGTTTCATTATAGAAATTAGAATTTAATCAGAGTCATATGATTAGAATTTAATTTTATACAGTTGTTAATTTTTCATGTTCAAATTATAATGATACATTTATTCTAGTCTTTTTTCTTATCAATTTTATCATGGGTCACCTACCAATAAACAAAAAAAAAGCTGATATCAGCGCTTACTTCACAAATATAAACTTCCGTGAATTTTAGGAGTGTAAAAGTGTATGGGATATCATTAAGTAGAAAAAACACGTGTTGGTCTTCTGCTGCTCAACAGTGGTTGAGAATTTCAAAAAACAGCTCAAGAAAATGTTGTATATACTTTTACTTTCAACCACATTCTTTTGAAACACATTTTTCCATTTCTTCAGAGTGGAAATTAAAAAATCAAAAATTATTTCAAATTAAATATAGTGGTTTTTCCAAACATTTTGTTGAAACATGTTTTTACAAGAAAACATTTAGGGTCATTGCTATAACAATTAATTTACTCAATAAACCCCTGAATATTTCAAGTTCATGACATTAATTTTCTGGCATTTTGGAGTATAGTAAGAGTGCCACATGTAAACATGATCAGTTGATCTGTTCAGAAGCTATGCATGCCAAACATGCACATATGCGGACAGGCATAACTCTGGAAATGGACAGTTTCTGTTGGTGATTTAAAAAGTGTATATCTGTTGAAAATTCCAATTTCACATTTCATCCAGTTTCCAGTACTTTCTCCATTAGAATGTATGTAGTAATCAAAAATGCGGTTGCTATAATGCGAGAGCAGGGCTACCCAAAGGCTCATATTGAAAGCATAAAGATGCAATTATACATTCTTTTTCATCACATTTGGTGGCTCTTAGGTCATTCAGAACATTGCTGAGGGCAATTGGAGCATGTAACATTGTGGTGTCAAGGTTAGCCTTGCAGGAATATTAATTTTTCTGCCAATCATTAACACATTTAACTTACGATCTTCTACATTCCTTTTTCCTTTTTATTAATTTTAAACATTGTGTTATAATTAAATTTAAACCATAGACCAGGAATTCATTTTACCTTGTTCCCGTAATTATACTATCCTATAAGGATTACCAGGGTGAAACTTTATTTAATGTAATACAGTGTGTCATGATATCACAGCATAGTTAATGGCTCTTTTGAGCCATTTTTTAACCAGTGTTTGGATGATCCCCTATATGTAATAGATTGATGGAGTTACAAAATGGATGGATGGGTGCCTTCTTTTGTGATCAGTTAATTAAATTAACAAAAACACTTTTCATCACTTCTTCAAAATGATCGTCGTTTGTGTGAAGCTGTGACATATTTCAGTGCCTCAAATTGCAAAATTGTTTAGACAGTTAGTTACTGGAGAAAAGGTAATATACTGGTAATCTATAATTGCATATTTATGTAAAATAAATGCCTCTCAGGTAGTCATTATCTGTACACTGATTGTTCATGCCACATTGAACAACTGTTTTCTTGTCAAGGCCTTCTATTCTTCTGCTGTTCATTTTTTTTTGTAAGTTGCTAAAAGTTTTTTCTACATTGCATTCAAAATATTCATTGAATGCACAGGGATACAAGGTCCTTGCCAATGTGATATTTTATAATGCATATGTTATTTAAACATTTTCAGGAAAGGACAGTATCAGACACAGAACATTCTGGAGGGACTATGTCTCTCGGCTGGCCTGTGAACGCCTCGGGATTCCCCCGGAAGAGCTAGAAGAAGTGGTCAGGAGAGGGAAGTCTGGGTATCTCTGCTCAAGCTGCTGCCCCCGTGACCCAATCTCGGATAAGTGGAAGAGGATGGATGGATGGAGATACTGTGAAAGACACTTGTCATGGTAGTCAATATCTTGTTTTGTTCTTTGATAAAGTGAAGAATTTATTCTAGTTCACCCCAAAGAGGGCGCTGTTCACACAAATATTTTTAGGTGGTATGAAATAAGTTTGCTAAACTTGCTCACTAACTTTTTCCTTGTAGATCATGATGAAAAGAGTAATTTGCTTTGAAGATGATTTGTTTAATCCAACGTTGCAGTTAAAGAGCTATGAATATAATCATATCCAAGATGAATTACCTTTCAGGTGTCATATTGCTCACCAGAGGCAAACTATACACGTGAAAACCAGCTGGTATTGTTCATGAAAATGTTATTCAAGGAATGAATCAATAAAATGTTATTTAGCCTAGCTTAAATTAAGATCCAGGTATAAACTTGGATATTACAAAGTGCATTCAGAGACCCAGACACCTTTTATCTTAAATATTGGTTCAGAAATTGAACGTCTTCATAGTAAGCAAACACAAGAGTCTTTAACATAACAACATTCTAAGATCTTTCTGTTTTTATTATAGTCTCTGAGTTGTAGTATTCTAGGCCCTACTCTTTCACATTGGCTACTTATTCTCTTCCAAAAGTTCTATTCTCTATAGAAGGAGGAAATCTCTTTCAGCTATTGTTTAAGAAAGGTTGGTAAGCATAAAAAACAACTACAAAATGAAGACAAAAAAGAAAATTGCAGAGTTCAAGGTTATGTTTTCCCATGACACTCTAATTGAATATGCTCAAATGTTGTGTTGCATTATCTAAAAATAGTATTGTTCCTCACCAGTAATGCACTCTTTTAAAGTCACAAAGCCCTTGCCCTAGCCCAGGGGTGTCAAACTCCAGTCCTGGAGGGCCGCAGTGGCTGCAAGTTTTCATTCTAACCATCTTCCTAATTAGTGACCAGTTTTTGCTGCTAATTATTTCTTTTAATTAACTTGACTCAGGCCCTTTAGTTGTTTCTTTTTCCTTAATTAGCAGCCAAACAATATTGAGACACAAAACAAGCAGCCACATCACACAATATCTGAGAATAAAGAAAGGTGAAGGTCTCAGTAAGGTTGATCTCTCAACTCACCAAAACACTTTGACGATGTTCTTATGAAAAACAGAAAATCAACAGTTTTGGAAATGTCAGCTGTGGCAGAATGAGAGCAACAACAAGCCGTGGAATTAAATAACGAGTTTAATTAACAGCAAGAATTGGCTTCCCATTAAGAAACTGGTTGGAGTTTGAAGCCTCAGTTTAGCTGGTCATCTGTTGACTCGTTTCACATCTCATTTCTGTTTGGCTGCATTTTAATCAGGAAACGAATGAATTCAGAGGACTGAATCCTTCTAACAGGGCTATTAAAATGTGAATTAGCAGTGAAAAAACAGGTCACTGATTAGGAAAAGGGTTAGAATGAAAACCTGTAGCTGTTGCGGCCCTCCAGGCCTGGAGTTCGACACCCGTGCTCTAGCCCATCAATGATGTCACAATTAGCCCAACTGTGGCTAGAAAAGGCTTTACATCTCACCCAATCCTCTTCAGAGTAACTTCTAGCCAAGCACTACAGTGAAATCTGGGTTTAGGGGTTAGAGTTTAGATTTTTATAGCCACCTGGACACTTTGCTTTCTGGCAGCCCATACTCCTCAGTTTTTGAAACCTTCTTTAAAGGCCCAGGTCTTATGCTGCCTGCCATAAGAGGCCAACACCAACCCTTCTGGGACATTCAGTGCATATAATAGGGTTTATTTTCCATATAGTGCCTTTCTTCCCATTCTGACATTCTCTTTTATATTGCTACTGTCAGAGCATTCTTTCATATATTTCTGTTAAGGCTACACTCTGTTGAGCCACCCTTTCTCTCTGGTCACCCCATACATTTTTAAACCTTCTGTCCTGAAGAAGGAAAATTAAAGCAATATTATTATGGATAAAAAATAATTAAACTGAGTATCATATATAAAATATATGCACATAATTATTGTAGTGTGTGATGGAAACCTGGGTGTCAGCAAGCCCAAACCCTGACACGGTGCCAGGGTGAATGCCCGATGGAAGCATTTTTAGGTCACAAGGAAGTCCATTATAAAAGGGAGCTTGTCTCCCTGCAGTGCCCTCTCATGGCACCCAGTGACCCCAGCAGGGCTGCCCTGCTGGACTACATTTCTCAGCATGCCCTGCTAGCTTCCCACTTGGCACGGATATCCGGGACTACTGCCATCTAGCGTACTCGAGGAATAAAAACTCCCCAGCGATATCTTTTCTTTTACATGGGATGTCTGTCCATGTTTTCGTATCCTTCCTTCCAGGTCTGCTTCTTGTTTCCTTCTTGGCCCGTCCAGCCCATGTGGCATCTACAAATGCTACACAGCATTTGCTGGCCTGTGCAAGTTTTCGGTGATTTTCAACATTAAATTCTATCCCAAAAAAATTTAAAATGAATATTTACAGTAAACAATCAAAATATTTTAATTTTTATTTCTTTTGTCAAGTCTGTGTTACTATGTACAGTGACCTTTTCCCTCTTTACAAACTTTAGTTTAGGTATTTGATATCAAAGTCATCTACTCAGTTATTATAGTAACATACATACACAGCTTGTATCTCATCAAATTGTAAAACAGCTTCTGGAGAGAATATATGTTAATATATATTGTGAAGAAACAAGACAAAACAATACAGATTAAAGGTTGGGGAACCATCCTCGTATAATGTGGTGGAGGCAAGCTTGCACCACAACTGCTTCCAAGTTAAAAAAGTTCAATATAAACAGTTGACAACACCAAACCGTTTCTATGGGTCTTTTATATATCATTGGGCGGAAGTAGTCAAAGGAAATTATGGTGACGAGGAGATTCAGGGACAGAGGTGACGTCATTCTTGGAGACTGGAGATGAGGAAAACGGAAGAGGTCCGGAAGTGAGGTCATCTCTGGAGGACGGAAGAGACATCAGAGCTTGTACCCGGAAGTGGAGTTCTGTCCGGAAGGCGTTTTCAGTTTTTCTTAACTCTTGTTTTCTGATGAGGAAGAGAGAAAAGCATTAATACTTTGTCTTATTCCCCTGTCTCATTTTCTTTTGTGTATCGTCGGGCCCATTGGCTGTCCCCTAATCACACGTGTGTGATACAGCCTCCTGGTCAGGCAACCCGAACCAAAAGGTCAAATACCCAAGAAAGGACATTGCTGTTAGCCTGGAGAGTGCCCCGGTGATAAATGACACTGAACCTATAAGGCTGCAGGTCAAAAAAACACCTGGGGCCTAATGCATAACGCCGTGTGTAGAATTCACACTATAACATGACGTAAGCACGAAAGCCGAAATGTGCTTACACACAGAAAAATCCAGATGCAGGAATCAGTGCGTACTACAACTTCCGCGTTCTTCTGCTGCATAAATCCCGGTCAGCGTGAAAAGTAACGCTCGTGCACGTGCCTTCTGTCCCGCCCCAGCTCCTCCCAGAATGATGCCTCTTTGAATATGCAAATCAATATAAATCGCCCTTAAGCTCAGCCTTCTGTGAAAAGACAATGGGAAAAGCACGGGGGAAAATATAAGAATTTCAGCGAATACCAAGTTGAGGCAAAGGAAAAACATACTATTTGTTTATTTAAACCGTGGTATAATCAACAAAAGGAAGTTGATCGGGTGACAGCGTGTTGGAGAAACTTGAAAGCTCACGTTCACAAAGTCGCACGGTGCTGGAAACAAAAAAGAAGTTGTCAGATATCAAAGTCGCCGTGAAAAGGCAAGTTGTAGCCCACCGTCTGAGTGTCATATGAAAGCTTATTAGGGTACAGAGAAAAAAAAGGCACACAGTGGGGAAAAAGCATGAAATGTCAATTTCAATCTCGAAATTTCCACTTTAATCATGTTGTTTATTTTGCCATTAAAGTAGAACATCATAAACTTCATCTTAAAATCGTTGAATTAACCAGTTTCTCAAATCACATCGTAATTAAAGTAGCATGTTAAATGCTTTGTTTTGTATGTGATCTTCTATGTGCTCTATATGTGTGAATCACTACTTGCTTCTTAAACTGGCTCTCTTCCTCCAATTGGACACAGAATCCATTACATTTGTGATATTACAGCTCTCTGAATAACTAAAATACTGAAATGTATACATGATATAATTTTCTTGATGATAGGAGTTAAAGCACGTTATTAAACATGGGTTTCACGGCGCAGTTATTGTGTGCGACCTTCAATGAAATTATTTATTGCAGCAGTACTCATGGGCGGCTCTAGGCTTGTGGCGGCCCTGGGCAGAGAAAGAATCGGTGGCCCTTTCGCCCCCCAATGTCAAAATGTTATCTTATGCACGGTGGATGGCCACATCCGTTGCGGACACTGCATAGCCGCCTCGTGCTCATGACACAAGCGTTTAACTTGTGTAAATTTGCCCCTGCATTTTTAACTGTGTCGTAATTTTCTCTTTCTGTTTTATATTCAACTAGCAAAATACCCGCGCTTCGCAGCGGAGAAGTAGTGTGTTAAAGAAGCAATGAAAGAGAAAAGGAAACATTTTGAAAATAACGTAACATGATTGTCAATGTAATTGTTTTGTCACTGTTGTGAGTGATGTGTGTTGCTGTCATATATATATATACATATATATATATATACATATATATATATATACACACACGCACATATATACATACATATATACACATACATCCACATATATATACACATATATATATATCTACATATACACAAATACATATACATACACACACATATATACACACAAATACATATATACAACAACAACAACATTTATTTATATAGCACATTTTCATACAAACAGTAGCTCAAAGTGCTTTACATATTAAAGAATAGAAAAATGAAAGACACAATTATAAAACAAAATAAATCAACATTAATTAACATCGAATAAGAGTAAGGTTCAATGGCCAGGGGGGACAGAAAAACAAAAAAACTCCAGACGGCTGGAGAAAAATAAAATCTGTAGGGATTCCAGACCATGAGACCGCCCAGTCCCCTCTGGGCATTCTACCTAATATAAATGAAACAGTCCTCTTTGGATTTAGGATTCTCACGGAAGGGCTTGATGATGATGATGGTCACGTAGACTTCTGCCTTTTAATCCATCCATCATTGTTGGAGCATCATGAAGCTTTGAGTAGGCGCCACCACCACAAAGAAACCGGAAAAAGAAACAGAAAAGAGAGTAGGGGTCAGTACCGATTTTAGAGCCACCATGAATAGTTATTTTGAGGAATTGAACATATAGAGTATCAGGATTAAGTTAAATTACGATTAAAATGAAGTTATAAAAAGGCCATGTTAAAGTAATGTGTTTTCAGCAGTGTTTTAAAGTGCTCTACTGTATCAGCCTGGCAAATTCCTATTGGCAGGCTATTCCAGATTTTAGGTGCATAACAGCAGAAGGCCGCCTCACCACTTCTTTTAAGTTTTGTTCTTGGAATTCTAAGGAGACACTCATTTGAGGATCTGAGGTTACGATTTGGAATATAAGGTGTCAGACATTCCGATATATAAGATGGGGCGAGATTATTTAAGGCTTTATAAACCATAAGCAGAATTTTAAAGTCAATTCTGAATGACACAGGTAACCAGTGTAGTGACATTAAAACTGGAGAAATGTGTTCGATTTTCTTTTCCTAGTTAGGATTCTAGCAGCTGCATTCTGCACTAGTTGCAAACGATTTATATCTTTTTTGGGTAGTCCTGAGAGGAGTGCATTACAGTAATCTAGTCGACTGAAAACAAACGCGTGAACTAATTTCTCAGCATCTTTCAGTGATATAAGCGGAAAAATGAGTGAAAAAATGCTGTCCTAATGATCTGATTAATATGTGATTTAAAATTCAGATTACAGTCAACAATCACCCCTAAGCTTTTTACCTCCGTCTTGACTTTTAATCCTAATGTATCCAGTTTATTTCTAATAGCCTCATTGTATCCATTATTGCTGATCACTAAAATTTCAGTTTTCTCTTTATTTAACTTGAGAAAATTACTATTCATCCATTCTGAGATACTAGTCAGACATTGTGTTAGTGAATCAATAGAATCAGGGTCATCAGGTGCTATTGATAAGTACAGCTGTGTGTCATCAGCATAGCTGTGGTAGCTCACGTTGTGCCCTGAGATAATCTGACCTAACGGAAGCATGTAGATTGAGAATAACAGCGGACCCAGGATAGAGCCTTGTGGAACACCATATCGGATATCATGTGTCTTCGAGTTGTAATTCCCACAACTAACAAATATTTTCTCCCTGTCAGGTAGGATTCAAACCAATTTAAGACACTGCCAGAGAGGCCCACCCATTGACTAAGGCGATTTCTAAGAATGTTGTGATCAATGGTGTCAAATGCAGCACTCAGATCTAAGAGGATGAGAACAGATAAATGGCCTCTGTCTGCATTTACCCGCAAGTCATTTACTACTTTAACGAGTGCAGTTTCTGTGCTGTGATTTGTTCTAAAACCCGACTGAAATTTATCAAGAATAGCATGTTTATTTAGGTGGTCATTTAACTGCATAATGACTGCCTTCTCCAGAACTTTACTTAAGAAAGGCAGGTTAGAGATGGGTCTAAAATTTTCAAGAGCTGAGGGTCAAGATTATGTTTCTTAAGTAGGGGTTTAACTACAGCAGTCTTAAGACAGTCTGGGAAGACCCCGAATCTAGTGACGAATTTACTATGTCAAGAACATTATCAATTAGCACGCCTGATACTTCTTTGAAAAACCTTGTTGGTATCGGGTCAAGGACCCAGGTGGAGGGTTTTAATTGAGAGATTATTTTCTTTAAATCAGGTAAATCTATCCTAGTGAAAGAGTTTAATTTGTTTATAACAGGATGCTGGGGTTTAGGAGGATCCTTAGTGTTGGAGGGATATACTATGTTATTTCTAATATCATTAATTTTTAAAATTGAAAAATACAGCGACAGCCTCACAGGTTTCACTGGAAGCACTTAGGAGGCATTCCTTTGAGCTACCTGGGTTTAGTAGGCGATCAATTGTAGAAAATAAGACTCTGGGATTACTAGCATTGTTATTTATAATCTTGGAGAAATAGCAGCGTCTCTCAAGAAGGAACAGTGTTATTGTATTCTGTTATTTTGACTTTTAATATTTCGTGGTGGATAGTAAGTTTAGTCTTCCTCCATTGACGCTCAGCTCTACGGCATGTTCTCTTTAAATCAGACACTCTTTGGGTCTTCCATGGTATAACAATGCTAGAAGATTTTTTCACTGTCTTTTCAGGTGCAACTATGTCAACAGCAGCTCTTACTTATATATATACATACACACACATATATATAAACATATATATACATACATATCTACATATATACATATACACACACAGACACACACACAACTATCGTATATGTTCAAGTTCTATTTAAATTTTAAATAGAAGGATTTTTTATTTAGTTGACAGAATATTATTCCGGAATAAATCAACTCAAACCTTAAATAACTACAGTATATAACTATAATATTTTGCTCTCCATAAAAATATATCCTGTCTAAATTATACAATTTAGAAATAAAGTAAACGTTAAAAGAACTGACATTCAAATTTCTTTACTCTTATGTAATTTTATATAAAAAATAAACTTAAACTTTAAATATCCCAAAAGATTTTGCTCTCCATAAAAATATATCCTGTCAAAATTATACAAATTCAAATATGAACATGGTGCATAACAAAACCTGGAAATATAAATAAAATTTGTTCTTTTCAGCAATAACAAATCAAATCATTCAGTTGTCTTTGCTCATATGCCATTTTATCAGAGCTGGACGCCTGGCATCTTTTTTTGGCAATAAGTTTGTTTATGTTTGGTGTGATGTTCTGTGTTGTGGAGATTCTCAGGATGGATTGCAGGTGCTCATCAGTGAGGCGACTCCCGTGCGCTGTTTTGTTAGTCTTCATGACTGAGAAGAGCTTCTCACACAGATATGTGCTACCAAACATGCACAAGGTTCGAGCCGCATGTAGACGGAGCTGGAGCATTTTTGCAGGAATGGAGTGAATAAACTGTGCGGGCCCTGCAGTATCGTACTTTGCCTTCAATGTGCCATTACACTGCAGCTCAATCACCTCCATCTGAATCTGCACAGGTAGCTCTGTAATAGACTTTAAGCCATCTGTAAGCTTAGAGCGCCACTTCTTTAAAACATTTAAGGAACATTGAAATATCTTCGTAGTAGTTTGTGAAATATCTTCGTAGTACTTCGTAGTACATGTTTAATTATTCTATCCTTCATGCCACTCCCAGTGAAGAATATAGATTATTTAAATGAAGTTAAAGTTTTATCTGTATAATATAATAAACATATTTTGCTGCACTTCATCTTAAAAATGATATCGTCATCATATGTAAATACGCGCTTTATAAAGTGGCTCAGGTTGTGTAATATTATAACTGTAGTGCAAGTTTACAGTGGGGTGATTGTACTTAATAAGTACAAACAGTTCTACAAGGAGCAATTGATTGAGTGCATTTAAAGTTCTTGGGATGAAACTGTTTCTGAACTGCAAGGTCTGTACAGGAAAGGCTTTGAAACGTTTTGCCTTGGCCGAGACAGCGTGTGCTTGATACTGTATACCGATAATTCTATTTAGGATCAGCTGCTGCTGTGAATCTCCACTCAGATACAGTGATATAAATACTCTAAGTGGTGCAGTGAGAGTAATATGGAAAAAGATGATCCGCTGTGGCAACTCCTAACGGGAGCAGCTGAAAGAAGAAGAAGGTGTAGTGAGAGTAACAACGCTAAAGCAGTTATGGTATTTGGAATACTGTGGCTATTCCCTGGACCATTATATTGTTACAAGTTAATTACAATCAGATGCATTACACTAATGAACAATATGCGGTTAGTTTCAGTGTATTTATAAAGCCGCGTCAGGAAAATAAGGAGTAACCACACAGGAACAATAGCAGTGCTTTGACGCTGGGTGCCACCAGTCTGCAAAACCGAGCGGAGAACTTGCGTACGACAAGGTATGAGGTACCGTGGAAAAGTGCGTGGCTTTACTCCAAGTGTAGGTTTTATACCTCGCGATTTGAATGTGGAAACATTCTTATGCAACATTTCTGTGCGTATGCACCGTTTATGCATGAGGCCCCAGGTGACCCGAAGATTCGACTCCCTATGAAGAGCCATCCACTGGAGGGCGGCATGGTCCGTGATCAGGGTGAACTCCCGGCCGAAGAGATAATACTGCAGTTGGGTCACTGTCCATTTAATCGCCGAAGCATCGGTCTGGAGAATAAAAGGAGAAGAGCAATCAGGAGTTCTCAATATAGGTGCCGACGTAAAGGCCTCTTTTAAGTGACAAAATGCAAGTTCCACTTTCTGATTCCATACTGCATTGAAAGGGGCCCTTTTCTTCGTCTATCTATCAGTCAAGGGCAGTTCATTTTGAAAACTGAGGCACACATCGGTGGTAGTAACTCGCTAATCCAAGAAAGGACTGTACCTGCCACTTGGTAATCAGACGGGCCCAGTTTAGAATGGCATCAACCTTGGAACACTGTGGTCTAAGTGTCCCACTGCCCACCAAGTAGCCTAAATATTTGGCCTTCTTTAACCCAAAGAAGCACTTTTTTGGGTTAATACGTAAGCCAGCTTTAGTTAACATCAGCAAAATGGTATAGACCTGTAGCACATGTTCTTCCCATGTGCCGGAATATATGAAAACATTATCCAAGTAGGCGGCACTATAGTCATTGTGGGGCTTTAGCACTGTATCTACCATACATTGGAAGGTTGTTGATGCCCTATGCAATCCAAAAGGGAGTACCTTGTACTGCCAGTGTCCACTAGGAGTACTAAACGCTGTTTTTTCTTTAGCGGACTCCGTTAAGGGAATTTGCCAGTATCCCTTTGTCATGTCAAGAGTAGTCAAGTATTGCACATTCCCTAGCCTCTCAAGGAGTTCATCTTCTCGGGGAATTGGGTATGCATCAAACTTGATTGAGACGTCAGAAGTCATTACAGAACCTACAAGTCCCAACCGGTTTAGAGACAAGGACGATAGGACTGGACCAAGGGCTTTGGCTTTCCTCGATCACATCCAGATCCAGCATCCAATTGATTTCTAACTCCAATTCAGCATGTTTTGCTTCTTGGAAGCAATAAGGGCATTCCCTGATGACTACCCCTGGGTCTGTCAAAATGTCATGCTGTATCAGCACAGTGCAACCAGGAAGCTGACTAACCACTTCTAGGACTGGCAGGATGGCTGATTCCAGCTCCTGCCTCTGTTGGTGGGTTAAATTTGAGCTGAGATTAAGAGATGAATTTTATGAGAAAAAGGAGAGGGTTGACCGGAGAGAGGGTCGAGTTCCCTGTCCTTCCTTGGTTTCAATAAGTTGACATGGTTAACCCGCTTGCTCAGTTTGGTTCTTTAAAAAAGTAATCGACAACCCCTTGTCTTTCTTTAGTATCATCCTTGCCAATGTGACAACAGTTTTGAGTGGGAAGCGGGTACAAATACCATGACGTGATCCCCGGGGAGGAACTCCCACAGGGTGTTGATCTTATTGTAGTTCCAAAACTATGGTGACTGAGCCTGCTCTATGTGTTCTTTTAGAATGGGTCAATTTTCTCAAATCTATCGTGTAACTGTGCGATATACAAAAATGTTAACAGAGGGAAGAGCCTCTCCTTCCCACCCTTCCTTTAGTATGTCCAGGAGGCCCCGGGGTTTTCAACCTTAGAGTAATTCAAAAGGGGAAAACCTCATTTAGGCTTGCGGTACCTCCTGGTAAGCAAAAAGTACAAGGGGCAGTAACTGATCTCAGTTCCTCCTATCCTCACTGACTATCTTGCGGAGCATCAGTTTGATTGAATCTCTCTACCAAACCGTCCATCTGCTGATGGTAAACAGACGTTTTGAGATGCTTAATGCAGAATAACTTGGCAACCTCCCTGAACGTGTCTGAGGTGAAAAGTGGGTGCTCTGGTCTATAAGGAACTCCTTTGGGATTCCTACTCTCGAGAAGAGCCTTACAAGTTCCCGTGTGATATTCTTAGAATTAGCCATGTGTAAGGGAACAGCTTCTGGGAACTGAGTAGCGTAATCCACCATAAATAGTTTATATTTGTGACCTTTTACTGAAGGCTGTGACCTTTTGCTTACGGTTCTAGGGGGCCAACGAGATTGATGCTGTTTCTCTTAAAGGGAATAACAAGGGAAGAGAAATATAGAGGAGCATGGTCCCTACGGGGTATCTGACGGAGTTGACATTATTGGCAGGAACAACAAAACTGTCGGACCTTCTTGTTTATTCCAAGACAAAAGAATCACAGTTTAACCATCTCTAGTGTCTTTTCGGCACCTAAGTGGGCGCCTACGAGATGGACATATGCTAGTTCACCAACCTTCCACCGGAAGGTTCACAGAACTAGCAATGTTGTCCTCAGCTCCCCCTCATACTCTGCTACTCAATACAACAGATCATTATTTAATTCAAAACAGGGTCCTTGTGGCATGGGATTTTGTGTGGGTTGCCCATCAGCTGAAACTATAGCATTTCTAGCAAATTTTAAGGAATTATCATTTCATTGTTCCCATTTAAAGAATGAGGACTTAGACCTAAACTGGGTGTCTAGAGTGGATGAAGAGTTGTTGTTGACGTCTAGAGGTGGAGCCTCGTCCTCTGCAACTTCTCCGGGGGTCACTTCCTGGTCAGTCAGTGATGGGGTGGACTCGTCCACTTGAGCGTCAGCACCACTTTGGGTTTCCGGGATAACATGCCATGGGGACAGCCAGGTCAGAAGAAAGTCTGTCCATTACGAGGCCCTACTTATTCTTAGAACTGGTTATTTCCGTACAGCTTTTATTTTCAGATCAGTCTCGTCCTAATATAACCAGGTAAGGAGGATCAGGCAGTACAGCAACTAATAATTTCTTGGTTACGCCCTCCCAGGTTATATAACGGTTGGTGGACTTATAATATGTGGTCTCCCTATGTAAACACTTCACAATGAGTTTTGTTTTTAGGAATTGTCATGGTAGGACAAAACGGCAAGCAACAATGGTAATGTTACTCCTCTAGTCTATCATCGCAATTACCTGTTGCCCATTCACTAATACCACTCCCCTATGTGGGACTAACAGGGGAATAGACAAAGCACAGTACCTCTTTCCCCGAGCCAAGGTGCAGTCTATTGGCTCTGTTGTCAGCGGGTAGGCTGTAATTGTTTGACCCAGCTCCCCACACCTAAAACAGCGGGGGAGACTGGGTTGTTTATCCTTCTGTCTGGCTGGAGGCTCCGTGGTGCGGCAGGAGGACTCAGGAGTAGTGACACGTCCCTATTGGACTCTACAAGTGGACTGTTCTGATCCCCCCAACTGCCAGGTGATGCTAGACTACCTCAACAAAGCCATCCATGTTTTTATAAGGCTGCCGTCGGACCTGCTGGGTGAGATAATCAGGCATGGCATTGACGAGGGCTTCACAAGCAAGTTGCTCTATGACCTTCCACACATTGTTGATATCTGGCCATAGAAAGTGGCCCAGTTTGCCCCAGATCCCAAATGCTTTGACCCGCACCAGTTGGCCAGGGTCAAATTTCCAATGCTGCAATTCCCTCGCCTGCTGGCCTGAGGTAACACCATAACGCTTATAGATTTTACCCCTCAAGGTATTATAATCAGCAGCCTCCTCCTTGGAAATCATAATAAGCATGCTGTGCGTCACCCTTGTGGTATGCCCACTCTGTCCTTTGCCAATGGTTTTGGGTGGCTGTGCGTTCAAAGATCAACAAGTACAATTCGATATCGATCCCCTCTGCTAATGGTACTAACGGAGGAGGGGTAGGCCATGCAGTCTCCAGCTTTACTGCTTCTGCTACCACAAGCCGAGCCTCTGTCTCCATGAGCTGGGTCCAAGTCTCTTCCAGCTGCAGTTTCATCGTCTGGAGCTCTATTAGTATTGAGCCCAAGACAGAGTTGACAGAGTTGAGGTCCAGTTCTTCTGAAATACTTCAAAAAGTAATCCTGCTTATTACTATGCCAATCTGTGAAGAAACGAGACAAAACAAAACAGATTAATGGTTGGGGAGCTGTCCACGTATAACGTGGTGGAGTCAAGCTTTCTGTCACGACTGCTCCCAAGGTCAAAACGTTCAAAATAAGCAGTTGACAACCGCAAACAGTTTCTACGGGTCTTTTATCTATCATTGGGCATAAGTAGACAAACAAAGGAAATTATGGTGACGTGGGGAGTAAGGGAGGTGAAGTCATTCTTGGAGACCGAAGTTGACGAAAACAGAAAAGGACCAGAAGTGAGGTCATCTCAGGAGGACAGAACAGACATCAGAGCTTGAACCTGGAAGTGGAGTCCTGTCTGGATGGCATTTTCAGACCCGTTGTAGGTTTTTATTCTTCTTGTTTTCTAATGAGGAAGAGAGAAAAGCAATAATACTTTGTCTTATTCGCCTGTCTCGCTCGTTTTCATTCGCGCTCCGTCAGGCCCTCTGGCTGTCCCCTAATCACGCGTGTGTGACATTGTATAGTGAAAGAGTACCAACTATTAATATTATAACCCCAACTTTAAACTTTGTGACCTTCTCATAACTGTAGCTAAAATTATTTAATTCATTTTACTTACCACCCATCCAGAGAGTTCCTACCAGGTGCCTAATTCAACTGGGGCAAGCTCAAGGCTGAATTAGATTAAATTTGTTTAAAAATGAATAGATTGTTGCATTTTTTCTTGCAGTTCCACAAAGTGAATTACATTAGTTTTATTATTATTTATGATAACGTACAAATATAAGGCAGATGTGTTATTTAAGATCTTCCGCTTGCCTAATTCCTAACTGTGGTCATTTTCTGGTTGGACGTCAGCCACAGAACTCTTTCATCTTTAATTTATTCCACTTAGAATAAAGCATAAGGCTGCCAGTTACTTTTGGCCTATTTCTAAACCTAGTCAGCACTTAGAGTTTGTGTATGGCCAGAATTAGTATCTGAAATCCTGTACAAAGATGTGCATAAAGAGAGCAAGCAATATTCTATAACTACAAATACTCCTAAGAGGGCACATCATAGCGACTAATATTATTTTTTGGTTTGACATAGATACCTGCACAATCTTAAAATTAATGCATTTTCATTAAATAAATGAATATGTGTACACTGCTCATGGGTGGTATTGTGGTTAGCTTGCCTGCTTTAGAGTTTTCCAGATCAGTTACAAGCCCAGGGGGTCTCCATTTATTAGCTTTCTCTTGTCATCCTTCTATTGTATGTGCAGATTGTTCTCAACATGCCTCCACCTGGCCGTTTTATTAATCACTACAAGCTATCCCAGAGGCTTGTGAATTATGCTGGATCGGCATTTGTTTCCACTTTGGTTTTGCCTTAAGTGTGTAAGTTAAAATGTGCAGAACTTTGAAATAGTTTTAAAATTGACCTTTTAGCTCATAAAGTTATGTACTCTTTACCACCATTTAACCTCACTGAACAAATTTTATGATCCAGGATGTACTGGCTATCTTAAAATCTGAGGATTATTAAAATGTTGGCATGTGGTACAAACATCCAGCTGCCCCCTTCATCTCAGCATTTAAAGATTAAAACTTTTTGTTTTATTCTAGGCCTATGAAATGACTGTTTGTCAAGGCAAATAAAGAAGATCATACCAGCTTGCAGGTTTGCCATTGTGATCCTTCAGACCTAAAGTTACTCTTGATATATATTTCAGCATTTTTGCAGGAGAAAGACACATCTTTGTGCCAGATTTAAATATACTCTATGAATATGTTTCAACTCGTTTCAACTAGTTTGAGCAGAACATGGTTTGGCTTTGTGATTCCTAAAACATTGTTGCACAAAAAGGATTTGGGTTGTCACACCAGTGCAGTGGCTAGAGAGTACCACTTCATCTCCCGTTAAGGAAACTGATAAAATATGGTAAAGTCATGGTCTCTGTAGTTTACTTGTTCTCTCTTTTTCATGTGGATTTTTCTGCAGTTTCCACTCACATTTGAAAGGGGTTCATGGTAGATTAAGTGTAAAATGCCCATATAAATATACAGTACATGTAGGTGTGTGAACTGGAGTCTTGTCCTGTCTGACTTCTGAGGCTTTAGTTTCAAATAGTTCACAATGAACTTAGTTGTTCAGAAGCAGGATGGATAAGAGAAAACACTTGCTAATTTTTCCAGATTTAGAGACATAATAGAAACTCATATCTTTTCTAAAATCTCTTTACTTCCGATAGCTATATCAAAGCTTGTGACACCCTTTCCTAGGCAGGTGGCTGACCTGCCTATGTCACAGTTTTGCCTTGAACGGAAATCATGAATCCTCCAGATTTGTTTAATCCACAATATTTGTCACATTACAGTTTTTTGTGTGAAGTGACCTGGAGCTAAATCATAACATACTATGATATTCCCAGACCATGCTAATCTGATTCAGTATAAAGGACTGGAGCCTACCTCAGCAGCATTGTGAGTGGGTGTCAGTCCATAATGCTCAATCACACACACACCAACATTCATATAACACCAGTCTGGAACCAGTGGGTTTTTTGGGAAACCACTACATACCTGAATGAAAAACCATACATATACTCACAGGGTGAATGTGTAGTGTCCCTACAATGACTAGGTCTGGGATTTGAACCTAGGACATTAAATCTCTGAGGCAGCAGTGCTAACCAATGCACCATCCAGTTAATTCTTTAATACTTCTGTGTTTTCTTAAGTTCACTGTGGTTTGCTCCACACCTGAGCAAGTAGGTATACTTTCAAATTAAGGCAAGATTATGAGTTGCATTGTAGAATTAAAGAGATTTATTGTGTAAGGCTCAAGGAAATTTCTGGGCTCTTGGAGAGTAAGGCTAAGAAATGTTTGCTGAAGGCAGGGCTATTTTTACCATATAGGAGAACTTGGCAGTCTCCTTGGGAGTCTTTTTGGGGGGTGTCATTTTGTAAGCTAAAATAGAGGTAGTTTTTGGCATTGGTAGGGATTGGCTTAGGGTGATCCTTGGTGCCCAGCCCCTGATTGTTCCTTTCACTATGGCTCCCCTGACTCCTGCTTTTCGTGCCAATTGCATCACCCTCCAAGGACCCCCTGTTCTTCTGTCTGTCACCCATGAGCAACTCTCGTGAATCCCCCCCACTTTTCAATATGACATCCATATATAACTTGATTGATTTTTTTTCCACCTTTTCTATATGACACCTATGGACAAACAGCTGAATTGAATTTCCTTCAGTCTTCCTAATGATCTGACATCAGTGTGTGACTTGTATGAAACAAAAAAAGCAGAAAATACTATATGATCTGCAGTAATGCATTTTGTATAGTAATTGTCTTTAAGACTCTGTAAACTTGGACACAGCATTTTCACTTTTGCGTATTGGGCAGCAAAAAAGCTAGAGCTGGCCCTGTGACAGAAAGATGCTGCCATCTAGTGTATTGGAGGAACCCATGGCCCTGGAAAGCAGTCATTCCCTGTCCTTCCACTATGTTATCTTTCTAACCAAGACAAAGAATAGAAGCCATTCCAGCCAGGTTGTACATCTGTCCCCTCCATCCATCCATGACCTCCAGGCTGGGTAGGGAAACACCATTCCTTCTACTCAGGATGCCAGTTTATACATTATATCCTTCACACACATAAATCAGAATGAAAATGATTGTGTAAATGATATAGTATGTGCCTCCTACTCAGATAGTTTAATGAAGTTATTAGATTGTATTTCACGTCTTATAAATATGAATAGGCATCATCATTTGGGTGAATAATGCATTTTTATATGACGTATCAGCAGGCTGGTTTTGGCTGATGGCCAGCATTGGGGGAGGTTAACTTGTTGTTTTCTCAGGCTCATGGGTCTCTGGGCTTGGGATCACTTGTATACAGTCTTGGGCTTACAATAACCTCCAACACCGTTGTAGTTCTGATGGGGGTAATATCCACTGGAAAATTAATGCTTAATGAACAAATGTGAAAGGTTACAGTACACTGTTAGTGTGCAATCTGATCTTTGTCAGATAGAGCAACCCTACATCCACTGTTTGCTCTGATGGTAGCCTACTTAAAATTATGAAAAATTAAATTTACTTTAAAAACAACAGTTCAAAATTTCTTTTGAACTGTTCACATTAAATTGTATCTGCCACTTACTTACCCAAGTTTGAATTCTGTCCAGGTTCATCTATGATGGTTCTGCTTATTGTAGGGTATTCACTCTTCCACTTGCTTTTGTGTCATCTGCAAGCCAAGTTGCGTTTTTAGCATTGATATCAATTAAACAGAGCAGTGTATTCAATTCAGAAAAAGTTAATTTCACCACGACCCTACACTTTTACTCTTTGAATCAGTTTTGTACCTACCCACACAATACACACCTTGAACTCTTACTTGGTTTAGTTTGATGGCATGCCCCTTGTGGAACCTTATCAAAGCTTTTTAAAAATCAAGATACATTTTACCATATGTGCCCCTCTGATCAAATGCTTCTGTTGTTTCCTCAAATTGTATTACTGCTTGGACTTCTTTGCATTTAATTTGCTGTTAAATCAATTCCCAGTTGTTTGGCATGAAACCCTTTTGAGAGAGTTTGTGTGTTAGTTGGTGGAGTGCTTGGATGCAGTCACAATATACAGTATACATATACATTAGATTAAAGACAAGTAGTTTCAACTTAGCCAAGCTCAAAATGGGCATTGTTTCAGACTAAACTTTTGTAGTTAAACACAGTTTCAGCACTGGTGAGGCAAAAGTAAAACAAAACAGAGGTTTCTCAACTTAAGGCCTATGGGAAACAGTGGATGCCATTATTTATTCCGATCAATTTCTAAACTGTTGGCTGACTATGGTACATTGCTCCTATTATAGAAATGTGGAAATATCCACAATGTTGATTGTAATATATAAAATTTTTCAGGTAAGTAAATTGAAGATACCAAAAGGAAAATAACACTTTTTCATTGTGACATTTTCTAAATTTAGTCTTCTTTTAAATATGAAAGTATTCAATTTGAAAATATGTACTCTAAAACATGAATGTATCATTTTGATTTAATAAAATTTAATTGTGATTATGCCTTAAACAACTAAACTATTGGATCTCTGGAAGGTGAAGGGAATTTCACATGAATATAAGGTGCCTGCTTCTACTGCACAAAGAACTGTTAAACCAAATAACAGACATCCTTGAAAAGATCAGACATTATCGCATTCAACTTATCTTATTTCAGTACATATTCAGGCAACTTAAACTTAAGGATCAACCAAAAACCAAACTAAAGAAAACAACAGATGCACCAGAACATTAAGAAAACAACAGAATGTTTTTTTTGGAAACAGGCAAAGTAATGGCCTGGTCAACATGTTTAACTTTACATGGGAATTTGTCAGAAACAAGACGTCATGTGGTAGACTGTTATGGCTTTACAAGGGTTCCATTCCTGGCCTCTTCTTTCTGCTATTAATTTTGTTTTTTAGCTATTTTGCTATATTAATATTATTTGTTGATTCATCCATCCATCCATTATCCAGCCCGTTATATCCTAACACAGGGTCACAAGGGTCTGCTGGAGCCAATCCCAGCCAACACAGGGCACAAGGCAGGAAACAAACCTCAGGCAGGGCGCCAGCCCACCGCAGGGCACACACACACACACCCATGCACCAAGCACACACTAGGGACAATTTAGGACTGCCAATGCACCTAACCTGCATGTCTTTGGACTGTGGGAGGAAACCGGAGCACCCGGAGGAAACCCACGCAGACACGGGGAGAACATGCAAACTCCACGCAGGGATTACCTGGGAAGCAAACCCAGGTCTCCTAACTGTGAGCCAGCGCTACCCACTGCACCATAATTTCGTTTTCAAATTATGTAATTGTAATTTATGCTAATTCTGTTAGTTTTATTTCTTGTCCTTTGTATACCGAGCTCAAATGGGCAGGAACCACTGCTACTGCAACTGAGGACTAGTCTTGGCCAATGTAAGTTCTGAGATGCTGCAGCAATAGCTCCCGCTCATGTTATTTGGCCTATCTTTCTTTGATTTGTAAGTCATTGTCTACTGATTCTTTGGCTTGTTAACTATTAGTATATGAGAGAAGACGCAAAAATTCTTGAAATTGTTAAAAAACAAAAACTTAATTATACAACTTTCAGCAGTTTTAGTTGTTTCTGTACTTATATTTTGTTACTATGTCCTAGGTCCTGTATGTCCTGTATATAGCCCTCTGTGATTTTTTCCTTGATTCTTTCCATGGTAGCAAATTGCCTGTCCTTCAGTCTCAATTTTAATTTCGGGAACAGCTAAAGTCAAAGGTTGTGAGATTTGGCAAATTCGGAGGGTGCAAAGCAACAGCCATATTGCTTTTTTTTTTTTCAAAAGCTCTTTGACTGGCAGTGCAGTGAGCACAGGTGCACTGTCATGGATGTAAAATACAGTTTTACTTGTGCCGCTGCTGCACAACTTTTTTCCTAATGCTTTAAAACATACACCTTGGCAGTTTAGTGTAATTTTGCTTATTACCAGTTTGTTCACTTGGAAACTTTTTATTAACAAGTCTATTAATATTAACAATATTAATAAAAGCGATTATCTTTGTCTTGATTTTTGATATGACCTGACGTGTTTTTTTTTTTGGCTTGTAGAAAAAAGAAATCGCCAAAATCACCTATGCAATTGTAGAATAAATGTCAGAAGCAGACATCCTGATAACCTTAGTACAATGAATGCCACTTGGTAGGTTGTTTAACAAGACTTTAGGCATATGATACCTAGTGACATACTTCATAATGTCACCCTGCTCCCGTGCTATTGATTGATTACTGGAATCTTTGGATTCTGGATTCTAGATTGGGTTCTTTTGAGGGCACTTTCTGTATTCTTGACCATTTTCATTCTATGCCAAAAAAACTATACAGTTATTAACATTGTTCTTTGTTCTTTTGGACCAAGTTTGTAACAATTCTCCTCTCTCATTTTACATTTTATAAGCTTTTCCCCTTTTCATTTGACCAGGCCGCACACCTGCTTGTTCAGTTTGAGGGCCAGGATTACTTGTGCTAGTGAGGCCTTCCTGTTTTTTCAGACCTGACAGGAATCCGATGCTGATATCTGAAACTGAGTGTCATGAGTCCAAGATTATAATGCAAAGGACTGTTGCCCAGCAATCAAAACAGCCAAAAGACACAATATGACATGTGGAACAAGTGATTTTGTTTTCACAAAATGTAGACTGTTGGGTTGTTTTAGCTTTCTTACTTCTGTCAGTTATGTGAGGTGATAGATTCGGTTTTGCAGCTCTATGAATCAGGCAGATGCTGGGCTAATATTAGAGATTTTAGACTTGTATAATTCCAGAAGACCAAAATATTATATTTTGTAAACTTCAAACATGTACTTTGCATTTTCCTGCTGAAGTACTGTCAAGTTATATATTGTTTCTGGAGTTCAGAGACTCAGAGATTCAGAATCTGGCATTAACGTTTGTGTATAACAAATGCCAATAAAGTATGTAAATTTTCTTGCCTTTTATCACAACACCATTTTGTATTTCATTCTTAGAATTTCACAGGATGATGGTCATTTGTGACATCAATTGGACAATGGTATACACTCACCTAAAGGATTATTAGGAACACCTGTTCAATTTCTCATTAATGCAATTATCTAATCAACCAATCACATGGCAGTTATTAGGAACACCTGTTCAATTTCTCATTAATGCAATTATCTAATCAACCAATCACATGGCAGTTGCTTCAATGCATTTAGGGGTGTGGTCCTGGTCAAGACAATCTCCTGAACTCCAAACTGAATGTCAGAATGGGAAAGAAAGGTGATTTAAGCAATTTTGAACGTGGCATGGTTGTTGGTGCCAGACGGGCCGGTCTGAGTATTTCACAATCTGCTCAGTTACTGGGATTTTCACGCACAACCATTTCTAGGGTTTACAAAGAATGGTGTGAAAAGGGAAAAACATCCAGTATGTGGCAGTCCTGTGGGCGAAAATGCCTTGTTGATGCTAGAGGTCAGAGGAGAATGGGCCGACTGATTCAAGCTGATAGAAGAGCAACTTTGATTGAAATAACCACTCGTTACAACCGAGGTATGCAGCAAAGCATTTGTGAAGCCACAACACGCACAACCTTGAGGCGGATGGGCTACAACAGCAGAAGACCCCACCGGGTACCACTCATCTCCACTACAAATAGGAAAAAGAGGCTACAATTTGCACGAGCTCACCAAAATTAGACAGTTGAAGACTGGAAAAATGTTGCCTGGTCTGATGAGTCTCGATTTCTGTTGAGACATTCAAATGGTAGAGTCAGAATTTGGCGTAAACAGAATGAGAAATGGATCCATCTTGCCTTGTTACCACTGTGCAGGCTGGTGGTGGTGGTGTAATGGTGTGGGGGATGTTTTCTTGGCACACTTAAGGCCCCTTAGTGCCAATTGGGCATCGTTTAAATGCCACGGGCTACCTGAGCATTGTTTCTGACCATGTCCATCCCTTCATGACCACCATGTACCCATCCTCTGATGGCTACTTCCAGCAGGATAATGCACCATGTCACAAAGCTCGAATCATTTCAAATTGGTTTCTTGAACATGACAATGAGTTCACTGTACTAAAATGGCCCCCACAGTCACCAGATCTCAACCCAATAGAGCATCTTTGGGATGTGGTGGAACAGGAGCTTCGTGCCCTGGATGTGCATCCCACAAATCTCCATCAACTGCAAGATGCTATCCTATCAATATGGGCCAACATTTCTAAAGAATGCTTTCAGCACCTTGTAGAATTAAGGCAGTTCTGAAGGCGAAAAGGGGTCAAACACCGTATTAGTATGGTGTTCCTAATAATCCTTTAGGTGAGTGTAGAGTCACCCTAAGCATTAACAGGGTATCCGAATTTAACTGATACACCTTTAAATCACTGTGCTGTGAAACTTTCCTTTGAAATTCACAATTAATAATCTTTGCTTCTGTATATTTTGACTACAGATTTATGACTCTGTTTTGGTTCTCACAAACGAGTAACTTTTGACATATGCTTAAGCATCTACCAATCATCCTCTTTTTCTTTTATGATGCAGTGCACAATGCAGTAAAATTCTCAATTGAAAAGGAAACAAATGAATCTATTCAAAATAGAGTACCTTCATCACTGGTCTATGAAATATAAGTCATGTACTATTGTCTTATAGAAAACCCAATTTAAGATCATCTTGGTTTGTTTATAATGTAAAAAACTTTTCATTAGCTTGGAATAATTTTTCCAGCTGGTGGCATAGTTGTGCAGTGGGTAGTGGTGCCACCTCATTGATCCAGCATCCAGTGTTTAAATATTATGCCTGTAGATTGTTCATGTGGAGTATGAGTGTTCTTCTCACATGTGGGTTCTCCTCTTTTTTTCCCCCCACATCCACAGAGACATGCAGATTAGGATAGCAGGTGATTTTAAATTGAAAATAGATATGTGTGTTTGAGTGGGTCTTGCAATGGACTGGTGCCCTGTGCACCTTCCCTTGCAACCGGTGCTGATGGTGTAAACTTTGGCCCCCATGGCCTTGAATGTTATATATTCTTTACAGCCCTCATTAATGTCAGAGTTTTCCTTTATGTTTTTATTTGCTCAGTTAGTGTTTTTGAAGAAGTTTTACAGTTGGCTTTCCAAAATCCCTTCTAGCTAGAATACCTCAAAACACTGAGGCTATTAAGTTAATCAGACATATCAACCTGTTAGGTAACAGATGGGTAAAGGAAAACAGAAGACCACAAGCCCTCAAGGACTGTAGATTGGAAACAGCTTTGTTGGATTTTCATTACTATTGCAGTTTAAATGATGCATAGACTACATGAAAAGAGGTTGTTAGAATATTTTAGGAATATTTAACTCACTTGCAAAAACACAGCAAATTCTTGCAGAATGTGAAGTGTTGTGTAACTGTGATTTTCCAAGAACACTGTGTGCTCCAATAAGTTTCTGTCCTATTGAATTATGAGAATCAAAGTGGTGAAAGTTAATATCGCACCAGGGTAACTGAGGATACTGTATCTGTAAGAAATAATTATATTCATTTGTTATGCAAACCCACTGAAATGTTCTGTACAGATTCAGTATACATGATTAAAAAAAAAAAAAAGTGAAACTCCCTGTGTGTGAATGCACTCTCTAAACATAGGATGTGTTCTTTGGTAACCACTCTTTCAAGGACTGTTTAAGCTATTGGCACTGCTACTTCACATCCTTTGGAAATGGGGTTCAGTATCTCAGATGGTAACAGTCTAGGCACATGGGCTTACTCCTGGCACTTACTTTTTTCCCTGTCACTTTCCAAAGCCCAGCATTTTAATGGACAGGTCAGGTATTTTATTTTCATGTCTTAATTTTTCAAAAATGCTTCACTTCAGAACACAATTTTATGTCTCCAATTATTACATACCATGCCTGTGAGGAAATAGCTGTGACTTGAAAACTACCAATTTTATCCTTCAAGTCATCGGGTGATTTTAAATTAGGGTTAGTGGCAATGTAGTGCCACTTTCTGACTTGTATCCACTACTCTGGTCACCACATCTCTAAATTGAGTTTAGTGGGTTCAAAAATGGATGGATAAAGGCCATTTTCTAAATGTATAGTATACTGTAGCACTGGATTCTGAGATGGTTTAAATGATATCATATTCCATTAGGTGAACAGCTTCAATGGGCTGTATTTCCACTTTTATCCACAACTGGAAATATCAGATTGTGGGGCACACTTTCATATATAAAAACTGGGAAGCAGCAGCTGTGCCTTCAAAACTCCGAATCCCATGTCTTTTTTTCACCTGGTTGCAAGGAAGCATGGCTCCAGAAGTCATGCTGTATATCATCATAGACACAACACTTTATAAATCTGAGCAACAGATTCTTCTTCTTCCAAGTACTACTCTAGGAAAACTATCAAGAATATTTGAGAAGTAACCAGTAAAAATGTCTAGTCTAGTCCCACCAATGTTTACATTATGTAGCATATCAGGCAGTGAGTTGTTTCCAGCAAATACGATCAGGTGGGATCTTCTTCTCCTCAGATCCAGCTGTTTCAGATCATCAATGAATGTCCCTCACCAGGTTATTTGTAGTCGTTCCCTCCCTCACCGACCACCTGATGATTTCCATGTCATGGCCATTTTGAGAATCCGATTAGCTGCCATTCAAAAGAAATTAGTCGAAAGGCATTGCTGGTGGAACACATTGACTCGATATTTAATCCTGACCATTGATTTCCAGGTTTTGGATACATATATTGCCGTGGGTATAATGATGCTGGTATAGAAGTGAACCTTAATGTTAATTGCAAATGGACTTTGAGGACCAAATGTGACGCATCTTCTAAAAGACTGCAAATGTTTTGCCAATTTGACAGTGTACTTCTTCCTCCATATTCCCATCCTTGCTAATCATGCTATCCAAAGCAAGTAAACCTGTCGACCTCCTCAAGCTCGTCTTGTTCAACCTGTATCCTGGTTCTTCCACATCCAGTTCTAACTTGCATAATTTTCAACTTTTCGGTGCTAATCTGCAGCCCAGTCTTACTGACTTTGTGGTGCAAGGATGACATTGCTGTCTATAGACAGGTGCTGTCTTCTGCTATCAAAGCAATGTCAGCTGTAAAATCCAATTTGGCAAGTCGATCATTTCCATTACAATCAAAGCCAACGTCTTGGCTGTTGATTGCCTTCCACAAGACAAAGTCAAGGGCCAATAGGAACAGAAATGGTGATAAGATACATCCTTGTCACACTTCAGTCTCAGTCTCGAAGAATGCAGAGTAAGCTGAAGCCATCCAAATGCAGCAGCTCCACTGTATATACAGGCTGCTCAAAGTGCTAATTAACTTCTGCAGGATTCCGTATACCTTCAGGATACCCCAGAGTGAATCTTGGTGGATACTGTTGAAGGCTTTCTTGAAGTTGACCATGTTTATCCTCAGAATCCACTGACTGTTCCTTTATGTTCCGGAAGGCGAAAATCTGGTCACTGCAAGATTTTCCACAACAAAATCCAGCTTGTTCCTCCCTAAAACGGTCGTCAGTCGCTTGTTGGAGTTTCCTGAGTAATATGGAGCAGAATATTTTTCCTGGTACAGATAGGAGGGTGATGCCATGCCAGTTATTACAATTCGAGATGTTGCCCTTCTTTGAGAGTTTGATGATTATGCCTCTTCTCCAGTGCACTGGGACTTCCCTAGTTCTCCAGCATCTATCAAACAAACTGGTGAGCACATGGATGATGGTCTCACCTCCAGCCTTAAGGGGTTTGGCCCTGATTTCATTTGAACCGGCCATTTTCCTGTTCTAGAGGCACTTGTTTCACCTCTCGTTAGTTATCTCGTTATCTCGTCAGTGTTTACCTGCAGTTTTTCCAACGCATCTTCTTTCTCTAAATCATAGGTGATCACTGGAGTGGGCTTATTCAGGGCCTTTCGAAAATGCTGTACCCATCTTTCTTTTTACTCTGCTTCTGTAGCCAATACAATTCCCTTTCTGTCTTTGATTGGCACATTTGTAGCATTCCTTGTGCCTGTGATTTAATTAACAATACAATAAAGGGACTTGCTAATGTTTCTCTCCACTGCTTCTTGTGCCTCTTCATCTGTTTTCTCAATCCACTCTTTTTTGTTGCATCTACAACTTTGCTTGACCAACCAATCAAGCTGACCATATCTTTCTGAGGTGGTGCCAGTCATTGGTTTTGGCTTGTTTACAGATCTGTTTTACTGACTTCCATTGGTCAATCAAGAACTATAAGTAATCCTGAATACATTGTTCTTTCAGGCGGCCCTTGTCAGCGTCCGATGGTCTTATCAGCACTTCTCACAATCATCTCTTTGTGCCAGATCCATTTATCCCCAATGCCATCCAATGCTTCAAGCGCTTCGAATTTGTTATGTATTTCCAAAGCAAAATCAGTAGCCATAGTTTAATTTTGCAAATTCTCTTCCACAAGGGGCTTCAGTAGTTGATTCTTTATAACCATTCTTAGTTTTAATTTAATGTTTTACTCAATGAGCTGATGGTCCAATCCAACATTCGTGCCTCGGAAAGTTTGGCAATCTTGCATGCCAGTCCTCCAGCTCCTGCTGATTAAGATATGATCAGTCTCATTTGTTACTAACCCATTCGGAGAACTCCACATCAGCTTGTGGATTCTTTTATGTTGAAAGAACAATCTATCAATATAGAAAGTGTCTTTACCAGCCTCATTGGCATCCTCTGTTGGAGCGTATACCAGGACCACCATCATCTTTGTATGAGCTCACAGAAACTGGGCTGTAATGATTTAATCACTCACCAGTTGCCAAAAGATCAGAGACATTGACTCACGATTGTTGAGTACCACATCAACACCCCTCATGTGTTGGTCTTCAGGGCCCGAATATAAGAACACTTCACCATCACTGATCATTTTACCACTTCTGGTCCATCAAACTTCATTGATTCCAAGGAAATCCATCCAGTAGTTGTCAGATTCGTGCAGAATAGGTCCCCATCGTCCATACTGGTATAGCGTGCAGATGTTCTATGTTACAATTTGAGTTAATGACTTCACTGTGAAAATCGAACCCCATCATTGTTTTTTTTCGGCACAGTCATATTTTTCGATGCTGAGGCCAATGTTCCATGACAGTTAGCACTCACTGGTTTTCCTCTCATTGTTTCAATAACAGTAAAGTTTTTCAGAGACAATGGCGAGGATACTTCTTAGCCCGTCACTCCAACCCTCTTTACTTTTTCCTCTGGCCTTGGGACCAGCATTGATGGAGGTAAATGGCAAAGTCAAAAAATAGTCAGTAACTGAGAAGTCAAAAAAAGAGTGACTTTTTGCAACATAAAAATCTACATAAACAATCAACATAACAAGTTAAAAATTAGCAAACTCAAAAAACACAGAAGGAAAAGTAGCAGAATTTAAAAGTTGTAAACTGAAATATGAAGTTAACCTCTCAATGACCTGAAATCCAGTAAAATTTAAATAAGTGCATTAATAATACTAAGATTAAAAAAATCCTAATGAAAGTTGTATGCATTTCTGAGCAATCATTTTTGACTTTGACTTCTGGTTGGCATTTTTGCTTTTGACAAAACAACTTCTGGCTTTCTGTTAATCAGTCTTTTTTCTAGCTGTTTGAGTCACAATCAGTCTTCTGGTACATCCTTATGAGCTTCTTTTTATAACAGGAAAGTGTGGGTTTAAAAAAGCACCCATTTAAACTGTCAGTTCTTTGGACTGGCATTTATTAGTACATTTTTATTTTTTCTACTCTGCCTCCCAGCAGTGGCACAGCAAAAGCCACTCTGAGGTGTTGGCAGTAGGATTTAAACACAGACCACTGGATCAGAAGGTCATGTGTTTGACCACTAAGCTATTATGCAGAACTGCCTCAAGTTAGCTGCTGAAGAGACTTCAGACCTTGCAAGCAGTGACATCCAAATTCTTTCAGCTTGCTGCACATCCTTAATTTAATTCAATGAATGGATTAAATAATTAAGAGTTTTGTTGGTGTGGCTAGTTTTTTCATTCAATTTTCTCTCCAATTTTGTCATTCATTTACCCATTAAAGGTAACATCTGTTTATTTGATAAATTAGGCTTAAGAGATACTATGAAATTATTTATTTTCAGAGAGTCTAAGAGTCTAGAGAAACATGAAGCTGTAGTTATTCTTGTTATTTGTTCAAAAGAATTACTTTCAAATGCTTTGAAATCTCTAAAATAGGACGGCTTACGCTAATTCAAATTTTTTCTTATCATTATTCATGCCACACAATTTTGTTATTTGTCTGTAAACTCCCATTTTGTAGTAATTTTACATGGCAGTGATCATTGATGGTTGATCTCATATAGTGGGTCATTTTCCTCCACCTATATATGATGGCAGCACATAGGCAAAGATATCCTAGCATTTTTTAATAAGGAACATTTGTCAGTTAATTTTGGTTCTTTAACTTTTGCTTCGTTTTCATATCTCATTTTTTTAAACTGTTTTTGATTGCTTCTTTTATCTTACCTTTGTGATATTTGACCTCAGATTGTCTTTGGCTACAATTTTTGTCTTTCCCTGAATCCGATCTCCTAGTCATTGTTCAAAATAACAAAAATAAAGTTCTGAGCACATTATCCTTCAATGTACTTATCACAGAAGTAGTGTCACTTGATTAAAATTAAATCAAATCAAATCAAATTTTAATTGACGTACAAATTATATATAAAGTACAATATCCGGTGAAATGAAATCTAGTCTGTGCCTTGGGACAAATATAAAGGAACAATAACAATACATAACATTCAAAAATCATTAATAGAATTATAAATATGTAATAAATAGTAACAACTAATAAATAATATTTATAATAATTAATAAATACTATTAATAACTAAATACATTACATAACTCAAATAACTTAATTTGAGAAAGTTTACCAGTTAACATAAACAACGATCATGTCAGGTGTATGGTCATTCAGGTGAGCATAGGGTCCAAATGTTTTCTTGTTTCTCAAGGTTTTAATGGTTCTTCTCTTACACTAAAGGTTGGTCAATGGTCTTGAAACCCTCAGTATTTTATTATCTTTGAAGTATTTTTCAGCTAAGGACAAGAGAAAGTGTTTCTGCAAATCTTGAACACCAGTACTGTACCTAAGAAAACAAGGACATTGTCTAGTTTTTCCTGCAGGGGAGAGAATTGAAATGGCAGCCTTGACATGCCTAGTCCATTAATTTTTTATGAATGGTAAATTCACATTCCAGTTTGTAATTCTCATCCAGTCTTCCCACCAACATGTAAATAGGAAAGTTAGTGTGAATGCTTGTGATGAGATATAATTTGATCCATTTTAGATTGGTAAACTAAACGCCAGCAGCTATTCACAGCTCATAGAAATCTCTTGCTTGAAAAGTAGTTGGACTTATTAAAAGTCACTTTTTTCTAATGTGGATGTGTAGGGCATACTTCCAACATTTTTTTTACTTTTTTGTTTCAGACATCTCCAAGTGGTGTGGTGGGGAGTTTGGTAGTTTTGGGATGTTCCATTGGTATGGATGACTTTATCTTTTTTTTAATATTGCGCTTTTCTTATCCTTTTGTTCCCCTATTTTGTCTCTTTGGCGGACAATCCAGACTGTCTTTCAAGTAAATTCAAAATCCATCCCAGCTTAACAGTGTACAATATGTTTTTGGTTTGTTTTCTTTCACTTTCTCATCTGTTGAATAGTATTTTTTTTTTGGTGTGCAGAGAACCAAACAATGTTCTCAATGTTCCCACTGCCTTTTTATTTATTTCCCTTTATCATTGTGTTTATTTTGTATTGTCAGTATTTTGTTCATGGGTCTTTTCACTCTAAACCTAAACAAATGTGAGGCATATACCAAGGACAACAGTTTATTCACTCATTTTCTAAATATGATGCATGTGCCACTCCAACCTGACAGTTATGCCACTTTTCAAATAACATCAGTGGCCCCCTCATGCATGCCTTTAAATCATTCCAACTAATATAAATAATATAAATTTATCTACTTGCCTTAATAGAACATATGGAATCAATTCCGTTGGTTGTTTTTTGATTCATTTTGATTCTTTTGTTCTACTTTTAGTTTCTTCCTTCACTTTTTTGTGCTGTGCACATAAGCCATTATATATCTTTGATGTGTTTGATTGAAATGACATCTATTGCCAGGGAATATTTTCATTAGAAATTTGTCTAGGTTTAACCTTTTAAAAGAATTGCATTAATATCCATACAAAATAAGTCTTTAAACATACATATAAATTAGGTTGGACTTAAATCTGGGGATCTGGGGATACAGAAATTAATCAAACGTTATGATTTGCCAGAGTGACTACGGTAGGACTCTATACATATGACAATTAATTTGAAGTTGAACATGAAATCAACCTTTCCTTGCTTATGTTTACACAATAAGTCAATGATTGCACTGAACTGGCAACCTTTGGTTCCACTGTGCATCACTGAAGCCACTAACTTCAATATAATGACAGCTGAATATTCTATAATGTAAGTCAATGAGATAGAAATATATGCCTTTGCATTATAAAATTTTGAATGGCAATGTAAGTTGTGGAATAATAAAGCACTCCCTTTCTTAGCACTCTTGGTCATGCTCCTGTCTGGTTGTTGTCACAGCAAGGAGGCTTGTAAAAACTTCAGTGAACTTTCTGAAAATGCCACCTGAAATTAAACAGACAGTAGTCTGACAAGAAGCTATATAGGAACATGATATTGCTTATAAAGACGGTATCTGTTGCTGGTTACATGATCAAGCACCTTTACAGAATGTCCTGTAATGACATAGACCTTTTTTAACTTGGTGGTATGCAGCATTCAGATACTTTTTCTAATAACAATATGCAAGCCTACTATATTTAGAGGAAAATAGTACATAGTGTTGTGAAGTTTGGACTTTGATTCCCATTTTACAATTTGGCTTCAGTTCAGGCAGATTTTGATTTACTAACTTCCTGCTTGTACTTAGATTACACTTCTGCCAGTCCCTTTTGTGCCTTGCGTCTCCCAGCCTTTTCCCCTTTCACTCACATGTCAAGAAACAAAAGAAGTTAAAATCAAAAAGTTCTACATGCCTTTTACTCTATGCTATTCTGCAGATGATGTTTCTTTTGCTTAGAGAGAAAAGTTCAGACATTTCTTCCATGTTTTACAGTAGCAGGCTGATGAAACCACAAGACTGTAAATGGTGCTGTTGCCTATAAACAGTGCCTATAAAATAAAATGGAGAAGCAGAAACATCACAAAAGTAACATGTAAAATAAACAATGTAAAAACAAACATTAATAATTTTCTTACAGGGTGACAGTTATGTAATATTCTTGTATTTGATCTAGTATATTTTTGCTGAGCGTTTCACAGGTGAAATGGCTTCTCTTGAACCTTTTATCAAAACAATTAGATTCCATTCCCCATGTATGTACAGTAAGGGACAGACGTCTGTAACAAACTGCGTTTTAGAAGTTGTATTGAAAAGTTTTAAGAAAGACATGCTACCTTCTCTGTACTTTGACTATGTAATCTTACTTCTATTTATTATTTATTTTATTTATGTTGTGGAACGAGTCCCGGACACAGACAGATGGACATCATTTTATCACCCACCACAACCATTTATTTACATTAATATTTACAGTTTTAGTGCACAACCCAGTGCTCCAGCACCAATTCCGCAAAGTCCAGGCCTCTCTCTCCAGTGCCTGCCTTCTTCTGGCCTTCTCCACTCCCCTCCATCAAGAATTCGTCCACTCCTCGCCCGACTCCAGTCATTATATAGAGGGAGGTGGCCCCTTTTATACAAGCCCGGATGGGCTCCAGGTGCTTCCTGATACTCCTCCGCAGACACTCCCCTGTGTGCCGGAAGTGCCGGCTGTGCCCCCGGAAGCACTCCGGGTGTCCCCAGTCCTCTTCCCCCCAGCACTCCCGGGTGTGGCGGAAGTGCTGAGGTCCAGGGCTCTCCAGGCACCCGTGGTTCCCAATGCAACCAGGGCGGTCGCCCCCTCGTGCTCTGGAGGAGGTGCAAACCCTCCTCCGGTCCTCTTGGGCGTCCCAGCTGGGTACCAACCCCAGCCGCATGCCACAGTACCCCCCCACAAGCTGAGACCCCTAGGGACCAGCGGCCCATCCCGCGAGGGCAGGACTTCCTCAGCGGGAAGCCGACACGCTCCAGTCCAGGCCCCGGTCCTGCAAAAGACAAAACAGAGCACATTGGCCTGACGCCACCACTTGGCGTTTCTTTGCCTTAAACAGGGGCAACACTCCCCCCTCTGACCGGCACCCCGGTGCTTGCGCCTTCGGCCCCCCTTTCGAGACCTCCGTTTCCCCCCATGCTGGGACATTGAACGGGACCGCAAACGCCCCCCTTCACCTCAGCCGGCTGTGGTGTTTCCCTCTGCACCCGCAGAGGGCGGCCTACAGATGTGAGCATTCTGCCTCACATCCTTCCTTATCGGAGGAACCGGCATTCTTCCTCGATTCCTCCTTTTCTTCTGGGACACTGTGATGGTCTGGGTCTGCCAATGGCAAAAACACAGCCCCTGATATGTCTGCGTCCATGTAGAACGACACAAGGCTGTGACTGGCTCAGGGCGGAGGGAGCTAGGACCTGGGGCACACCTCAGCCCGTGTCCTGCCAGCCCCCTCGCTGTCTCTCCCCTCACGATGCACACAGCACCTGCCGACGCGTCCACTGTCAGAGATCCGCCTACTTGGTTCCATTCACAAGGTTCACGGGCCATTTCGGTGGGACCTCCGAAGTAAGTTTGCTCTACTTACCGTCCCTGCTGTACCTCTCTGGTCGAAGGATCGAGCATCGCACCGTTCTGTCCGCACATGCAGTGCCTGCCCTGACGTGACTGCCTTCCCCTCCGGCTTCTGCACCTCTGCACGGAGGGCACACAGCTCCTGTGGAAGTGACTCTACGGACCGAAGGCAAGCCTCCAGCGCCCGCAGAGCCGCAGACAAGGAAAAAAAGCCAGCCGGCAGTGAGCTTACCTGCTCGTCACCCACTATCTGCTTTCTGTGGGCCTTCTCCTCTGGCCCAATCGGGTCTCTTCCCGGCACGAGATGGACATTCCTTGGTCCCGCCTGAGTACAGTCATTGGCAGGCACATAAGACACACCATCCAATCCTGTGCCTGTCACGGGGAGGTGACTTCCGGTCCGCGGCCATCTTGCCTCCCCCTCTCCAGGTGCAGTGGCGTGCCTCCGGGCAACCTCACAGTTGCCGCGGCCTCTCGAGCTGCAACGACTGTCCTTGCAGCGTCTCCTGCTGCCTCCTCCGCACTGACGACGGCGCATGGACCGGCACACCCTTGCCACAGACACGGAACCGGGCAGTCCCTGCCTGAAACACAAAAAGTGAGTCCAACCCCGCAGGGCCCACCACTGTTGGGCAGGGCACTTACCTCCCGGATCCCGTCACTCCAAGGCGCCTGCCTCAGTGTGGCCTTTCTCGACGCAATGCCGTCCTGGTCGTCCTCTGCGACAACACGTCTGATAGAGCACGCTGCACTCCAGCAACGCCCGTTGTAGTACCCCCGCACCAGGGGAATATGGCCTTTCTACGGACCGGTGGCGGTCCGTGGGGAGAACCGCTCCCGTGGGGTTGTGTGTGCACCACTCCCACGGCGTGTTTGTGAGTTCCGCTGCTGTGGTGGGCCATCCACAGACTTATTTATTGATTCAGGTCCCTGCCTTGAACCAGGCAGAGCATCCTGCCGGCTATGCCACTGTGAATGAGCCCCAGACACAGACAGACGGACATCATTTTATCACCCAACACAGCCATTTATTTACATTAATATTTACAGTTTTTTAAAAATATTTTTTTTAATATTACCACCCCCAGCCGCATGCCACAATGTTCATTTATTTTATTTCTATTTATGTTATTTATGTTAATTGTATGTTTTTTTCTTCTTTTATTGTAAAGCACTTTGGCCACAGCATTCCTATGTTGTTTTAAATATGTTATATAAATAAATTGACATTAACATTGACTAAATAAAATACATTCTGGCAAAGAAAATTTGTTTCCAAATGGAGACATATTAGACTGATGAGAATTTCTAGAAGAATAATCTTGTGCAGTTTTTTTTTAGGTAATTCAGTAACATTTTTTATATAGTGCTGGTAACAACCTCAGTCAACTTCAACAGTTAAATCTGACACTTCTGTTCTTGTTTGCTTAGCCAGATCTCAGTTTCATTCTGGTGCTATTGTGTGAAGGGCTTTCTCAGTTTACTTTGGCCTGGATCCTTGCTCTACTATTCATGATAAGACGTTTAATACATTCAGTTTCCCTCTTTCCTGGCACACTTTGCATGTCTGCTGTTTTGCAAGTACAAGCAGTTGCTTGCCAGGGCCCAAGGATCATGCTTTCAACAGCGCTTTAGTTGGGATTCCCAGTGCAATTGCACAATCTCACCTGCTCTTTGCAAACAGCTTTCGTTGTTACTTTCCAGTGAGTTGCATGAGGACTTGAAAGGCTCAGTCCTGTATTTTTGCACATTTTCAACCAACTTCAACTCTAAATACAGCCAAATAAGGCCTAATGTCAGATTCTTTTTCTCTCACTGTTTTAATACATTTATTGTAACCTAAATAAGGCACAGACAAATATCTGCTCTCTGTTTTTTTACATGTAGCTGCCACACACAGTTCAGGCTGTTTCCTTTTAGTTTTTTTTTCCTTTAATTTACAAATATACATTTTTAATTTATTGCAGCAGGTCGTAAAACAATTTTCAACATAACCACTTTTGCTAGATTGTTGTAATTGAACCCGTTCCTATTAACCTCAGGTGTCCATACAATAAAACATCAATGTGTTGTTACCTTAAAAACCACACAATCTCTCTGCACATAGAGCTTTTCTCCCAACATATCTTCTACAGGACACAGGGAAAGGGAAGCCATTTCTATCACAGTTCTGGGTTTTGTTTCTGAGGCAAACCCACAATAACTTGTAGAATGAGGAAAAGAAATATGAAGTCCTATGAAGCCCCGAGAAATAGTGCTAATTATGGTTTACATTATGTCTTTTGAGATCCCTACTGTTAGGGTTGTGCTGTTAATGTTTGATAAGTTTTTATTTTGATACATTATTCATTTTTTTGTTTCTTATTTTTTCTTATTATACCCTTCTAATAAAGTCATTGTGTCACCATTTTCTGTTTGTACTTTTGTTTCGGTGCCAGCTTCATATTGACACTGATGAAGGCTAGTCAAAAGACCAGAAATAAAATGGTGGTAAAATAACAGGAAATGATAACTCAAGGAAGGGGAACTCAGAGTATAGTCAAGAAAAAGGATGGGGTAACAAACCAGAAAAAAAAAATAAAAAGTCACAGTCAAAAGTAATAAAGTAAAAGAAGGTCAGTTCCATTACTCTCTGTCTCTAATTACAGTTTTGTAATTTAATTAAAGAATTTGTACACCATATCCTGCTTGCAGCCATATTAAGTGCCATCAGAACTGTGACGTCACATTTCCTGTAATTAGGAGAAAAACAGTAAAAAGAAACATTGATTTTAATTGTAAGGATGACATTGTTAATCTTATAAAATACACCAAAGTCATAACAAACTTATATTCATGACAGGTATTCTGGCCATTTTGTAACTGCAGTCACAGTGCATTGCTAGTCTCAAAATGTGGACATTGAATGATACATACATTGACATGATTGGCAAAGCACACAATTTAGCATCCAAACTCTGGCTCAAACAAAAAGACCTTCACGAAACGTTAACGCTTAACCAACTAAAATCAAAACCAAATCACTTAGTGAAAAGAATTCTGGCTTTGAACTTTAGTTGGGGCTTTTTTTGACTTTGAGCTTTGTTTAGTTTTTGTAAAAGTAAAAAAATAAAAAAAAAATTCTATGTATCAACCCCCTGCTAATGACTATTCATTGTGGGCAACATCCTAAGGCACTTTACAAAGCAAGTAAAATATTAAGAGGCAAGAGAAAACAACAAGATCACTCAATACTATGAGATAAATGGCAATGAAACAATTTAAGATTATCTGATGGGAGTAGATTCATAATTTAAAAACAGTGCAATCCAGATCAGTACAGCTGATTTGAGACTTTAGTTACAAATAAGACCAAAGAAACTACTACATAGGGGAGGGGAGCTCTGAGGTTGATTTAAATGTTACCACAAATGGAGCATGCCAAACTACTTCAGAGATGTGAGTTTTCATACTTCATAGTGCCATTAGGCTTGACTTCTAGGAATGGTGATGGGGAATAATGTGAAACATTTGGGAAAAAGAGGAGGTGTTGATGAATCAAGTAGACTAATGGGGATGTGTACATACTGAACAAAAGTGGCAGTGTCGGTGGCAGTAGTGGTGGTAGTAGTGTTTTTACATTTATAGACTTCATTGAAATTATTACTTGCACATCAATCAGCATGCAATATTTTACCACTTTCCTGTGCCAGGATAAAGAAGGTTGTATTAAAGTGCATAACTGCAGTGGACCCAGCACCCAATTTAGAAGAAAACATTCAGACATAGGCAACATAGAGTCTGCGTGACTGAAAGATTCAACAAGTGCATTTAAGTGCATTAAATTTACTTCAAGAGTTCAGACTAACAGCCATCCTTAGTTAAAGGACTTCTTTGGCAATCTTGTTCACTGTAGTGTTCATTTTTAATCTTATTTGTGTTAATCTTTTGGCTCATTTCAATTCATTTAGACTTATTTTACAAAAAGATAATGTTTTCCTTAGAGACAAGTATTAAAAAATTGTTCTATCACTTATGTAGTTGGGTTATTTTCATACAAAAAATTATCCCTTTGTCTTTTTGCCTTATTTATTCTGACTACCACATTTACCTCACAAGAGTGAATTTTTTTTAAAGTATACTGGTTAAAGTATTGACTTTCTGTAATTTTTACGTTTTCACTGCATCAAAAGCTTAGAAGTTACACTGGTCATAAGACTGCATATTGAAATGTTTATTCCCCCAGGACACTAGAGGGCAGCGGCCCTGGCAATTGGTGCCTGGTCGTAAACTAATAGAGCAAGCTGGGAATCACAGTCTGGTAATGCAGCCCTGCTGGACTCCATGGGTGCTGCAAGAGGGTGCAGGACGGAGTTACACGCCCTGCCATTGGGTAATTCCATATGACCTGGAAGTGCTTCAAACAGACAAAAGCCCTGGCACCAGAAGTACTCCTGGGTCCTCAATAAAAGGCACCGCACTGCCATGTCCAGGCAAGTCAGAGCTGGGAGGCAAGAAGGCAACCTGTAGGTAGTATTTGCCAAAGGCATAGGAACCGTGAGGTTGTACAGAGCAGAGATAAGTACCATAGAAAGCCTAAAGATAAGAGAAGAGAAGAAACTGCAGCAGAGATAGAGCAGAAGACACTGTGGAAAGGCAAGGACTGGTAAGGGACATTAAACCCTAAAGGTACCGCTGAAAGGCAAGCTGTAGAGGCACCCATGTTATAAGTGGAAATACCTCATGCTCTGTAGAATTATGATTCCTGAAGTAAACATACTGGATTGCACTATTCTAGAAGAGTAGAAGGGACTGTGCTATTCTAGCAGAGCACATAAACCCTTTCACTGGACCTAAGGCTAATTAGTGGCCCTAGAAAAAGTTTTAAACTGAATTCCCTGGAGCATGTGTAGAGGCACTTCTGATCCTACAAGCAATTAGTGGATGATTGCAGATCGCCCCAGCATGGATTTTGCCACTTCACTGTCAGGAGCTGGGAGAACAGCTGATAGCAAAGGCTCATCTGGCAGGGGAAAGGGGCCAGGTATGTGAGAGAGATGTGAGCTGAAAAGAGGAGCACTTGTGGGATACTATGGTTAAAAAAACAAACAAGTTTTTCAATCAGACACAGTATAGCCAAGCCCAAAAGGACAAACAGTATTATTTTCTTCTGTTTATTTTGTGCTGTTTACTCCCATTGTTCCAAGGTTATTATAGTTTTGTCTTTTTATATTAGTTTTTATTTCTATATTTTTTCTGACCTTACTTGGAAATGCAGTTTAATTTTAGTTTTCATTCAACATGCATTTTTAGTTTTAATTTAGTTTTTATTTCACAAAGACATTTCTGTTTTATTTATATATATATATATATATATATATTAGTTTTAGTTTTAGTAATTATGGTATGGTTAAAGAGCTACTATGGAGTTTAGTTTTGTGTCACAATCAGACAGAACTATACAGTTAACACGTTTGGATATGAGTTTAATGCTAGTGGAGGCTTACTACACTACATGGTTTACTATCTGGTTTTGTTTTTGTGTGAGAAAAACAAGCATAATCAAAACCAGATACTGAATATGAACAATTTTACACAATTGTATAATTTTTTAATATTTTTAATGTCATTTGTCCTGAAAAAGTGTGTGCTGATTGTTGGCACTTTTCATCGTTTACTTTTCTTGCCCAGAATGGGCCAATTTGTGATGAAAGTTAGGTGAATTTTAAGGTTTGAGGGTTTTTACTCTAAACATCTACAGCATGTAACATATCCTGCTCCAAGTCAATGTGCTTATAATTAATACTTTCGATATTGCATTCAAAAATCCCAGATACTGGGCTTTGTTATTTCCTACAACCCATATTGATCTCTGATTCCATCTCGGGCACCTACAATTTATAGAGAGAATTTTGCCACCTGCAGGCCTGAAAAGATATCAAAAATCAGAAAATAGATTCTACTATATGAAAATTATGGGGGCTCTTAGGGTTCTTTAGGCATGAATCAGTGTGCAGACCCCATCTAGCTGTATTGAGGGAAACAAAGAAAAAAAGCTTGTAGGGTCAAGGTTAGGGACAGAGAGACACGAACAGTAAACCCTTAATGAGCAGTTTAAGAGCAGGTATTAGGAGAATGAACAGGCACAAAACAAAAGAAGCAGCATCTGAGATTAGAAACAGTATATACATTTTCTGTGTGAAGTGGCAGGTGAATTACTGTCAACAAAATTTGAGAAATTAACTGAAACATTACTTACTCATGATTTTTCTGTCCATACGGTGAAGATTTTGTTGACCAGCACATTCTGACTTCTACAGTTTGAATTATGTCTTGATATACTGTACAAGAAGCACAAAGAAATCTGGCAGCTCATCATATCAGATATCAGACTCATATACTGCCTGGAATTTGGCTTAGTGTGTGCTGCAGTAGTAGTTGCTGTGTACATACCGTATCTTTGTCTTAATCAGAATTACAGCTAACATGCTGTCATTTATGAACAAACTGAAATTCTGTAAGGGATTATCTGTATTTAATACTTCTCACTTGAGCCCTAGAGATCTAGTGAAGAGCAGCTTTGAAAGCTAACAAGCATGTTCAAAGAAAAATGATATCCTTGGTTTGCTTCACTAACACTTGATCCAGAGTCTATCATGGTGTCACTGTCAGCACCTGAAGAACTGTCACTATTCTCATGCAGTAAATCGCTTTCTACTTCACACGCTTTACGTACCCGTATTCAGCTTGCTGTGTCACCAACAAAGGCAGTGTCAACACCCACTATTCGCTGGATGAATATTGTATATGCTTGCGGCTCATGGTGGTTGACTTTCTGTTTTAGAGTTAAAAGTTACAAGGGTTAAAGACTAATGGCAGAAAAATGTATTCAAAAACCAAATAAGAAATTCTTATTAATATATTTTGATTTTCGCACCCCCTACCTCCCAGGTTAGCCCTTGTGTAAGTCCGGTTGTGACCAAAACTAAAAATGTTTTTAGTAAATTATTAGTTTATTTCTGTTAGTCTTTCCATCTACCTTAATAGTGTCATATAGTTTTAGTTTTTCATTTCAGTTTTGTTTTTTATTTTATTGCAGTTTTCAAAAATGTTTTTTACTAATAGTTTCAGTTTTGATTTTAGTGTTCACTACCTATAATAACCTTACTTTGTTCATTTCTCCATCTTTATTTTGGCTTTTATAAAGGTGTCATTTTTGTTAGTTTTTGCCTACTTGGTGTTTTTCTGAGTGTGTGCTTTTCTCATAATATTCTTTGTTTAGTTGTATACAGTTCATATCATGTAACATAACAAATATGGTTCTCTGGTATGGTGTTCATAATTGTAGATTAGCCAATTACTTTTTGGAATGTTTCTCTTCCTTATTAAATTATTACTTAGGTCAGGTAAAAATATAAAAAATGTTATTTGAATAACTAATGGTTAAGGAGGTGGTGGTATACTGTTCAGTGTTTTTACTACAAAACCTTGGGACATGTGTGACATTTAAATGTTTTTCACTTTGTACCATCATCTTTTTTCACATTATATTTTAAGTAAATGGTTGTTTCAAAATTGATCCAGTGTAATTGTGTGTCTTGTAATAGGTGACTAGCACTCAGTGGGCTCGGCTTTCTGTCTTTAACTCTTTGAGAGCTGAATATCAACATAAAATGTCTGTTGCTGCATGCTGTGACTGCCAGTTTGCTAAGAATATACGGCAGACAGGCTGCCAGGCTATGTTCACGTGGCTGCACGGGGCAGCAGCAGTGCTCACAGTCACAGTGGATTGCAATCTGGTTTCTACCTCTTATCATTGTTAAGTGGCAGTCCTCCCAGGTGAACAGTGCCATAGGCTGTGTCAGCTACATGAACCTGTTCAGCGCCACAATTAGCTGCAAAACCTCATATTCGTTTTCGATTGCTTGTATCAAAGTCAGAGTCCGACAAGTCAGTCCAGTTCAAAGAGAACAGGCAAAATGTTGTACACTGAGTATTTTGCTTTATGCGTTCGCTTTGATCTCTCGCCAGATGTCAGTACCATTTTTGCCATTGGCTGCGCCTTGCTACCCACGGGAGCGCAGGAAATCGCGGTCAAAACCAATGAAGCTAACTTTCCTTCTAGCAATGAGAGTCTAACTAAAATGTTACCATTGGTTTTGTCACAGTTTACAGTTGATTACCAATTATTGTCAGCTCCTCCTTTCAATGGAGTGGTGGCTCTGAGGCTAGGGATCTGCACTGGCAATCGGCTTTTAACCTACAATTGCTCTGTCCTGGGTATGACGTTAATCTGCATCCATCCCTGCATGTAGGCCCTCAAACCTGCAGGGAAAAACTTGGGGGTTGGTGGCAGAATTAGCACTCCAGCCACCATAAAAAACTGTTCTACTCCATCTGAACTAGCATGGTGCTGTGGTGGTTTGTGGTGCGTGCTCCTAATCTCTCTCTCTCCTTTTGACAAAAGTCGACATCAGCCCTGAAAGAGTTAATTGATAATGGATTTATGTAACTCTACAATAGAAAAGTTATATCAAGAAGATAGATGGGTAGTTTACCTTTGCAAGTATGGCTTCTTCCTCCTTGCCTAATATCTGTGGTCAAACCTCAATGCTACTGAAAGCATGATGTGAAGCGGATGACTTTCTCAAGTTGAGCAATGATTTATCATTTCTTATTACTTCCTCAATTGTTCTGGACATTTTTCTTGTAAGGAGGCCAAGATTAAACTGGCTATTGCATGAAAATAATATAACATTTAGCAAAGCTGAGGTATCTGTAATGTGTGGAGCTCTGTGGGACACTTTGTAGGCAAAAGCGCCCTTGCTGTCCTTTTCCAGGAATTTAATAATTCTGTGATTGGGTTGCATGGGGATTCAGTTTCTGAACTAATGGGTCTGATGCAAATGTTCCAGTAGTAAATTAGTACACATTTTGAGGGAGGAGATACTTGTTGGTGATGGGGTGTCCAAATGAAAATTTTACCACTAGAAACTTGGGGAGCCAGGATTAGGCAGAAAATAGTAAAGAAAAATAGTATGCACTTTTTTTTAATCCAGATTAGATTAGATTAGATCTTTATTGTCATATACATTGCAAAAGTCAAATTCTTGTGCCACAGTTGCTTTTGTGCAGGTAAATAGTGGCAAAAACATCCTCAGAGGTCTCTGCAGGAATACGCTGGGAAACTCTGAAGGCTTTACTAAGAGGACAGATTATTTCATATTTTTCCCACAAAGAAAATCGGAAAGCAAGAAGGTATCGGAACTAATCAGTGAAATTACCAGAATAGATCAAGAACATGCCACGTGTCCAAATGAGGGACTTCATAGGAAAAGACAGGCTTTGCATACAGAACTCAACCTCTTGACAACTAAAGAAACAGAACAACTCATTTTTAAATCAAGATATCATTACTAGGAACAAGGAGAGAATGCTAATAAGATCTCAGCTCAAGAAATCCACAAGCAGGAGTTTGCAATGCAATACCAATAATTACCAACAAAGATGGAGACAAAATCATTGACCATAAATATATAATGCACATATTCAGAGACTACTATAAGTCCTTATATTCTACTCAGTTTAAAGAAGACAAGACACAACCTAATGCATTTTTGGATGCATTACTACAACTATATACTCTCAGTGCAGAGGAATTGGATAAACTTCTAACACTCTCTGAATTACTAGATGCTATAAACTCACTTCAGAGTGGGAAAGAAGCAGGCCCTGATGGCTACCCTGCCAAATTTTATTTTATCTATTTTTATTTTATCAATTTCAAAGCATTCCAATATAGATCAATAAATCATTTTTTAAGAAGTTAGATTCAATAATAACCTCATTTATTTGAAATTCAAAACATCCACGTATCCAAAGAGCGACCCTAAAAAGACAGAGATTTGTATATAGACATCTTTGCATCCTACGAACAATTACACTCCAAATTTAACTTTCTAGCAACACATTTCTTTCACTGTCTCCAAATTAGAAATTTTGCTAAACAAAACCTGCCCAATTTTCCTCACCTCCAACCTACTTCTATTCCGGAAAAAATATTGCTCAGTCATGAGGGCTCAGACAGCATTTCTGTAATATATAAAAGCATTTTAAATTCCCTCCCTTTCAAAGATCCCAGAGTACAGTGGGAAAAGGATCTCTCACTCAACATTTCACAAAAGGAGTGAAAGGGAGCAATGCACAGAATTCACTCCAGCTTCATATGCACAAAGCGTACAATATGTCAACTTAAAATCATCTGTCGAGCACATCTGTCTAGTTTAAAATTGTCCAAAATGTTTCCACGGCAAGATGCAACTTGCGAACGTTGCAATCAAGTTCCAGTGTCACTGGGCCACATGTTTTGAGCGTGCACCAAGTTAACATCGTTTTGGACCAAAATCTTTAAATGCCTTTCATACAGCCTTGGTGTCACAATCCCTCCTAACCCATTAACAGCTATGTTTGGTGTACTTCCAGATGGGCATAAAATGGAGACGGACAAACAAACTGTAATTGCCTTTAACACATTTTTGGCACATAGACTTATCTTGCTCAACTGGAAGAATCCTAACCCAGCTCTTTTTAGTCAGTGGGTAACTGATATTAAATATTATTTAAAACTGGAAAAAATCTAATTCTCACTTAGAGGATCTGTTCAAAACGTTTTTAAAACCTGGCAGGATCTAATCAATAACATTTTATAATAGGCATTTAAATTGAGGAAGTGGATTCTCCTCCTGGGTGGCATGGTGGTGCGGTGGGTAGCGCTGCTGCTTCGCAGTTAGGAGACCTGGGTTCGCTTCCCGGGTCCACCCTGCGTGGAGTTTGCATGTTCTCCCCGTGTCTGTGTGGGTTTCCTCCCACAGTCCTAAGACATGCAGGTTAGGTGCATTGGCAATCCTAAATTGTCCCTGCTGTGTGTGTGTGCCCTGTGCTGAGCTGGCACCCTGCCCGGGGTTTGTTGGTTGGGATAGGCTCCAGCAGACCCGTGTGACCCTGTAGTTAGGATATAGCGGGTTGAATAATGGATGGATTCTCCTCCCTTTTTTATTTTATTTTTATTTATTGATTATTAGCTTTTATTAAATTCAATAAAATGCTAAAAAAAAGTATATACAGACAGTACAATAATGGTGATGTATAATAGATAAAAAGTACAGTACAGTAAATACAAGTAGCAGAAGAATGGCCTAATTTACATAGTGCCAAACACAAATGTACAGACAAATTGAGTAGTCCAGTAGTGCACAAGTTACACATGTAACTTACGGCAGAATTACATGGTTTGGTAGAGGACAGGGTTAGAGTTAGGATAACAAGAGTTCAGTGACCTTATAGCCCAGGGAAACTATCCCTGAAGTGTGGAGTGTGTGGTTTACCAGATGGCAGAAGTGAAAACAGGGGATGAGCTGGATTTCATGTATCTGAGGTGATCGATTCACCCCTCCACATACATCAGGTAAAGTAGATGGTGTGAAGCTCTGGAAGATCAGCCCCCAAAGATTTCTGAAGCAGTTTGGACAGTTTTTTTGGAGGATTTTGCAATCTGGACAAGTCAAGTTTCGAAACTACACAGTGATGCATCTGGTCAATATACTTTCAATACTGCAGCAGTAGAAGGTCACAAGGATGTTGGCTCCCACCCTAAAACTCTTCAGCCTCCTCAGGCTAAATATGATGATGCTGTTGCCCTCATGCTTTTTTACACAGTCATAGAGAATAGACTGTGTAGTAATGGGCTGAGGCAGCAGCTTTGTGCAACGCCAATGTTTGTGAACAGCTTGGGGTAGTTGCTATTGCCAATTTTCACTGATTAGGGCCCAGAAAATAAAGCTGATATATTTTTTGTCCAGACCAATGTCTAAGCCTGGAAAAATAATTCAATCAATGTTTTGTTTGAATCTGATGATCAATCTACAGGAGAATGTGTTAGTGGATGTACAAGGATAAAAGTGTGGGCCTTGTGAAAGAAGGCTGGGTAAGCTGCCCCTTTCTACCAGGAAGCAGAGATGTAATGCAGAACTATTCCTGCACGGTGTACTAAGAAAAACCTAACCAAACTGAATGCTTATACTGCTTAAGTTCTTTTTGCGATTTCTGCCCAAAATGTATTCTTTTTGTTTGTGCATCTACAGTATCTATTGATTGATTGTATTATTTTTCCTTTATGTTTTTATTTTTTGCCTCTTGTATGCATATAAATTTCTTCTTTGTCTTAGTAAAGTTTATGCAATCTTATCTAATTTTGAGTTATTATTTAGGTTTTGTAATATTTACTTATTTCTATTGTCACTTTGCCACCATTTTGTGAGCCCTTTATGATGCTTGTGTCTCCATGTTGCAATTTTTTCTTACACTATTGCTCATATTGTTTACTGATTGTATGCTGGTTGCAATCATGTGATCGTCATTGACCAGACACATGATGGCATCAGATGCAAACCTTTTAAAATAGTGACTCAACAGGCTCATTATGTTAGAGTTGAAGTTCAAAAAACAGTCATTCATTGCATGACATTGTAATCATTTCATGATTAGGAAATGTCATTATGATTAGCTGAAATCTGTTCTTCAACTGTGATTTCCTCTTTCTTCTCTAAACTAATTCACTGTACAGTTTTGGCTTGCTCATTTTTTGACCCCTTTCTTAGTCTTTTGACTGTGGGCCAAAAGAAAGACTTATTTTTCATCTACTGATACTTTCGCTTTTAAAAAATGTTGATGAAGGTTCCTCAGTCTGGGCTAGGACATGATTCCTCTAGGTACTTTGCCAGAAGTAGAAAAACAGGCGGACCAAGAGATGAATGGTAAAGGCACAGGAATAGTCAAAAGGCAGGCAGAACGTCATTGAAGGGATGGAAAATGGCTTGTGCAATAACACCAAAATAAAAATCATACATTTTAGTCAAACAAGGATTATTAAAGATCAAAAACCGGAAAGACAAAATGCAAAATTGCCACAAGCAATTGTTTGTTTATTTTGAATATTCAAAAATAAGGACCCAGACAGAAATGTGCTACCATGTTTTATACTGCAGTGTCATGACATTTTATGTCACTGAATGTAAGTCACATGATTGAAAACCACAGTGACAACCGTAAACAATGCAGTATCATCCATGCAGATAAGCATTAAAATGGATACATCTGTAATAATTCGAGGTGGAGTCACACAATATTCAAAATAATAAAATAATTGTTTATTTAAAAAAATGGAAAAAGCACACAAAATAACTCAGATTACAGATGTAGTAAATGTGTTAATGATTCACATGTCTAAACTTTGAAAATGGTGTTCAGGTTAACTTCTGAAGAATCAAATTGGATCTCAAGGTAACATGGCCCGAGACTGCTTCCGACCTGGAAATGCTTGCATTAGTTTCTTGCATTTCAGTACAGATGTTCCTGGGACTGCACTAGCAGTTTGAGTCCACAGTCTCAGTGTGTGGGTGGGTGTGCTTAAGGTTCTGAACCAGATATAAGAGGATGGCAGGTCATTTAAGTAAAAAAAATGACGGAAAAAAATATCACTGATGTATGGTGACTCAGATATTAAAGTGTAGTCACAGACATGTGAAGCAAAAACGTTCAACAAATAAGGAAATGAAAAAATAAGCATTTGCTGCTGGCATGCTGAATCTAACATTTTCAAGCTTTTCTACTGAATTTAGATTATATGACAAAAGAATAACATATGGGAGGCACAGTGATGCAATGTTTAGCACTGCTGCCTTGTGGATCTATCCTTCTGGGTTTGAATTCCACCCAGCGGTTGTCTTTGTGGAGTTTGCACATTCTCCCTATGTCTATTTGAGTTTTCTTCTAGTTATTCTAGTTTACTTCTCCCATATGCAGATCTGGTCAATTGTCTACTCTAAATTGAGCCCAATGTGGTTATGTGCATGTGTGTGTCTGCAATAGGCTAGCACCATGTCCTAGGTTGTTTACCTGTATATACCAATGCAACTCTAATTTGGATTAGTCCATTTTGACACTTTGTGTAGAATAGAGTAGAATAGCAAAGTAAGTGCAGTGCACTAATCATGCTAGTCACTGCTGTAGTACTAGAGTCACCTCGATGGTTTGCATGTAAAACTCTGCCCTTCAGGAATCCATCCTCACACAGACTAAAATCATGGACAAAGCTTTCACAGACATCATCTAAAGTCATCCTGATGTTTATATTGTGAGAGATGGCCGGCAGCTTATCCTGCCCAATACATCCACACCGCTAGATGGAGTCCTCCCTGCAACATGAAGGTGCCCCGAATTCACGCAGGGCACCATGGACAATGGAGTTTGGCTTCACAGCCCTGCTGGATACCGTGGGGGCCACCAGGGGACGCTGCAGGGAGACATGAAGATTGTTTCTATTATAACCAGGAAGTACTCACAAGTCACGGGGACGGAAGAACTGAAGTTCTTCTGGGCTGAAGAAAAATTAAAGTTTTCATCTGACCCGGAAGTGCTATGGAATCACATGGACCAAAGAACAGAAGCACTTCTGGGTCAAGAACTATTTAAAGGACTGTGGGAAACCCAGCAAGCTGACCCGGAGTTGGGAGGAAGTGCGACAGAGCTGCTGGGTGGAGAGGAGGATTTATTGATTATTATTGTGATTATTGTGAATTATTATTGTGTATTGTGGAGGTGGAGGTGCTTTGTGCACATTATTGGAGAAATTAAAATTATTTCTTGTACTTTTACCTGGTGTCTGGACATGTTGTCTGTGGGTTTGGAGGAGCGACAGCGCCCCCTACTGTCACAGTATATATAAGATATCTGTGCCCAGAAGCTTAATTTTTGTCTCATGCTTTTTACAGATAAATCATCCTTTAATTTGGACTAAAGTAAGTGTTTAACAAATATCAATTTTTGTTTTTCATTGCCTATGTTGTTTCTTACTTGTAGCCCGACCCTGCTGGGATTGACTCTGGCCCCCTCAAGATCCTATATTAACAAGACAAAAGAATGGATGGTGGACTCCCAAAGTGCCAAGAAGCCTCTGGGACCAATTATCATTCAAGGGAAGGACTTGGAAGTTAGTGCTACATGTACCTGAGGGTTCACATAAACAACAAACTGTACTGATCTTACAACACAGTGTGGTGTTGTACAAGAAGGACATGAGCAGACTGTACGTGATAATGAGATTGTTGATGTGTTTAATAAACTGCTGGAAATGTTCTGTCAGTCCATAGTAGCCAGTATGTTGTTCTATGCTGCAGACACCTGGGGAAGCAATCTGAACACAAAAGAAGCACATTGCCTGAACAAACTTATCAAGAAAGCTTGTCCCATTACAGGACAAACTTGGGACACATTGGAGGCTGTTGTGGAAAAGAGGATGTTGACAACATTGCAAAATAACCCACAGGCTTATTTCACTACGGTTTGCTTAGACACGCCTCAGAGTAATTTCTGCCCATTGCTATCAGGCAATTCAATGCTTTCACCCAATGTACTCATTAAGTTTATTTTTATCTGTTTATTTAATTATTTATTTATCAATTGATTGACTGGCTGTATTATCTGTCCTGTGAGTCTGTATCCTTGGTTTTTATGTTTTTGCTGCTGTATTCATTTGAATTTCTCCATAGGATTAATAATGTTTATCTAATCTTATCTAATTTAATAAACAGGTCCTGAAAATGGATGAATAGTCACTGTTGCCCTCATTGAAGTTACTAAAAATCCACAGAGTGATAAAAAAAATTGTCATCTCCAAAGGATCATGGGAAAAATAACATCAGGGTACTGACAATGACTAAGCAAGGATAAAACACACCTTCCAAACCCACTTATCCAAAGCAGAGTCATTTGAGCCTACCCAAACATGCATTAGTCACAAGGCAAGGAAAATCCCTGGACAGGTGCAAGCCTATCGCAGGGTACTCAAGCACACACACACACACACAAAATCCATCTAACTTGTCTTTGGACTATGCAAAGGAAATAGGAGCACCAAGAGGAAATCCATATGGACACAGGGAGAACATTTAAACTCCACACAGGAAGCACCTGGGACATGAACCCTGGCCTCCTAGTTTCATACAGCAGTGCTAGCACTGCACAGCGATGGATAAAATACAGTGTATTCTACTTATAGACTGTTGGCATGCTGAAAGGATTTTAATATGCAATATACTAGCAAAATACCCGCGTTTTGCAGCGGAGAAGTAGTTTGTTAAAGAAGTTAGGAAAAATAAAAGGAAACATTTTAAAAATAACGTAACATGATTGTCAATGTAACTGTTTTGTGACTGTTATGAGTGTTGCTGTCATCAAGGATTTGATTATCATTATTTCTTTCAATCAGGTTCGTATTTGGAGGATGTGTTGTGTTCAAGTTACATTCCGTGTTTGTCAACCATTGTAAAGATAACAGGTTTCATTCATCGAGTGTTCACTACCCAAATCAGTACTCGTGAACCTAAGATGTTTAACAGGCATTCCCGGTATTAAGTTGTGGATTTGCCTGCGAATATTTAGCGGCAGCGTGTCTATGAATTTAATTTAAACTTTAGCTTTACACCTTGCTTTAGTATTGATATATGTACAAAGCCTTATTTAGCTTCAGAGGGTTGTTCCTTTCTTATTGCATCAATAAACAGCTCGTCTTCCTCTTTATGTGAGACATCACACACTGCATGCACGGGTTTACCTTTCCCAGTCCTCCAAACTTTAGTGAAGTGGTTCAATTTACCACATTTTTTTACACTGTCTTCCTTTAGCTGGACATTGAGTTTTTCCACCGTGTGCTTTGTTTCTGCAGTAGCTGCACTTATGAATATGCTTGTATGAGTAACTCGCTTCATATTCTTTTGCTGCCTTCTCAATTGTGTAATGCGTTTTTTGTTCAGCGCACTTTGGAGCTCTTGCTTGTTCTCTGCGTACTGCGTTCACAGTCAGTTCACGTGAGCCGCTTGGAGTACATGCATCGAAGGTTCTCAGCTGTGCTTTTGCTCTCTCATGCGATCTTGCGATGTCCAAGGCTTTATTTAATGTTAGCTAAGACCCGGCACTTAAAAGTTTCTCTCGCACTTTTGCTGAGTTTGTGCCAAACATTATTCTATCCCTGACCATCTCATCTTCGTTTGCATAAGCACAGTCCTTCACCAGCAATTTTAACTCCATTACAAAGTGATCAAAAGTCTCGTTTATACCCTGTGTCTTCTCATTAAACTTGTATCTCGCGGATATCGTATTCGTCTTAGGCATGACAAACGCCTCAAAGCGGTTGTAATAAGTTTTCAGTACCTTGGCTTCCTCCTGGGTGAGAGTCCATGTGTTTAAAATGTCTCTTCCTTCTTCCCCAGTCCACAGGAGCAGGTAGCTGTATTTCTCACTCTCGTCTTTGCCTTTTAGCGGGCCAGAAAACATCATCTCCACGTGCTGTCGGAACTTTTTCCATTCTCCCGGCAGGTTAAGAGAATCCCAGTCAATCTGTGGTGAGGGAACTCCAACAAAATCCATGACTGTCCTCTATTCTGACACCATGTCTTGTTTTCACAAATTGTGAAAAATGAAATGATGATGAGACTTTCTTTTAAAGTATGCAGGGGAACTTTATTTATTACAGCTCTTACATTCACAGCATCCGTGCTCTAAATTAACTTTCATAATAGTAACCTTGAGGTCCCTGTTTCTGGTGCCTTCCTGAAGACATAGGTGCCTAAACCATGCCTGATAATAATACATTTTAATGACATATACAGTAAATATTACAGTGATCACCTCAATAGACATCTCACCACCCAAATCGCTACTCATGAATCTAAGATGTTTAACAGGCATTCCCGGTATTAACTTTTTGATTTGCCTGTGAATATTTAGCGGCAGCGTGTCTATTGGATTGCTGCTGACCGACGGCCTTATATGGGCAGGCACTCAATTACGTAGGAGGCGTGGGGATGGGGGATGCAATATAGGCAGGCAGCCAACTACGTGGGAGGCGTGGTGATGGGGGACGCAACTCCGCCTCACACGATATCCGAGCTGCAGGCTATGGCCGTATATATGTACATAAGTAGGATTCAGTTATGACCGTTGTGCGTAGAATTTCGAAATGAAACCTGTTTAACGTTTGTAAGTAAGCGGTAGGGAATGAGCCTGCTAAATTTCAGCCTTCTACCTACACGGGAAGTTGGAGAATTAGTGACGAGTCAGTCAGTCAGTCAGTCAGTCAGTGAGGGCTTTGCCTTTTATTAGTATATATATATATATATATACATATATATTGTAAAAGAACACAAACAAGCATAAAGGTTTGGGGCTTTTGGCCCTGTATACTGTTAGGTAAATAGGTCAGTGTTATTCTCCAAAGTTCCAACAGACATATGAGGTTTGGCAGGTGGATGATTTATAAGGTGGGAACGGAAGTGAAGAGATGGGATGCTGGCAAAAAATTGTGATGGTGAATGGGAAACTGACATCATCAGGAAGGGACAAGAGGGTAGAAAGGAACCCAGAAGTGTCTGGTTTCTATAGGCATGTGGGTTAAGTCATGACAGCAGTGCTTCGTGTTTTCTGAGAAAACAAAGAAAGAGAGGTTAGTACCCCACCGTTGTCCCCGGCACGACTTGTCACGGTGTGCATGGGGTCTTTAAGCTGTTCCCTATGCACTTGTGTGTGACAATATATATATATATATATATATATATATATATATATATATATATATATATATATATATAGTGGCGGACAGCTGGTTCCATACCTCCCTTGGTCCAAGAGAGGGCAGCCACCCTGGTCTGTATGGAAGCCATGGGAACTGAGCATCGAAGCTCAACCCTATTGGGGCCTGTGGCCACCACAAAGGTGCACCAGGAGGAGTGGAAAGCCCTGGATGTCCGCACTTCCACCACACCCAAAAGTGGTGCTGGAAGACCATCACAGAGCACCTGGAGCACATCCGGGTGGCTATAAAAGAGGCCGACTCCCTCGACTAGATGAGCCGAAGTCGGGATGAAGAAGACAAAGCTTGGGTGGAGAGGAGTAAAAGGCGACAGAAGGAAGTCAGAGGGAGAAAGAGAAAGACTTTTGATGGGTGTTTGGTGCATGGGCACTGTGTTGTGTGCATAAAACTGTTATTAAACGTGTGTGTATTCGGGACATTCTGTGTCTGTCTGTTTTTTGGCCGGGCTGAACTACCACAATATATAAATATTTTATATTTTTATATATCTTTATGTTATGTCAGTCAGAAGACTGCAGGGCTGAGACAATTTGCCTAGTTGTTTTAAGCTACTGATTGAAATCGTGTTGGTTTGAAAGGGACATCAAGTATCAGGTAATGTGATGATCTGGTAATCAGTAATGGGTTCATAGCCTGGTGTATGGAATACTGAATAATCCCAATCTAGCATCTTGTTGGTTTGTAAAGGGAATCCTTACCATTCTTCTTGTGTGTTAATTTCTATTCTTGGAATTTTAAGTGAGCAAAACTGCTCCTGATCAGGAATGTGTAGTACCTGCAGGGGTGTCTTCACATAATTTCTCATGGCTGCTCAGAAATAGTGTCCAAGAATAACTGGTGTCAACGGCAGTAGTCTTCCAAGTTCTTCGAAAGCGTCAGGCTCTCAGTCTGCATGCTGAACATCTTTTCCTTCCTCTATAAGACAGAGTAATATGAAATATACTTGATGACTCTGGAACGCTAAAGACAAGATGTCATCAATGTAGTACCTCAGCTCATTGGAGGGCAATAAACAAGGTGCAGTCTGTACAAGAAAGAAAGCCACAAAGTGAGCATGTTGAATACTTCTACTTGCAGCATAAAGGAAAAAACTTCAAAAGAGTAAGGAAAAAAGGAAGGCAGGCCTAAACATGCACTGTTGTGGCCTACAGAAAATTTTCTCTGGGTCATCTGAGGACAGCTGGCACTTTAGCTGCTGAAGTATGTAAGACTCATCTTCAGAATCAGAGCTAATATTGACCGTGGAAAAGAATGCTGGGAATTTGCCTCCAGCAGGAGTCCTGCTGGTTCTGCAAATCCACGCTGTGTTGCTCAGTGACCCATTCTGTTATTTCTATTACAATACAGTATGTTGCAAAACTTTTGCTAATAGTTCATTTGTAATGGAGTGTTACCAGGGCTACAGAACACTGGTGTTTTGCGTCCTACTATTCACTGCAATTTAGCTCTTAGTCTGTTGAGTAAAATCAATATTCACCTGCTTCCAGTAAGGAAGGGCTATGTTTGGTGTCTAGTCTGATGTACTTTCTATGCAGATTATGTAACTCTAGTCAGCATATACAGGCTTTTATCAGGTAATTCCATTTCAAACCAAAGGTTGACAGAGAAATGTCAATTACTGTGAGGAAAGTGGGGGGTAGAAATATTTGGGCACAGTTTCACATTCCCGAGGTTTTGCAAACTCGCCCCCTTTTTTGGCAGCCAATAATATGCTTCCTGACAGAGCAGAAGCTTGTGTGAAGGGTTTAGAAGTACTGCAAGTTCAGCCACAATTGCTGCCCTATTTTTGTTGTTTTGTTTTCCATTTCTGTCTGGTATGTAAAACACAAGACACCAGACAGATAAGCCTCCCCTGTGTTTGTGAGGTACAAAACACCCACCTATTTTATTTTACTTGTTGCTGCATTATGGGTGAGCGCTCAATGGTTCTCAGCTCTCATGCTCACAGACCCTCACTCCCCCAATCCAACTTTGGTCATAATCAAACCTGACTAGTTGGACTGGTTCACTGGGTATTTCACAGTACATAACTGGAGGTCATAGGAGTGTGCCAAGGCTTGTCTTGCTAAAATTATATAAATGATGTCTACAGATGAAAATCATAGGAAAAGTCATGTAATATGAGAGTTCCTTTCTTTTAATTGTGAGTTAGGTTCAGTCAACTGTGAAATCAGCAAATTGGGGGATGAGTTAACTTTATTAGTTCTCCATGAATTAATAATGAAGTAATCACACAATATTTTTATAGTTTCTTTCACAATAAGCACAGACAAAGAATGAAGTGTTTTCTTAGTATCTGATCTGATCTGCCTACATGTGTATGGTACATCTGTACATGTTAAAAACTAGTGTCTTGATAAAATTGCAGGAGGTAGATGGTATAGAAGAAGACTATGACTGGTGTCACAGATCAATGCATTCTCAAGCTAGCATCATTCAGTTCAGGTTTGTGGGTGGCTGTAGCCTTTTCTAAGCAACATTCAGATAAAGCAGAAAACAACCATGAACAGGACTGGGGCACAAGTCAGTTTTTGCACACATACTCACATTCTTATACTTGTGCTGTAGAATATTTTGCCTTGCTGTTACAATAGAATAAGAAGCTGTTTTGCAAAACCTGTGTGAATAAGTAGCTGACTGCAAGCTTATACTGGGAGTGGCAAGGAGTGAATAAAATGCCAGGCGAACGCGTACCTAACTTCAGCCCTGTGATCATTTAAGAATTAAGGGAAAATACTAGTAAAAATAATTACCACCAAGCCCTTTCACAAACTTACAGTGATGTGCAAAAGTATTCAATCCCTTTAAAAGTCATCCCAGTTTTCTGCATGACAAAAGATTTGTCCACATATTTATCCGTTTGGTATTTTTAATGTGAACTCTTGTGCTGTAACAAAACGTTATCAAATTCCAAAAAACTTAACTAAAGGTAAGCCTAAGTATTCAAGCCCAACACATTCATACAGTACTTTGTCAAGAGCCTTTTTGCTGCAGTAACAGCCTTCATTCTTTTGGGGTATGCAAATATGCCCCAGTTCTCCACATTGCTCAGGCGTGATTCTTCCCTATTCTTCTTGGCATGATTTCCAGGTACCCTCTTTGTTGGTGGGATGGTATCTCTGAACAGCAGTTTTCAAACAGTGCCCCAGATTCTGAACAGGGTTAAGATCAGGGCTTCAACTTGGCCATTCCAAAACATTCACCTGTCTGTTTTTGAGCCATCCCAGTGTCATTTTGGTCTAATGTTTAGGGTCATTGTCATCTTGAAAGATGAATCTTCTCCTGAGCTTTAAATTCATAGCAGACTGGAACGAGTTCTCTTGCAATATTGTGAGGTATTTGTGCCCATCTATTGTCCCATCAACTCTGACAAGAATTCTCAGTCCCAGCACATGAAAAACATCCCCAAAGCAAGATGCTTCCACCATCATATTCCACTGTAGGTCTGGTGTTTCTTGTGGCATGGGCAGTGTTTGTTTTACGCCACACATTCTGTACCTCTTTGAAGTTTGAGAAAAAAGTTCTGTTTTGGTTTCATCTGACCATAAAACCTTCTCCCCACATCTTAACTGGGAAAACACCATATGTGCTTTTATGTGGACCATCTTAAGGAATGGCTTCTTTCTTGCCACCCTCCTGTAGAGGCCTGTTTAATGTAGAACTCTTTAAATTGTGGACCCCTGCACCTTCACTTCAGTTTCAGCCAAAAAGCATTGCAAACATTTGAGAGTGACGGTTGGCTTTCTGGTCTCCTCTCTCACCAGTTGATGTCTAACTGATGTTCAGTTTTGAGGGACAGCATGTTCTAGTAAGAGTCTGGATGATGTGACAAACCTTCCACCTTCTGATGATGGATCCAGCAGTGTGCAATGGGACATTCAAACTCTTGACGTTTTCATAGTCATTTCCTGCTACCTTGTGCATTTCAATAACTTTGTTTCTCACATCAGCCGAATGCTCCTCTCTCTTCATTTTTTCAGTGACTGTCCACCAAAGACTACTGCCCCTACGAAGGGGGCTGTTTATATCCAGAGAGAAAGTAGCACCTCATTGTGTTTAAAAATGACTGTCATATGACTGCCACCTTTGTAATTAATTTATCTGGAGCTTCCAAAGTACAGTGGTTTAAACACTTATGTAAACACTAACTTTGGAGATTTTCTTCTTCAATTAAATGTCTACATAAAATGGTTTATTTTGACTTTGGAAATGTTTTGTTACAGCATAAGAAATAATATTGAATGAATAAATATGTGTATAAATATTTTGTCTTGCATAAAATTATGACAACTTTCAAGGGGATTGAATACTTTTGCATGTCACTGTATTTTTTGAAAGGGTTTGGTGGTAATTACTGTATTTTTATGTCTGGTGTGCAGTCAGCTGCCTTTTTATTCACTCCTAGCTACATCCAGTATAAGCTTGCAGTCATCTACTTATTCACAAACCAGCTTCTTCTTCTATATTAACAGCAAGGCAAAATAGTCTACAGTGTGTACATTAATCTGCAAACTGAACTGAAAAAATAAATATTCCAAATTTTCAACCAAAACTTGAGTGGGTTGAAAATCTTAAACTCAACTTTAACAATGGAATCTGACCTGGAAAAGTTTATATTATGCCAATTAATATACATGTTGTAGATGTGCAAGCATTGTGGCGTAATATTTAAGACTGCACTTTGATAATGTCCTGATAATGACACTATGTGAACATAAGCAAGTCACTTCACCTGCACGGGGGGCACTGGGCGAATGTAAACAGTAGTATCTCAACGTTGTATGTTGGATAAAGGCGTTAGTAAATGTAGAATATTTTGCCTTTAAAATAAATAACTGGTTTAAAAAGTTGTCTGAAAAAGTATAGTGGCTGGGTGCCAGCAAACACGATCCTGAAAGTGAATAAGGAGACGGCAGAATACGTTCCTAACTTCAGCCTTGTGTTCATTACAGACTCAAGAGTAGATTCTGTTAAATAGTAATAATTACCACCAAGTCCTTTCACAGACGTATTGTGCAGAAAAAAATGTATGGTGCCGTTTAAACGCAGATGTGTCTCCTAGCCACTTCTCTTTACACTCCATGACCCTACCGGCCCTTGAGTTCCTGTTTCTTGCCCCGCCCATTTCCGCTGAAGATCACGTGAACAACCAATATAGTTCATACACAGAGTTGCGATAGGGTGCGCACGCATAACCAATATGTTTCATACGTGAAACCGACATAGTACATACATACAACCAATAGAGTTCAAGCGCAAAATCAACAGGTTACCCAAATGAAACCAGTATAAGATGTGCCTGAAATCAATATAGTGCATACGCAAATCCATTGTTAGACCGACGCAGAACGCAAGCCAATTTTGTTCATACGCAAACCGATAACATACAAGTGTAACCCAATGCAGTTCACTCACAAACCAATAGAAAAACGTACTGGAACCAGTGACATACACACACAAATCAATGTAGTTCATATGCAACCAGTGGTATGCACGTACAAACGGATATAGTTCACGCACAAACCGATAATATACAGACATGAACCAATATACAGTAGTTCATATGAATGAAACCAGTATTGTATGCACACAAACCGATAGTAAATATTCATAAAAAAAAGTGTTCACACGTAAACCAATAGATTACACAGAGAAATATATGATTTATGGCCTGTTTGGCCCCCCATACCTTCATGGTAGACTCGGCAGAAAAAAACTTTTTCTGCATCCTAGCCACAAAATTCAGAGCCTGAAGTCTGCAAATGAAGATCTAAACAAGCCTGGTGCATTTTGGAAGCAAATCCATATGGACTGATGAACTCAAAATAGAGATGTTTGGCTAGTGTGCAAATAGAAGAAAAAAGGGTGCTGAATTCCAGGAAAAGAAAACCTCTCTGACTATTAAGAACGGGTGGGCCAATCAGGCTTTGGGCTTGTGTTGCAGCCAGTGGCACAGGAAATAGGTCACTGGTAGAAAGGAAAATGGTTTGAAATAAATACCAGCAACTTTAGAAGCAAACATCACAGCGTCTGTAAAAAGGTTGAAGTTCAAAAGAGGATGGGTCCTACAACAAGATAATGATCCAAAACACACCTCAAAATCTACAATGGAATACCTCAAGATCCACATAGATCATGATCAGACTGAGAACTAGACCTACATGTGATGAGCTTTCTCAGTTAATTTTGTATCCTGTTAAATTTCTTCTTATCAAAGTTTGCCAACTCTACCCTGACTTGCTTGGCATTTGAAGACTGAGATTAGTTGTTAATAATCAATGTGCACTTACCTTTTAAATTCTTTTAATGAGCCAAGATAAATGCTTTGTGTTTTCACATTCTCACCTTACGCTTACTTACACAATCAAAAAGGAACAGCAAGCTATACAGCCGCTGCCAGCTGGCTATAGAGTTAAACAGTATGAAGTTAGTCAAATAATTCAAAATAAATAAGGAAAAGGCTACCTCCTGTGAGCTTAGCATAGGTAAACAAGCTAGTGCTTTCATCAGAGAATTATGACCTCTTGCAAATAACTTATAAAAGTACTATGGCACTGCTGGTTCCTGAACATGTACCTTCTCTATCTTCTCCAACTAGTCTACAAAGATCAGAAGATTGTGAATACCGAGATACTGAAGTATATTTATGACTTTAATACTCCACACCACTCCTCCACTTGATGTGTTGTGTCTTAGTAGGAGAGTTAACTTCAGGAGGGATTTAAATGACATCATGTTAGAGGGATTGAATTCGCTATGAAAACATTTCAGCTCCTTTGATCTAACAGAAAAAGTTATCTTCTGGAGATATTTCTGGTGCACTGAAGTAATGGAAGACATGTCTTGTAAAGTTTGCAGATTAGGGTAAGCTCTAGCTGGTGTTTTTATTCAAACAGCTGTCTTGTAAAAACTGAAACTTTTCAGACTGGAGATCATTCAGTTCCTTTCACAACTGCTGATTATCTAAGTAGGTAGTGCCAGGTACTTGGTCATTTCTTAAAATGTTTTGGTTGGGGGGCGGACTCTTCATCTTAAACATGACAAGAAAAAATGTACCTTAAGCATGTGCACAATAAAGTCCTATCCCCCGTGAATGCACTTCTCTGACATCAAGTGCCGATGAGTGCTATTTAGCTGCTTCACAGCTCCAGGAAACATGGTTCAAATCATAACCTGTGCTCATTCTGTTTCCATGTCGGGTTTTCTTCATGTACTCTGGTTGTGCTCCTGCCTCCCAAAGAAATTCTTCTTAAGCTGTGTATACAGTGTGTGACGATACCCTGCAGGTTTAGGAGATAAGTAAATGACCCCTACTGGAGCTTTGTCCATAGTAGCATCCAGCCTTCCAACAAAGCACTGGAGTAATTGGATGTAAAGGTAGATGGATGGTGTGGCCACCAGGGGGCGCCCCAGCTCCTCAAACACCTGACACACACAGTCTTAGACACACGTTCAGTAGTACTAGGGTGTTGTACCATGTTAGCCATTATGAATGTAGAGAAAAGCCAAGCAAAATGACACCTTTTATTTTCTAACTAAAAAGATTACAATATGCAAGCTTTCGAGGCAACTCAGGCCCCTTGATTACATCTAGCCTGAAGAAGGGGCCAATAAAAGGTGGCATTTTGCTTGGCTTTTCTTTACACAAGTTCAGCAAACACAAAGGTTTTGTTTGGTGTGAAACTCTTACGGCAAGTGTTTCCCACACCACAAAAATACACCCAGCTCTACCACAAACAACCCGCAGTAACACTTTACTTGTCTTTACCTCCTCCACTCCTCGCAGCAAGCTTTGTTCTCCTCATCCCGACTCTGGCTCCCATAGTTGTGTCAGGCAAGCTCCTTTTATACAAAACCCAGGAGTACTTCCAGTGTCCCACAGGTTTAACCAGGGAGCACTTCTGGGTAAGGCTGGAGCTGACAAAGAAGGACTCCCTAGCCCCCACAGCATCCCCTAGTGGAACCCACTGAACCCAAAAGTGCTGAGTTGAAGAACTCCAACTCCTATGGCAACCTGTGGAAATCTGTTGAGCTACTGTAACCCATGGGAGCTTCTATCTAGCGGTCTGAAGGTGTCTTGGCCCGTCTCTCACAATGGATTTAGTCCCTAAAGAATTAAAAAAAAATGTAAGGCAATTTGAGGCTGTCAGGCAATTATGTGCTTTTCTTTATTCAACTTCTGGCACAGATGTCTTCTTAAAGGTTGTGTTAAAAACTATACATAATAATCCAAATGCAACTCGCCAATGAATTGTAATATTCGCTAATTTATTTTCTGTCATTGTTATATTAGCTTTTTAATTGTTTCAATATGATGCTTAGAAATTACATTTTTGTCCACAGAAACCTTTTGCAGTTGTTGATATCTGTCTCATACTGAATCAGTAAATTTGGTTCCAGTGAGCACTATTCTTTAAGTACCTTTTTAACTAAAATATTTATTAATTAATGCTGTTTATTATTGTCTGAACAGATGAATGAAACAGATTAAAACTACCATTTGATCTAAACCATCCAATTAATATGGGAATGTCAAGTAACCCTTTGAATCTTATATTTAGAAGTACCACATCCTTTTGCAAGAACATTACAAATTTTCATGGGTGTTTATTAAAATGACACCTTTTACTGGCTAACTAAAAAGATTACAATATGATAATAATAAGATTTAATTACATCCTGCTTGAAGAAGGGGCCTGAGTTGCCTCGAAAGCTTGCCTATTGTAATCTTTTTAGTTAGCCAATAAAAAGTTTAATTTTGCTTGACTTCTCAGTACATTCACAATGGCTAACATGGTACAGCACCCTAGTACTATGGGTGTTCATTGAAAGAGGAGAATTTAATTAAACAAACTTGTACTAATCAGTAAATGGTGAGTAAAGAAATGAGAACCCAGCAATAATAGCACTAGATCAGGGTTATCATTTAGCAGCTTTTGGGCTGGATCCTCCAACAAACATATTTTTCAGGTATATTTAAATTATGTAGAATCTTTAAACACTGACACAGACAGCCAGGCACAGACAGAGGGTTTGAAAAGAGCAGGTTGTGGATTCACATTAACAAGGCATGCAAGGTGTTGGAAGGAATTCAGAACAAATTTTAAAAATTCACTCAGTTCTTGCTGCTTAGTTTTCGGAGTCTGTGCTTTACTGTTTACAACAAGATAATTAAATATTCCCTCTGTGTTTGCTGCTCTAATTATAAAGGGACTGCTTAAAAGCGGGATCCCTTCAAAAGTAATGGTTACAAATCAGAATCAGATTTATTGTCCAAGTATGCTGTCAACGGCACCCGGGCACAGACAGGCAGACATCTTGTTTTGCAAAAACCACCACACATTTATTTACAATATTTACAGTAATTGGTCACTAAGACCCCTGTTCATTGGTCACACAGACCTCAATTATGGTCACTCAGACCTCAGTCACGTGCACAAACAAACCCCAAATAGTCTTGGCCACAATGCCTTGTCTTCGGGCCGCCTCCACACTCCTCTTGCTTCGTCCTCCTTCCACCCGACTCCAGCCCCGAATGAATGGAGACGGCCCCTTTTATAGATGACCCGGATGAGCACCTGGTGTTCCCAGGATTCCTTCTCTGACCACGCCCCAGCGTGGCGGAAGTGCCGGCTGTCCTCCCGGCTGCTCTCCGGGCGCCATCATAAATCTTCCCCCCAGCACTTCCTGGTGTGGCGGAAGTGCTGGGTTAACAGGTCCCCAAGGCATTGGGGTGCCTCCTGGCGGTGACCACGGGCCCCTACAGGGAAAGGCTTCCATGCCCTTAACCCGTGGCCCCCAAAGCAACCCGGAAGGCGAACCCCATGTGATCCAGGCCGGGCTCTGACCCTCTTCCAGTCCCTCCTGGCGTCCCGGCCGGGTCATGGCCCCTGGCATCCCTGACAGTGCCCCACAGCCAGCGAAGACCACTCGTGGGAGGAAGCGACCCGTCCCGCGAGGGCAGCAGAGTCCTGAAACGGGTCCTACCTGAGGATAGCTGGGGTCCGGCCCCGCACTCCTAGCAAGGACAGGGGTGGAGACACAATCCGAGCACCAACCCATGGTGCATCCCTGCGCCTCGCACAGGTTGTGCTCCCCCCTTTTACCGGCACCCCGGGGCCTCCTCGATCGGCACCCCTCCGAGAACTCCACGCCCCTTTGTTCTGAACCACTCGCTCCCCCGTAGGCTCCTCCAGCTGTGGGCGCGCCTGCGCACCGGCAGAGAGACCATTCCGCAGACGGCCCGACATCAGAGGGCTGGTTCGCAACGAAGGGGTTCCTTCAGCTCGCCCGGGGTCCGTCCCTACAAAAGAGAATACAGGGGCAGAACCGCTGCCAAAGCACCCTTCGCGTGCGACACACGGGCAGCGTTCCCCCCTCAAAACAACACCCCGGCACTTGCCTAATCGGCACCCTCTCCGCGGCCTCCATGTCCCTCTCGATGATGGAGTCGCCAGCACCGCCTGCTCTCTCTCCGCCGGCCTCAGGGATTCCCTCTGCTCCCCCAGAGGGCAGCCAGCCGTACGCGTGCACCCAGCAACGCGTCTCACCATATTGGAAGAAGCGGCACCCAGCCGCTTAATCCTCCCTTCACTCTTGGACGCCTTGACGGTACGCAACTCTGTATTAACCAACACAAGCCCCTTTCCCGTCTGCGTCCCTACAGTACAGCACGAGGCCGCAGCCAACTCGGGCAGAGGCGCTAGGACCCGGGCACTAAGCAGCCCGTGTCCATTCTGCGCCCTCTCGGACTCCCCCCTCGCCCAAGCATACAGCCATTAGCGCCACACTATTTGTCGGAGGGCTGCTTACTCGAAACTGCTCATCGTTATCACAGCCATTTTCGGCAGACCCTCCCGCATGCTGTACGGAGTCGGCTGTACTCACCGAATCCGCCATACCTCTCCGGCTGGAGATTCCAGCGCCGCGCCGTCCCGCTGTCAGTCGAAACTTCCGTAAGGTCGCGAGCGCCTTCTTCTCCAGATCCCGCACTGCAGCCCGGAGGGCACGTAGCAACTGTAACACTCTCTGCTCTGCAGGCTGAAGGCACGCCCCCAGCTCCGTCAGAGCAGCCGGCAAAGACAGAAAGTAAACCGACGCGGAGCCTACCTGTACGTCAGCCTCCGATGTCGGCCACTTCCTGTGGGCCCTCTCCTCTGGCCCAATCGGGTCTCCCCCCGGCCCGTGACGGACGTTCCTTGGTCCCGCCTCTTCGGTCATTGGCGGGCACCCAAGACACACCGCCCAACCGCTGCCTGTCAGGGGGAGGGCCATCCGGTCCGCGGCCATCTTGCCTCCCTTTTTTCGGCGTCGATATGCCTGCCGGCAGCTCTGTTGTTGCCAGCGCTCGAGACGCAGCGCCTCCTTCTCCGCAGCCCTCGCGGCTGCCGCCGTGTTGCCAGTGCCCTGCAGACCGGCATGCGCCCGCCACCGACGTGAATCCGGGAAGTCCCTGCCTGAGAAAGAAAAAACACGCCGGCCCTCCCGGGCCAGCTGCCACTAGGCAGGGGACTCACCTTCCCAGACCCGTCCAACCGAGGACACCTCCTCGGCGAGGCTTCTTCCGACGCCATGCCGTCTCGGCCTGCAGCAACGGCGCGATCTCTGGAGACCACTGCTCTCCTGCGAGGCATACCGTCCGCCCGCGTCAGGGGAGTATGGCCAACAAACGGACGTGGGTGGTGTCCCCTGCTGCGCCCGGCCGTCCACAACAAATTTGTTTGTTGCAGGTCCCCGCCTTGCAACAGGTGGAGCATCCTGCCGACTACGCCAGATGTCAACGGCACCCGGGCACAGACAGGCAGACATCTTGTTTTGCACAAACCACCACACGTTTATTTACAATATTTACAGTAATTGGTCACTAAGACCCCAGTTCATTGATCACACAGACCTCAATTATGGTCACTCAGACCTCAGTCACGTGCACAAACAAACCCCAAATAGTCCTGGCCACAATGCCTTGTCTTCGGGCCGCCTCCACACTCCTCTTGCTTCGTCCTCCTTCCACCCGACTCCAGCCCCGAATGAATGGAGACGGCCCCTTTTATAGATGACCCGGATGAGCACCTGGTGTTCCCGGCATTCCTTCTCTGACCACGCCCCAGCGTGGCGGAAGTGCCGGCTGTCCTCCGGCTGCTCTCCGGGCGCCATCATAAATCTTCCCCCCAGCACTTCCTGGTGTGGCGGAAGTGCTGGGTTAACAGGTCCCCAAGGCATTGGGGCGCCTCCTGGCGGTGACCACGGGCCCCTACAGGGAAAGGCTTCCATGCCCTTAACCCGTGGCCCCCAAAGCAACCCGGAAGGCGAACCCCACGTGATCCAGGCCGGGCTCTGACCCTCTTCCGGTCCCTCCTGGCGTCCCGGCCAGGTCATGGCCCCTGGCATCCCTGACAATGCACACATACAAGGAATTTGACTCTTGTTTTGTTGACTCTCGAATTAAAAGTAACATAATTGATATACACACAACAATTAGTCACACACCCCAAATCAAAAAAACACTTGACAGAGAATGTAATACTGTATATACTATACTATACTATATAATATATAGTATTATAGTATTATAGGAAGGGTGTGTTTGCAGTGCATCTGTGGGTGCCGGTGAGGTAGTGAGGTCATCAGTGGGGCTGGAAATGAGGTCAAGAAGAGGTGGAAGTGGTTTAGCTGGTCTTTTCTTCTAAAGTTCTGTAGAAAGAGAAGAAGAGGCATTAATACTCTGCACCAACCCCTGGTCCGGCTTGCTAATAAACTGATTTGAACCCTTTGTAAGTTTGCTCATTTGGATCCTCATTAACTGTTTTCCTGTTTTTGGTGTCATCTGTGAAATTTTATCACTTCTTTCTAAGTACAAGTCTTAAAATGGATCCCTAGGTGAGATCCCACTGACCTCTTTTTTGTTCTTTGTAGTTGCACTAACCTACGCTGTCCAATTCCTGTCCTTAAATGAGTTCATACTTCAGAAGTAAAATAAAATGAGTGAAGTATTTTTTGGAAGTAATTTTGTCAAACAATGTACTTTTCCAAACAGTCCCTAATTTTCCGTGACCCTGTAGTTAGGATATAGCAGGTTGGGTAATGGATGGATGGATGTCTTAACATGTTTGCCAAATTCTCCTACTTCTTGTTCTGCATGTCCAGATCACATTACTGTTCTCATGCATATACTCTTCTAAATTCTGTCTGATTATCATATTCATCTTCCTACATGTGGTGGCTCGTGGATCTGGTTACTGGGATTAATTTTCCTATCGGTGTTACATTTACAGAATTCTAGTGATCTGGGCCTTCTCCCATTTTTAAATGACTGTTGCAGGACTGTTGCATGTTGTCATTTCATTAATCTCTACTGGCACAGACTCATTAGCTCAGGGCTTTTATCTTTAACCCTTGGAATATCCTCCATTGCCTCTTCCATTTTATAACTTTTTAACTCAGAGCTGCTTCATTCTGTCTGAGTGATTCATTTTGTTACTTCCAGTCTATAGAATATATGGTAATTGTCTCATTCATTTTTTCTTTTTTGCTAATTTTCAACATTTGTCCTAATATGGTTAAACATCTTTTTGCCTTTTGTTTTGTGGTATGGTGACCTTATTCCTGCTTTGGTCCTTTAAGTTTGGCATTTACACATTCTTGCCACACTTAAAAATAAACAGTGGACAAATTAGTGAATAACAATGAGTAGATGGTAACAGATTTGTGAAATATCAATAGCTCATTATTTTTAAAGAACTCATGCTGCATATATTCAGTAACCTCATCCCTAAATTAATCACATCAGCAGACTCCATTCATTCTTTTAAAAAATAATTTAAAACTCATCTGTTCGGGAAGGCATTTAACTTAACCTGAAATTCTGCCTCCTCTTTCAGTCTTCCTCTCTGTCCAGATGCTCATTGTAATTTGTGTGTGTGTGTGTTGTATCACAAATGATGTTATTTGCTAAGGTTTCTTTTCATATTGAATTTAGTATTTTACTGTGCTTTATTGTCTTTTATTCTATTTAATGCCTTGGTATGTCCTGTATCTATCTGTTTTAATGTTTTATTCAGAAAACATCTGTATCCATTGTTACATATACCTGCTCTTTGTTCATGAGACTCTGTGAAGCCCCTTGATCATGGGAAAGGTGCTATATAAATAAGATTTATTTTTATTATTATTATTAATAATAATAGTATAATAATATTATATGTACAGTAACCTAGGCTAACTCCAGGTTTTCTTAATCTGTTTGTGTTCTGCAGCCTGCCATACAAGAAAGAATTATTTTTTTTATATATATATTAGGAAGTTTTCCAAAGCGCAAAGAGCCAGCTTCATATGTATAAAATGACATGAAAGAAGCATTATTTTTAATAGTGAGCTTCACTGCTTTCCATAAGTCTAAAGATATTCTGTTGAGCTCACTGACAAATCTAAAATGGACTGGTATGAATGAGTGCATGTGTGTTTGTAATTTGAACTGGTATTTTATCCAGGCCATGGTTCATACCTTGAGCCTCTTGCTGCTGATGTAGGCTGTAATCTACTTTCCTAAAGACCACAGACAAACCATTATTCCTTTGGATTCAGATTTACATCCAGCTCACAACTGCAGGGTCTGGAGCTTTGAGCACACAGTAGGTACCAAGCCGAAAGAGAGGGCAAGACTTTCTCAGAGCCCATGCACATAACCATTTATACAGAGCGAATTTAAAATCACCAGTTGTCTTAACATACAGGAGGCGAAACGGAGTACAGGCAGTTACCTAACTGGAATTTGAATCCAGAGTGCTGGGATACACAAGGCAGCAGCACTAACCGCCCTGCCACCCTGCACCCCTTATTTGTTTCTTGATTATGATTTCCCTTCCCTTTTATGCTGAAAACACAGACAGGTGCAAATGAAACAGAAGTGTCCTCTGTTCTATCGGATTTATTATTATTTGAACTAGTGGGCTTATTATTGTGTAAATAATTATTAAAACAATTGCAGAATTCTTATTAGAGAGCTGTACTATTAGAGCACTTTGTACTAAAAGACATCATAAAAAGCTTGGCACCATTCTTTTAAACTTTTAAACACACTTTGAAACTTAATAATGGAATACAGAAACAAAAAATGAATGCCTTCTAGTTAAACTTAAAGTGGTAACTAATAATTTTAAGCAGGGATGTGGGAAGCCCTCTTTAATTAATAAATGATAAGGTCTGCACTCTTTAAAAATAATGGTTCTTTACTGGGTTGTGTGGTTCATCATTGAACTATTGCTTGAGAAAACACCATTTAATTCAGGGAAGGGTTCTTTGCAAACAAAGTTGGTACTTTGCACATAGAAAAAACTAATATGTAGAAAAAAACTAAATCTTTAATGTATTGTAGGCCACCTAGCAGGGCACCAACAGATAAGAAAACCTTGAAAAAATCATGAGCCAGTGCTATTTCACAAATCTGTTACCATCTAGTCATGATTATTTACTGTATGTAGCCTGTTATAATCTAAATAAATAAAGGTTCTTTCTGGAACCTTCCCGTTATGGAACCACTCTGGCATTGTTATTTATAAGAGTGTGGGTTCAAATCTTGGCAGTGGTAAAGGCTTTGGTCTTCAGACCTTGAAGTTGCAAGTTCAAACCCCATTACTGACACTGTATGACCACAAGCAAGTCACTTCACCTGCCAGTGCACCAACTGCAAAAACAAAAGAAATGTAACCAATTGCTATCTCAAAAGCTGTAAGCTGTCAAAGGTGACAGCCAAAAAAATAATAATAAAATCCTGTGCCAGCGTCTTTGTGGTAAGATTAACTTACTAAATTGGCCAGTGTGATGCTCTGGCGCCCTATCCTGTACTGTCATTTACAAAGCTTGCATGCACACAAAAAGAGGCCTAAAATGTGCACACGTGACTTTCCATGCAAACATTGGGATTTATTAAAGAAAATATGACATGTATACATGCGTATATTTATTGCAACTCTGACCCATGTGTACATAACATTTTGGAGAAACTGATGAATGAGGATACCCATATTCAAGTGAGGAGATGCAGCCAAAAGGCTAAATGATGATGTGAACACCCAATAATTCATATCACCAAGCAGTTATTATAATATCTGTTAACGTGATAGACATGTTACACCTCCAAAGTGATGAATGTGATCCACAGACTGTATTTTAGTTCCTTTTTAAATGGGGCCAATGCAACATGTTAGTACTGAGAAACTTTTTTGTTTTTTCATCAGATTATATCAGCTATCTATTGTCACTTCTCAGGGAACTGCTTGACGGGTCAGGGATATCTTGACCAAGTTTCACTCCATCGTGCCTGCTGTGCTAAAAGCCATTAACCAACTGGTGAGGCACAAAATCCAGTTTTCGTCAAGTGTGGGTGCACATAAAACTTAATGTTTTTGCCAACATTAAAAGGCGATTTTCAGCCCTGTACAGTTCTACTAACATAATCGGAGCGCTTTACAGCACTCATATTGCAACAAGGGAAGCTAATGAACATGGAGCTGGTTTTTGTTAACCGTAAGCGGTTAAAAATTCATTAATGTACAAGTCATCTGTGATGCCGAGATGTGACTGAGAAATGTTGAACCTCCATGTCCTAGGACAGCCCATGACTCATTTATTTTGATGCATAGTAGCGTAGACAGATGTGATGGTGTTGTATGTGGGTGGCTGGCTTGTTGTTAAGGTAAATGGCCGAACCCTTAGTGTTTCATGTTGCCTGCACTATTCATTAAAAATACAATCACATCATTACATGTGCCAAGTGATAGTGGCTACCCACTCAGACGTTGGCGCCTCATGTCTTTCCCAGAACAGAACACAGAGGAGAGGCGCTATAATGCCATGCATGATCTTGCACACTCAGTTTTTGGAGCATAGCTAGATACTCTTGAATGCAGATGGTGGGGTCTCAACACTTTAGGAGTAAGGCTGCTCTACCAGCCCATGAAGTTCTGTGGCACCATGATTGAATATAAACGAGGTTGTTTAGCATACTCCATATATTGATGTTTCAGTAAGCACTCAACATGCATTCACGTACACATATTTACAATGCAATTTTGATTTAGAAACGGAAAATTGTGCAGAAATGTGCGTCCACCAGATTTTATACATCTTTTCGGTGTGTAGTGCTGCCAGGTAAGCCACTGGACCCTCTTGATCCTGAATTGCATAAAGGAACTTTGAGAATGATAGATAGATAGATAGATAGATAGATAGATAGATAGATAGATAGATAGATAGATAGATAGATAGATAGATATGAAAGGCACTATATAATAGATAGATAGATAGATAGATAGATAGATATGAAAGGTATATAATAGATAGATAGATAGATAGATAGATAGATAGATAGATAGATAGATAGATACTTTATTAATCCCAAGGGGAAATTCACATAATAAAGTATCTATCTATCTATCTATCTATCTATCTATCTATCTATCTATCTATCTATCTATCTATCTATCTATCTATCTATTGTATATTGCCTTTCATATCTATCTATCTATCTATCTATCTATCTATCTATCTATCTATCTATCTATCTATCTATCTATTGTATATTGCCTTTCATATTTATCTATCTATCTATCTATTTATTTATCTATATATACATATATCTATATATCTTATATCTAGAATGTTCTGTTTTGTTAATCTGGTGGCTAAAGTAAATATCCTTGAACCATCTAATGTTATGAACCACGTACAGGGATCAGCAGTAGATCAGGTAAACTAATTTATGTTTTCTGTTACATAATATGGTGTTCTGTGTTTTCATTCATTCTTGTTTATCATGGTGCCGAAGACTGGGGTGTTTTGTCTGTTGGATGAATATGCAAGTAAGAATTTCACTGTACTCAGTGCACCTGACAATCCTATTGACAATAGTACTTACTACTACGTAAGAATTTAATTGGAAAAAAAAACAAGACTGTAAGACCCTTGGTAGGTCTATGGATAGCGTGTAACAGGTATGCTTATGGAGGTCTTCTCTTATCCCTACTAACGCAAGTAGGTACCACTCAGATTTAATTAGAAGGCATCGTCTGTGTCTTGAAGAGCCTCTAGCAGCAATGACTTTGATTTTCTCATACATTATTTAATAGCTTTTCTGCTTCTTCTGACATATCCCAAGCTTGCTGAGGCATGGACCTCGTTGAGGGCATAGTTCACTTCAGGACTCATTAACTAAGCGGTCTTGTTTTCAGTGAGAATTTATCCCTTGCTTTTAATTTGCAATGAATAGGATAATAAAAAGACAATACGGCTGTGTTTTCCAGAAGCTGGGACAATTAAGCAAATTTGGCATGCAATTGCAGGGGCCCCAGTAAAAGAGCTTGGGAAAGCAGAAAGTCTACCTTTTAGACATCGTTAAGGGAGTCTAAACTACACAGGAAGTGCTTTCACCGGCCCTGTGTCTGTAAGAGAATGAGCTGTTTGATTTTAGAGCGGCTATACAGTAAGGGACTTGAATGAATTGCAGGTAGAAGAGCAATATGGGCCTGGAGCTGCTGCCAGTTTAATGCTGTTAAAGAACATTCAGTTCTCTGTGGCGTGCTCTTGGCAGCTGTTGCTGTGCCTCTAATGTGTGTGAGCTTGGCACAGAGCCATTTCTCACCTCCAAGATCTGACACTGATACTCTAAGCAAGGAGAGCCAACAACAGCTCTTCACGATTTCAACCTGGCACACGTTCCTTTAGCTGTGTGAAGAGAATTTCAAACTGCCACATTGCACTGCTGAGCATGAACAAGATTTCTGACTGGCACACCTTTCCTGCTACAATGAGAAAGAGTGAAACTGACACAATATGCCTGCTTGTTTTCCCTGTTTGGTTAATAACAACTGCAGTTTCTCACACCTTTCCTTCCTTATTGGAACAAGATTGCACCTTGGCCTCAACTCTCCATAGGCTGAGCTCAATTTAAATGCCATTCACTGTGCCTGCCCATTATTTGTGTGGGCAGCATTCATACATTGTATAGTTTTGTTGGTCTGTGTAATGGGATTTTACATGTGATTGTCTTTATTTAGTAATTTGTAATACTGGTACTAGTATCAGGATTTTTTCCTGCCATATCATCCTTGCCCTACAAACAAATGACTGATGTTGCCTACTGTAAAAGATATTAAGCAGGATTTTAGAACATTAGAACAAAGTAGATGAGAACAGGCCATTCATCCCATCTAAGCCCATTAGTCCTATCTACGTAATTCTTCCAAAATACAGGTCATCGTCAAGTTACAAGCTATGCATCTTACGACCATTCAACAAACGACCGCTACTGCATCTCACAGGCAAACTAGAGTTCTCGCCAGGCCAGCTTCATATACCGTACTCATTCATCTAGATCTCAGTTTATTACCTAAGGCAGTTTAGACTATGTTCAGTTACATTTGTCTTGAAGTTACACAAAAAAGTTGATCTCGAACAAAAGTGAAGGTGACCAAGCAGTATGAGAGAGGAAAGTAAGAGAATTCGATTGCAACCAGTGTTCAAGGCACGTGCTGTACTGCTGTGCTGTGGCTTTGAATCTGGTGTGGCAGATGGCCCGGACCCATGGCCGGTCGAGATGCCCCTTTGACACTGGATCTGGGGGAGCAGTCATGGGATGCACTACGTCCCTAGGAACACTTGTTGACATCTCCCCTGGGTTGCATCGAGGTCAATATTTTGGAACACCGGAGCTCATTCCTGTTGGGCTCCATGGCCACCGCCAGGGGGAGCTACACAGCCTAACAAGCCCGTCTGGGCGGGAACGCAGCCACACCCGGAGGTGCAGCTGGAAGCAGGTCAACGAGCACCTGCAGCACCTCCAGGTGGGCTATAAAAGGAGCCGACAGTCACCACTGCGGGCGCCACAGTCGGGAGGAGGAGGAGGATTTTTTTGGGTGTTTTTGGTATTTTCTTTGGTGGTGTTTTGGGACTGTGTTGGGCCTATGGGACCCCCACGGCTGAAGAAAAATTAAAAACCTTTTTGTTTATTTTTATACATGCCTCTGCTGTCAGTCTGTGTCAGGTCGATGCCTATATAGCGCCTTTGCCACACCAGTTAACCTCTGAAGCTTCTGTATTGTAAATCACAATATGTCACTTTGTGTGAACTGCCATGAAGGGGTAAACAAACCACACTTGTCACACACGTGTGCATGGGGATCGGCTGAAGGACCTAAACACTAGTAGTTCTACACCAGGCCAGGCCAGGGGGTGGCGGAGTGTACTGACTATCTCTCTCAGTCTCTTGCAGACCTTTTCTGGGAAATCCCGCCTGTTGCCAGCCCCAAGGATGACGTCACTTCCGGGCACAAGGACACCACTCCCAGTTCCGGCATAGATGACGTCATTTCCCTTCCAGCCCTTTAAAACGGCCATCTTGCCTCATTACAGGCAGTTCTGTTCTGGACTCTGAACTAAGCACATCGTGCTATTTAAAACTGCTTTTGCAGCCGATTCAATTATACGGGTGGCTGCCCCAAATCTTTATGATGTCTGCGACTCATTCTTATTACACACTAAACTCCTTTATCTCTTAATGTTTATTATTAACAGGCTGAAATGCTAAAAGAGAAAACAAACAAGTGCTCAAACTCTGCCTGTACAATCCCTCCTCTCACAGTTAACACAATGAACACCGGGAGAGGATCACACTGATGGCGTTAACATAACAGACAAAGAAAGGATTCATGAAGCTGTTCAAGGTTTGACACCCATGCGAGCAAAAGTAATATCAAAACAAAATAATAAAATAAAAAAATTATTTACAAAACAATGATAGAGATCTACACAATGTGCTAAGAACTATGATAAAAAAAGACATAAAACAAATAATATGACTTTAAAGAATTATTATACAGCACTATACATACAGTCAGGTTTGAATACATATACCAGTCCGTCTTATATCCTGATTGACTTATTACCGGCCTATCAAAACCAAATGTGGTCTTAAGACAAAGACTTGTTTGTGTAAAATTTACCTTTAAAAAGTTTCCAGCTGTGCCCCTGTGTTGTTGATGAACTCATTTTAAAGTAACAGTCTCAGTCTACCGTGATAATTCCCTTCATAACTTTAAGCACTTCAGTCATGTCTCCTCTTAATCTCCTTTTGATTAAACTGAAAAGGCTAAGCTCTTTTAATCTTTCTTCAAAACTTATCTCCTGCAGTCCTGGAAGGTGACCTAGTTGCTCTTCTCTTGACTTTTTCTTGTGCTCCAATGTGTTTTTTTATAGCCTGGAGACTAAAACTGCATTCAGCACTCCAGATAAAGCCTCACCACCACCACCAACAACAACAATATTTATTTATATAGCACATTTTCATACAAATGATGTAGCTCAAAGTGCTTTACAGGATGAAAAAAGAGAAAAAAGACTGTTTCCTGTGTTTTAGCCAATTCTACACCCATCATCACACTACACACAGAAGTCCCACTTCTTTTAGTTTGATGCATAACCTCTCATGTGGCTCCTTATCAAGTGCTTTCTAAAAATCAAGAGAAATGTTATCAAATGCACCATTCTTATCGTATCCTTTTGTTGCTTACTCATGGAATTCCAGCATATTAGTAAAACAAGACCTTATTCTTCTGGACCCATGCTGACGGTTCAGTAAAACTCCTGTTCTTGCCATGTGTTGCTCAATCTTATCCTTAATAATCCCTTCCTTTAATTTACCTGTAATGCATGTTAAGCTTACTGGCCTATAGTTCTAGAATATTTGCCATTTTCCAGTCCTCCTTCTTAATAACTCAAGGACAAATATTATCTGTTCTTGGTGATTTGTTTGATTTCAGCCTTTTTAATCTAAGCAGTACTTCTCTCTCTACAATTTCCAAATCACTCAGTACACACATTTCAGGAGTATAGGCCTCTGCAGAGATTTTTTTAAAGTCTTGAAAAACACTGGGGTAGTGTGAGAGAAAGGCAAAAATGGAGACTAATGTCTGTGTTTTTAAACTAAAATATGGTAGTGTGGACATAACCAAGGATTGTCTCCTATAATTAACTTTAGTAAACTGAAATGATTGTTGGAATATGCTTCGAAACTGAGTTTGTGGTAATTGTGCTAGATATACAGTAAATGTTCTTTCATTTCCAGGTGCTCATCAAGAAAGGACAGAACATAAATATTTCACCATTCATATTGCATGTATTCTATGTTTAAAAATTAAAATGTTAAGTAACAATTTCACTTTTTTTTAAGTAGAAGACTATTAAAAGTGTGTTTACTATAAAATCTGTTGTAAATAATACTTGTGATTCTCAATTAATAGGCCACACAGTAAGTAGGCTTCCCTGTCAGAGTAATAAAAGTTTGTCAATAAAAACATTAAATATTCTTAGCAATGCCTCTATCATAATTCTTTCCTGACAGTTAAGCTGGAACTTTCTGTCTATTATAAAAAAAAATCTTGGGGAGGAAGACTAGGGAGATGAGATATGATCTTCTTGGAAGACAACTTGAAGTACCGCGAGAGACACTTTAACTTCCTCCCAGCTCTTAAAACAACGACAAGCGACAAGCAAAACATGCAGCTCGCCAGCAGTAGAAAGCCAGGAGATGATCCGGACGCTTCTCTTAGTGTGCGTTCAGCCACCCTAACCCCTCCCTCCCTCCCTTCACAACATGAGCGGCAGAGACACAAAGTGGCAAAAGGACAGCTGCTGTACAGGTTTTGAAATGATCGGACAGCGAGACAAGCGGAACAGGCAGCTCACCACCAACAGAAAGACAGCAGGTGATCTGACGACATCTCCTTAGCGTGTGTTCAGCTGCACCCCCTTCACAACATGACCAGCGTATGATCGGGACGGAAATAAAGGACAAGTATAGTTTTTACAAAAGTTTTAAAGTAAAGGTAAAAATAATGCATATGTAACATGACCCATGAAAATAACAATCTCTTTAAATTAGATATCCGAGCCCCCTAGTTATTCAGAAATATCATCTGTTGCCATGATGTAATACTGCTGAACTCAACCCCAGAAATCCGACAGACTCCCAAAAATGTAATCCCAAGACAGAATATAGATAGATAGATAGATAGATAGATAGATAGATAGATAGATAGATAGATAGATAGATAGATAGATAGATAGATAGATAGATAGATAGATAGATGTTATCTCCAGCAGGAATTTTACCAAAGCTAATAAATACATTGTAATAAAGACAAGAATAACTCATAAAGGTTTGGGGTTTTTGGGCCCCGTATACTGCTACACAAACAAGGTCAAATATTTCCATGAAATCATGAGACAAAAAAGGATGGGTGTACGGACAATTTAAAGAGCCGGACCGGAAATTAAGAACGTGGAATGCTGGGAAGGCATGGTGGTGGATGGGTAGTGGACATCATCAGTGGGGGCCCAGAGGAGAGAAAGGGACCTGAAAGTGTTGTTCTCTTAGTTGTCCAGATTATGGCGACGGCGCTTCGTCCTTTCTACGGGAAGAGAGAGAGAGAGGTTAGTACCCCGCCGTTGTCCCCTGGCACGACTTGTCGTGATGCGTGTTGGGTCCTTAAGCTGCTCCCCATGCGCTTGTGCGTGACAACATATATAAATAGGTAGATGAGTAAGTAAATAAATATACTGTATAAATATATGCACACACTTTGGTCTGGGCACATACCAGAATGACTATAAGGCAAGAAAATTGAAAAGAAATAAAGTTCTGACTTAGCATTCAAGGTCACAGTGAAGCATTATTCAGTCATATTGCTGTAGGTATAAAGGAGTTCCTTTTTGCTGAATAATTTTTTGGCTGAAAGTCCTCAGTGTTAGTGTGTCGGAGAGAGGATGTTCAACATTGTTTATAATGGCACTCAATTTTGTTTTAACTCTCTCTTTCGCTACAACTTTCAGGTGGTCCAGAGTGTGTTGTATAACTGAGCTTGCTCTTTTAATTAGCTTGTTAATTAGGTTGGCCTCTCTTGAAGTGATCCTTACTGACTCAATCTAAAGCTTCAAGTGAATAAGACAAGGGGCCTCATGCATAACACCATGCATAGAATTCACACTGAAACAGGGCATACGGACAAAAGCGGAAATGTGCGTACGTACAAAAAAATCCAAATGCATAAATCTGTGCATACGCCAACTTCCATGTTCTTCCGGCTACATAAATCCCGGTCTGCGTGAAATGTAACGCTCATGCACACACCTGCCGCCCCTCCCAGACTCCTCCCAGAATTTCGCCTGTTTGAATACGCAAATCAATATAAATTGCCCCTTATGTTTTGTGTTCAGTGAAAAGACAATGGCAAAAGCACGGGGAAAAAGACGAATTTCAGTGAATACCAGGTAGAGGCAAGGGAAAAAGTACTATTTGTTGGTTTAAGCAGTGATATAATCAACAAAAGGAAGTTGATTGAGTGACAGAGTGACGGAGAAACTCGAAAGTTCAAGTTCAGAAAGTTGCAAAGTGCCCAAAATAAATAAGAAGTGGTCAGATATCAAAGTCGCAGTGAAAAGGCGAGTCGTAGACCACCGTCTGAGTGTCATATGGAAGCGTATTAGGGTACAGAGAACAGAAAAACAAAATAGGGACACAGATGAAAAAAATCTCCAAATTTCCACTTTAATCATGTAGTTTATTTTGTCATTAAACTAGAACGTCATAAACTTCATTTTAAAATCGTTTAATTTACTAATTTCTACTAATTTACTAGTTTCTCAAATCCCATCTTAACTAAAGTAGCATGTTAAATGCTTTTCATATTGTTTATGTTCTTCTATGTACTTTGTAGTCTATGTGTGAATCACTACTTGCTTCTTAAACAGACTTTGTCTTCTGCTGACAGGACATAGAATACATTACATTAATGATATTAAAGCTCTCTGAACAATTTAAATATTAAGATGTATAATTGATACCATTTTCATAATGATTTGAATTAAAGCATGTGTGGTGGATTGCCGGCATTTTACTCCGGCCCTCACCCCCAGGCCGCCAGAAGGAGCTCTCCCGACAGCATGATCATGCCCCGAGTTCCAGCAGGGTATCATGGACTATGTAGTGTTTATACACAGCCCTGCTGGATACCTTGGGGGCCACCAGGCGTCGCTGTAAGGGGGCTCGTAGGCTCTTATGTGCCCTATGACCCGGGAGTGCATCACGGTCACGTGACAGGAAGAAACAACGTACTCCCGGGTTGAAGAAAAGGACTGTTTACCCTAACCCGGAAGGAATAAGGAACTGTGGACTGATTGGGCAGGAACACCTCCGGGTCAGGGGCTATAAAAGGACTATGGGCCAGTCCAGACGCTGAGCTGAGCTGGGTGGTAGGAGGGCAACGCGTCTGGGAGTGGAGGATTGTGATTATTGATTTATTATTGTGGTATTGTGATTAATTTATGAGTAGTGTGGAGTGGAGGGTGCTTGATGCACGTTATTATTATAATAAAAAGAATAACTGTGGCACTTTTACCAGGTGTTTGGCGTGGTACCTGAGGGTTCAAGGGAGCACTAGCGCCCCCTACTGCAACACATGTAATAAACAAGGGGTCACAGTGGCGCAGTGGTAGTGATGAGGTGGTTTCCTGTCCAGAGATTGTTCCTGCCTTCTGCAAGATGCTTGCTGCACCGTGTGCAACTTTCAATGAAATAATTTACTGCAGCAGCACTGTCTCTCTCAAACATACTGACCCTAAATTCCTGTCCTTCCTTTTCTTTCTCCAAGTAACTAATTGCCACACTATCACCTCTGTAATAGATGCCAACCCATCTGTAAGCTTAGAACACCGATTCTTCAAAACTTTTATGAAACATTGTAACATCTTCGTAGCACATGTTTAATTATTCCATTCATCTATCCATCCAGGGTCGTGCCAGTCCCAGCAAGCATACAGCACAACGCAGGAATAATCCCTGAACGGGGCACCAGCTCATCGCTACCGTACCATGTCCTCAGATGTTTAATTATTAATAATATACATTATTTTAATGAAGTTTAAAACTTATGTCACACACGTGCGCATGGGGGACAGCTAAAGGGCTGGAGTGAAGGCAGTTTGGAGGCATGCCGGGATGTGGCAGAGTACACTGACTCTTTTTCTCCCTTGTCTGTAGACCATTCCCGGAGGATTCCACCTGGCTCTCCTGACATCACTTCCGGGACCGAGCCAATGGAGGTCGACCACACCAGCTCCAGCCCCTCTGATGTCATGTCCGGCTGTGATCCAATGGTTGAAGACCACGTGCTTGATCCTTATCACCTCACTTCCTGTCTTCCCCTTTAAAAACCTGCCCCTTTTCCCTTTTTCCTCAGTCTCGTTTTGGACTCCGTTTTATGCACTTCAGTGCTGGTTATTTTGATAAAAACGAATTTTGCAGCCAGGATACCATATTACACGGGTGGCTGCCCCAAACCTTTATCTGTCTATGTCTCATTTTTGTGACACTTATCTGTATAATATACTAAACATGCTTTACTGCATTTCATCAGCTCCAAGACGATGGTGCTTAGAAATCTAAATCGACTTAGAAGCCAGTCGCCATCATATGTAAATATGCGCTTTATAAAGTGGCTCAGGTTGTGCAATATTACAACTGTAGTGCAAGTTTACAGTGAGATGATTGTACTTATTAAGTACAAACAGTTCTACCAGGAACACTTGATGGACTGATTGAGTGTGTTTAGAGCTCTTGGGATGAAACTGTTTCTGAACCGCGAGGTCCCTACAGGATAGGTGCTGAAGCTTTTGCCATATGGGAACAATTCAAATAGACTGTGTGCATGGCTGAGGCAGCGTGTGCTTGATCCCAATAATCTGATCAGTTGCTATACAGCTGTGATTGCACACTCAGATACAGTGGGTTAAATACTCTGAGTGGTGCACTGACAGTGACAACGCTAAAGCAGCTATACTATTTGGAATAGTTTGGCCATTCTGTGCACCATTATATGGTTACAGGTTGATTACAATCAGATGCCTTAAATTAATAAACGATATGCGGTTAATTTCAGTGTATTTGATAAAGGCGAGTCAGGGATGTGAATCTAACAAATAAAGGGAAACCACACAGGAACAGTAGCACTGCTTTGACGCTGGGTTCCACCAGTTTGCAAAACCTAGAGGAGAACTTACACCAGGGATAGAGCTAGCATAAAAATGTGTGTGTTGTGGTGTAGCTGGTCCACAGCTCAAGTCAATAGGGCCACTTCTTAAATAAATTGCCGCACTCGCGGCTTAGAGAGGGGGCGTGAAATGTGTGCTCAGAGAGGTTTCCGGGTGATACGTGAGGCGAACGGTCCTCACTTAAGTGCACAGGTGAGGAGTCATCCGAATCTGTAATTGGTGCCGGGAACTGCTGATAGCCACATCTGATCCACGTCCCCGTAATAAATAGAAGCACGAGGCAGCTAGGAGGGAAACAGAGGAGAGAAGAGGAAAGAGAGAGAACGGGAGGTTAAGGGAGACGAAGGCTGGAGAAATGGGGAGTCGGTGCAAGTGTGCGAGCAACCGATAGCAGGCTCACTTGAGAAATGGCAGGCAGCTGGTAGGAGAGCCCCGGAGAAGTTTGGCATACTCTTAGAGTGGGCAGGTTGAAACAGTCACTAAAAGGAGCGGAGTCATGCAGGCTTTGGGCGTGTTGAGCCCCAGCATGAGCACCCTGGCCGCTGGGGAAGGAACCCAAGTCTCGGTCCAGCTGGAGCCCGACATAGCCAGAGATCGGAGGGCTACCTGACCAGTATTGAAGGAGCTGCATATGCTGGTAGGGCGACTCCCATGTTGCGGGGCCCAGAAGGGAGAAGCAGGAGAGTTTCTGGGTTAAAGAAGGATGCACCGGATTTTGTGTTTTAAAAGTCTGCTTCCAGCTGTTATTGTAACCTCGTTGTTTTAAAGGATTTATTCCTTGTGTTTTTAACCTTCACTAGGTCACTCGTTTTTATCGGATTATTTACTTAATGACTTATTTTTGAAGCACTGTACTTTACTTGATTTTGGACACTTTGAGTATGTTGATTTTAATAAAAGCACTTTGCACTTTTGCACCATACCCTTGCTTCATTGTTTGTGCCTCACTGCCTTGCTCATCGGTGACATTACAGACAGTGTCGGGTTCAGAGCTCTCAGAAGCAAGATGGAATCGTCACAGTGGCTTTACGCCAAGTATAGTTTTTATACGTCGTGATGTGCGCGTGGAGACAGGTGTACTCAACATTTTTGTGCGTACGTACCATTTATAAATGAAGCCCCAGGTGTGTGCTGTGTCCTTCCCAGAATTTTCTACTTGGGTCTGCCCACTGAAAGTTCCTGAAAAGGAAATGCAAACTTATTGAAATCTCTCTCTCAGAGAATCCAAAATTATATGTTTCTTTCCACCTCCTTTAACACCTCCCTTTTATTCAACCGGTAGTACCAGGTTAATTTTTTCTTAAATGAATGGTGGATGAGAATTTTATTAAATAACTGTGATAGCAGTGCGGTGCGGTGGGCAGGGCACTTATCTCCCGGGTCCCGTCTGTCCGAGGCGCCTGTCTCGGCATGGCCTTCCTAGATGTGATGCCATCCCAGACATCCTCAGTAATGGCGTTTTCGTAGGGGCCCGCTGCACTCCGGCTATGCCCGTTGTTCTCACTCCACACCAGGGGGAATTGGCTCTTCTGTCGACTGGTGGCCTCTCCGTGTCTGCGTGGGTTTCCTCTGGGTGCTCCGGTTTCCTCCCACAGTAAAAAGCCATGCAGGTTAGGTGCATTGGCGATTCTAAATTGTCCCTAGTGTGTGTGTGTGAGTGTGTGTGTGTGAGTGTGCGTGCCCTGCGGTGCGCTGGCGCCCTGCCCGGGGTTTGTTTCCTGCCTTGCACCCTGTGTTGGCTGGGATTGGCTCCAACAGACCCCCGTGACCCTGTAGTTGGAATATAGCAGGTTGGATAATGAATGGATGGATAACTGAACTTGAGGTTTCTTCCTGTCCCAAATTAAGAAAAGAATCTCAGAGGTTTGTTGGTATCTTTCATGTTAGATGATTTGATAGCATAATAAAACAATGCACCATGTGATTCCTTAGTAAACTAAAGGTCTTGAGGGGGACATACTGACTCGGTTTGAGTGACAGGCGTAGTTTCTAATAAATATACAGAATATGAATAATAAGGCCATTGGATCTGTACCAGCAATGGCAGCAGTCTGAGGCATGTGTGTGTGACAGTATACCACACAAATGTAATAATGTAGTATGTCTCTCTTGTGGATTCTCTGCAGCTTATTTTGTTTTAAATGGCAGAGAACTTTTTTGGTGCTGGCATGCTGTTAATTCTTTGTTTTCACTTGTGTAATTAGATTTTACTGCCTCATATTTTTTCCAGTGGTGCACTTAAATTAATTTTAATTACAATGCAAAATGTCCTTTTACTCAGCAAAGCCGTGCGTAAGCAACCTTGGGAGTTTCATTTAATATTGCATTTTAATGTATGTTTAACATGTACTTATATTATTCTGTTCCAGTAAAAAGAAAAAAGGCCAGCCGCACATTGCAGTGATGGATCCCAGGTGTGCTGGCCAGTCTGTCCTACTGGCAGCTGCCTGTTGTTCTCATGCCATTCACATTCTTCTGTGACTTCGTTGCCGAAACTGTCGGCACACTTATGCGGTTCTCCTGTTCCTCCTGCAGGTGTGAAGCCAACTTTAGTTGATAAATGTCTCATGGAAGAATCTCCTGTTTCCTCTTTTGGAAAGAACACATTGTCTCCTAGCCAAAGCAAACAGTTATCTGTTTTTTCTTTTTCATTCTTGTTCTTCTAACTTGTTAAACTACTCCATTGGAGCTGAATGTTCACTTCACATACACATCTGGCAGAGGTTCCTTTTCTGTTCACTTGCTTTGAGTGGAGTCTTTATTCCTTCAAGCTCCCAGTGACTAAGTGCTTTGTAAATACATCAGGTTATTGTTTTCATTTTTCATGTAAAGCATGTTACAGACTTTGGGAACACTGTTCTACATCACATCATTAATAGATTTTTAATGTCTTTTTTGAGGCCTCCCTCTTTTAAGGTTAACCTAAATACATTTGTCTCTGGAGTATAAAGCACAATTAAGTCTAATTTACTACGTAATTTAGACTCTCTTCTTTAGAGATTCCTCTTAAGAAGTCTTAGTTTTGGCAGGGTAATGTTAATGTTTCTACAGTCTAAGATGACTAGATATGGCGTTCTCCTGGTTATCAGCTCAAGGATATTGTGTTCAAATCCTACATTTTAAGGTTAAATGATGACTTTGTGAATGTGTGTATGTGTGAATGCCCTACTAGTGTCTCCATACGGGGTCAGTTCCTTCTCTGAGCCTAACACAGCCAGAAAAGATTTCAGCTCTTCAGAAGTCTTATTTGAAATAAACAGATTCAAAAAAGTGGTAAGTAGACAAAGAAGTGAGAATTGGGTTTCTAAAAGGAAAGAGAGATAGACAGTTGCAGTTGAGGAGGTGAAGGTTAAACAGACAATTACATCTCATTCTGTTAGAAAAGTCTATGTGGGGCAAAAATGAGGGGTTTGTGAGGCAATTTTCTATTTATTCTTCTTGCCCGTACATATTAGTCTAAATGTGTGGGCTTGTTTAGGACACTTTTCTTTATTTAAATGAACTGGGAAACTCTGTGGTGCAGCTGGCAATATTAAAGCCCCACAGCACTTGGACAACAGTTCATTTCCTACCTGGAAAGTTTGTGTTATGAATGTAGGAATTGCCAAAAGGCAGAAGCAAGAACAAATGACCAGGATATTAAAATGATAAAAAGGATAGGTATGGGCTTAGTCATGAACAGGCAAATGATGTAACACCAGAAGTATTTAGAGAATCTTTTGTCAAAGCCAAAGCACTAAACCAGTGTTATAATCAAAAGGAAAAAAAAAAACAAAAAAAGGTCCAATCAGTAGAGTCTTAAGTAAAGAATTTTAGCTTTTTTTTGTTGTAGCTTTTTACGTTTAGCTTCCACTAATACTAAATGAGAGGCTGGGAAAATGAGAAAGGGGTCCAAATTATGGAGAAATGAGCAAATGGGTCAGCATCTTTTAAAAGATTTGCGTAATGACATCATGCTAGCAATCACATAACCAGCAATGGAATATTGGTACTGTCAACAACGTGACAGCGCCAGCAACAAAACAAAAAGTGACAACACCTGCATAACAATACGAATATTAAAAGCATTCCAAAACAGAAAGTCTACATATAAAGTCATTTACATTTACATTTATTTGCTTAGTAGACATTTTCATCTAAAGCGACTAACAAAAGAGCTCAACATATCTGAGTAAACATCATTTGGGGGACTGTTTGGGAGCAAATGTCATAGATCATGAGTACAAACGTTGATCATCTCAAGTGAAGAGCTCGGAACAAAAATACAAGTGAGTTTACACTTCTTAGGTACAAAACCTAACAGGTAACATCAGTTAGACAGAAATTTACTAAGTATGAAAGTCTTCAAACACTTCTTAAACACATTGAAGGGCTATAATTCTGAAGTGGATAGCTCGTTTCATTAGCCTGGAGCTATACATGAAAACAGTCTTGACTAAGATTTGATGCCACTCAGAGTAGGCATCACAAGACACTGTTCAGCTGTAAACCTGAGGGGTCAAGGATGAGCATAGGACCTCAAAAGTGTCTCCATGTATATACTGTAGGTGCAGACCCACTGACTACTCTGAAGATAAGCATCAAAGATTTGAACTTAATACATGCTGCCACAAGCAATGTATTGATCTAAAATGCAGAGTGACATGTGCCCAAGTCAGCTGGTTACACACCAGACATGTCACTGCATTTGGAATCATCTGCAGCAGCTTGGTGACACATGCCTGTGCTCCTGAGAGACTTGCAGTAGTCCAGATGTAACAAGGCTAAAGTTTGGACAAGGAGTTGTGTTGCATCTTCTATCAGATACGGTCTGATCTTGTGGATATTTCACAGAACGAATCTGTAAGACTGAGAGACTGTAGCAACATGGTCCTTGAAGGGCAGCTGGACATTAATCACCAACCCGAGGTTGATTACTGACTTAGATTGTATTAAACCTCTTAAGCAAAAACTCTGAATTCTTATCATTTGCATGTATGGGTGGTGACTTCTTTAAATTCCCTTCTGTCATACATATGTGCAGTAGTTAAGGGAAACATGCAAATCTAATTTAGTACAGATTGATCATGAGTGAGTGTCTCTTCCAGATGAATGTGGAGGAAGTTGCTGGGAATGGCTTCTCATAACTTTTTCTTGGATGGATGGATGGACTGGGTGGCACTGGTGAAGTGCATGCTGTTGTTAATATCACAATGGTTGTCCTGTTTTCATAATGAATATCTACAGTATGGAGTTTCCCTTTTATGTGGGTCTTATGTGATAACTTGCCTAACTTGTGTAACTTGATAATTTGACTTGTAACATCTGTGTATGTAAGTGTGCCTGACATGTGTTATTTCATGGCTTGTGCCTTTGCTTTTAGGAGAAGGTCTGGTTTCATGCCACTTTGTACTGGACATCAATGTTCTGAAAATTGGAGATGGCTATGAATAGACTGTATGTGGAATCCAAGGATGTACTGTACGTTGGGTGTATCGCAGATGAGAGGAACTGATTTTGTCATGTTTCTGAAGTCTAATTTTAATCTTCCTTCTCTTTTCAGTGATCTCAAGGCTACACTTTCCAAAGAAATGACACAATCATTAACATCTTCTGGTAAGTTTTAAATGTGTTCCTGTAAGTTAACCTGATGACCTGGCAGAAAGAGGAACAGACTGTAAGAAAGAACTGCATGAACACTGTCTGAAATCATTTGACCCTCAACCCTTTATCTCATTATTCATGATTTTTATAACAGACTAGCAAAATACCCGCGCTTCGCAACGGAGAAGTAGTGTGTTAAAGAAGTTATGAAAAAGAAAAGGAAACATTTTAAAAATAACGTAAAATGATTGTCAATGTAATTGTTTTGTCACTGTTATGAGTGTTGCTGTCATACACTCACACACACACAGAGACAAACACACATATAAGCATATATACATATACATATATACATATCTACATATTCACATATCTATACACATCTACATATATATACATTGTCGCTGTTTTATAAACGAACGCCCTATGAGGCCATCGTTTCTCCTTGCTTCCCGGTTCTGTACTGTTTTATTGTTCATTTAATACGATTGCTATAGTTATTGTGTAGCTATTTGAGACTAACTGTACTGTTTAGGTACCCATCTCTTTTATTTAATCCGTGGCTTGCACGCTATCTTTTGTTCGTTTATTACGATTATAGTTATTTATTGATTCCCCTCTTTAGCTGACTGCCTGCTCATATAAGGCGCTCTGCTGGTTTTTTTGTGAAGCAGCCTTTACACAGCTTCTCCGCTGTTTTATAAACGAACGACATATAAAACCATCCTTTTCCCTTACCTCGCCAAGAAAGCTGCCTTTTTATTTAATCCACGGGTTCTCCACTGTTTTATTGTTCATTTATTACAATTGATATAGTTCTCTTTATATAGCACGTTGTCAGTTCAGCAGTCTGGTTGTAATATGACCAAGCTGTGCGAGCTCACTCTTGAGAATGCAACGTATAGTTGTCCAGGAGAAAAGCAATCTTGCCTGAAATCAATGGCAAAGTTTTTGTAGCGTCTGTCCCTGAGACTTATTACTTGTCATCACGAAGCAGAGCCTTACTGGAAATTGGAGGCATCTGAATTGAAATGGGAGATCAGAGGGTATAACGGGGATGTAAGGAATACATTCAGAGTGTGGAGAAACTCTAGAGACAGCGTGTGTATTAACTTGTGGATTTTTTTGTGAGTATTTGGTGGCAGCGTGACGAAGTTGCTTCCGCAAGACCGCATTAGCTGGTGAGCTCAGCTCGGAGCATATTCTTTTCCTACCTTGTCAATTGTGTAATGCATTTTTTGAACAGGTTTGATTCATGGAAGTGATCACTCGTACTGCGTTTAGTTAGTTCACGTGAGCTGCTCTCTTGTGTGATGTCGCGATGTCCACGGCTGTATTTAATGATAGCTAGGACCCGGCACTTAAAAGTTTCTCACTACAGCAATTTTAACTCCGTTACAAAGTGATCTAAAGTCTCGTTTATACCTCGTGTCTTCTCATTAAACTTGTATCTGGCTAATAAAGTATTCGACTAAGGCATGACAAACGGCAGCAGGAGTGTGCCCATAAACTTAATTTAAACTTACGGTTTACACCGTGCTTTGTTTCCGCAGTAGCTGCACTTATGAATAAGCTTGTATGTGTTTTTGTTCAGCGCTCTTTGGGAGCTCTTCCTTCTTTTCTACGTACTGCGTTCACAGTCAGTTGACGTCATTACGTGGGAGGTGTGATGATGTCACACGCAGCTCCGCCCCCCCACGGCCATCGAGCTAAAGTCCATTACAGTATATGGAGAAAAATAGGTTCCAGTTATGACCATTACGCGTAGAATTTCAAAATGAAACCTGCCCAACTTTTGTAAGTAAGCTGTAAGGAATGAGCCTGCCAAATTTCAGCCTTCTACCTACATGGGAAGTTGGAGAATTAGTGATGAGTGAGTCAGTCAGTCAGTCAGTCAGTGAGTCAGTGAGTGCTTTGCCTTTTATTAGTATAGATAACTGTGGTGCAAAAATAGCATTGTCACATCATAACCACTAGACTTGGGCTATAATTTCACTGGTTCAGTGTTTCTGTATAAATGGATGAGCCTTGATTCATATGTCATCCAGAGTCGCCTCATGCTTTGCACCCTTTGCTTTTAGGATAGGCTCTGGTTTTTTGCAGCTTTACCCCAGTTTAGAAAACGGAAGGTTTCTCCTGTTTATTTTTCCAGTGAAAATGGATATTATAAGCATAATCTAAGAAGTCACCATAGCCCACTCCAAATCCAAATTGATTCCCTTCATGAAAGGAGTCAGATCATCAGACTCTTCTTCTGATAATAAAGACTTCTTTTAAGGTGAAGTTGGTGAGTAGGCTAGTTCAGGTGTCAAATCTGTTCATCTAGGTCAGAGGCTTCAATTCAATGAAGAATGCAGACAGACATGTTACACTTTCAGTTTCGGGGCACATTCCCATCCTGTATCCTTTACATTTTGGTCCCCTGAAGGATTATAGTAAATAGTGTTTGCTTGCATGCTTATTTTTTAGGTGTAGTTTGAAATGCCTGATAAAAATGACCTCATAAGAGTAATTTATGGAGGTGAAGTGGGCAGTACTCTCACTGAAGCCAGACATATAATGTATTCATCTGGAGACAACTATGAGTGAATTTTGTTTAAAACTGTGTGGGAAGAAGACGGCTCTCTTAGAGTCTCATGTTTAAACCAATCTAATGCCACATGAAAGTGGTGCCTGAAAAAAGCAGTGGTGATTTTGAACTGCAAAGGTCAGAGGTCCTCTCATTACCCTGGTCTGACAGATAACAACTTTCTGTTTACGAAGAACCTTCTTTTTGAAAAGTCTCCTAAAAAACCCTATTAGACATATAAACGTGCATTGTGTGTGCAAAGAGCACATTACATGTTTAAAAAACAACAACCAGTTGCAAAGGAAAAAACCTTTCTGTAGCATTAGAGTTATATATCAGTATTTGATGGCATAAATGGACAAGTGGTAAACGAGAGTGATATTTTATTGCAGTGGTTGAGTGTTCTGTCTGTTGATCAGCATTACGATGTGTCAAAGATGAGACAAAAGAATCGCAAAAAGGTTTGGGGCAGCCACCCCATATCATTTTTCCTGGCTGCAAAAGTACTGAATAAAGAGTACATCCAGTATTTGTACAGATTCAAGTCCAAAACAAAACTGACTTAATGAGGCAAAGAATGTGGTTTTAAGGGAGAGCAGAGGAAGTGAGGTCATCGGGGCCAGAATTGACATCATCAGGGCCAGAACCAGAAGTGAGGTCATTGAGAGCAGGCAGAATTTCCTATAATCAGCCTGCAGTGGAAAGAGAGAAAGTATCAGTACACTCCGCCACCCCCTGGTCCGGCATGTAATTACCCTCATTCAGGCCCTTTAGCTGCCTCCCATGCGCACATGTGTAGCAGATGATAGTGGAGTCAATACAAGCGTGCTAGAATTGGCAGCTATATTTATGAAGATATGAACTGCAAAATATGCATTGGAACTGCCGTTAAGAGAGCTGATAATGAAGAGCCACAGGAGATAAAGATTTCAGTACTCAAATCAACAAATCTTATAACAAGTCCAGTAAAATGAAGGTGAAGGCTGCACAGCGTGAAATTTAAAATTACTGTCAAATTATGCAAACATACCATGACAAAATAGCAGTAGAGTTTCAGCATGTTGTATATCCAACTATTTACAATCCAACTATTTGTAGTTGTTTATGTCTTATACAGTAGTGATGCAATAGTTAAAATGACAGAAAGATATCATAGCAGACAAGGGAACCTCTGAAAAGTGTGGAGCCCAGTAGCTGCATCTGTGTGTGTGTCTGTTTGCCTGTCTCCACTGTCACAGCATTCATTACAATGTGGAAATAAATTATTAAGCTTCAGTAACCTTGTGCTACTGAGATCCTGAATGAATAGTAGCAGTTTTGGCTTTTTATTTTCTCTCTGCGTCAAGTTTTATTCAGTATCTCTTACTCTCTCACTGAAACCCCAACAGCGGTTCAAACTGCACAGACTGAGGAATTGAGGGAAGGTGTTTTAGGAAGAAGTCCTGTGGGTATAACTTTTGCAGCTCAGGATTTGACTGCTGTTCACTACACACTTTTTAATTAACGGGTTACCCCCAGATCTGTATTCTCATTTGAGAGTCAAGTCTGGCCCCGTAAGACTAAGTGGGCAGAAATCCCAAATCTGAAAGGAAAATCTATGTGGGGCAAAACAGAGGGACAGCTGATTGTGAAACTGAGTGTGTAAGAGCTGAACGCCTCCCTGTGTAATTGGATTTTGGATTTCCTGACAGAGAATCCCTAGTTAGTTTGGACTGGCTGCAGCACCTCCAACTCCATCACATTGAGTATTAGAGCTCCTCAAGGTTTCATGCTCAGTCCTCTGCTTTTCACTCTTCTGACTCTTGTCTGCATAGCCACACACAGCTCTAATAATCATCAAGTTCGCTGACTGTGCTGGGATTCATAGGCAGCAATGGTGAGTCATCAGAGGAGGAGGAATGGCTGGCCTTGTAGAGCAGAGACAACAATCTATCCCTCAACACTGACAGCACTAAAAAGTTAAATGTTGACTTCAGAGGGAAAAAACGCCCTGACCACATCCCAGTCTGCACCAATGGCTCCTCTGTAAATATTGTAAAGAGTGATGAGTTCATCATTAAGCTCATAACTGATGGCCACACACGGACTGACAATACCACTTGCTTAACTCAAAAAAGTCCCAGCACAGACTACACATTTTTTTGCATTGTTTATTTTAATTTTATTGAATTTTGTAAAATCAAATAACACTCCATACAAATAACTTGAGTTTTACAAAAAGAAAACAAAGAAAAAGGTTTGAAACAAATCAACCCCACCCCTGAGAAAGAGAGCTATGCCAGCAGTGTAAAATTTTATGCTAGTAAAGACAAATGAATAGATAAAATAATAAATGAATAGAGATAAATAGAATAAAAGAGGGGAGAGAACCTGCTTCCTCATTTTAAATGCTTATTCTAAAATGTTATTGATTAGATCCTGCCAGGTTTTAAAAAAGGTTTGTACAGATCCTTTAAGTGTGAATTTAATTTTTTCCAGTTACAAATAGTATATAACATCAGTTACCCACTGACTTAGAATAGGAGTTAGGGTTCTTCCAATTGAGCAAGATAAGTCTACATGCCAATAGTGTAGTAAAGACAATTACAGTTTGTTTGTTCTTCTCCACTTTAAGCCCCTCTGGAAGAACCCCAAACACAGCTGCTAATGGGTTAGGAGGGATTGTGACCCCAAGGCTGTCTGAAAGGCCTTTAAAGATTTTGGTCTAAAATAATGTTAATTTGGTGCAGGTCCAAAACATGTGACGCCAGAGCTTGATTGCAATGATCACAGGTTGGATCTTGCCCTGGAAACATTTTGGACCATTGTAAATGAGAGAAATGCGCTTGATATATTATTTTAAGTTGAATAATTCTATGCTTTGCGCATATGGAGCTTAAGTGAATTCTGTGCATTGCTACTTTCCACTCGTTTTCTGAAATATTTTTTTCCTGGTATAGAGGTAGGTGGGAGGTGAGGAAAATTGGACAGGTTCTGTTTAACAAAGTTACAAATTTTAAGGTAGTGAAAGAAATGTGTTGCTGATAAGTTAAATTTGGAGTGTTTGTAGGATGTAAAAACATTGTCTATGTACAGATCTCTAAGTGATTTAATCCCAGATATTTCGCAACCATCGAGAATGTTCTGACCGACTGCATTACAGTCTGGTAATGGCAATTGCAGCATGTCAGATAGCAAGAGACTGCAGAGAATAGTAAGGTAGTAGAAAATATTACTGGGGTGCCTCTCCCTTTTCTGGAAGACACGTTCTGCAAACACTGTTTCCACAAGGCTTGCTGTACTGCGCAGGACCTTTCTCACCTCTTTCATGGATTTTCACTCGTTTGCCAATGAAAACAGAGTTGGATCTGTCAGGCTGTCAGACTCCTCAACACAATGCATCCCCCATGATCTTCCACCCTAACATGACATTCTAGATTCTGATTTCTCCCTCCAGCTCAGATAGATAGATAGATAGATAGATAGATAGATAGATAGATAGATAGATAGATAGATAGATAGATAGATAGATAGATACTTTATTAATCCCAAGGGGAAATTCATATAATCCAGCAGCATATACTGATACAAAAAACAAAAACAAAAAAAAATTAAAGAGTAATAAAATGCATGTAAAAACAGACAATAACTTTAATAATGTTAGCATGTACTCCCCCGGGTGGAATTGAAGAGTCGCATAGTGTGGGGGAGGAACAATCTCCTCAGTCTGTCAGTGGAGCAGGACAGTGACAAAGTCTGTCACTGAAGCTACTCCTCTGCCTGGAGATGACACTGTTCAGTGGATGCAGTGGATTATTCATGATTGACAGGAGTTTGCTTAATGCCCGTCCCTCTGCCACAGATGTTAAACTGTCCAACTTTAATCCTACAATGGAGCCTGCCTTCTTAACAAGTTTGTCCAGGCGTGAGACGTCCTTCTTCTTTATGCTGCCTCCCCAGCACACCACCACATAGAAGAGGGCACTCGCCACAACCGTCTGGTAGAACATCTGCAGCATCTTATTGCAGATGTTGAAGGATGCCAACCTTCTAAGAAAGTATAGTCGGCTCTGACCTTTCTTACACAGAGCATCAGTATTGGCAGTCCAGTCCAATTTGTCATCCAGCTGCACTCCCAGGTATTTATAGGTCTGCACCCTCTGCACACAGTCACCTCTGATGATCACAGGGTCCATGAGGGGCCTGGGCCTCCTAAAATCCACCACCAGTTCCTTGGTCTTGCTGGTGTTCAGGTGTAAGTGGTTTGAGTCGCACCATTTAACAAAGTCTTTGATTAGCTTCCTGTACTCCTCCTCCTGCCCAGTCCTGATGCAGCCCACAATAGCAGTGTCATCAGTGAACTTTTGCATGTGGCAGGACTCCGAATCGTATTGGAAGTCTGATGTATATAGGCTGAACAGGACCGGAGAAAGTACAGTCCCTGCGCCTCCTGTGTTGCTGACACAATGTCAGACCTGCAGTTCCCAAGACGCACATACTGAGGTCTGTCTGTAAGATAGTCCACGATCCATGCCACCAGGTGTATCTACTCCCATCTCAGTCAGCTTGTCCCTAAGGAGCAGAGGTTGGATGGTGTTGAAGGCGCTAGAGAAGTCCAAAACATAATTCTTACAGTACCACTGCCTCTGTCCAGGTGGGAGAGGAATCGGTGTAGCATATAGATGATGGCATCCTCCACTCCCACCTTCTCCTGGCATGCAAACTGCAGAGGGTTGAGGGCATGGCAGACCTGTGGCCTCAGGTGGTGAAGCAGCAGCCGCTCCATGGTCTTCATCACATGTGACGTCACAGCAACAGGCCAGAAGTCATTCAACTCACTAGGACGTGATACCTTTGGGACTGGGTGATACAAGATGTTTTCCAAAGCCTCGGGACTCTCCCCTGTTCCAGGCTCAGGTTGAAGATGCGCTGTAGAGAACTCCCCAGTTCCAACGCACAGGCCTTCAGCATTCATGGCGATACACCATCTGGACTCGCTGCTTTGCTTGCACAAAGTCTCCTCACCTGTGCTGCTGTAATTGTAGGTGGGGATGTCTCACCTATGCTGGTATCAGCAGAAGGATGGTTGGAGGATGAAGTACTCCGAGGTGAGAGTGGGCTCAGGTGGTCAAACCTGTTAAAGAAGTTGTTCATTTGGTTTTCTCTCTCACGTCTCTCTGGATGGTGGCACCCCGCTTGAGCTGCAGCCAGTGATGATCTTCATCCCATCCACACTTCCTTCATGCTGTTATTCTGCAACTTCTGCTCCAGCTTTCTCCTGTACTGCTCTTCGCTGCCCTGAGCTGGACTCGAGTTCCTTCTGCACGCTTGAGCTCATGCTGATCACCGCCTTTAAAAGCCCTTTTCTTCTGGTTTAAAAGGCACTTGATGTCACTTGTAATCCATGGCTTGTTGTTAGCATAGCAGCATACTGTTCTTACTGGAACTACAATGTCCATATAGAAATTGATGTAATCAGTTGTGCAGTCAACAGCCTCTTCAATATTCTCACTATATGGCCCCAGCAGTATATCCCAGTCTGTAGTTCCAAAGCAGTCTCTCAGAGCCTGCTCTGCCTCAGGGGACCACTTCCTGAATGAGCGTGTGGTTGTAGGTAGCGCCTTCACTCTTGGTTTGTAGTGAGGCTGAGCCAGAACCAGGTTATGATCTGCTTTCCCAAGCGCAGGCAGCGGGGTGGTGCTGTATGCGTCTTTAACGTTTGCATACAGTAGGTCAATAGTCCTGTTTCCCCGGGTGTTACAGTCCATATACTGGGAGAAGGCAGGTAATGTTTTATCCAGCGTTACATGTTTAAAGTCTCCAGCAAATAGCACAAGCGCCTCTGGGTGCTGCGTTTGTGACTTAGTAACTGCGGAATGAATGACGTCACTCGCTATCTCCGCGTTCACTCGAGGGGGGATGTAAACAATAACAACAATCACGTGTCCAAACTCTCTGGGCAAGTAATAGGGACGCAGACTTACGGCCAACAGTTCGATGTCCCTGCAGCAAGTGGAGATTTTAACGTTTATATGTCCAGAGTTGCACCACTTTGTATTGACATAGAGAGCGAGTCCTCCTCCCTTCCACTTCCCACAGTACTTGCGTCTCTGTCCACTCTAACTGTGCTAAACCCGGGTAGCTCCATGTTAGCATCTGGGATGGTAGTTGTTAGCCACATTTCACTAAAACACAGCAAGCTGCATTCTCTGTAGGTTCTGATATTTTTCACCAGCACAGCCAGTTCGTCGATCTTATTTGGTAATGAGTTCACATTTCCAAGGATCACAGAAGGCACCGACAGTTTATAACACCATTTTCTCCAAGCTGCTTGGCTTTTATCATATCTTTTATCTTTGCGCCGGCTCGGCTGCCCATCTTCTTACCTTGTTAGGTAAATAGGGAACCACACCGGTGTGGGCATTTCTTCTCAGTGCTTTAAGTTGGTTTAAGCTTAGGCATGAGCTTCTAATGATCAGTCACCGCATTGATCTGTAGAACCTGCATTTAATGGGTCTTTGTGTAATTTTGGCAGTTAATGGTATTGTCATTTTTGCTTATTTAAATATGTATATTAAAAGGTTTAGTCTGTTTGTGTTCACTTGTCTTATTTGCACTACGCGTACACAATGAGCCCTGTACTTCGTCACTATGCCTCTCGTAATACTTGTATTTGGTTTAGATGACAATAAAATTTACTTTAACTTTCACTTTGTTCTTGCCAAGAAGAGCACTTTGGCAGAATGTGTAGGTTTTATTGTTAATAGAAATATATTTCTAAGATATATTCACAGAAGTAAGAATTTCAATGTATTTGCTTTGTAAAACACATCTGATACAGTATTAAAGAATGCTGGGCAGAAAAGAGTTGCAGCATCAGCATAAAAGCTCCATGGTTCTTGATTCACAGTCCTATTCTCAGCTAGAAAGCCTTTTGTGTGGCATTTACACATTCCCTTTATATTTGTGTGGCTTGTCACTAAGTGCCACAGTGCTTCCTGTTTTCGCCCATATGTGGGCCCAAGTGTTGTGCTTTGAAATTCAGGAAAACTGTCTCTTGGTAGATGTGAACAGACTACTTTTGCTACAGTGAGATCCTGGATATTGAGCTAATGAATTAAAGACCTTTTTTTTTCCAAAACTGGACAATCCTCATCTAAATGAGTCATCAGCTTCTTAAGTATGTTGTCAAGAAATGTTTATAATGAAAAGTAACAGATCAGTTGAGGAATAGCAACCCACATAGAATTTCTTTGTTTCCCATGAGAAGACTGTAAAAATACATATATTTATTTTATGAAATACTCTTGTTATTTTAAACGTCTGTAATACTTTTCTGGTCCATACAGAGAACACTCATATTCACTCATTGAGGGTAATTTAGACTCACCAATCATACTAAAATGCTTGTCCCGGAAAGAAGTCCAACCCCAATGAAGTTGTTCAGTTTTTCTTGTTGTCAAGATATTAAATAATAATCTCCTCATAGACCGCCTCATTAGTTGATGTGACATGTTCATAATCTATTCTGGAAAACTCTCAAACTAGTTCTGATACCTTCCTAGTCTCAAGTTTGTTTTTGTGAGAGAAATAAGAAATATTTTGTTCTCTTAAAATAGCCTTCATTGCTTCCCAGAGTGTTCCTGTGGAAACGTCTAAAAAATGCAAAGAAAAATTTGATTTAATTGGAATTTGAAGTTTTTATTTTTCATCAGGGGTTAAGAATCCAGTTATGAGTTAAATGTGTAGGGTAAAGTGATGTGAGCTCCAGAGTATGAATAGTATAGTCGACGATAACAACAGAGTCATACCTACAAGATTTGATAGTTTGCATGAGGTATTTATTAATGAGAAACTATGACGTACAGGCGAGAAAAGGTTATATTCTCTTGAATATGGATATAACAGTATCCATGGATCTAATAAATTTTGGTGCATGATGAACTGTGAAAGTATCTTTGTAGTTTTAGATGAGGTTATTGTGGTTGAGGACATACCCAAGCCTGTATTAAAATCTCCAATCATTATAGGTTTATGTGTACACATATTAGGAACCAGGGCAAATACATTTTGCATAAATTCTCTGTCGTCCACATTAGGTGCGTATATATTTACCAAGATTACTTCAGAGTTGAATATATTCCAGACAACCATGTCATAGCACCCTTCAGGATCAAACACTCCATCTGTTGCTTCAAGTGGGAAAGTTTTATGGATTCGTATTCTAACACCTCAATTTTTTTTTTTTTTGTTATAGCTGAAATGAAAGTTTCTCTTTTCAGTCGAAACTGGACCTTAAATGTTAGGCAATGTCCCTAGTAAAAACACTATCTTGGCTTTTAAACTTGGCTTTTTTCTTTTTAGGTCATGATTGAGATTCCAGCAAACAAAGTTTAATGATTGATCAAAGATGTACTCTTTTTAAACATTAGGGTTCATTTTGTGATCTTAGGCAAGAATAAAAACTTTTTTCAGAATACATCTTTAACACTACTGCGGTGGGCTGGTGTCCTGCCCAGGGTTTGTTTCCTGCCTTGTGCCCTGTGTTGCCTGGGATTGGCTCCAGCGGACCTCTGTGACCCTGTAGTTAGGATATAGCGGGTTGGATAATGGATGGATGGATCTTTAACACTGTTATATATCCATATTTTCTGTATATGTTTTAACACAAACAAATTCCACAGGGTGATGAACAACAGGAACACATTATTTTACAAACTGAACCAACCGCAAACGCTGTTATCCTTCTCACACACGTGCCTTTCTATTGCTTCTTTCACACACACTGCTCTAAACTCCACACCCCCTTATTTATATTACACATGCACACACAACCATTTCCTTTACCATATAATAACATTTACAAATGAAGATGTATACATAACACTCCTCCCACTTAAGTTTAACAGCTATTTTTTTTTTAACATATTCTATATTCTATACACATTCCACCTCAAATTTTACACAGAGGTATTATACAGACAGAACACAGGATGAAAACTGTCGCCCTCAGTCCTTAACCCACAGTTCACGGAATTATTTTGCCCTTATCCTGAGAACTGAATTCCTATCAAAACCTCAATGTATTAAGTCAGCTTCTTAATAACTGAGTCTTTGTGGAGGCCTTCTCTCCCTAAATGGATAGCGCTTCTCTTTTAAAAATGTTGATGAATCTGCTTCTTCCATTTCAGGAATTGGTGCATTCCCTTCATCTAAATGAACACTGTCCAGAGGGGTGTTCTCAGTGTTGTGTACCTTGGAAGCATCTATCATAACTGAGCTGCTTTGGCTACTTTGAGTTCCTGAGGTAGCTGCTTTTGGTCCATCTAATGAAAGTGGTGAACTTAAAATCATGGGTTCCACGTTTCCACTATTTGCCACACTGGCTTCAGCTTTCCGTAGATGATCCAAGTGGACTCGTCTAAGTTCTCCATTTACGTTGACTACAAAACTCCTTGGCCCTTGTTTTCTGCAAACATTTCCTCTAATCCATGTTTCTTTCCCCCCCCTTTCCAGTTTTTTACCCAAACTGCATCATTCTCTGAGATGTGACGTTCCATACATCTGGATTTGTCATGAATGTGTTTTTCATGGTTTTGTTTATCTGTTATTGTTTGCTCCATGTTTGGCTTTAGCAGGGAGAGTCTAGTTCTAATTTCTCTTTTTAAAAACAGTTCTGCAGGTGAATGACCCGTGACTGAATGAGGAGTGCTTCTATACATTATCAGAAAGTTTGCTAAACGGTGTGATAGAGATAAAGATCTGTGTGTTTTGGCACCTTCCAACACATCCTTTTCCAGTGCCCTTTTCAAAATTTGTACACTTCATTCAGCTGCACCATTTGTAGCTGCATGGTATGGAGGAATCAAAGTGTGTTTAATGCCATTTGATTGTATAAATCTCCTAAATTCTTCTGATACAAACTGTGGTCCATTGTCCGATACCAGCTCTTCCGGAATTCCATATGCTGCAAATAATATTCTCAAATTGTCAGGGTTGTTGTTAGCCTAGTCAGAGGGAAAACCTCAAGCCACTTAGAATGGCTATCAATAAGGACTAGAAAATACTGCTGGTCTTTCTCAGCAAAGTCCACATGAACTCTCTGCCATCCTCTAGTAGGCCATTTCCAATAGTGCAAAGGGGCAGGTGGTGGCTGGTTACGTACTGCACAACATGCATCACATTGATTTACTTTTTTTTCAATTTCACTGTCCATATTTGGCCACCATAAATAGCTTTGTGCCAAAGCTTTCATTCTGCACATTCCCAGGTGTGATTCATGCAATTCTTTAAGTAACTGCTCACGATACTTAGGTGGTATAATCACTCTGCGACCCCAAAGTACACATCCTTGCTCAGTTGAGAGTTGATGCCTCAGAATAAAAAAAGGTTGCAACAGCAAATTTTGCACCTTATCTGGCCACCCATTTCAAGTTAAATCAAGCACTCTAGATAATATTGGATCATGTTTGGTTTCTTTTGCACTATCAATAGCTTTTACAGGAAGCTCATTTGTGTTAGACAATGTCCAAATGTCTGCAGTTTCTGCATCTACGTTTTCCCTTTGCTGCTGAGGTAATCTTGACAAAGCATCAGCATTGCTATGTTCTGCAGATTTTCTGCACTGAATGTCATAGTTATATGCAGACAGAATGACAGACCACCTCTGCATTCTAGCAGCAGCTAAGGTAGGTACTGCTGTTTTAGGACCTAGAATCGACAACAGAGGTTTGTGGTCTGTGAGCAATGTGAACCTTCGGCCATATAAATATTTGTGAAATTTTTTTACTCCAAAGATTTGGGCATAGTTTTTCTCACTAGAGCTTAATGTTCTTGATGCAAAGGCTATAGGCCTCTCTTTGCCATTTTCTACATGTGATATCACAGCTCCCACACCATATGGTGAGGCGTCACATGCTAAAAATAAGGGCTTTTGGGTATCATAATGGGCCAGTACACTACTAGTGGCCAGCATTTCTTTACATTGATTGAAGGCTGCTTTGCACTTTGAAGACCAGTCCCATGTCTTATCATTTTGTAACAACTCATGAAGTGGCTGTAATACTGTAGACAATCTAGCCAGAAACCTTCCATAATAATTGAGTAGGCCTAAAAATGATCTTAGCTCTCCAATATTTTTGGATTCAGGAGCTCCAAGGATGGCACTCACCTTTTCTTTCGTTGGGTGCAAGCCATCCTTGTCAATTCGGTGCCCCAAATACTCCACACTTTCTTGCATAAAACTACACTTTGCCTGTTTCACTCTAATTCCATATTGTTCCAGCCTTGACAACACTGCATCCAAAATCTGTAAATGCTGCTGCTCTGTTTTAGCAGTAATTAGGATGTCATCCAGAAAACATGTGACATGTTCTAATCCTTGTAAAATCTGGTCCATTACCAACTGAAAAATGGCAGGTGCGCTGGAAACTCCATATGACAATCTGTTGTAGCAGTATAAACCCTTATGGGTGTTGACCACCAGGTATCGTTTTGACTTCTCATCCAGCTCTAACTGTTGGCAAGCATGCGACAAGTCTAATTTGGTAAACAGCCTACCCCCAGCAAGAGTAGCAAACAAATCTTCTGCTGTAGGCAGTGGGGACTGTTCCTCTTCTATACCTTGATTTACTGTAATTTTATAGTCACCACATATTCTTAGTGACTGATCACTTTTTGGTACCACTACGATTGGGGCAGCCCAATCGCTTCTTTCAATTTTAGAAATTATTCCAGCCTTCTCTAATTTATCCAGTTCATTGTTCAACAGCTTGTTTAAGTGAATATGGCACAGGCCTTGCTTTATGGAACTTAGGACTAATATCCGGCTTCATTTTAATTTGTGCTTTGAAATTTTTGATTGTCCCTAGCCCTACTTCCAATATCTTTTTGTGTTTAACCAAAACCTCCTTTAGTGACAGTGGTTCAAGACTTTTAATTTGGAAAAGACTGGCCCAGTCTAATTTAAGAGCTTTCAACCAATTTCGCCCCAGCAGCGCTGCCTTACTTCCTTTAGTAACAAACACCGGGAGCACTGCTGACTGCTCCTTGTATTTTACTTCCACATCTGTCTTACCTATCAGCTCAATTCTTTCTCCTGAATATGTTCTTAAATCCATAAACGTTTCTTCCAGTTGCTTATGTGGCATAAACGTTTTACACCATGTCTCTGATATTATAGAAACAGTGGCTCCAGTATCCACTTGCATCACTATGTTTTTTTCCTTCCAGCATCACTTCTACTTGTATTTCTTCAACTTTTTCACTAGCTGTAAACACCGTGCAGACTCCTAAGTCCCTGTCACAAAGATCAATTTCTTCCTCTTTAGAAAACAAACAGTTTGCTGCACCTTTATCCTCGGTTTTGTTTCTGCATACGCGGGAGCAATGACCTGTTTTAGAGCAGGAGAAGCATTTTTCGTTTTTGAACTTACACGTCTGAGCATCATGCTTGCCCCCACAGCGATAACATTTGTTGTCCTTATTAAAGTCCACTCCTCCCCTTCCGTAGAAACTTAATGCCGTTTTCTTTTTAAATGACATGGGGCGATATTCTTTTTGAGAAGACTGTTCTCCCAAGCGATACACTTTCCGCACCAACTCCGTTTGCAAAGTAGATTTGCAAGCCAGTTCCTTCGAGTTTTTAGCAGCAAGTTCCATAGCCAGCGCCATTTTACAAGCCTTATGAAAAGTTAAGTCTACTTGCGACAAAAGTTCTTTCTGTATTTCTTCACAGTGTATGCCACATACTAACTTATCTCGCAGCGCTTCTTCCAGAAAAGTCCCGAAAATACAACTCGATGACAACTTTTTCTGAAGGCCACAACATATTCTACGATACTTCCCTCTTCGCGCTGATTTCATTTATAAAAACGGAACCGCTCCGCTATAATCAAAGGCTGCGGTTTGTAATGTGCTAACAGCGCTTCCTTCAGCTCCGAGTATGTCTTTGTACTTGGAGTAGCTGGAACGACAAAATTCTTTAACAAGCCGTAGGTCTTTGCGCCTATAATTGACAGAAAAGCACAGACCTTCTTATCCTTTGGCATGTCGTTTTCTGTCATCCAGAGCTCCAACCGTTCCAGGTTAGAACTGAAGTCCTCCTTGGATTCTTCGTATTCATATATTTTTCCTATCTGAGCCATTGTTGCTTTTGCGTTGAGTTCGCTGGACCCGTCTCGTCGCCAATTTGTTATATATACGTATTTTCTGTACTGTATACGTTTTAACACAAACAAATTCCACAGGGTGATGAATAACAGGAACACTTTATTTTACAAACTGAACCAACCGCAAACTAGTGATGGGTCATTCTTGAACGATTCGTTCATTTTGAACGAATCTTTAATGTGACTCGGGAAGAACGAGTCGTCTCGTGGGAGTGATTCGTTCAGTTGCGCATGCGCATTTGCGCAACATCCTGTAGTTTCTGTATTGGAATTGATTCACCTGTTTCGAGTCTTCGGGTTTTTCGAGTCGTTCGTTCATCACGTGACAGCCCCATAAGCTTAACCTAGTATGCAGTCTGAGCCGGAAACAGAATTGATTAGTCCATCTCTCGAGTCTTCGGGTTGGAGTCGTTCGTTCCTCACGTGACATCCCCATAAGCTTAACCTATGCAGTCTGAGCCGGAAAGAGAATTGAATGAAATGACTCGAAAAATGATTTGTTCATTTTGCTGAACGAGACTCAAAGATCCGAGTCAGTAAAATGATCCGAACTTCCCATCACTACTGCAAACGCTATTATCCTTCTCACACGCGTGCCTTTCTATTGCTTCTTTCACACACACTGCTTTAAACTCCACACCCCCTTATTTATATTACACATGTGCACCCAACCATTTCCTTTACCATATAATAACATGTACAAATGAAGATGTATACATAACAAACACTAATTTCAAATATTTGTTTCCAGCAGTTGCTGCTAATGGCCTAGCAGCTGAATTGACACTTAACACAATGTAAGTTAAAGAAATACAGAAATACCTTGCTCTCTTAAGTGTACATTTTTCGTTCAAGAAGACCTCTCTACTGTATGTACATATGATAGTTTAAGTATCAGTTTTGCTGAGTAGCTCTTGACATGGAGATAAAAAGCAGCAAAATAATAAAGGTAAACTGTTTAAAAATATTAAAATGTATAGAATTAAAGGGAATGTGTGCAAAATGGATTGGCTTCATAAGCATGCTGGCTTGTAGGCATGATAAAGGTGCCTGATCTCAGTAGTAACTCCTGGTTTTAGTAGCTCTTCACTTGCCACAGTAAGGTGCTTCAGAATTTGTTGATGGATGGTTTAAAGCCTGAGGGAACTGAAATGATTCCATGATTAAATTGGATGCTGTCTGTCTTTTATTGCAACTGGCAGTAACTTCCCAAAAATTGCAGACTTCCCTGGAGCCTATTGTTTAAACTGCTGAAGATGCTGTTCTGGGAAATAATGGGCCTCTGCCCTGATTACCTTCCAGACTTCTCTTTCCCCTTAGAGAAAAAAATGGAATGAATGAATCTGCCAAATTCTGCAAATGACTTGAACAATTCTAGCTGATTTAGTACAAAGCTAGCAGCAGGACTTCTTTTCTGCCTTTTTCCATCACCTTGGGGAAGGTTTAGCTGAAACAGTGTCCAAAAAGAAAATTACATTATCAGATCTGAACTTCATTGAGCCAGGGAAGTAGTCAACAGGGTTCATCTAGAAGCTATCGATAAAGGATGCTGAAAGCTCATCAACAACATTCCTGATTTTGTGTTTAAAGTTTACATAGAACTAAATTTTCACTCCAACCCTGACACAGTTTGCATCAGCAAAGCTTTGAAGCTACTCTTACAGTATGATAATGTAGTGTTACTGAACCTTGGAGTTTTCTGATATTCAGGGAGCATCTTAGAAGATGTCTATGCATTATTATTATGGATCCCGCCTGATTTCCAGGTAGTGAAATCTGAAATATGCTGCATAAGATAAGTTAAAATTGGTGTAAAACATATCATTTCAATATACAGTATATTCAATTCAGAGCCCCCCTCATGGTCATGAAAGCATAATAGCCTATATTCTGATCGTAATCTATACTAATAAAAGGCAAAGCCCTCACTGACTCACTGACTGACTGACTGACTGACTCATCACTAATTCTCCAACTTCCCGTGTGGGTGGAAGGCTGAAATTTGGCAGGCTCATTCCTTACAGCTTCCTTACAAAAGTTGGGCAGGTTTCATTTCGAAATTCTATGCGTAATGGTCATAACTGGCATGTATTTTTCTCCATTTACTGTAATGGAGTTCAGCCAGTTCCGTGGGGGGCGGAGTTTTGTGTGACATCATCACGCCTCCCACGTAATCACGTGAACTGACTGTCAACGCACTACGTAGAAAACCAGGAAGAGCTCCAAAACGCGCTGAAGAAAACATGCATTATAAAAACATGCATTATATAATTGAGAAGGCAGCGAAACAATAAGAAGCAAGCGAGTGACATATTCTACCATATTAATGAGTGCTGCTACTTCGGAAAGAAAGGTGTAAACCTAAACTTTAAATTAAGTTAATAGACAGGGTGCCGCTGGTGTTTCTCATGCCCACGGGTAATGCGGGATACAAGTTTAATGAGAGGACGCAGGATATAAACGAGAGTTTTGATCACTTTGTAACTAAGTTAAAATTGCAGGTGAAGGGGTGTGCTTATGCAAATTCCGAGAGACTGTGTTTGTGGGGGATTGACAGTTAACGCGGTTGGGGGAGTCACGTCATCATATCCCCTCCCATTTACCTCATTTCGCTCTGAGCTGAGCTCCGCGGCTAACGGCGTCTTCCGATTCCCGAAGCAACTTCATCACACTGCCACCAAATACTCACAAGTTAATACACACGCTGTCTCCAGAGTTTCTCCACACTCAATGTATTCCTCGCGCCCCCTTTATACCCTCTAATCTCCCATTTCAATTCAGATACCTACAATTTCCTGTAAGGCTCAGCTGCGCGATGACAAGTAATAAGTCTCAAGGACAGACCCTACAAAACGATGCCATTGATTTCAGGCAAGATTGCTTTTCTCCTGGACAACTATACTTGCATTCTCAAAAGTGAGCTCGCGCAGCTTCGTCATATTACAACCGGAGTGCAGCCAGAAACTTTTAAGTACTGGGTCTTAGATAACATTAAATTAAGCCGTAGACATCGCAACATCACACAAGATAGCAGCTCACGAGAACTTACTGAACGCAGTACGAGTGATCACTTCCATGCATCAAACCTGTTCAAAAAACGCATTACACAATTTACAAGGTGATGGCTTTCTATGGCGTTCGTTTATAAAGAGCGGAGAGGCTGTGTGAAGGCAGCTACACAGAAAAAGCAGAGCGCCACACTCTGAATGTATTTCTGGCATCACCGTTATACCCTCTGATCTCCCATTTGAATTGAAATGCCTCAAATTTCCAGTAAGGCTCTGCTTCGCGATGACAATTAATAAGTCTCAGGGACACACCCTACAAAAGGTTGCCATTGATTTGAGGCAACATTGCCTATACGTTGCATTCTCAAAAGTTATATACAGTATATATATATATATACAGTATATATATATATATATATATATATATATATATATATATATATATATATATATATATATATATATATATATATATATATATATATACACACACACCCAATCTACATACTGTCAAATAAACGACCCACACACCATAGCGCAACATGAGAGGCTTCACCTTTAGCGCTGACGTCTTAGGTTCGATTCGCGAGAGTGGGTGCAGTGCGTGTGTACTGCCTGATGAGCCCAGAATTAGGGCGAAACACGTGCCGCGTACTGTTTGCATTATTTGATAGTAAAACTATTTCAATATATTCAATATATATATATATCAGCGCTTAATGATTCATTTTACTCTCGCAACCCCTGTTTGAGAAGAAGTATGAAAAATATGAGGTTAACGAGAAAACCAGATTACCAATTTAAGCTTTAGGAATCATAGATACTTTATTCGACATCAATGATTGTTTTGGTAAAGCCATACTGTGTAATTCTCCTTCCATGTTATAATATTTCGACTAGCCAAGATTAAATGAGCGGAAAAAGTAAGAGCGAAGCGAGGGTGACGCAGGCACGCAGGCAAAAGCTCAATAGCTCGAATTTGGATATACTACAGTAGGTTCTATTTAGTCGCCAGAAATATCTTTGGTAGGAATGGAAGTTGGATTTAGTCTTTAAAATTCTATGGTGAAGAAAAATTTATGCAATGCAACTTTCATTTCTACTAAACATATTTCTGTCGACCAAATAAAAATTACTTATATTTAAAATTTAAATAGAACTTGAACAAATACGATAGTTCATAATACCCACGCAGCACTAAGTGCACGTAAGATTACGAGTCATCCGTTTTAACAAGCAGCATATTGCACTGATACTGAAATAGCCTGCCCATTTAATTATTTAGGAATGGATAGATAAATTAAGATTTTGTACAAATAATGTTTTAAATTTTTCTTCCTCAGTGGATTCTGGCACCCCAGCAACAGCTCCTCGCACCCCAAAGGAGATATGTGTATATATATATATATATATATATATATATTGTGAACGCACCCGGGCACAGACAGGCGGACATGTTGTTATCAAACCACCACACGTTTATTATACAAATTATTTACAATAATTAGGTCACAAAGACCCCAGTTCATTGGTCACACAGACCCAGTCACGTGCACAAACCCCAAAACAGTCACTCAGTCCTGGCCACAATGCCTTCTTCTCGGGCCGCCTCCACAACTCCTCTTGCCTCGTCCTTCTTCCACCCGACTCTAGCTCCGAATGAATGGAGACGGCCCCTTTTATAGAGGACCCGGATGAGCCCCAGGTGTTCCCGCAATCTTCTTCTGGCCACGCCAAGTGTGGCGGAAGTGCCGGCTGTCCTCCCGCTGCTCTCCGGCGCCGTCATAAATCTTCCCCAGCACTTCCTGGTGTGGCGGGAGTGCTGGGGAAACAAGTCCCAAGGCATTGGGGCGCTCCTGGCGGTGACCACGGGCCCCTACAGGGAAGGGCTTCCATGCCCTCGACCCGTGGCCCCCAAAGCAACCCGGAAGGCAAACCCCACGTGGTCCAGGCAGGGCTCTGACCCTCTTCCGTCCCTCCTGGCGCCCCGGCCGGGTCATGGCCCCTGGCATCCCTGACAGTGCCCCACAGCCAGCAAAGACCACTGTGGGTAAGAGCGACCCCCCCACGAGGGCAGCAGAGCCCCAAACGGGTCCCACTCGAGGATAGCCGGGTCCGCCCCGCACTCCTAGCAGGGACAGGGGCGGAGACACAATCTGAGCACCAACCCATGGTGCATCCTGTGCCTCGCACAGGTTGTGCTCCCCTTTACCGGCACCCGGGGCCTCCTCGGTCGGCACCCCTCCGAGACCTCCACGCCTTTGTTCCGAGCCACTGTTCCCCGTAGGCTCCTCCAGCTGTGAGCGCACCTGCACACCGGCAGAGAGATCATTCCACAGACGGCCCGACATCAGAGGGCTGTTCCTCCACGAAGGGGCTCCTTCAGCTCGCCCGGGGTCCGTCCCTACAAAAGAGAACACAGGGGCAGAACCGCTGCCAAAGCGCCCAGGTCGTGCCACGCACGGGCAGCGCTCCCCCCAATCGCCCGCACTTGCCTGATCGGCACCCTCTCCGCGCTTCCGTGTCCTCTCGATAGTGGAACCGCCGGCACCGCTTGCTCTCTCCGCCGGCCTCAGGGATTCCCTCTGCTCTCCCAGAGGGCAGCCAGCCGTCGCGTGCACCCAGCAACGCTGCCTCACCATATTGGAGGAAGCGCACCCAGCCGCTTAATCCTCCCTTCACTCTTGGACGCCTTGACGGTATGCGACTCCATATTAACCAACACGAGCCCCTGTCCGTCTGCGTCCCCATCATATCGGAGGAATCGGCACCCAGCCCTTTATTCCTCCGTTCACTCTGGGACGCCATGACGGTTTGAGACTCCTTATGGAAAAGAAGACGCCTCTGTCCCGTCTGCGTCCCTATAGTGCGGCGCAAGACCGCAGCCGACTCGGGCGGGGGCGCTTAGGACCCGGGCACTTAGCAGCCCGTGTCCATTCAGCGCCCTCTCGACTCCCCTCGCCGCCGCATACAGCCCGCGGCGCCACACCTCCTGTCGGAGGGCTGCTTACTCGGAACTGATCGTTATCATCACAGCCTTTTTCAGCAGACCCTCCCGCATGCTTACGGAGTCGGCTGTACTCACCGCCTCCGCTGTACCTCTCCGGCTGGAGATTCCAGCGTCGCGCCCGTCCGCTGTTGATTGAACGTTCTCAGCGCCAGGCGCCTTCCTCTCCAGTTCCAGCACCTCAGCCCGGAGGGCACATAGCATCTGTAACACACGCTGCTCGGTGGGCTGAAGAGACACCCCCAGCTCCGCCAGAGCAGCCGGCAAAGACAGGAAGTTAACCGACGCTGAGCCTACCTGTCTGTCAGCCTCCGACGCCGCCACTTCCTGTGGGCCTTTCCTCCGCCCAATCGGGTCTCCCCTGCCCGTGATGGACATTCCTTGGTCCCGCCTCTGCAGTCATCGGCGGGCACACAAGACACACCGCCCAATCGCGTGCCTGTCAGGGGAGGGACTTCTGGTCCGCGCCATCTTGGCTCCCCTTCTGCGGCGGCGACGTGCTTGCCGGCAGCCTTGTTGTTGCCAGCACCTTCGAGCTGCAGCGTCTCTTCCTCCGCAGCCCTCGCTGCTGCCGCCGTCCTACCGGAGCCCCGCAAACCAGCATGCGCCCGCCACTGACGCGGATCCGGGAGGTCCCTGCCTGGAAAACAAAACACACGCCCGGCCCCCAAGGGCCGGCTGCCGATAGGCAGGGAACTCACCTCCCAGGTCCCGTCTAACCGAGGAAACGTCCTCGGCGTGGCCTCTCTGGACGCCATGCCGCCCCGGCGCCCAGCAATGGCGCGATCGTGGGAGCCCGCTGCACTCCTCCAATGCACGCCGCCCGCCCGCATCAGGGAATAACGGCCCTCCTGCGGACCCCTGGTGGTCCGTGGGGTTTTTTACCCCCGCGGGCTGTGTGCACGCAGCCCCCTGGTACGTGGGTGGGGTCCCCTGCTGCGCCGGGCCGTCCACAACAAATTTTTTGATAACAGGTCCCCGCCTTGGAACAGGCGGAGCATCCTGCCGACTACGCCAGATGTGAACGGCACCCGGGCACAGACAGGCGGACATGTTGTTATCAAACCACCATACGTTTATTATACAAATTATTTACAATAATTAGGTCACAAAGACCCCAGTTCATTGGTCACACAGACCCAGTCACGTGCACAAACCCCAAAACAGTCACTCAGTCCTGGCCACAATGCCTTCTTCTCGGGCCCTCCACAACTCCTCTTGCCTCGTCCTTCTTCCACCCGACTCTAGCTCCGAATGAATGGAGACGGCCCCTTTTATAGAGGACCCGGATGAGCCCCAGGTGTTCCCGGCAATCTTCTTCTGGCCACGCCCAAGTGTGGCGGAAGTGCCGGCTGTCCTCCCGGCTGCTCTCCGGGCGCCGTCATAAATCTTCCCCCCAGCACTTCCTGGTGTGGCGGGAGTGCTGGGGAAACAAGTCCCAAGGCATTGGGCGCCCCTGGCGGTGACCACGGGCCCCTACAGGGAAGGGCTTCCATGCCCTCGACCCGTGGCCCCCAAAGCAACCCGGAAGGCAAACCCCACGTGGTCCAGGCAGGGCTCTGACCCTCTTCCGTCCCTCCTGGCGCCCCGCCGGGTCATGGCCCCTGGCATCCTGACAATATATATATATATATATATATATATATATATATAGATATAGATATATATATAAATACATATATATATATATAGATATAGATATACATATATAGATAGATAGATATAGGTGTATGTAAATGTGTGTCTGTATATATGTAGATATGTGTGTATATATATATATTATATATATATATATATATATATATATATATATATATATATATATATATATATATATATATATATATATATATATATGCCAGCCACACTCATGACAATGACAAAACAATTACATTGTCAATCATGTTATATTATTATTAAAATGTTTCCTTTTCTTTTTCATTACTTCTTTAACACACTACTTCTCTGCTGCAAAGCGTAGGTATTTTGCTATATATGCATATGTATATATGTGTATATGTATATATATGTATATGTATATATATGCATATATAAGTATATGTATATATACTGTATATATGTATGTGTGTGTGTCTGTGTCTATATATATGACAGCAACACTCATATCAGTGACAAAACAATTACATTAACAATCATCTTACGTTATTTTTAAAATGTTTCCTTTTCTTTTTTCATAACTTCTTTAACACACTACTTCTCCGCTGCGAAGCGCGGGTATTCTGCTAGTCATTGATAAATTGCATAACAGCTTTATCCCCAAAAGCAACATGTCAAACCATTATCATCCATTGTACTGCGTTAAAGTGCCCAAAGAAACATCATCTGCCATTATGTGCATTTGTTAATTAGCCAGCAAAGTTTGTCCTGTTGCCTTGACCACAACACTAATACTGTACCTGACAGTAAAGCCAGTGTTGAACTTGAGATCCTTAAATGTAAGTGTGCATAGAAATATGACTAACTTTTTCTTCAGTATGAATTAAAGAAAATCTGGGGAAGCAATGAAAAAAGTTTGAATCTCTTCTGTATAGTAAAGTACTCTCTTACAGACAGTGTGAAACCAAACAAGGCCAAAATTCACTTCAGGACCACTCAAAAGGAGCACTTGCACAATCCAAAAAGCCAGCATATGCAGTTTACAAAAGCCATACAAGTTATTAAGAAGGCTTTGAGAGCATCTTTTGTAGTTAGCTAACACTTTGCTAAAGATATGAAGTCACTCTGATACTGCCAGGACCTTCAATGATAAAAACAAAGTTTTGCCAGGTAAAAGCAGAAACATTGAATACAGTACAGTTATCAGAAAGTCGAGTGAAATGGAGAATTGATGACATTGCCAAAGTCATGATTTGATTTTATGTTGATTATTTGCTATGCGTTTGTTTTGCAATGTCGTGGACACCATTTTGAGTTCTGAAACACCAGTGTTTTGAAATTGCATTGTTCCCATGTTTCTAATGGTGTTACCACTGAAGTCATGACCCATAATTATTGACATGACAGGGTGAAAGGACAACTCACTACCCTCACTTACTTAAGCAAAACAAATATATATACTATAAGAAAAGTGTGCAAAGAAACACACTTCTCCAATTGCAGTTTCAGGCGGTGCATTGGTGACTGTTTTAAAACGTATCACACTGAAAATGTGTGCCAAATCTGCATCAGTACAGCCATAGACACCAGACATACCTTTCCTACTGTACAGTATTTATGTTTACGTTTTAGTATTTACTTGTTTTTTGTTATACACAGTGACATTTTTTTTATTGAAATAAATTCAAGATTTTGACTTGCTTTTCTAGGTGTAAACAATGCCAAGGAGGTAAAAAGGAAGCACTATGCGTACTGTATGCAACTTCTAGATGAACGTAATACATGAAAATGACATCTGCCTACTGAGTCACTTAAAACTGCATCTACCCTATGAATATTGTTAACTACTGCCCTGTTTCCAGGGCAGCACGGTGGCGCAGTGGTAGTGCTGCTGCCTCACAATTAGGAGACCCGGGTTCACTTCCCAGGTCCTCCCTGTGTGGAGTCTGCATGTTCTCTGCGTGTCTGCCTGGGTTTCCTCCAGGGGCTCCAGTTTCCTCCCACAATCCAAAGACATGCAGGTTAGGTGAATTGGCGATTCTAAATTGGCCCGTTTGTGTGTGTCCTGCTGTGGGTTGGCACCCTGCCTGGGATTGGTTCCTGCCTTGTGCCCTGTGTTGGCTGGGATTGGCTCCAGCAGACCCCTGTGACCCTGTGTTTGGATTCAGTGGGTTGCAAAATGGATGGATGCCCTGTTTCCTATCATATGAAGCCTGAAAACTGAGAGGTTTGATTTAGGAACATTTATGTTAGGTAGAATGCCATGTGGGGCCTGGGTGGACTTTTGGCCTTGAAACCCCTACAGATTTCCAGCCTAAATGTTTTTTTTTTTCTGTCCTCTCGACCATCCCTTTCCTTGTTTTGTTGTTATTTATTCTTTAATATATACTGTATTGCCTAATCTTGTTTTTTTTTCTCTTCTTGTAACTTTAATTTGTCATCCTGTAAAGCACTATGAGCTATATTGTTGTATGAAAATGTGTTATATAAAAAATGTTGTTGTTTTTGGTGAGATAAGCCCGGGCTCCATGATCCTGATCTGGACAAATCAGGTTTACAAAACAGATGAATGAATGTAATTGTTAAAAAGAACTGAACTCTGCTTTGGTAAATTAGAACATTTGTTGAACAGAGACAGACTTATGACTAGCATTTTTTTTTTTCAGCTCTTGCATTCTGCTCTTCTACATCATCCTAGCAATCACATCTACACATCCAGGGAGGGCTGACATGGTAGTACAGATCTGTCTAACTATAAGAGGCAGTGCAGGACTGCAGCAATTAGTAGACCTCAAGGCATTTTAATAGTAAAAACTATAGTTATTTGAAAATGTAGAAGAGTCCACAATGTCTTGTTATCTATAATCAATATCTAATGTATGCCAGAATATGGAGAAACTGAATTTAAGTGGGTGATGTTTTTTAATTGTGTGGTAGTTAAATGAACAATTTCAAAATACATTGATTTAAATTCCATTGTAAACAGTCATTTCTTGTTTTTCATTGTGTTTTAAATCAGTGCCAGTTTTTTGCCAGGTTCTCTTTGAGGTAATCAGAGTAAGTGTCACCTATCACTCCTCTAAATCAAGTTCTGCACAAGCATCGTCATTTAGTGACTAAGACCAGATCAGGACATGCACTAATGTATATATTTTTGGCACTTTGTCATTCTGATGTCATTCACGGAGCTTAGAAAGTTTGTATTTGTTTAACAAAGAGTTGTGACTAGTTGACCCCTTTTAATACCGGTCTTGAGCTGTGAGAAGACATTCTCGGCCTGGTATTGTTTGAGGTTGCTAACACTACATCTAGTCATCTTTCTATGCACAGTGACTTGACTCCAGGGCGTTTATTATACTGTAGTAATGAATCTGAACTCCCAAAAGAGGAAGAGAACCAGTAATATTGTGGTAACAAAACTTATTTAATTTAAATTATAAAGTGATTGCATAAAAAAGTTAAAAGACCAAGATCATTAAATATTAAAATACCAAAAGTTGCATTAAACAAGATAAAAAAATTGCATAACAGTTGCTCTCCAATACAACCAAATTTATAATTAAACACATAAAATGTGCTAGTGTAATACACTCACCTAAAGGATTATTAGGAACATCTGTTCAATTTCTCATTAATGCAATTATCTAATCAACCAATCACATGGCAGTTGCTTCAATGCATTTAGGGGTGTGGTCCTGGTCAAGACAATCTCCTGAACTCCAAACTGAATGTCAGAATGGGAAAGAAAGGTGATTTAAGCAATTTTGAACGTGGCATGGTTGTTGGTGCCAGACGGGCCGGTCTGAGTATTTCACAATCTGCTCAGTTACTGGGATTTTCACGCACAACCATTTGTAGGGTTTACAAAGAATGGTGTGAAAAGGGAAAAACATCCAGTATGCTGCAGTCCTGTGGGCGAAAATGCCTTGTTGATGCTAGAGGTCAGAGGAGAATGGGTCGACTTATTCAAGCTGATAGAAGAGCAACTTTGACTGAAATAACCACTCGTTACAACCGAGGTATGCAGCAAAGCATTTGTGAAGCCACAACATACACAACCTTGAGGCGGATGGGCTACAACAGCAGAAGACCCCACCGGGTACCACTCATCTCCACTACAAATAGGAAAAAGAGGCTACAATTTGCACAAGCTCACCAAAATTGGACAGTTGAAGACTGGAAAAATGTTGCCTGGTCTGATGAGTCTTGATTTCTGTTGAGACATTCAAATGGTAGAGTCAGAATTTGGCGTAAACAGAATGAGAACATGGATCCATCATGCCTTGTTACCACTGTGCAGGCTGGTGGTGGTGGTGTAATGGTGTGGGGGATGTTTTCTTGGCACACTTTAGGCCCCTTAGTGCCAACTGGGCATCGTTTAAATGCCATGGGCTACCTGAGCATTGTTTCTGACCATGTCCATCCCTTCATGACCACCATGTACCCATCCTCTAATGGCTACTTCTAGCAGGATAATGCACCATGTCACAAAGCTCGAATCATTTCAAATTGGTTTCTTGAACATGACAATGAGTTCACTGTACTAAAATGGCCCCCACAGTCACCAGATCTCAACCCAATAGAGCATCTTTGAGATGTGGTGGAACGGGAGCTTCATGCCCTGGATGTGCATCCCACAAATCTCCATCAACTGCAAGATGCTATCCTATCAATATGGGCCAACATTTCTAAAGAATGCTTTCAGCACCTTGTTGAATCAATGCCACGGAGAATTAAGGCAGTTCTGAAGGCGAAAGGGGGTCAAACACCGTATTAGTATGGTGGTCCTAATAATCCTTTAGGTGAGTGTATAATGCAGTACAATACAATTTATTTTTTGTATAGCCCAAAATCACACAAGAAGTGCTGCAATGGGCTTTAACAGGCCCTGCATCTTGACAGCCCCCCAGCCTTGACTCTCTAAGAAGACAAGGAAAAGAGAGACCCCTTTCCAGGTAGGCTGGTTGTGCAGTGGGTGTCAAAAAAAAGGCGGTCAATACAATACAATACACAAAACAGAACAAATCCTCAATACAGTGTAAAAATAAAAAATTTAGAAGTACGGAGTAGAATTTAACAGTAAATGATATCACATAATGTGATTTGGATTTGTTTTAAGTCCTGAAGACCTCATTCATCAAGCTGCATCCCCCATTTGGCCATTCCACAGCTGATATAGCGCTAGTCCGATGAAAGGACCCCTCGATTCCTGCGATTCTGCATCAGGGATGACTTTACCTTAGACAGGCAAAACTACTTGGAATATATACATGTCTGCGGTGGGTTGGCACCCTGCCCGGGATTGGTTCCTGCCTTGTGCCCTGTATTGGCTGGGATTGGCTCCAGCAGACCCCCGTGACCCTGTATTTGGATTCAGCGGGTTAGAAAATGGATGGATGGATGGAAATAAACTGCTCAAAAAAATTAAAGGAACACTTTGAAAACACATCAGATCTCAATGGGAAAAATAAATCCTCCTGGATATCTATACTGATATAGACTGGGTAATGTGTTAGGAATGAAAGGATGCCACATCGTTTGATGGAAATGAAAATGATCAACCTACAGAGCCCTGAATTCAAAGACGCCCCAAAAATCAGAGTGAAAAAATGATGTGGCAGGCTAGTCCATTTTGCCAAAATTTAATTGCAGCAACTCAAAATTGTATGCAGCACTTTGTATGGCCCCTGTGTTCTTTTATACAAGCCTGACAACATCGGTGCATGCTTCTAATGAGATGACAGATGGTGTTGTGGGGGATCTCCTCCCAGATCTGGACCAGGGCATCACTGAGCTCCTGGACAGTCTGAGGTGCAACCTGGTGGCATTGGATGGACCAAAACATAATGTCCCAGAGGTGTTCTATTGGATTTAGGTCAGGAAAGTGTGGTGGCCAGTCAATGGTATCAATTCCTTCATCCTCCAGGAACTGCCTGCATACTCTCACCACGAGGCCAGGAATTGTCGTGCACCAGGAGCCACTGTACCAGCATAGGGTCTGACAATGGGTCCGACAATGGGTCCAAGGATTTCATCCTGATACCTAATGGCAGCCAAGGTGCCTTTGTCAAGCCTGTAGCGGTCTGTGTGACCCTCCATGGATATGCCTCCCAAGACAATCATTAACCCACCACCAAACTGCTCATGCTGAATGATGTTACAGGCAGCATAATGTTCTCCATGGCTTCTCCAGACCCTTTCACTTCTGTCACGTGCTCAGGGTGAACCTGCTCTCATCTGTAAAGCACAGGGCACCAGTGGTGCATCTGACAATTCCGGTATTCTATGGCGAATGCCAATCGAGCTGCATGCTGCTGGGCAGTGAGCTCAGGGCCCATTAGAGGACATGAGGCCCTTGGGTCACCCTCATGAAGTCTTTCTGGTTGTTTGGTCAGAGACATTCACACCAGTGGCCTGCTGGAGGTCATTTTGTAGGGCTCTGGCAGTGCTCATCCTGTTCCTCCTTGCCCAAAGGAGCAGATTCTGGTCCTGCTGATGGGTTATGGACCTTCTATGGCCCTCTCCAGCTCTCTTAGAGTAACTGTTTGTCTCCTAGAATCTCCTCCATGCCCTTGAGACTGTGCAGGGAGACACAGCAAACCTTCTGGCAATGACACGTATTGATGTGCCATCCTGGAGAAGTTGGACTACCTGTGCAACCTCTGTAGGGTCCAGGTATCGCCTCATGCTACCAGTAGTGACACTGACTGTAGCCAAATGCAAAACTAGTGAAGAAACAGTCAGAAAAGATGAGGAGGGAAAAATGTCAGTGGCCTCCACCTGTTAAACCATTCCTGTTTTGGGGGTCATCTCATTGTTGCCCCTCTAGTGCATCTGTTGTTAATTTCATTAACACCACAGCAGCTGAATCTGATTAACAACCCCCTCTGCTACTTAACTGACCAGATTAATATCCCATAAGTTTCATTGACTTTATGCTATACTCTGATTAAAAAGTGCTCCTTTAATTCTTTTGAGCAGTATACAGTGTATATACATGTAATAAATACAATCTCAGATTGTATTGCCGTGTCTCTGGTAGTAACAGGCAAAGTAAAAAAAAAAAAAAATGTTGCTGAAGATTGTATAGTGCAGTATTCACAGAAGGCTATCAGCCTAAAAGAAAGTCCAAATTGAATGAGTTTATTTTGGAGATAAAGCACACTACAAGAAAATAACAACAAGTTAGTTTAGACAGCAACAAAAATGCTCTACTCTGGAAACAACCACAAACTAACTGATTATATAAACTCTGAGCTGAGCATTTGCCAATACAAGGTGAAACTTTACAATCCCATAAAACATCTAATAAAAGGATCCTTCAGTCACACCATGAGTCCAGAACTAAACTCTTAAAATGGATCAAAGAGGTAATCTACTGTCGAAAGCAGTTTCTGAGCAAGGTACAGATGACAATGCTGGTCTAACACTGAGAGAAGGCCACTTCACTTTTCATTATAAATCTCAGTGATGAATAGCATATTAGAGCTGAATGATAAACACAATCACGAGGTTTAAATACAGAAGAGGTTATATGTCTATAGATTGCATCACCATAGTCAAGGACTGCAAGAAATATAAAAGTAGCACCAGAAAATAATAGCTTTTATTTCCTTTTCAATTTTTCCATAAACTGTTCAACATGTAAACAAGAGTTTATCATCAAGCCAAATGCCAAGACATTTATAATAGGTGTAGAAGACCAGTCTGGCTACAGACAGACACTGAGACACACAATATCCGAAAAGAAAACACTATTTATTTTCAGTTCTTTTCAACACAACGCACCAACCCTCAATTATGCTTAGTCCTATACTTTCCTCTCTTTTCTTCTGCCGCCTCCACTCCTCTCCTGCAAGCTCCATCCTCTTCCACCTGACTCTGCTCCTTGAATGGAGTGATGCGGTCCATTTTATAGTGCACCCAGAAGTGCTCCAGGTGTTTCCCCGACTAGCCTCCGCGTGTGGTGGAAGCGCTGCCCGTGATCCAGCTCCTCTTCAGGCAGCTCTCCCGGGTGCGGCGGAAGTGCTGCAGATCTTATTTCCAGAGCTGTCCAGTTGCCCCCTAGCGTTGGCCACTGACCCCAACAGGTTTGAGCTTCAGAGCCCCAAGCCCGTGGCCCTGATGCAACCCAGTAGGGCACGATCCCCGGCCATCCATCACATAGGAAACAAATTTAATGTGACTGCCATGTAAAGAACAGTTATTATTATTATGGTTCAGATTATTAGAGCTGGAAAACATACATTATTTTTATCAATACAGTATTTACCTCTATTTTAAGATATTTAAGTGGCTTTTGAATAATTGAAAAAGTATTTTGAAGTGTATGATTAGCTAATTGAGCAGAATCAGCTTAACAGTACACTACAGTATCATCAAAATATAATTAAATATTGCAACCATTCAACTTTAAAGCAATGCCATTTATTTAAAAAAAATAAAGAAAATAAAAATGAATGTTAAAGAGACCCTGTAGAACACCTTTGGTTCTTTGCAGGAACACTGACAATTATCTGTTTTACACACTGAGATCTAACAGAAAAATCACTCTTAAGCGATAAACATGCAGAAGCATCAGATCTGATAGTGGACAGCCTGTGTAGCAGCAGAGAGTGACCTACTGTATCAAAGACCTTTGACAAAACAATGAAAACAGCTGCACAATTCTGTCCTTTATCCAAAGCTGACATAATTTCATTCACAACCAGAGGGGGGCAGAGAGCATACTAGAGCCAACTCAGAATCCAGACTAATCGGTACTTAAAACAGAGTTACAAGCAAGAAACGTCTGTAAATGTTTATGTACTAATGACTTTGTAATGTTTATGAAACCTGGGGATGGGGTGATAATTATTTGTTTTTCTTTTGTTGGCAATAAATGAGCATGCATCCAAAGGCTTACCTGAAATAAAAGATATATATAGTATACATCATATATATATAGAAAGAGATTAGACAGACTATAATAAAGAGTTGGGGCACCGCCCAGTGACCCCGTATAATTAAAAAGCAGAAGAAAAACAATAAATGCAAAGAATGTCTTCTCAGATGGAAGTTTCACAGTGAAATGACTTCAGAATGTTTGAACTTCTGGTTATATGTCCTTCTGGTAGGATGAGTTTGGTCTTGGCAGATAGAATTCAGAAATGATATCAAAGATATTACAGTCGGTGTGCAGAGGGAAGAAGAGAACAGGCATTAAAACACGGCACCAACCCCTGGAGTGGCGGGTAATTACAATCACCAGAGCCTTTAAGCCAGTGGTTCCCAACCTTTTTTTGGCCATGCCCCACCTAGACCTCTCTAAAACCATGATGTCCCCCACTGTAACATATACCTTATTCTTATTATTACCTAGTCAAAAAGTGAACTTCTACTCACGTGGAGGAAGCCCATAATGTCATTAATTTGGTCTAAACAAGCTTCCAAAGAACATGGAAACAAAAGAGGGAAAGGATAGTTGAAGTACTGACAAAGAAATCACTAAGAAATTGTTAATCTATACTAATAAAAGGCAAAGCCCTCACTCACTCACTCACTCACTCACTCACTCACTCACTCACTCACTCACTCACTCATTCACTCACTCACTCACTGACTCATCACTAATTCTCCAACTTCCCGTGTGGGTGGAAGGCTGAAATTTGGCAGGTTCATTCCTTACAGCTTCCTTACAAAAGTTGGGCAGGTTTTATATCGAAATTCTACGTAATGTTCATAACTGGAAGCAGTTTTCTCCATTTACTGTAATGGAGATGAGCTTCAACGCCGGGGAGTTTCGTGTGACATCATCACGCCTCCCACGTAATCACGCAATACATAGAAAACCAGGAAGACCTCAAAAAAGCGCTTAAGAAAACATGCATTATATAATTGAGAAGGCAGCTAAACAATAAGAAGCGGCGAGTGACATATACAACCATATTCATGAGTTCTGCTACTGAAACAAAGCACGATGTAAACCTACACTTTAAATTAAGTTCATAGACAGGCTGCGCTGGCGTTTGTAATTTAGTGCCTGCCCATATAAGGCCGTCCGTCAGCGCAATCCAATAGCAAACTGCCACGGGTAAATATTCACGGGTGAAGGACTGTGCTTATGGAGAGGAAGATGAGATGGTCAGGGTGGTGTTTGACACAAACTCAGCGAAACTGCGAGAGAAAGTTTTAAGTGCCAGGACTAAGGTAACATTAAATACAGCCATGGACATAGCAGAGATGGCACCAGCACAGCTGGGAACCTTCGATGCATGTACACCGAGTGGCTCACGGAACTGACGCAGTGCACAGATAAAAGCAACAGTTCCAAAGAGCTGAACAAAACCAATTACACAATTGAAAAGGCAGCAAAAATATGAAGCGCTGATACATACAAGCATATTCATAAATCCAGCTACTGCGGAAACAAAGCACACGTTGGAAAAAGTCAATGTCCCGCTAAAGGAAGACAGTGTAAAAACCCGTGCATGCAGTGTGTCAGGTCTCAGATAAAGAAGAAGACGAGCTGTTTATTGATGCAGTAAGAAACGAATCGATGAATGAAACCTGTCATCTTTACAACGATTGACAAACACGGAATGTAACTTGAACACAACACATCCTACAAATACGAACCTGATTGAAAGAAATAATGATAATCAAATCCTTGATGACAGCAACACTCAGTAACACTCACAAAACAAATACTGTATATTGACAGTCATGTTACGCTATTTTTAAAATGTTCCCTTTTCTTTTCTAGCTTTTTAACACACTACTTCTCGCTGCGATACGCTGGTATATATATATGTATATATATATCCCGATCTACATACTCGAATAATGGATACTTTATTCGCCATCAATGATTGTTTTGGTAAAGCCATACTCAGTGTATTCATTAGATGAACGGTAAAAAGTAAGGCGAGGGAGGATGACTTATTGAGGCATGCAGGCTGTATTGCGCGTCAACTCTATCTGAATTGCGCGATCACATTTGAAAAAATATATCTTTTCAAGTTCTATTTAGTCCATATGTGTCAAACTCAAGGGCAGGGCCACATCCGCCCGGCGTAATTATATCCGCCCCGAGATCATTTTATATACTGTATTATTGTTATTAAAGCCCGCGTATATGAAGCGCTGGTAACACAATAAACTACAGATCCCATAATGCAGCGCTTCAGCTGCCTTGACGAACACTTACCGCGTAATCAAGTCTACCTTATGATGCTGCAAGTTATTGCGAAGCTAGCTCACATGCTGAAGAGAAAAGTTGATTCTGAAAATAGAGCCTTTAAAAACCGATGGGAGGCTGAGTATATGTTTACTGAACCCGTGTGTCTCATTTGTGGAGCTAATGTGGCTGTAATTACAGAATTGAATCTAAGACGGCACTATGAGACAAAACATCAGGGTAACCTGAATGCAATGCAGAAGATACAGAAAGCAGATAATTAAATAAGAATCTGACACTTCAGCGGACTTTTTACCCGTGCACAATCACAAAGTGATTTCAAGTGAAGCTGCTTTTATGGGAGACACAAATGCACCAGTGCACCTTGCCCCACTTTCCCTGTTGCCAAGTAATGTTAAACCAAGTCGTCACTACGGTGTTCCCAAATACGCACTTTGCTGATAAACTGAGCGCGCACTGAGTTTGCACGGCGCTTTGGTGACTTTGAAGAACAAAAAGTCCGTCTACATGCGGCTCGAACCTTGTGCATGTTTGGTAGCACATATCTGTGTGAGAAGCTCTTCTCAGTGATAAAGACTAACAAAACAGCACACAGGAGTCGCCTCACTGATGAGCACCTGCAATCCATCCTGAGAATCTCCACAACACAGAACCTCACACCAAACAGAAACGAACCTGTGGCCAAAAAAAGATGCCAGGCGTCCAGCTCTAAAATGACATATGAGCAAAGACAACTGAATGATTTGATTTGTTATTGCTGAAAGGAACACATTTTATTTATATTTCCAGGTTTTGTTATGCAGCATGTTCATATTTGAATTTGTATAATTTTGACAGGATATATTTTTATGGAGAGCAAAATCTTTTGGGATATTTAAAATCTAAGTTTATTTTTATATAAAATTACATAAGAGTAAAGAAATTTGAATGTTTGTTCTTTTAACGTTTACTTTATTTCTAACTTGTATAATTTAGACAGGATATATTTTTATGGAGAGCAAAATATTATAAGTTGTTTAAGGTTTGAGTTGATTTATTCACGAATAATATTCCTGTCTGTTTTACCATTCCTACCAAAGATATTTCTGTCGACTAAATAAAAATTCCTTCTATTTAAAATTTAAATAGAACTTGAACAAATATGATAGTTCATAATATCCACGCAGACTTGCACGTAAGAGCGGAGTTATCCGTTTTAACAAGCAGCGTATTGCACTGATCTGAAATAGCTGTGTGTGTATATATGTAGATATGTATGTATATGTATATATATGTTTATATATGTGTGTGTGTATGTATATATATATGTGTGTGTATGTATGTATGTGTGTATGTATGTATTTATGTGTGTGTGTATATGTGTGTGTATATATGTAGATATATATATGTATGTATATATGTGTATATGTATAGATATGTATATATATATATATATATATATATGACAACAACACTCATCACTCACAACAGTGACAAAACAATTACATTGACAATCATGTTACGTTATTTTCAAAATGTTTCCTTTTCTTTTTCATTGCTTCTTTAACACACTACTTCTCCTATGGAACCTGGTATTTTGCTATATATATATATATGTGTATATGTAGATATGTATATAGATATGAAGATATGTATGTGTATATATATGTATATATATATATGTATGTGTGTGTGTGTGCGTGCGTGTGTGTATATATGACAGCAGCAATCCAAACTGTGAGAAAACAGTAAAAAGGAGGTGTGTACATTTTCTGATGCAGCTAGACGAAAATAACTTTGTGACGCTGCCACCAAATACACAAAACAATTACTTTGACAATCATGTTACATTATTTTTAAAATGTTTCCTTTTCTTTCTCTTTCCTTCTTTAACACACTACTTCTCACTGCCAAGCGTATATATATATATATATATATATATATATATATATATATATATATATATATATATATATATATATAGATATAGATATAGATATAGATATAGATAGATAGATAGATAGATAGATATGAGAACAACATATATATATATATATATATATATATAGAGATAGAGATAGAGATAGATATATATATATATAGATAGATTTGAGAACAACACTCATATCAATGACAAAACAATTACATTAACAATCATGTTACGTTATTTTTAAAATTTTTCCTTTTTTTTTCGTACCTTCTTTAACACACTACTTCTCCGCTGCGAAGCGCGGGTATTCTGCTAGTAATATAATATGAAGTAATTTGAAAATACAGCAAATACAGTTTTGAAACCATATAATAAAAGATGTGATATTCATAAACATAAAATAACTTTAATGACAGCTTTTCTGTAATATTTTGATCATTTTATATTTTTGTTATATTGCAAAATTTTATAACCGTTGTTAAAATTCATATTATTTTAATGGTAGTAGAAAAACCCAAGCTGGTTGTAAAACCATAAATTAAAGGGTTCTTCACCATCCCTTCTATGCTTATATAAATATATAAATGTCTCTGTAAAAAATACAAATTATTTGTCATTTTTAAGAGTGAATTTCTGTTTTTTCAGTTTATAAATTGTTTAACATACCTACATTTTCAAATTGCTCCCCTAAAAAATCAAATTACCCCACATTGGGAATCACTGCTTTAAGCTGTCCCCTATACGCATGCACAAGACTATATATAGTCGACTGTGGTAACACCAAGTGGAACATCCTGTTTAGTGTGGATTACAGTGTCCAGAAATAAACAGGTTCTCGATAGTGGGTCAAACAATTTCAAAATCGATAGCAGTGCAAAGCAGAAATAAACAAAAGGATTCAAGGCTTCATCTAGTGTTGAGTTTTCAGGTAGAAGTTCTGGTCTTTGGTCGGCTCTTAAAAAACAAAATGGCAGCACAGTAAAATGTAAATGCATTTTTAATCTTGTTAAGGTGCAAAATACATAAAACAAATCTTATATAAATCAATATAAAATTGGCCACAAACTCTGGTAGAATTAGCATATTAATTTTTTGCAAATCAGAGATCACAGCGATCCTCCCTCACTTTTTGATAGATTTGTGAACATTTCATATTGCTTTGCCAGCTCTTTACATTTGGAGCCTGGTTTGAATAAAGCCACCAAGTAGTATTTGGGGAATGGCTGAGTTTCTTGGCAGGTTAGTCAATGTCCTGGGCTGATTCTTGGCTTATTTTAGAGGCATCACACCCATTTTTTCCTTTGTCAAGACTCCACTTCATGACAGTTCCTTAACAGTTACAATTCTAAAAATTCAGTCTGCATCTGTTTTTATTCTTACTTTCTTAAAAGGGTCATTTTTATCAACTATAGAATTACCAGCATTAACAAAAAATGTAATGCTAGCTCAGCCTCTAACATAAGAAGTGTATTAAATAAACTTTGGTAGTGAACCACCTGTGTAAAGGCCAGTTCATTTAAATTTCAAATTCCATCTTAGACCATCTTAATTCAATTCAGAGTAATGGGGAGCCAGACCATGCAAAGAAAGCAGTGTGTGGGGAGCAGTGTGCTAGGCCATTGCAGGCCCCATTGAGACAAACATCCACTCTCTTATATAAACAGGGCAGACAGGATGGATAGATAGATAGATAGATAGATAGATAGATAGATAGATAGATAGATAGATAGATAGATAGATAGATAGATAGATAGATAGATAGATAGATAGATAGATAGATAGATAGATAGATAGATAGATAGATACTTTATATGCACATATTTGCAGAAATAGGATGAAAGAAGCAATGTGAATAAGGAAGTATCTTCCATATAGCATTGTAACAGCTATATATTATACTGACTTCAATGTCAAGGGATTTGCTTAGATCCCGTATTGACAATGAACTGGCAGATATGAGATATATTCTATGCAGCATGATAGTAATCTCTTACTGTTTGTACAGAAATCGGCACCCATGAAATTCATACATTTCAATATAATGTTCATTATGTGAATGGCAGCCATTTTCAGAGTCAGATACAGTACCAAGGAACATATTTTGTCCTCTATAACTGTAGACTGTTGTGGCAGATGGGTGCACCAATTACAGCTTCATGATATGCTGGGCAATAGTGATTTAAATGCACTACTAGATGATGAGTCCTGTGTGTTCAGCTGGCTGCTACTCGATTACATTATATCCATGACTATATTATGTGCTCTACATTTTCCTCAATAAACTCATCATTGTATTTTGTGCAATTTCTGGCAGACTAGAATTACTTGCCAGGCCAATTCTGACAAGTGGTTAGGTGGGTTCAACAGTGGGACCATTATTATGTTCAGCAGAAGCCAGCTTAGAAGAAGATCTCATATTTTCACTCTTTTCATTCTTATTTTTCTCTTCAGCAGGATATCAGAACTGTCAGTACTACACATTTATGTCATAAAAGGTATGTTACATCATGCTCTTGTTATTCACTGACAGATTCAGAAGTGTAAGTCCAGCTAGTAAATGCTTACTTTAATAGGACTAAAGCACTGTTTAAAATACACACAACGTACCTTTGGCATGATTGGGTCTTACATAGGAATCTAATTTGCTTGCCGTACATGAGTTTAATAGTTTAATTCTTCGTAACTTTTGCCTATACTGTCTTTTTAATTCTCTACATTCTTTCAATCTAGAAACTTTTCACCAGCTTGTCCTTTGACTGACCCCTTTCATGACTGCTGATGCCATGCGTTTTTATGTTGGGTCCAGTAGGCCCCGTGGGAATGCAGATATCTGTTTTCCATTCACCCCTCCATTAGGTTTGCCATTGTCTATAGGAGAGCAGCTGCTTAGATTCCTGGATGTCTTTCTACCACTGATCACGTTCTGAGAGGCCCAATAAAGGGGAAGTGAGCTAACTGCCACCCTGAATTAATCATCCCATAATATCAAAAACATGCCTCACCAACCTCTGTCAAACAATATAAAAGAAATACTCGACAAGGAAGCACTATCACAAAGATACTGTTATCTCATAAAATATTGCCTGTCCAAATCCCAAACTATCACTTTCTGTTAGAGATCAGACTTTTATTATCCTTACTTCTTCCAGTATAACAAACTACCACAAACAAATTTCAATTTTCATAGCTTCATACACCCCCTCAAATAAGAACTTTCTTTTTCATATCTATCTATCTATCTATCTATCTATCTATCTATCTATCTATCTATCTATCTATACTGTATGTACAATTCAAACTTAATTGAATATATATATATGCAGTATATATGTATACTGTATGTACAGTTCAGACTTACTTGAAAGGAACTACTCTGGGCATCTCTCTCCTAGGAGGTTTTGTGTGGCAGACGTGCTTACATCGTTTGTGTATTAGTGGCTAAGCGACTGTCTTTTTTCGTAGGTTTCTTTTTGCCGGTGTGCTCGTTTTGCTTGTGTTTAAGCAGCAGGAGGAAAAGTAAAATGGATACCATTTTGCCGATGTGTTCGCCTTGCTTCTGTATTAGCCGCTAAGCGAGTGACTCTTTCTTTGGAGGTTGTGCTTTGCCAATATGCTGGTCTCGCCCTTACCCGACTCCACCTCTCACTTCCTGGCTGGACAGACAGAAACCCACACACTTCCACGCGTAGACGTTTATATATAAGATAATGCTATAGGGCTCAGTGCAGATAGGCTGCCAGTTCAGTGACACAAGCACAACAGTAGTGCTCACCAATAGCGTGGATTAAGGGGTGAATAAGCAGAGGGAGTAAAATACAGGAGAAGTTGGATTCCACAAGACAATTAGCTGTGACTGACAGCACTAGTGCAGCGCAGAACAGAGAGGGGATGAACACTGTATACAGGGCATACATGTAAGACCAAGGAGCACCCAGCCCACTCCTTCAAATTATTATACCCTAAGCTATACAAGTGGAATGCCCACTCCCCAAAGTCTTGCACACATGGAACATGACAACACCCTAATTAAAGTAAAGTGGCATGCACCTCAGACAGTGAGTGGCACCATTTCTGTAATTCATAAACGTCCATGGCTGTTTGGTAATTTAAAAGATGCTCTATGGACACCAAGGGGTCCAAAACACCCACCTGTCCTAACCACTCCTCCATCCTTATTTAACAATACTGAAAGTGTGCTGTGGACATCAAGGGGGAGTTACGTGGATCGGACCTTTCCACCTCCCCCCACGTTTACTCTAATTCTGATAAATCTGATAACCGATAGCACTATAACTGAGGCCCATTGTCTTTTTTTTATATACCGTGTATATAAATTTCGATTTGTAGTTGCCAGTTACCCAGTGTTACAAGAAATCAGTCTCAGTTCTCAGAATCCCTTTCCAAATATCAACAATGCTAGTCCTGTCTTTTGATTCTCTCTTAATTCTTTTTTTTACATTTCGATCAAAAGCAGGTTAAGTGATCTCCCCAGCTTATACACTGAGTGAGAGACTGGAACTGAAACTACAACAGTTTGGGCCAAAGTTGGTAATGTTGTTGGGAATGTTTATTCATTTGCAAAAGGAACGTTCTTTTAGTTTCTTTATTTTTTCTGTTTTTTTAGGCACTTCTTTCAGTTGGGTATATTGTTATATTTGTGCTTAATTAATGTTGAATATGAAAAGTTACTGTTTAAGCCTGGGGAGATTATGATACGTATCATTTCACCTACACCAAGCACATAACAAGAGACATATTTGGACTTTATTGTACCTCCATTGAAAATGAATGACAGAATGAATTATGTTTTTGATTAAAGCTACTGGATGATAAGCTGTAGGTGATAAAGTGCTTCATTTGCCAATGTAACTTATCGGTCAATTCTTTTTTTTATTATAGTTTTATTAATTTTATTGTAATCATTCCATATAAATAGATCAATTTTTACAAAAAAATAGGATTGAAAACAAGTCGACCCCCACTCCTGAGAGAGAGAGCAAGGCCAATGGGGTAAAACTTAAGGCTTCTAAACATACCTAAATTGATGAGTTTAATAGGGCAATAGAGATGGATGTAGAAGAAAAAGAAAAGCAGAGATAATTGCTTCCTCGATGCCATAAGTGCTTATTCTAAAATATTATTGATTAGATCCTGCCAGGTTTTAAAACTAAATATTTGGTTTTTTCCAGTTTCAAATAGTATAAAACATTGGTTTCCCACTGACTTAAAAGAGGAGAGTTAGGATTCTTCCAGTTCAACAAGATAAGTCTGCGTGCCAATAGTGTAGTAAAGACAATCACAGTTTGTTTGTCCTTCTCCACTTCAAGGCCATCTGGGAGTCCACCAAACACAGCTGTTAGTGGATTAGGAGCGATTGTGACACTAAGGCTGTCTGAAAGGCATTTAAAGATTTTGGTCCAGAATGATGTTAATTTGGTGCAGGCCCAAAACATGTGACCCAGTGAAGCTGGGACTTGATTGCAGTGTTCATAGGTTGGATCTTGGAAACATTTTGGACAATTTTAAACGAGACAGATGTGCTCGATATATAATTTTAAGTTGAATAATTGTATGCTTTGCGCATATGGAGCTCGAATGAATTCTCTGCATTGCTATTTTCCAACCCTTTTCTGATATATTAGCTGAGAGATCTTTTTCCCAGTGTCCTCTTGGATCTTTGAAGGTGAGGGACTGTAAAATAATTTTATATATTGCTGAGATGGTGTCTAAGTCCTTGAAACTGAGCAATATTTTTTCCAGGATGGACGAGGGTGCAAGATGAGGAAAATCGGGCAGGTTCTGTTTAGCAAAGTTCCTAATTTGAAGATAGTGAAAGAAATGTGTAGCTGGAAAGGTAAATTTGGAATGTAATTGTTCATAGGATGCAAAGATGTTGTCTATATAAAGATCTCTAAGCAAGTTAATCCCAAATCTTTTCCAGATATTAAAAACTGCATATGTTTGCGAGGGTTGAAAGAGGTGGTTCACTTGCAGAGGTGCCGCAGATAAAAGCTTCTCCATCTTAAAATGCTTTCTACATTGGTTCCATATTCTGAGTGAGTGAAGTACAATTGTATTATTAGTATATTGCCGATAAATTGCATTTATCGGTCAATTCTACTTAATCAATAATAGTTTGTCTCAAGTTGGGTGAATGGAAATTAACCTGGCTTTGATTTCCAGGTGATATCTATCTCTAGTGCAAGTAGAGGTTAACGTCTCCTTGCACCTCTGCCCCCATTCTTTAAAAAAAATAGCCCAATTATCTGTCACCTGCCACCACTTTGTGAACCCAGGGGGACAGCCAGTAACAACACATGCTTTCTTGGATATTATTTTTCTCGCACTGTCTGCCATATCTTGCCTCTGTCTGTTCAAATGTATGTTTATAGTGTTCTTGGTGTGTTAAGCTATTAGAACACAGAGAACTGTAAGCACGAGGTTTTAATCATTCATGTAATGGGTTCCTCAAGCATTTCCAATCTATTCCTCTGTAGCAACTCAAGTACAAAATTTAAAGATGTCTTAATCCTTTAGGTGTTTATTTTTGTTCGTTTTCAGCACGTTTTCAGTTTTATTTAACCGATATCTAAAAACAACAAAATTCTAATTACCTTCTCTACAGAATTTTGTTTCAAGAATCTTTATTTCATATGACACTTCTGTCAGGAAGCAGTATTAAAAATACAGGATACATCACAGTTAAATACTTTGACTCAGGGAAAGCCTACAAATATCCTGGACTTTTCAGAATATAAAATAATGAAGCGACTGACTAGAGGATCTGACAATAGTATGACTGAATTGTGTGCATGGCAGGGTCAGCCTCAGTAAGGCAGATTCAGCTTGAAATGAAATACGCATGAGCTTCAGGTATAAAATGGAAAACATAATCTTTGGAGTCCAGGTACATTTGTACGTTATGACCTATAACACTATGTGGGCTATAGGGAGAGAAAAATTGATTATAGAGCTCAAAGGTGTGTATCTATTAATACATTGAAAATGATTTGCAGTATGAGTGTGTAGGGGTGATTGATTGCAATTGCCATAACAATTGGTTTGTGTTCCTTTATCTTTCTTACTGATTACCTTTTACTCAATTTTCTGAATCTGCTATGTATGTTGTAGATAACATACTGAAGGCAAAAACATATCCATGTAGCTCCCAAGCCTACATCGGAGACTCATGAGCCACTCAAACACTAACATTCAAGGTAGTCAGTTTAGTTCATGTGCATCTGTTGAGTATGTGGAAATCAACTGCTGACAGAGAAATACTAAACAGTATCTCTGATATTCTTGGAAATCAAACTTGTAACATGGAGCCATGATGTAATCACTCTGCTATAATTTTCTGCTGATCATACTATATGCTACCTGTCTCTGTGAAGGAAATATTAAAAAGTTGCCCCATATTTATATATTTTGGCTTGGTTCAGCCATCTAATACGTATGGACAACAGCAGACTACTGTATCCAAACAGGACATGCAGTGGGCCCTTCCTGGAAAACGCTGAGCAAACAGACCATGGGCAATCTGGGAGCAAAACATTAAAAAAGAATTCACTTATTGGGTATGAATTGGACAGAAGCACAATCACTGGCACTTGACAAATCTGCTTGGCATCATCATAGTTCTGCTTTATGTACCACTGGGAACAAAAAGTCATAAGAGAGATATATATATCATTTATTATTGTTCATACAGATCATGCTACAACACATTAGAGAAAAATATATTATAATAAATAATACAACCAAATCTAAAATTAAATTCGTGTATTACAACAAAATCTTGCGCATACACAGATCTTTTAAATAAACTACCCGGGATCAGACTCTGCTATTTATGATTTAACAAGCACATGGCTAACTTGAATTACATATGACATATGGAGAAAAGACTCTGACAGTGCTGAGTTATTGTGATCCACCTTTCCTTGATGTTTTCCCAGAAAGAAACGATTTGGCCCATTATTGATCCAGTGGTACATCACAGTGTTGTGCTGTATGAAACTCTGCCAACCACCTACTATGTGTTTACTATGAGGAATGGACTGGGTCTCAGGATCTAGTGCTTGCTTTCCCCTATATTTGTCCCCAGACCTGATCTAATGAAGAGGCTGGAGACATAATGGGGAAGCCTGAAAGAACCACTTTACACTAGCATTTGCAGCCATGTCTTTACTGTAGCTGATCTCCTAGTGCTCCCCTAAAATTAGTTTAATGTTCTAGCATTGTATTTTTTTTCTTTTGCTTTATCCTTTGAATTTTTTAAATTTGTAGTTTATCAACATGTTTCCTTTGACATGGGCTTACCCAGATCAGTTTAAGTTCTGATGGCGAAACAGTGCTGGTGAGCCTTCCTGTACTTACTCCCTTCTCTGTCAGTACAGCAGACCAGTATGCACCTGACACTTACTATTTTACTTTATTTTTAAAGCCATTCATCTTATACAAAACGAGTTGGAATCATCTTGCAATCTCACCTCCCACCTAAGGATACCATGGAACCCAAAGTCATGCAAATATGGTGTTTTTACTGTTAGAATACATTGGGCATGAGCTGCCCTCGCGGGACGAGCCGCTCCGCCCAACGGGTCTTCGCTGGCGTTGGGGCAGTGTCACAGATGGCTTGGGGGACGACCCAGCTGGAATGCCTTGGAGAGCCCTGGACCTCAGCACTTCTGCCACACCAGGAAGTGCTGGGGGGAAGAGGAGCAGGGACACCCGGAGTGCTTCCGGGGATACAGCCGGCACTTCCGCCACACAGGGGCGTGTCGGCGGGAGATTGCCGGGAAGCACCTGGAGCACATCTGGGTGTGGATAAAAGGGGCCGCCTCCCTTCATTCGATGGCTGGAGTCGGGAGGAGAAGGAGACAAGGTCTGGAAGGAGATGTGGAGGTGGCCTGAAGAGTAAAGGCATTGTGTGGTGTTGGCCAGGACTTTGGGGACTCTAGGAGTTTGTGAGCACTGGACTGTAAATATTAGGGAAAATAAACGTGTGTTGGGTGACAACATGATGTATGCCTGTCTGTGTCCGGGTCATAGTCCACAATAGTAATAAACAAAGTCGCAAATATAAAACATACACACGTCTGCTGTTTCCCCCAGCCTACCTAAAGAGGTATTTAGGTTTTCATTAACAAGCAAGGTGGTTTTCCCACCTACCAAATACCATGAAAGCAATTCCTCTTTCCCTCTCTCTCCCTCTCTCTCTCTCTGCCTGTTTCTTATAACCCTGACTCACTTCCTCTTGTCAATGAGCCCTTGCCCCAGCTCACCTTCAGAGTCTAAGCTCAATTTATTCTCAGGCTTGTGGCAGATTTAATCTCACTCTCCACTTCTGGCCATGCTCCAGAATTATTTTCAAATCCAAGCGCCCCCTGCTTTGGCTACAGCTGGAGCAGGCTACTGACCCATTGAGCTTTCAGTATACTTAAAAGGACCGTATCAGCCAGGCAACGTCTGTACTCCTTACCTTAAAAAGTCAACACAGGCCTATTCAATCCAGTTGGGGACCATGTGCTTTTACCTAAACAGCTGGAGGGAAACAGTTACCTTGCTAATAATCCTCTCCCCATATGGATGCTATGATTAGCCCTAAAGGGAAAGACAACCCCATCAAAACACCTTGTCCAAAACCAAATTTTAATCTGAAAACAAAGTCCAAAATAATAAGAAATCAAAAATTTTAAAATATATTGAAAATCACAAAAAATGTAAATTGTACAAAGACCCAATACCAAAAATGAATACAATAAAAGAAAATAACACACAACAGATAAACTCTACAAAAAGGCAAGTAATCAAAAGAAACTAAAGTTCACAATCAAAACCAGTAACCTCAAATCCAGAAAATAAGTTGAAAAAAATCCCAAACTAGAAAAACAAATCTTAAACAATGGAGCAGAACAAAGAGAGCAAAGGCAAACCGCTACATGAAATGCCACAGCACTGAGGCGAAGGCGTCAGATGGTGCACCGTGCAGTTACTAAAGAAACTGACCCAATTAACCTGAGAGCTCTGATTACAAATCAGTTCTCTCAACTTCAGAGATTAAATGTAACTGGTAAAGAACATCATGCATATGATATAAACTGGTAAAGAAATTTGGGAAAATTATTAACTTAAGGGAAGAACAGAAGCAGAGTAACATCAAAGGTGTGAGGTTAACTGAAAAACACAAAGAAAAAGGAAAAGAAGAACAACAACAACATTTATTTATATAGCACATTTTCATACAAAAAGTAGCTCAAAGTGCTTTACATAATGAACAATAGAAAAATAAAAGACAAAGTAAGAAAAAAAAATAAGTCAACATTAATTAACATAGAATAAGAGTAAGGTCCAATGGTCAGGGTGGACAGAAAAAAAAAAAAAAAAACTCCAGGTGGCAGGAGAAAAAAAATAAAATCTGTAGGGATTCCAGACCATTAGACTGCCCAGTCCCCTCTGGGCATTCTACCTAACATAAATGAAACAGTCCTCTTTGGATTTAGGGTTCTCACGGAAGGACTTGATGATGATGGTCACGTAGACTTCTGGCTTTTAATCCATCCATCATTGATGGAGCATCATGATGCTTTGAATAGGTGGTGATGGCGCAGGCCGCCACCACAAAGAAACCGAAAAAAAGAAACAGAAGAGAGAGTAGGGGTCAGTACGGATTTTAGAGCTACCATGAATAGTGTGGAGCCGACCTGGATACGGACAGGCGGACATGTTGTTCTTCACCACCACACGTATTTTATTTACAATATTTACAAATATATATGGTCACTAAGACCCACTGTCCACAAGTGCACAAACCCCAAACACACACAGTCCTGGCCACAATATGCCTTTCTTCGGGCCGCCTCCACTCTCCTCTCTTGCCTCGTCCTCCTTCCATCCGACTCTAGCGCTGAATGAATGGAGACGGCCCCTTTTAAACAGTCCCCGGATGAGCCCCAGGTGTTCCCGGCATTCCTCCTCTGGCCACGCCCCAGCATGGTGGAAGTGCCGGCTGTCCTCCCGGCAGCTCTCCGGGTGCCGTCCTAAATCTTCCCCACTGCACTTCCTGGTGTGGTGGAAGTGCTGGGGTAACAGGTCCCCAAGGCATTGGGGCGCCTCCTGGCGGTGACCACGGGCCCCTACAGGGTGGAGTTTCCATGCCCTGTACCCGTGGCCCCCAGAGCATCCAGGAAGGCGGCCCCCACGTGATCCAGGGTGGGCTCTGACCCTCTTCCGGTCCCTCACAGCGTCCCGGCCGGGTCGTTGCCCCTGGCATCCCTGACAATAGTTATTATGATGAACTGAACATACACAGTATCAGGATTAAGTTAAAGTGAAGTTATAAAAAGGCCATGTTAAAGTAATGTGTTTTCAGCAGTGTTTTAAAGTGCTCTAGTGTATCAGCCTGGCGAATTCCTATTGGCAGGCTATTCCAGATTTTAGGTGCATAACAGCAGAAGGCCGCCTCACCACTTCTTTTAAGTTTTGTTCTTGGAATTCTAAGGAGACACTCATTTGAGGATTTGAGGTTAAGATTTGGAATATAAGGTGTCAGACATTCCAATATATAAGATGGGGCGAGATTATTTAAGGCTTTATAAACCATAAGCAGAATTCTAAAGTCAATCCTGAAAGACACAGGTAACCAGTATAGTGACATCAAAACTGGAGAGATGTGCTCAGATTTTCTTTTCCTAAGAAGGATGAGATATAGCAATAATCCTAACAATGGGAACATGTACTGTGCATAATTGGCCTGGAGGTATTACACACTTCTGCCTGGCCCCCATGGTTTATCTGTAGTAGGGAATCACTAACACCCACTAAATATCCTTGGTGATTATTATCTGTTGTCTTCTAGACTTCAAATCATTCTCTCCTGCACTGGCATTACTCTCTCTTGTCCTTCTAATGATCACAGTACATTTACAGGGATTACTGTCCCTTGAGGCATTACTATTTCACCCTGGCAGTCCTTTCTTCTTGAAATGCAGCTCAAATGGTTTGAAATTGAATTCCTCTGATTATAGAGCTTTTTGAGTTAATGTAGCCTGAAAGCATAGCAACTACTTAAAATGTGTCCAAAAGAGTATATAGTAGAGCACATCAAAGCAGGAAATTCTGTAGCATCCTGCAGACCCCCACTGAAGGGAACAATGTACATGGTTTCAGTCATATTTATTCTGTTTTTCAGCTGCTTCAAATTAATCTACCAGAAACCCCTTCAAAAGCAGGGGATTTTCTGAAAAGGTATTGACAGACACCAAGCAGAAACCTGAGAGCAACACAGATGGCTCTGTGGTTTCGCAACAAACTCATTTAATTTTTTTACTCATTCTGGATGAAGGTATTACGCAAATGTTAGCTCATAAATGTTTTGTTTATGAAACATTCACACATCAGAGTGAATGCACCGAACTAATTAGCTGAATGGAGTGTTTGACAGAATACAGATACAGAGTCTTGGAGTCCACTTTCATGTAGTCACAAAAGTATGTATTCATTCATTCATATTATGACCTGAGTATTCTTGGTCAGAGCAACAAAGGCCTGAGCTATCACAGCAACATTGAGCTCAAAGTATCAGTCCAGTATAAGGCACACTTATGTATGCAAATACACTCACTCCCATTAACCAGACTTAGAGGCACCAGTTAAAATAACACTCATTTTTTGAAGGTGCAGAAGGAAAGGGAAACCAAATGTAGACACAGGAAGAGCATGTAAAATCCGCACAGACAGGGCAGAGATGACTTGGTCTTCAGGAGCTGAAAGGCAGAAAAGATAACCATTGCTCCCACAAATAAGGAGAACCCTTTAAACGTTTTTGATTGCTTTTGAAGCTACTCTGTATCATCAGTCTGTTTCTGCAACACCTACAGTAACATCTCTTTGAATATGAAGAGACAAGGGCTCATTTTACCATTTTGCCATATTGGTCTTATGATTAGTTACTATTGGTTTATCATAGCTCTGACTATGAACTTGGAGCTTCCGATTCAGAAAGCCAGTCATATTTACTCTGTCACATTTGCTGCCATTTGCCATTTGCTACAATTGTTGCTCACCTGAGCAATCCAGAATGATCCCTTAAACATAACTGGCAACAAATTAAGCCCCCACCTCTTACCATGTCATATCCCCACACAGAGAGGCTGGTGCTTTGTGGCACAGAGGATTCTAGTTGATGGCAGTCCTCTACATAAGAGGTCATACAGTTAAGAGGTTTCTTAATGGTGAAAGTTCCATCCAGCAGACATGAGAGGCATATTGCCAGTACAATGTTTAGGACAGGGTAGGTGTCAGCAGGTACATCTGGCTTCTAAGGCTTGCCTAAGATCAAGTAAATAAAGAATGTTCCCAGTATTCAGCTCCAGGAGTGGTATGCCATAGAAGGACAATGTCCCATTCTTGATAAAAGGAAGTGCTCTTTAGCTGTACCCTCTTGTGTATTTAAAATTAAAAGCTTTTATTATATGCTATGATCTGGTTCCATGTGCTCTAGGTCCTGGGTGGCACCACAGTTTCCCCCATCACAGATGAAAGTTAACTCTTTTATCTGGCTTAGGGCTGAGAGAAGAGATCTCCTGCCATGCTTTGAAGAAATTTCTTGTCCTCAAGAGCACAAAGCTGATTTTTCCTTGAAACAGACACCCATGGCGAGAGCCAGTTTTTAAAACAGCAAAAGACAGATGTAAATAAAAAGGTCCAGATGTGTAAATTAAGCAAATTGTTGGTCTGAAGACCCTGAAGCAGTATTCACATATGACCATGAGGTGACCCTTTATTCTTCATCTGCATATGTTCATCTCAGAGATGTGGACAACATCCAAGGAGTGCCTTCTGTGTGTCCATGCCCTCCTCTGCAGGCAATTTTTTTTTTTTGCTGAAAAAGAAATTAGCTATTCCCGTAAAGAGTGTAAGACTGTTTAAAAACTGTTAACCACAAAGACATTTAATCAAGTCATGAAAGACACAGCTGTTTCTGTGTAAAAGGCACAGCTGTTTTCATTAAAATAGGAAGAGAATGATTTACCTTACAGATGGATTCTGTGAAATTCTCCAGCAGATGGGTACCTGGTGTTGGACAGCTGGACACGGCTACCTGCTGCATTCATCAGCTCCCTAAACCTACTGCTATGGTGAGACTGAAGATTACCTGCACTTTTCAGGCCAGTTATGGCTCATTTACAACCCACTGTAGTTCCTAATTAAATCCCTTCTCCTCTCACAGTGGAAATAGCCATAGCTATTAGAGAAATGGATGTAAGGTGTGGTATAGGTGGTAACAAAATTAAACTGTGATATAAAGGAAATGATGGCATCCTACATACAAGCAAAAAAAAATAATTTAATTTTGTTATCTGAATTGCTCAAAGATATGGGGAGCAACATCATTGCAGACTGACAGTTATATGTGCTTCACCACCTGAGGCCACAGGTCCGCCACTCCCTCGACCCTCTGCAGTTCACATACCAGGAGAAGGTGGGAGCGGAGGATGCCATCAACTATATGCTACACCGATCCCTCTCCCACTTGGACGGAGGCAGTGGTGCTGTAAGAATTATGTTTCTGGACTTCTCTAGCACCTTCAGCACCATTCAACCTCTGCTCCTTAGGGACAAGCTGACAGAGATGGGAGTAGATTCATACCTGGTGGCATGGATCGTGGACTATCTTACAGACAGACCTCAGTATGTGCGTCTCGGGAACTGCAGGTCTGACATTGTGGTCAGCAGCACAGGAGCACCGCAGGGGACTGTACTTTCTCCGGTCCTGTTCAGCCTATATACACCGGACTTCCAATACAACTCGGAGTCCTGCCATGTGCAAAAGTTTGCTGATGACACTGCTATTGTGGGCTGCATCAGGAGTGGGCAGGAGGAGGAGTACAGGAAGCTAATCAAAGACTTTGTTAAATGGTGCGGCTCAAACCACTTACATCTTAACACCAGCAAAACCAAGGAACTGGTGGTGGATTTTAGGAGGCCCAGACCTCTCATGGACCCCGTGATCAACAGAGGTGACTGTGTGCAGAGGATACAGACCTATAAATACCTGGGAGTGCAGGCTCTATTGTAGGAATAAAGCTGGACAGTTTAACATCTGTAGCAGAGAGACAGGCAGTAAGCAAACTCCTGTCAATGATGGAGAATCCAGTGTCATCTCCAGGCAGAGGAGCAGCTTTAGTGACAGACTGAGGAGATCGTTCCTCCCCCACACTATGTGACTCTTCAATTCCACCCAGGGGGTAAACGCTAACATTATTCAAAGTTATTGTCTGTTTTTACCTGCATTTTTATCACTCTTTAATTTAATATTGTTTTTTGTCTCAGTATACTGCTGCTGGATTATGTGAATTTCCCCTTGGGATTAATAAAGTATCTATCTATCTATCTATCTATCTATCTATCTATCTATCTATCTATCTATCTATCTATCTATCTATCTATCTATCTATCTATCTTTTCTTTAAAACAGGAATGACTGCTGTATCTCTTGTCACTTTTCTTATTGTTGTTTTGAGCCTCAGAGAATAAAAACCCCAAGTTACATTACAAGTTTTCTAGTTGTAATTCTGGAAAGGGCCAAGCTGGAATACGGCCTTTCTAATCACCAAACTCATTTAAAGACATGTTTGTAATGAAATATAAAGTATGTAGTTTGCAGTGATGGCTGAGAAAAATATTTAATCTCTAGTTTTTGCAAGGAAACGTCATAGCAATTTTTATAGAACAGAACCTAATGGTGACCAACAATGGACAGTAGCAAACATTATCAAAAACATTAATGAAAAAATGTTACTTGTGTCATATGATCCATATGTTAAGTCATTAAATATATATACATTAAATATGTATCTCCAGAAAATGAAAGTAGTTCACAAACGGAAAGCTCTGTCACATAGGGCCATGCTTTAGAGTTAAAGACCTGCTTCTTCCATTCATTCATTGGTCAAGAATCCTGTCTTCAGCCCCATGTTAAGGAGTTTCCTGTTTGTGGACTACTTTCAGTTTTTGGAGGTGTCTCCAGTAGTGCCCAGCATAGGTCATTATTGGCTTCCATTCTATCAGAAACTTTATTATATCCATTTTGCAGGAGAACATGAGATTTTTTCTCAGCCATCACTACAAACTGCATGGGGTAAGTAACATATACAAATATAATTTTTGGGTGAAGCATTCCTTTAAGCAAACCAGACTTAAAGTCTCTAAACAATCCTTAATTATACTGAAAAGGCTTCTTTATTTTATTCTTTGAATTGTTTGCAAAAAATACGCCTTCCCCTTGAGTAATAAATTTCAGACAAATGTTTCTCATTACATAGTCTTGATCATGTAATTGTCAAGAACACCATCATCAAAGTTCAAAAGGAACAACATAATCCAATTAGTTTCTCTTTTATTAACAAATCCACTGAATCCTTTTCTGGTTTACCAAGTCCAGAACCTGTACTGCCAGCATCAAGCAAAAGGCAGAAATCAACCGTGAAGAAAAGGTGCATGGGTCCTTCACAATAAACATGACACACACATCTTTTAGGAAGTAGGAGGAAAACAGGAGTTTCAGGAAATAAACCAAAGAGCATATTCAAACTCCTCAGAGACAGTGAGTTGGATGGAATCTGAGCCCTCTGTACCATCACGTCACACATCAGCTTTTTACAGGTAATTGAAATTAAGCAAAGCACATTGTGATGCTATCAACGGAGTCACCACCATACATGAATGATTCCATTGGAATCCCAGAAATGCATGTCCTATTTTTTTCATTATTTATTTTCATTGACAATATTTTTGTTGTTATTGGACAGAATTTCATTAGGGATCAGTAATCTTGTAGTTCATTTTGGAATTATTGGTATTACTAGGGGGCTCTGCCGCCTGCTCACTCCGCTCGCCAATCTTCACACAGACACTACGCACTAGCCACTTCACGACTCTGCCACTCACGTATGGAGAAGCGGATGTACAATTTAAACAGATTGTTATTTTCATGGGAATTGTTACATACTGTATGCATAATAGAACTAACCATTTTATATTACAACGAGTAAATAACCAGAGTAAAAAATAGTAAAATGTAATAAATTGAAAGAAAATTGTTTAATGTTGCGTTAGAGGTATTCATTGCCTTATACATTTTCGTTTTGTTTGGCTTTGAAATTAACACGCAAATACTTTTTAAACTTACTGTTAAACTTCAGTAAAAACAATATTTGGAATTAACTTTTCGTCAATATTGCATTGAATTTTGATTCCGTGTTTGGACTTACATCATGACAACGCAACGTATAACTGCCTGTGAGTGAATATCGTTTCTTTTTCTCTAGTTCAAGTTCAAGCACTTTATTGTCATTGTATAACACAACGAAAGTACTTTTTGTGACAGCCGCAAGGTGCATTTAAAGAAAAGTAAAATAATTCCAAATATGTCATATACAGTGTTAAGTGATCAAGTAACCAGAGCAAATTATTATTGCTTAAAGTACAGCAGCATAAATTGTTATTGCACCTGTTAATGAATAGTACATTACAGTGATCCCTCGCTATATCACGCTTCGACTTTCGCGGCTTCACTCTATCGCGATTTTTTTCTCATACACGCTTACGTCACTACGCAAGCGCTTCCTGAGAACTTTTATCTAAGCCCTACGATGGCTCCTAAATGTGCTGCTTTTTCTAAGCCTTCTGGCAATAAAACTAAGCGCCGGAGGAAGATGCTTACTATCCAGGAGAAGGTGAAACACTTGGATATGATTAAAGATGGCAATACCCTACAAAAGCCTCCTCACGCATATGAAAAGACAGCGCCAGCAACTGCCCATCAAGATGTTCTTCAGCCGCGCACCCAGACACCCACTGCCTACTCCTAGTACTTCTTCACTGAAGACAACAACGCACCTGCTGAAGATACTGCACCACCTCTGAAGACTCTTCTACTGAGGTCATGGCTTCATAGGTTAGTGGTTGTGTGCAATTAAATGTACAGTACAATAATCTACTATATAAAAGTGTTCGGGATTGTCCGCTTATTACAGACTTACTACTTGCGGCTTGAGGTACGAAGCGACGCGATGTGAGCAGAGTTCTGGTGCTGTCACCGTTCCCTTGCTTTTGTGCGTGATGCGCTGGAAAAATAGACCAAATTATGTCTCTGGAAATAATTAATGTTGATGGAGTACAAATGCCTCACCGCGTAGTAAATATCAGGGGAGATGGTGCTTGCTTATTCTCATCTATAGCTTATTTAGTGCATGAAACTCCGTCTTTAGCCGTACAGATTCGGGCTGACATTGTATGACTTTGGACAGGCACTTGAGGGGATAAAAAAAAAACGTAGGTTTTCGGGAGATTTTATGAATGGGCACTTTGATGTTCTCATTCTCTACACTTACATGCCTGATGTACACATGGAGTGCACAAAAATTGAGGATAAAAGTCTGTCGCCTTAAAAGGCGAGTGCGCCTAGTAATATGATATTTGTAACGTCTAATACAGTGGTGTGAAAAACTATTTGCCCCTTCCTGATTTCTTATTCTTTTGCATGTTTGTCACACAAAATGTTTCTGATCATCAAACACATTTAACCATTAGTCAAATATAACACAAGTAAACACAAAATGCAGTTTTTAAATGATGGTTTTTATTATTTAGGGAGAAAAAAAAAATCCAAACCTACATGGCCCTGTGTGAAAAAGTAATTGCCCCCTGAACATAATAACTGGTTGGGCCACCCTTAGCAGCAATAACTGCAATCAAGCGTTTGTGATAACTTGCAATGAGTCTTTTACAGCGCTCTGGAGGAATTTTGGCCCACTCATCTTTGCAGAATTGTTGTAATTCAGCTTTATTTGAGGGTTTTCTAGCATGAACCACCTTTTTAAGGTCATGCCATAGCATCTCAATTAGATTCAGGTCAGGACTTTGACTAGGCCACTCCAAAGTCTTCATTTTGTTTTTCTTCAGCCATTCAGAGGTGGATTTGCTGGTGTGTTTTGGGTCATTGTCCTGTTGCAGCACCCAAGATCGCTTCAGCTTGAGTTGACGAACAGATGGCGGACATTCTCCTTCAGGATTTTTGGTAGACAGTAGAATTCATGGTTCCATCTATCACAGCAAGCCTTCCAGGTCCTGAAGCAGCAAAACAACCCCAGACCATCACACTACCACCACCATATTTTACTGTTGGTATGATGTTCTTTTCTGAAATGCTGTGTTCCTTTTACGCCAGATGTAACGGACATTTGCCTTCCAAAAAGTTCAGCTTTTGTCTCATCAGTCCACAAGGTATTTTCCCAAAAGTCCTGGCAATCATTGAGATGTTTCTTAGCAAAATTGAGACGAGCCCTAATGTTCTTTTTGCTTAACAGTGGTTTGTGTCTTGGAAATCTGCCATGCAGGCCGTTTTTGCCCAGTCTCTTTCTTATGGTGGAGTCGTGAACACTGACCTTAATTGAGGCAAGTGAGGCCTGCAGTTCTTTAGACGTTGTCCTGGGGTCTTTGTGACCTCTCGGATGAGTCGTCTCTGTGCTCTTGGGGTAATTTTGGTCGGCCGGCCACTCCTGGGAAGGTTCACCACTGTTCCATGTTTTTGCCATTTGTGGATAATGGCTCTCACTGTGGTTCGCTGGAGTCCCAAAGCTTTAGAAATGGCTCTATAACCTTTACCAGACTGATAGATCTCAATTACTTCTGTTCTCATTTGTTCCTGAATTTCTTTGGATCTTGGCATGATGTCTAGCTTTTGAGGTGCTTTTGGTCTACTTCTCTGTGTCAGGCAGCTCCTATTTAAGTGATTTCTTGATTGAAACAGGTGTGGCAGTAATCAGGCCTGGGGTGGCTACGGAAATTGAACTCAGGTGTGATACACCACAGTTAGGTTATTTTTTAACAAGGGGGCAATTACTTTTTCACACAGGGCCATGTAGGTTTGGATTTTTTTTCTCCCTAAATAATAAAAACCATCATTTAAAACTGCATTTTGTGTTTACTTGTGTTATATTTGACTAAGGGTTAAATGTGTTTGATGATCAGAAACATTTTGTGTGACAAACATGCAAAAGAATAAGAAATCAGGAAGGGGCAAATAGTTTTTCACACCACTGTATGTCTTATTTTCTCTTATTTTGTCAAATATATTGGGTAATACGAGTGTAATGGTGACTAAAGGGTGTTATTTCATGTTTAGAGGGCTCTAATAATGTTAAAAAACATATTTAGAAGGTCGTAAACAGGTTTTCTATACTCTAACTGCGAAAATATTCAATTTATAAATAAAGAATCCTACTTCGTGAAAATTCATTTATCATGGTAGAGTCTGGAACGGATTAACCGTGATAAACGAGGGTTCACTGTACATATTTTATATTGTAATACATTAGTATATTGCACATTACCAACACAGCTTATAGCATGTTCAATTAAAAATGATCTCAGACTGAGGAGATTCAGAGTTCAGAAAGTTTATGGCAGATGGGAAAAAGCTATTTTTCAGTCTTGTTTGTGCGTACTGTGAAACTGGACCTGGACACAGACAGACGGACATCGTTTGTTCACCCAACACACGTTTATTATACTGTATACACTACTATTTACAGGTTTAAGTGCACTACCCAGTGCCTCCAGCACCGATCCCCCAAAGTCCAGGCCTCACAGTCACAAATTGCCTATCTGACTGCCTCCACTCCGAGCTCCGAGCTCCATCCTCTTCCACCCGACTCTTGCTAATGAACGGAGGGAGGCGGCCCCTTTTATCCCAACCTGGATGGGCTTCAGCTGCTTCCCGGCAATCCCCCGCGGACACACCCCCATGTGGCGGAAGTGCTGGCTGCGCACCCGGAAGCCCTCCGGATGTCCCCAGTCTTCTTCCCCCCTGCACTTCCTGGTGTGGCGGAAGTGCTGAGGTCCAGGGTTCTTCAGGCACCGGGGCCCCGCCTGGCGGTGGCCACGGGCCCCTACAGGCTTGGGCTTCCATGCCCTCTACCCATGGCCCCCAACACAACCAGGACGGTCGCCCCCTCGTGGTCTGGAGGAGGCACAAGCCCTCCTCCGGTCCTCCTGGGCGTCCCAGCTGGGCTCCACCCCCAGCCGCATGCGACAGTACATAGATTGACCTAAATCCTCTTCCTCACGGGAGGAGCTCAAACAAAGAATTTCCAGGATGAGTTTTGTCCTTGAGAATGTTTTGGCCCTTCTCACACAGCGAGTCTTATACAAGAGTTCAATTGATGGCATTTTTTGAATGTTTGTCCCTGTGATTTGTTAATTGTCATAGCAAAAGCTATTCTAACGGGAAACAAAAAGTTTTAATACGAATGGCATATCAAGATCTACTTTGGTGTCTAATGTTATCAGAAGATATACTATATTACCTTTCTTGTCGCCTCTTAAAATTTTACATGTCGGAATTGGTCGACCAATTTTGAATACAACTAATCTTGACCTATTGCATAGCCCGTCACTCATACATAAATTACTCAATAAGATTATGCTACATCCTTCTTTCAACAGTAATGTAAGTTGATGTTTTCATCTTCCGCACCATCACCACCAACTGTTTCAGCATAGTCTGTTGATACGCATTTAATCAATTTTCTGTGTAACTGATCGACAATTTTGGGGTTAATTCATTTGACTTTGTTTCTTCTGTTTATAACCCTTTGGGATGAAATTCTTCAATAAGATTTGAACATAATAAGTCTTCTTTTACTGGGAATTTAAAGTGAAGAAAACATAAAAATTTATAAGAGCAGAGAACGCAGGAACTGTGACTGACAAAAGCATTCACACGAATGAGAGGTGAGAGGACTGTGGGTCGTTAACTGGAAATGGTTGAGATGAGGGTGGGAAAAACTCTCTTGGCAATAGTATTGTCTCATCTCAAGATTTTCTTTTATAATAGAGAGATATATTGTTTTGTAATGGTAGGGACCTAGCATGACTGTATGTTTCCTTTGAGACTCTTTATTATGTAGACCTTAACAGAATGTCCCAAATCCTACTTATAGGACTTGTATGTTTATGGGTACTGTCCCAGTTGACTGCTATTGTAATTTCTTTTACATATTTATTCATGTCTCTCTTTTATATAAAAAAAAATCTTGGGTCAATTTAAGGCCTTGTTCACACGGGCGTTAAGTTTTTGGATAAACGAACTTGCTCTGAACGTCCTAGACGTTTATGTTGCATTTTGTGGTGGCGATCGATTGACTTCTACACCGGCATTCGTTTGTCTCTGTCTAACGCCAGCCTGCAGCCCAAATTGTAGTTTGTGTGTTAACCTGTGGAGGCAGTGTCGGGAACTGGATATGAAAGCCCTTGTCGTTTTATTTGAGGCGCCTCCTTTCAATATGGACCATTTTCCTATGTTAGATATTAATGTTCTTGTTTTAAAATACTCGTATCTGGCGCGTAGGGAGAGAAAAAATCGCCGCCGCTACTGGGTTCATCCTCTGACTGCACAACGTCGGGTTAAAGGAAGTTTTTTTGTGCTTTATGAAGAAATGCGATATATGGGATATATTCGGTCCTCCGAAGCGTAAAATAAACGCACAGAAAACAAACTAGAAGCGGTTTCCTTGTGTTCGTTGGGTTTTGAACGCCAAGAAAAAGCTGCATGCAACGTTTTTTTGATGCCGTATAAATGCGCTGCCGGACAAACGCACGCCACCAAAGCCCGTGAGAACACTCTTATTGACTCCTACGTGTAGAAAACACTCGGCGCTTGATCCGCGCTCACCGGACGCTACGAACGCAAAAAAAACGCTCAATTTTAACGCCCGTGTGAACAAGGCTTTAAACAAGATCACGGACATCTAACCTCTCAGTCGTTGGAATGCTTTTGGCAGACATACTTCATGTGCTCTCAGCTCTTAAAAATTTTATTTGTTCTAGATGGCGACGACTAAGCGAAGATGAAAGAGCAGCATGTTGAAAAGGGACCCAAAAGAGTTGGAGAGAAAAGAAGGCAAAAAAAGAATAATAATAATCTATGTGTTAATTCTGAAAATAAGGAAAGTACTAATCAACCCGGACCAAGTGGAATTGAAAACCTCGTAGGTTCAATCGGGGTCAGAAACAAAAGACTTCATAAACACGTTCAAAAGCGTTGCCACAATACACATGCAGAGCCGGTTAGAGATTATTTAACTAGTAAAATTCTAAAGTATAAAAAAAAAGAAAGTAAAGATTGCATTAGCACAAACAAACGGAAATTATTACTTGGTGAAATAACGGTACAGCAAAAAGAAATCGAATATATGGACATAGGTAGATATTGTAAGGCTGTATCGGAGACTTGTAGATCGTCTAATTTGTGTTGTCATTAGGGAAAAGTAGTGTTGCTTCCCAATAAAGAGAATTAAATGCGAGAATTAAATGATTTGTTGTTTGGAGTCTACAATAATCTTTTTGCATTCACATCATTCAATGCTCAAAATGTAGATTTACACAATAATGGACCATATGCTATGAGAATCTGTGGTCCCGCAACAATTAAAGCTATGACAAGTTTATTTTTGAAGAAACCACAATTTGGGCAGGTGTATATTTATGATCTGAACACATGCTAAGGAGATGCGGTCGGATCAGCTGCTGTCTTACTGTTACTGCTGCTGCTGACCTGCGTGTTCTGCTTGTCGCTCTGCGTGTCGATCATATAAAAGAGTGTACAGGACCTGTCCTTTTGTCTCACTGCCTTGTCTTGCGGGACGTTAAAGTGTCTCTTACTGGACTTTTAAGTGTCTCTAAGAAAATCACGTATTGTCTTCTTCCATGCCTTCCAAGATTCTTTTTATAATAGAGAGACGTTTCAAAGTAGGTATCCTTGTACTTTAAAAAGAAATTTTAAAATGTTATAACATAGAAAAATAAAATAATAAAAATGTAGGCAGTGTTTTACAAGACAAAGCATCATAGGAGAGGTTCCATTGTGCAACATATTCTTTCTGTGAAAGACAGGACAAAACAAGCAGAAAGATTTGGGGTGTCAGGAGGCAAAACCCCCATTTAATGGCAGTCTGATTTACCAAGAAAAATGCAAAGTGTAAAAGCCATTTCCACCTGCAGTTGAAGAGAGAGATGTCTTGCTCAGGTACAGCTCTTATCTGGACTCGGGTCCTCTAGTATGGCAGGTTCTTATTGTCCTCCACATGGTAGAGGCAGAACTTCTGGTCAGAGGTCGACACGATGTCAATACATCCACCGGTCAATCCTTAGATAAGAGGGCAAGAGAGAAGAGGATATAAGCAACATGCCACCCCATTTTTTGGGGCTGTATTACATTGACTTCATAAGCCCTGAAAATGTCCCCTACTCACATGTGTTTGACAAGTTAAAGGGGATGTGGCAAGAGCACATACATAGCCCTTACCATTTAAAAACCACCAACTACCTAAGGACTTACTGGGACAAATCAGAACACAGCAAATGCATAGCCAATGCTTGTTTGCAAACAGTTATGATGACAGAAGATTGTCAAAAATGAGGGGTTTCAATGAGGAGATAAAGCTCCAAGCTGGACAGGTAAAGACAGGGAGACAATGAAGCAATCCCTTCCTAAATGTCTTCTTAGATGGATATTTCAGCTTCCTCTGTTATTAATAAAAGAAAAGTACCTACAAGGCAGTAAGTACAGATAAGCAAATAGGTTTGAGATAGGCACGATGTTGGAAATACAAAGAGGATCAAAAAGTAAAACCAAAATGCCAAGCAAAAATTAGTCAATAAAACAAAGCAAAGGACCTTCTACAAACTTGATTTAAATTGCCCCAAGCAGAAAATCTAAAGAAGAAGTTGGTTTAAAAAAAAATGAGATTTCAGAATACAAATATAATGGGCAGTGCACTGCCATCTTTTATCGGCAAAGAATGATAAGTCATTACATCACATGACCACCACGTCATGTGACCAGCAAGTGGCATAGCGATAATAAATAACTTGGTCACAACCTTGCAGATAGTCACCAAATGCTGGCAGTTCTCCAGCTAGCACAGCACAAAATGGTGTAGTCAAAATTACAGTAAAATAATGTATTGCAAAAATGAAGTACAAGTTTATTCCAAGTTGCGATGTCAGACAGGGTCATCTGTAAAGAAGGAGAGTTTTGGACAAGAAACAGCTGTCAATTCTCCTAAGGAACATTGTAGTGTGTCCTCAATGTTTTAACAAAATAGAGGTGGGGACGAACATTTTCTGGGTGTTAGAGTGCAATTGTCCTTTCCATGAACTAGACAGTCTGATGTCTGTCGATGATCTCTGGCCCATTTTGGTTTTTGTATATCTGGAAGTCTTTTCTTTTTTTTTTTAATTTATGGGTTATTAAAATATTTTATTGTAATGATGATGATGATGTCACAATGGTGCCACCTTAGAGCTTTTGTTTTGTAGTTATTCCCATTTTGTGAAAACATTTGTGTGGCTACAGCCATATTGTTTACTGTTGCCCATAGTCAGTCATGTGATATAGACATGGTATATAATATGTCATCACGTTCAGCCTATATAAAGGAATACTCTGCCCAAAGATTATATTTTTTAATATGTTATTTATCCCATGTAGTTTGCAGTGATTGCCAAGAAAAAAATGTAATCTCATGTTTTTGTGGAGAACAAATATCATCATTTCTGATAGAACTGAAAACCAATGGTGACCAATACTGCAAAATAAAAAATAATCTAAAAACATCCATGAAAAAAATCTCCTGTTACCCATGTTGCGGAATCCACACGCCAGCTCAAACTCACATATGACAGAGCAAAACGTGTATTTTCTTCTAAAATACCGTTAAATAAATAACCCCAGGAAACGAATGAAGTCACACATTTGAATGAGACCTGCCTCTCTCCGTCACTCATTGGCCAAGAGACCTGTCTCTTAAAGGAGCATTCCTTAAGACAGTCGTGCACAGCTTCTGCCACCCAAGCTTTTGACAAAACCATACACCAACTTGTTTTCTCTCACATCTTCATATTGTTAAGAGGAAGGACTTCTAGTTACAGTTAGGAGTTTGTTTCGACAATCAATTCTCTGTTTTGTTCTGCCCATGACTGCGATTTTGTCTGCTTCTTTTTGTGCTTTGATATCTCCTGATCTTTGATGTCTTAACATTGTTTTAATAGTTGCACTGATTTTTCGTTATGTTTGTAACACTCTTCTGGATACAGGGCCCACCAAAGGGAGCACTACCACTGACCTACTACAGTGTTGTCTAACCCCAGATGTAACTATGGCACATTGCTCGAGTGACTTGAAGTCGTGTTTAGGTAGAATGCCCAGAGGGGACTGGGCGGTCTCATGGTCTGGAATCCCTACAGATTTTATTTTTTCTCCAGCCGTCTGGAGTTTTTTGTTTTTCTGTCCCCCCTGGCCATTGAACTTTACTCTTATTCGATGTTAATGTTGATTTATTTTTTTATAATTATGTCTTTCATTTTTCTATTCTTTAATATGTAAAGCACTTTGAGCTACTGTTTGTATGAAAATGTGCTATATAAATAAATGTTGTTGTTGTTGTTGTGTTTTAAAGCTTCCTCGTATAAAGAACCCTATGGATTGCAGAGTTGCTCGAGTGTTTAGGGAAAACATTGAGTTAGAGAGGCCATAACAGAAAAAAAGGAATATCAGGTGAGATTAGAGAGGTTTTCACTATGGTACTGAGATGAGGAACTGGTCCATCCACACCACCTGGGTGAATATTTTGTTTGGAAAGCCCAGATAGGCAGAGAGATTTGCATTAATTTATATTTAGCTTTTTTTTTTAATTCTTCCCTATCCATCCCTATCCATGTGGATGTTTATGTAGTGATAACACTGTGTTTGTTTCATTTTGTCTTCCTTAGCATTATTCAGTATCAAAGGAGGCTACAGGAGTGAACTCTGTTTTTAACATCTTGGACTGGCTACTTTTTGTACACACACACACCTTCTCAGTAACATCATGGGAACAGACCAAAAGTAATACAAAGTGAAATAAAGTGTAACAAGGCATCCAAAAACAGACAATTATGATGCTCTCAATAAATCTACGGTGACACAGTTACATTCTGCTTGTACCTGAAAGAGAAGCAGCTAAATGCCAGAATGACCTGGTAAACCACAAGCAAGAACTTAGGTAAGAACTCCACTGTTTATTATACACATTTTTATGAAACAATTTTGTGTGGTGGAAACCAAGCATTTGTGAGCCCCCCTAGGAAAACTGATGGGCCTCTCATAATTTCAGCTATTGTTAGAGTTTATTTACAATAATTAAAAGTCTTGCTTTGATAGTCTGCCCAAAAGCCAGAAATGCACAGCTCTGTCTGCCAAATGGTCTTTGTATCGATTGGATGTGGGGGGTCTACGCCTTCTGAATATTTTTTTTTTTGCATTTGTATGTCCGGATTTTTTTTTATCTGTCTTATTTATGCAACTCCGGATATTTACTTCAGTATTATGGACCAAAAAAACTATAATGGAAGGGCCATGTTAATTTTGAAAAATAAAGCAGAAAATACATTAATTCATTTAGAGTGACAAGAAACAAAAATAGACGTTTTCTTTTAAACATCTTTTGTTTTGATTTCAAACTGACACGTGAATAGCTTACAAAGTTCTGTACCCAGTGAAGAAGAGGATGGAACTGAAAGAGGTGCATCTGCATTCAGTAGGGGTGGCATGGAGGGAGGTTAGCACTTGCCTAACACCTCACTTGCCCAGAATATATTGTCCAACTCCTGGCCTGGCGAGTCCACGTGAGTCTCCCCAAACTGATGTGGGTTTTGTCTGAGTACTCAAGTTTCCTTCCACATCCCAGAGACAAAAAACTGACAGTTTTAGTTTGAGTGAAGATGCCCTGAGGTGCCTTATGGTGGACTAGTGCTCAGCCCATGGTTGATTTGTACTCCAGATGCTGCTTAGACCACTTCAAAAACAAGCAATCATTTTGAAAAAAATGCACGTTGCTCATGACACATAATCCAAAATGGCATGTATTTATTTGCATATATGTCGTAAATAAATACTTCAGGACAATTGGAGTAGTGCACAAACAGGAAACACATTCAAATGGGATTGAGCTTTTGAACTGTTCAAGAGTCCTGTCTTCAATTCAAAAGTCCAATCCCATATGAACAAATTTACAGATTAATCCAGTTAAGGGTTTTTAGTATTCTCAAAAACTCATTTTCTCTAAACAAATGTTGTACGTGCCTCTGGTCTGCTACTGCTACACTCCCTTTGCTGTTCAAGAACAGCGATAACTAGTGTAATAACTATATTCACCATTTTTTTCCTCATTTTGGAATGAAAGAACCTTCCATTCTTCCAATTTCCAAATATCTTCCAATTGTTCAAGCTAGTGTTCCCCTTGAATTTCTCAAGATTGATTCCCTTATAAGAACTTCAGCGTGTTATACACAATGGCAGGCTTTACCCAGCAATTGGGGAGTAAGAAGGTAACAAACTGGGCTGAATAATAACTTCCTAATTTTTTTTAATGTTTTTTAATAGTTATGAACATATTTCACATAAAAGTGAAGTAAATAGGCTTAAGTGAGTAATTGACTGTGGAAAATGGATGCTTGGGGATGTTATTACTAGTATAGCAAGACCTAGACGCTCCATTTATTATGTAGTAAAGTTGATGGCACTCTCTAAAAACCTACCAATGAAATATTAAAGACATCCTTCTCTCCCGCAGTTCTGAACTGCAGTCTGCCACCCAAACTTTTAAAAGTTTTTCAGTGAACTAAGCAGGTGTCCCCGTCTCCAAACCCATACCCCAATATGAATCATATCTACTGTTTGCTATAACTGAGCATCTTGTCCAGACTTTTACTGTTGGCAGCTCCTGAGCAGCTTCAGAAGTCAGCTTCATAGATGGTGAGGTTCACACATGATTATTGGCATTACATTAAATTTGAACCATTAGGTAAATGGAAAGTATGAGATTTATTTCTAAAGTAAATTAGAAGTGGAATTCTGCAATGTGACATGTTAATATACCATCTGACACATTGGCTAATGCTGAGAATAGGAGCCACATTGCATGGGTATGCTGTTTATTTTGAAAATGTCAGTATTATAAGACAATTAAAATAAAAATGACAACATCTAAAACACATCAAACTCTGTGTTGGAGCACTGGCTGTCCTTTTCAGAGTGTCATGGTGAAACGCCTTCCACACTTTTTTGCAATCTGGATGATACCAATTCAGTGAGCTGTGGAAGACCTGATAGATATAGACATCTTAAAATGTCAAATCAGTAGCTGAAAATTAATGTCATAAGAAAAATATCTAATTAAACAGCCTGACTGATACAGGTTATATGCTCATGATGTTTCTAAATCACATGTGAAGATATTAGAGTACCCCCTGTGCCAAATGGGGAAGTCTGGCCATGTGCAGAAAACTGGCCAGAAGATGTAAGCTCCACCCAGTCTAAGCATGGCAGTGTGAGCTCCGCCCATTCATCTCCATCCAGAATCACTTGACCCTGAAATGTTTCTGCTTTATTTGCAGAGGGTGGCCGACCTCAATTTCTATGCTAGCAGTTTACCACAATAGAATTCTCCTGCCCTGGGCTCCTGAGCTTTAGTAGATGCAATGGATACTTGAAAAGTGACCACCGAGGGCAGTAATCCAGCCTAAGGTGTTGCAGAATTCCAACTAATGCACTGAACATTTCTCTAATACATCTATTTTTGCTCCTCAGCTTATCCTTGACTGCTGTGTTTCCTGCTGTATGACCCATCCTTTCTTTAACTGGATGCTGATCATCTTGCACTATGCAACTCGCCAGCTACTAAACAATTTTGTAAATTGTCTTCACTGGTTCAGTGCATGATTTACACATTCTAAATTATCGTCTTCTTGCTGGATGCTAATCACATTGCATGCTACTCTTATTAATTTTCTTCTTTTATTGATTGGATGCTGATCAAAATAAGCTTACCCTTGTGATTCATCTGGTTAATGATGACTGCTTCAGATACAATTATTCTGTAACTTTTTCGATCTGACTGATGGACTTTCCTGGGGTTCTCTGTGACTGCAATCTACTCTTTGGATGCTGACCACATTAAATCCTTTACTCTGGCAGTTTGCTGGTCAGTGTGGCTGCTGTTTCGCTATGTGGGATCTCCTGGACAGTACTACTGGAGCACATTGCTCGTGTAAGTAAGTGTAATGATTTTTAAATGACATAGCATGGAATTTTTCATAATTGCTGCCATACAATTTCTTAACCCAACTCAAAAATTTCCATCTTACAATTTGAACACAGGCTGGGTGAGTGTTTTACTCAGTACTTTTTGAAATTTGAGGTACAGAATTTTCAGAGGATTACTATGTGATGTTTGGGTGTGGGAAAAAATGTCACCACACAGCACTCATAGTGCCCCACCTGCACTATTGGTTGAGAAGCAGCCCCTGCTGTGTTGATACCTGGTTTGTGTACATTTCTTTTGGATTGTGGGAAAACAACTTGGAAACCTTCATGTTCCCAGATAGTAACCAACTTTGTAAGTTATCTTTACTGCTTCAGTGTTGAATTTGCACATTCTAAAATATTGAAACCAACATGAGATCTGCCTTTGTGTTTTGCGCTGTCTTCATGTGTGGGAAGAGCAGTTCTATTTAAGTTTGGTTACTTTCCTCATCAAATAGACCTCAAATATTTGAGTTTAGTTAATATAAGAATACTATTGCTCATCAACAGTGTTGTTTGCTAAAATAAATCCCAATATAAAAAATGTATGTATGTGTATATATATATATACTGTATATACATTGCTAGTGTAAGTAAATATATATTGTGAAAAGGATGCTGTATAGCGCCCGACCAGGCACAGACTGACACAGAGGCACGTGTAAAATCCAAGCACAAATTTTTTGTTTTTCTTCAGCTGGAGGGCACGTCTTCCCCGTGAACCCCCCCAGCCACAACACAGTCCCAAAAGCAGTTAATACACACAACACAGTCCTTCCTCTGGCACCACCACTCCTCCAAGGCAACCTCATCCTCTTCCTCCCGATTCTGGCCCCAAGTGGTGGTTGCTGGCCTTTTTTACAGCTCACCCGGGCTGTAGAGTTGTCCAGGCCGGTTCAGGGACCCATGCAGCACCCCCTGGTGGCCACACCAGATCCCAACAGAACTGTGGAGAACTCCCATGGAGCCCTGCAGGAAACTGAGGCACCATCCTCAGCCAGGGAGGCTGCCACCAAGCATCCCGGGGAAGGTATTCAGCAGTCCATGATTGTTCCCCCGGAACATGTGTAGAAGGGGTGTGGCCGCCTGCCACAATATATATATATTGCTCTAAAAAATTAAGGGAACATTTAAATCACAAATTGGATCTTGATGATTAAAGTATTCAATTAGAGAATCTTTAATAGGCAGCACTGTGTAATTCGTTGAGAACAAAATGATGTAACAACAGTCTATGGAAACCAAAATCAACCCATTGAGGGATGGATTCAACATCACACTAAAAATCAGAGTCAAAAACTGAAATCATAGGCTGATCCAACTTGTATGAATTTCATCACGACAACTCCTAATGTGACTCTGTAGTGTGTATGGCCCCCGTGTGCACTCCTGACAGCATCAGGTCATGCTCCTGATGAGATGGTGGATGGTGTCCTGGGGGATCTCCTCCCAGACCTGGATCAAGGCATCAGTGAGATCCAGGACAGTCTGTGGTGCTACATGATGGTGTTCAATGTGCATAATGTCCAGAAGTTCTCAATTGGATTCAGGTCTGGGGAACATGCAGGCCAGTCAATGGCATCAATACCTTCATCGTCTAGGAACTGTGTACACACTCTGCCCACATGTGGCCTTGGATTGTCCTACACGAGGAGGAACCCATGGCCCACTGCACCACTGTAAGGTCTGACAATGGCCCTGAGGATTTCATCCAGGTACCCAACTGAAGTCAGGGTACTGTTGCCTAGCATGTGGAGGTCTGTGCGAACCTCCAAGTTACGCCTCCCCAGACCATCACAAACCCACCACCAAACTGGTCTGCTGGATGATGCTGCAGTCTGCATAATGTTCATCGCAGTGCCACCAGACTCTTTAACATTTATAACATGTGCTCAGTGTGAACCTGTTCTCATCTGTGAGGAGAACGGGGTGCCAATGGCGGAGCTGCCAGTTGTAGTATTCTCTGGTGAATGCCAATCAAGCTTCAAGGTGATGGGCTTTGAGCACAGGTCCCACTAAAGGATGCAGGGCCCTAATGCCACTCTCATGGAGTCTGTTTCTGACAGTTTGGTCAGAAAATATGCACCAGTGGCCAGCTGGAGGTCATTTTGTAGGGTTCTGGTAGTTTTCCTCCTATTCCTCCTCACACAAAGGAGAAGATACCAGTCCTACTACTGGGTTGATACCCTTCTATAGCCCTGTCCAGCTCCCCTCATATAAAGGCCCATCTCCTGGTATCTCCTGCATGCTCTTGAGATCGTACTGGGAGATGCAACAAACCTTCTTTCAACAGTACGTATGGATGAGCCATCCTGTAGGACCTGGACTACCTGTGTAATCTGAATCAGCTGTATGTACCACCTCATGCTACGAGTAGTGACAAGGACACTTGCAACATCCAGAACTAGAGAAAAATCAGTCAGGAGGCATAAGGAGAGAGCAATTATCTGTGGCCACCACCTACAACTATTCCCTTTTTTGGGGGTTGTCTTGCTGTTGCCTCTCCAGTGCACCTGTTGTCACTTTCATTTCCACTAAAGCAGGTGAAGTTTATTCACAATCGCTTATGCTTCCTAACTGGACAGATTGATATCCCCGAAGATTAATTGACTTGGTGTTAGACTGTGATGATTAAATGTTCCAGATCCTGTTCCCCCATACATTGGGTGGCAGCATCCCTTCTGGTCGGCCCTAGTATGGACACCCTCATCGCAGCATGGAAATTGTGGTCCCATAGGGTTGCCCAGTGGGGTTCTTCGGGGGAGCTGTCAGGAATTAACTGCTGAGTGACCAGGGTATTCTGCTTGATCTGGAAGTGCTTCCAAGAGAGAATGGATTTGAACACCAGAAACACTCCTGGATGGGGTGTTAAAAGAGATGACCCTCCACTTGACCCAGTGAGTCAGAGTCAGGAGTGGAGAAGGGCAACAGTCATCTGGAAGGAGTAGAGGAGTCAAGAGTAAAATGAGAATGAAGTGAAAAGAAAAGATTTGTTTGTGCTCGGTATTTTTGATAAATAAAAACAATTATTGTGAACCCGGGATTTGTCTGTGCAATTACATTTGGTGTTTGGGGCTCAGTCACACCCCCTGCAGACCACGGTATGTTTGTATAATGGGTTAAATATAAGAAAAGCATATATTTATTCATATATTTATACATTTTTAAATAAGGTGTGTTCTCTCCTGGATTGGAACACATACAGTATATTTATCTTCACTCTTGATAAAAGGGGCCATCACCTCAACCTCAGTTAGGCAATCTCAAGTCACTAGTCATATCTACCCATGTAGCACTGCAGAGACACATCAGCCAAGACACTTTATTAATATCTAGTGGCCTCAGCATTCCCATCTCAGTCTTGCGCTGAATCTTTGCCATTGCTATCTGGAAATACTTCTGCTACAAATGTAACAAAGACCTGTTTCAAAACCTGATGGCTTCCCACATTATTTGTCTGCCAAGTTTGAGGGATACCTTGATGCGGGACAGTCACCTCCATATATCCACAAGTCTTTGTATTTACTGTCACTATAGAGACCTGTAACAGGGTCCATAGAGACTCTTTGTCAATGTGACCTCCCCCCAAGATGCAGGATAAGTTCCTCAACAACAAATGCAGCCTTTAGGTCCTTCCCAAAAAATCCTCACCACCCAGCTCAGTACAAAGTGCCAGTAAGTCGAGCACAATGCCCCTTTTGATCTCGAGTGTCCGGAACATACAGAAGACTTAACCACAAAGTCAATAATTGACCTTTGACCCAAATACTCCAGTATCAGGCACATGTGTGTAGGCGTGCTGTATGTGTTTAGGACATTGTAGCCTGGTAAGTGTTCAGAGGCAAAGGAAAAGAAAAAGTGACCAGTGAATTACAGAACAAGGAAACAGGCAAAGTTTCATTTTTAGAAATAAAGCAAAAAGTTATAGTTATGATAAGAAAGGAGATCACCAAGCAAAAACCATAAAATAATTCCTGTGTTTACTCAAATATATTTAGTTCACAAAACATTCTAGTACTGTTTTGGGTTTCCAAAGCAAGAAAACCAGGATATGGTTCAATACATCATGTGACATGGCGACATTAAACATTATAGCTGAAACCGTGGAAAAAACAAAATGGTAGTGGCCACAAAAGTTTCCTAACAAAAATGGCATCACAGTGACATCACCATTACCACATTAAAATTTACAAAATTAATATAATGCAAGCATTTCCACAGAATAATAACTCTGACAATTACAAGTCAAACTTATAACAGTTTGTAATGGACAATCCCTGGCTGTCAGAGAAATTGATTCCAATGAGGTAAGCTTTTATTCCCAATTTTCTCCAGAGACATTTCAAAAAAAAGACAAAAACTAGTTAGGAAATTAGAAACATCAGGGGAAGGTCAACATGCCAAAAGATATCAGCAGACAGGTTTAGGATATTCTGCAGTGTTTCCGTGAGGAGAATGAAAATGACATCTTTGTGAATAAGTCGAAAACAATTGTTTTTGTCAATTTAATGTCTTGGCCTTTGTTTAAAGCCCTGCCACACTGCGTGCTTTTTCTTGACAGTTTCAGTTGTAGACTTCATTTCCATACTCTTAATGACATCGTGAACAGTTGTAGTGTGTTTCCATGATCTATTAGTCATGTATTCTGACATTTCCATCATCCAGGGACTCCGTTTAACCAGTCTGTTACTTGCCTTAACAAAATCAAATAGGATTGATTATATCTTCAGCTATAGGTTTGGGCAAGAGCACTGATTGGTAAGCATATACAATGCAACCGGAAGGAGTATTTTGGAACTCGCAAACAGAAGAAAAGCTCTTCTGTCTGATGGTTTGTGTTTCATGACAGAACGGAAAAAAGAAAAAAATAAGACCAAGATTATGGCTGAACACGGAGTACCTGCAAAGATTCATGCAGCACTGGGTCTCTCAGCAATCATGTTAATGGGTGTCACGAAAACGGACAAACTCGCAACACTTTGGAAACTTGAAACTGTGCTGGAAAGTTGTCAAGGAGTCATCTAGTTTGTCATCCCCTGCAATTTCCAGTTGTTTAATTTGACATCCTTACCTGATGAGATCAGCAGCTGTGGTTATCAGATTTGACATCCCCTCCAACTTGAAGTCATGTAATGTGAAGGCAGCTTTAGTGTGGATCAGGATTCAATCTCCAGAAAAAATGGAGAACCAAAGAAAATATTATAGCAACGGTTATCATAGGCTGGCATTGCTTGACTGAATACAAAGTCACATCAACACTAGTTTATTCCATTCCATCATATACTGAACATTCTTATTTCTTTTTTAGTTTGCAAACATTCTGGACAATTAGCAAGGAAAACACTCAAGATTTACCAATCTATGCTGAAGATTTACCAATCTATGAGGAAACCCCACACAGATATATTGAGAGAACATTTAAACTCCACACAGACATTGAAAAACATAGATGGATAGATGTGAAAGTCACTATATAAGAAATAGATAGATAGATAGATAGATAGATAGATAGATAGATAGATAGATAGATAGATAGATAGATAGATAGATAGATAGATAGATAGAGAGATAGAGAGATAGATAGATAGATGTGAAAGTCACTATATAAGAGATATTGTAGATAGATAGATAGATAGATGTGAAAGTCACTATATAAGAGATATTGTAGATAGATAGATAGATAGATAATAATCAGTTACATATTCACAGTGCAAGATGTCAGTCATTGTCGCACTATGTTGCACATCCAGTAGTGTCGTTGTCTGTTAAGATGTCTGCTAGACCAGCTCAGTACCATTCAGTACACATAAATCAAGACCATCTTGGCTGAGGTGTGACTCAGTATATTCAGTATCATATCTAAGGCCTAAGGTGTACAGGGTAAACAGGAAGGGAGCCAGCTAACAATTCACTGTGAATCCCATGGCCACGTCTGATGCACAGTTCTTAAGCTACACAAACTGTGGTCTGCCAGTTAGGTAATCGATTCTCCAGGACACAGTGGTAGCATCAGCCTGCATTGACGGGAGCTTCATCCCCAGCAGTTTGGGCTGTATGCCGTTAAATGCACTAGTGAACTCAAAAAACAATATCCTCCCCTGCTGCCCTGTTTCTCCAACTGGGAGTTGGCTATATTCAGCAGATGTCAATGTCAATTTATTTATATAGCACATTTAAAACAACATAGAAATGCTGTGGCCAAAGTGCTTTACAATAACAGAATAAAAGAAGAACAAATAAATAACATAAATAGGAATAAAATATATAAGCATAAATAAAATAAATAATAAATAGAAGTAATGTTACATAATCACAATGAGGAAACCATCAGTATTACTGAAGGTCACGGAATGCCAGTGAATAGAAATGAGTCTTTAATCTCGTTTTGAACAGTTCAATTGTAGACGACTCCTTTATGTGATGAGGTAAAGAGTTCCACAGGCGAGGAGCAGCAGCTGCAAAAGCCGTGTCCCCCTTAGTTTTACACTTGGTAAATGTCAGCATCGTGTATTCCTGGTAGGCAGATGAGGATCATAGATTTATAAGGTGGCATCACTGGTCATTGTGCCAAGAAATACATTATTAAATTAAAATTCAAATATGTGTGGAAGGATAATTAATAGCTAAATTTACAGTTGTGAAGAACTGTACCGAGTGTGCATGTTTTCTTCGGGTTCCTTGTTTTTTCTCCCTCATCTCAAAAGTTGTGCAGATTAAAGGGAATGAATGATTGCAGGCTTAAGTTGTACAGTATGTGTGAGTGTGAGCCCTGCGTTCGATAACAGACTAGTTCCCCTGCCTAACCATGGTTAGTTCCTGCTGTGTGTGTAATGCTGCTGGGATAGGCTCAACCTCCATGACCTTGAACAGGATTAGACTGATTTGAAAATGGATATTTATGATTAATGATTTCAGTAAAGTGTAAAATCCAAAAGTCAAATTTCTTATCTTGACTTCTGCAGACATCACTTAAGAGTGATACTGAACTAACAATATTGCTCCCTTATCTAAGTTTGCCATTCCTCATCACATCTCATATTGCAAGCAGTAGGATTAAAAGCAGACGTGCGTTAGGACCATTTTAAGAACCATACTTGTGGTGATTTTATCATCAAGATTGAGGAGGATGTGTTGTAACAAGGAGTAGACGTGGGGTATCACTAAGGCTGGAGGCACTTTATTCGGTTACACAAAGATCACTGGAGCGCCCTCAGTGGCTGCTCACAGATTGCTGGTATCTTTCTGTTTGTTCTGGAAATTTGCCTTGCTGAACGTTTAATCCACATTTTATTGAGGATAATCTCCTATTTTGTTTCAGTCATGGCGATATTTATGAGTTAAATGTAAAAGGATGCAGGCCTGGCTCTAACTGTATGGAAGGAGGCTACAGCAGTCACTTGTGGATTTCTGGGGTCGACCTGTTGCTGCATTTCTAATTACATGCTGGCTGCTTTTCCCAAACAGATGTGAGGTACAGTGCGGACACAAATCATTGGCACATGCGACACCCAGAGTTATAATCACCCCGGGATTGTGCAGCGTTAGCCAAAAACATCACATTTGGAAGTGATATTGCTGCTCTCTCCCTAAGGGTTGAAATGTTCTCCTTTCACAGCGGTAGTTTCATCATTTTATATGCACATTATATTCTATGTCTCTTATTTTTCCTGCATATACGTCTGATTTGCTTTCTCCATGGGACAGTCATCAGCCTAGTTGACCTTTGATAAAATTAGAGATGTGCGTGAGGTAGTCCAATGCCACCTGTTTTGTATTTGCTGTTATAGAAAGTCGACATTGTCACCTTCAGCTCATTCAGAATCACATCTGACAGACTGATTGTTGAAGCTTTCTGTTTCTGTATGGTTTGACTTTGCTGCTTTGCTGAGTAGGAGATTCAGTAGTTAATCTAACATTAATTAGATTAATGTTAACTAGTGTGGCTTGTAGGGGGGCACTCTGGCTGTCCCCAAACCCCAAGAAATGCCAAGCAAACAAAAAATATAAGAAAAGAAAGGCATTCCTTGCAGCTATAGGCAATAACAAAGATGGGTACAGGACTTTGGAGGCATAAATGCAACATATCAGGCAAACTAAAAAGCCCTTTCACTCCTCCCCATCTATACCTTCTACCTTTCTCCATTCTTGCACCTTGCGTCTTCCTCATGTCAGGTGAACTCTCATTAACTCTCCACTGATGCCAAATTCACTGGAGCAATGGCCACCAGTCAGATCCCTAAAATAATTCTGATGTAATTTCCTGTGTCCTCTTCCAGGACAGACATAGCCTACTGAAACACTGGGGTTGTCTGTCCATAGCTCCTTCTGTCAACTCCAGGCATCCCTGTCAGACTGTTGGCCCAGTTTTTAACAAAAAGGCCAGCAAAATCTGCAGGGGTCTCAATAGCTGCCTCGTGTTGCCCGCAGTTACTGAGGTGGGAAATGTGCAGTCTTGTATTGTGAATTCCCCACTATCCATCCATTATGCATCCATCTTTTCAATGATTCAAGGGTCTTTCTTGCCTGTATCTCCATCTGGAATCCCTTCTGGGGCAGGTTAAGACTGACCACCTGTCTGGGCTGTGCTCCAACAACAACTGATCCCGGCCTGACCCAATTACCTTTACACTACTTTCTTAATTAGTAGTTAACTAGCCATACTGCCCGTCAAAGACTGGTAATAGACAAATGTTTAAAAATGTGCCCTTTGCGTACTTTCTGCACCCTTCCTTAGTTATCCGCGTGTGTCTGAACTTCTCTTGTCCAGTGCGCCATCTCTCAAGCACGTCCTTGTAAAATCTGCTTATCAGGCCCTGTTATTATTTTCGAAGTACCTTTCTCGCCTCCTGTCCGGTTTATATTTCCTGTTTATGTTTAATCTCAGCGGGCTTCTTATGCCTTTTCTCCTCCTGTGTCTCACACTTGCCGTTGCTGTTTCAATCACAGCACCAAAGCCAAATTGACCAATCAGATTGCTCTGAGGTACCGGACACATACAGACTTTATTTTTTTTATTTTATTATTTTTTTTTTTTAAATTGTATTCATTTTATTACAATCGTTCCATACAAATCAATCAAATTTTTACCAAAAGTAAAATTAAGAACAAGTCAACCTCCACCCCTGTGAGAGAGAGCAAGGCAAACGGCGTAAAACTTTAGGCTTGTAAACATACCTAAATTGATGGGTTTGATAAGCCAAAAGAGATGAATGGAGAAGACAAAGAAATACAGAAATAATTGTTTCCTCTGTGCTTTAAGAGCTTATTTTAAAATATTACTGATTAGATCCTGCCATGTTTTGAAAAAAGTCTGTACAGATCCTCTAACTGAGTATTTGATTTTTTCCAATTTCAAATAGTAAAAAACATCAGTTTCCCACTGACTTAAAGGAGTAGAGTTAGGATTCTTCCAGTTTAGCAGAATAAGTCTACGTGACAAAAGTGTAGTGAATGCAATCACAGTTTGTTTGTCTTTCTCCACTTTAAACCCCTCTGGAAGAACACCAAACACAGCTGTTAATGGGTTAGGAGGGATTGTGAAACTAAGGCTGTCTGAAAGGTAATTAAAAAGTTTGGTCCACAATGATGTTAATTTGGTGCAGGCCCAGAACATGTGACCCAGTGAGGCTGGGACTTGATGCAGCGTTCGCAGGTTGGATCTTGACCTGGAAACATTTTGGAGAGTTTTAGGCGAGACAGATGTGCTCGATATATAATTTGAGTTGAATAATTGTATGCTTTGCACATATGGAGCTCGAGTGAATTCTCTGCATTGCTATTTTCCAACCCTTTTCTGATATATTAGCTGAGAGATCTCACATACAGACCTTAGTGTTTTAATATATGCCTGTAGTGCATTCTTGCTTTTAAATTAGTTTATTGTCTTTTTACATCCCATCTGAGCTCAACGCCTGCAAGGTACGGGGTGAGAGTCAGATTTAAGGTTAGTACAGTGAGGTGAGATGGGATATATCTAGGTATTTTAGCCCTCAGTTGAGTAAACTAGGCTTTCTGGACAAAGGCTTAACTTCCCTGACAATGAAGAAGCTGAAGCTTGTGCAGGAAGTTGAAAAGTTACTAACTAGATACTCTATGATTGGACTAAACACTACATAAACACTACATTGACTCTTGAACCAGACTTCTTGATCAAGGGAAGCTTTTTTTTACTCTGGAGTTGCCCCATGGCTGCCTGCTGTACAGTTTATTTTAGTGGACAAGACAAATACATCAATGTATCTTGAGTTAAAGAGTGTCTATCTTCATGCCTTTTTATTCTGTTCTCTTTAAGAATGAAGTGTGTCTGTCTTTGTGCCGCATTTTGTTTGGTTGATTTCAGGTAATATTTACAGCACAATGTATTTTAATTTGCAGTATTTTAATTTGAGGGTGTGAACCGATGGAAGACAGAATTGGTGAAAGGCTACCAGTGGGTGTCATAGCCAGAGATTACTGTATGCCGGGTGAATCGAGCATCGTGGCAAGCTTAGCAGAAATGCTTCTTCTCCTTGTCATCCATGCTCACCTGTTTTTATTGTAAGTCTATTACTAACAATGTGCAGTGCAACCTGACAGTGAAAGACCAAGGCAGATATAACATTGTGCAGTATATGAATAGAAATAAATAAATAACAACATTGGGTTTCATATGTTAACTCCATCGCATTGGCGATTCTAAATTGCCTCTAGTGTGTGCTTGGTGTGTGTGTGTGTGTGTGTGCCCTGCGGTGGGCTGGCGCCCTGCCCGGGGTTTGTTTCCTGCCTTGCACCCTGTGTTGGCTGGGATTGGCTCCAGCAGACCCCTGTGACTCTGTAGTTAGGATATAGAGGGTTGGCTAATGGATGGATGGAAGTTGTCAATGGTTTCTCAGAATCCTGTCAGTACAGGTCTTGGTTTGTTGTGTTTAGGGTTTTTTATATTTGCTGTGCAGTTTTTATTATCATTAAAAGTTACAATTGAATGTGAAGTGTTCTGATTTAGCCTGTTTAATTTGTGCAATTATTATTGTCATTTTTGCCATTTCAGATTGTTGTACTTTTTTTACGACTGCTGCTGTTTTGTTGATAGCAACTGTTCCCTCATTAAACCACCACATATAACCATGAGTTTGAATTTTGACACCAAACAAAGGCTACATTTACACTGATTCACATTATGTGACACTGAACTGGGGCCTCATGTAAAAACAGTACATATGCACAAAAATGCTGTGTACACGTATTTCCACGCTCACATGTATAAAACCTAAACTTGGTATAAAGCTACGCATGTTTTCATGGCAGCCTCAAAACATTTCTCAAACATTTCTGCTCAGTGTTGCAAATGGGCAGCACCCAAGGTCACAGCAGTGCGACTGTTTCTGTGTGGTTTCCTTTCTTTTCTTCGATTCACATCTATGACATATGCTTTATCAAATACACTGAAATTAATTACATATCGTTTACAAATTTAAGGCACTTGATTATAATTATCCATCCATCCATCCATTATCCAGCCCACTATATCCTAACTACAGGGTCACGGGGGTCTGCTGGAGCCAATCCCAGCCAACACAGGGCGCAAGGCAGGAAACAAACCCCGGGCAGGGCGCCAGCCCACCGCAGATTATAGTCATTCTATAACAATACAATGGTGCACAGAATGGCCAAACTATTCCAACTTCCATAGCTGCTTTAGCCTTGTTAAAAGACATTGCAAATGGAAGAGTTAGAAGAGAGTGCATATTTAGACATGATAACAACTGGCTTCTAAGTCGATTTAGATTTCTAAGAGTTACCCTCTCTGTGCTGTGTGCTGAACTTGGGCCAGCTTTATAAACGCAGACTTTGAGGAATTGTGCTCTAACTGCACCTTTGCAAGTTTTGTCCACCCTCAGGTTTTTAGCCACAGCAGCTTTTCAACATGACCTGGTTGACTAATCGGTAATTTCTCAGTCATCACTGAGTCACATCATGCCTGCTGTATTGGGATGATATTATCCACTTGTCATCCAGATACAGTATATAAGATTTCCTTACACTGCAGTTCAACAGGCAAACATCACAGGCAATTTGCAGCAACTTCTGGTTTTCCTAAAGTAATCAGAGCAGTTGACTGCATGCACATTGCTATTAAAGCACCATCAGAGAATTCATTTGTTTATGTACATAGAAAGTGTTTCCACTCAATTAATTTGCTGCTCTATAGCCCACAGAAACTGTGCATGAATGCAGCGTGCTGCATAATGTGACATACAATCACTAGCTTTACACTACTTTTTTATGATGAACCCGACCCTGACCCACCAAATGATCAGCCAGATCAGTCAGCATTACAACTTCATTTCAATGTAATTATCAGAGTCTAAAAACAGGTAATCAGATGCCGCATTTATTTTTTAACCAATTCTTTTTATTTGTGGTCAATATCACATAGTACAGCATTTGTATTCCTTAGTTCATTTCTCCGGATCTCTTACAGTTTCTGCTATTGCATTTTATGATTCCAGAACAGCGTCCATCAGCACATGGCCAGATGGTCGCCCACAGTAGCACCATCCCCACGTGAAATATACACGCCTAGCACAGGGGTCACCTTTTGTAATATTGTCTGAAACAGCATAAACAGTAATACTGCATCTACTGTCTGCTTGTTTGTCTTATTAAACCTGCAAATTATTTACACTAGATTTACACTACTTTTTTATTTCAGGCACTGTACAACGTTCTGAACTTGAACCTTTAAGTGCCTCCACCAAGCTGTGCCACTCCATCAATTTCCTTTTGTTGCTTGTGCCACTGCTTAAGCCACCACATAGTACATTTTTCTTTGCCTCCACTTCATTGAGTCAGACCTCCATTTAACATTCACTGAAATTCTTTTTTACATGTGCTTTTGCCATTGTCTTTAAAAAAAAAACACTGAATGGAAAGAGCTTTTTATATTGATTTACATTTTCAACTAGGCGTAATTCTGGGAGGAGTCAGGGTGGGGTAATAGGTTTGTGCATGTGCGCTAAAAATTCACATTCATTCTGATTTATAAAGGGGAGTGCCTAGAACTTGGCTTACACACAGTTTTATGCATCTGAATTTTTTTGTGCATACGCACATTTCTAGTTTTGTCCGTACTCCAAGTTTTATTGTGAATTCAATGCAAGGTGTTATACATACCTAAACTTGGTCTTGTTTACACCTGTATGTGTTCATCATGAAGTGCCTGATTAAATCCAATATTTGTAGCAAAGGTAAAGACAAGAAACACTAATCTGCTCTGGTATGCAAATCACTTGGATGATATCCACTGAAAGGAAAATGTACAATATAAAACTGACTTGACATGGCAGAAGGAAAACACTAACAAGCTATGAAATAAATGATGTTCTATTATTGACAGACTATACTTTCTGAGATGGTTGGCATCCTTCAACATCTGCAGTAAGATGCTGCAGATGTTCTACCAGACGGTTGTGGTGAGCGCCCGCTTCTACGCGGTGGTGTGCTGGTGTGGCAGCATAAAGATAAAAGACGCCTCACGCCTGGACAAACTTGTTAAGAAGGCAGGCTGTATTGTAGGAGTAAAATTGGACAGTTTAACATCTGTGGCAGAGCGACGGGCACTAAGCAAACTCCTGTCAATCATGAATAATCCACTGCATCCACTTAACTGTATCATCTCCAGGCAGAGGAGTAGCTTCAGTGACAGACTTTTGTCAGATCGTTCCTCCCCCACACTATGCGACTCTTCAATTCCACCCGGGGGAGTAAATGCTAACATTATTTTTATTTTTTTCATTTTTTCATTTTTATTACTATTTAATTTAATATTGTTTCTTTGTATCAGTATACTGCTGCTGGATTATGTGAATTTCCCCTTGGGATTAATAAAGTATCTACACTGTATCTATCTATCTATCTATTGGTATCAACTTACTTCTGATTAAGCAATTGAGTTGCAACAATCCTGCAGTTGGATGGAAGTTCAAATTGGGTTGAGGTCCTTGGTGGAGTCCCCACTGCCACCCTTCAGGACTGAACTTGAAAGGGCCCTGCTCTAAGTGACACTAACAGAAGGTTTTTAGTCCAACATTTTGAAAACCCCCACAAAAAGCAATTTTAACTGAGTCTGTGACCATTTAACAGTAAAATGAAATTCAACATTTCTCCATGGTTTTAGCTGTCTTCTGTGGGTAATGTGATTAATCCTTTTAAATAAAAGTCATTATATGCAGAATGTGAAGAACATGGGCTATCCCCTACATCAACTGCCTAAGCCGTAAAGAAATTAAGTGTGTATTTCATATGGCTCTTAGAGTAATGTCCCAATCTCAACCCTCACAGTCACAGCTGTATCCAGTTAAATGCTTCCTCCAATAATCCATCACCAGCAGCTGACATATCCCTGTTGTCATGGGTGCCATGCCAAGAGCAGTTGGCGCGAGCTGGAGCCTGGCCTTTATTTCCATGTCTGGGACACTGGTTTAAATTTTTTCATGGACGCCTCTAGACAAGGGCTCCAGTGATAAGGTGCAGTAAGGGGACTTGGCAACTGCTGCTGGTTAACATGTGGCTTTTTTTTTTTTTAATTTATTGTCATCTTTGAAATTCTTTCTCATGTGCTTGCCTTTCATTTCCACTTAAGAATGAAACAGAAAATAGGGATTCTGCTTTTTGTTGTGTTTTTTTTTTATGGCCAACACAGTTACCAGTCCGCAGCATTTGAAAACCAAGTTCCTTTTTATTTGCAATTCTATTTCATTCCTCTATGAGCTGCTTATAACTTTACACTTTGACACTTTGGTGCTTCAACATAAAGTCTCTGTGCTAACCTCAGCATTACGTATGCGTTCAAGCGTCCATAAAGTCCAGTTCTGGATCAGGTCATAGTGGTATGACTAGTAGGGCAGTTCAGGTCATGGCAGAGTTTTTTTTACATTGTTCACGATGCATCATAACTTTTTTTCAAATTTACAAACTATCTGGCTACATTTCAAGTTATCTAATTGGACAGAGACAAAGAGTACAGATAAGAGGGGAATATTGTACATGGGGGTGAGGTCATTAGTGGAGCCCCTCAGGCACTTTGCCTGGGACATTACTTTCTCTCATTTATATTCAGGACATTGTTTCTGATATAAAACTGTGAAAATTACATGTGTTTATGTTTGTTTGCTTAGCATACTTATTATCCAAAGCAATACACAAAAGAGGTTGACATATTTGAGTAAACATCAGTCTAGGGGACTGTTTGGGAACAATTTGATCACCACAAGTGAAGATCTCAGAACAAAATGCAAGGTTGTTACAATTCCACAGCTACTACCGGTTAGACAGAAATTCACCAAACAAGAGTTGGTCTCATCCGTTACGGGAGATTGACATCTGAAGCAGAGCTCCGTTAGCAGCGTCTTTATTTTTTCTCTTATTGCTTATTGTCCCGAGGTATCCTGTATTTACCCAACCCGACGAGTTTCTACTACAGTATATAAACATGCGTAACAAGAAAGGGGGTCAGAAAGAAACAGAAACCTAAAACTACACCCAAGTCTAGACAGACATCAAGCTCAAGTGCAAGATACGGCCTTTCAGAGACTGACCTGGAACAGGCAGGCAAAAGCACAGACATCTCAGGATTCCCAGGATCCCACTCCACTGCAACACCTCCAGTTGAGAGCGAAAATGGGAGCGAAGGTGCAAGTGATGCAAGTCACAATATTGCTCGCCGATTCCAGAAAATCACTTGAAACTAGAGATGGCCTTGCAGTCCGCACATTGATCTACTCTTCATGAGCCGGAAGCAACGGCTGTAGCGGGTGTTGCCACTTCACCCGGGAGCACGAAAGCTGAAAAGATTTGTCCGACCAATCACAACATTGGCCATGGCCACGGGCATAAGTGAGCTCAAGAAAGACATTCAGAAAAATGTGAAGAAAGAAATAAATGGTTTGCTCAAGACAAATGGGAAGCTGCAGCTGGAGCTGCAAGACAGGAATATAAAAACTGAGAAAAACATATATATATAATCGTTTTGATGCAGTCTTTAAAGATATGCTGAGAAAAATTGAGGAACACATTCAGGAAAATGCGTCTAAACTGAGAGAACTTGCCGATCAGCTGGAAGACATTAAGCAGACAATCACGGCTCGATTTGAAACAGTGGAACATTTGGCATCTAACGCCAATGGAAAAGCTACAGCTGCGAATTCCGAATGCACAAAACTCGGAGACAGACTTGGAGCTCTGGAAGAAGGACGCAGAAGGAATAATATTAGAATCGGTGGTCTACCTGAGAACCGTGAAACTCCAAACCCAGTGAAATTCATAGCTGAACTATTTTCAAAAATAATTGGAGAGGACTTTAAATCAGCGGCAGCTTATCGCATATGTGGATCAAGTACCTCTAAACCTAGGTCTTTAATTGTCCGCTTCGAGAAATTAAAATTTAAGCATAATGTAATGGCACTTCTCAGACACAAACAAGAGATTATATTTGAAAATAACCACATTCGTATTTTCCCTGATTTCTCACCCTCAACAGCTATTAAACATGCAGCTTTTTACAACATTAAACAGCGGTTACGGAAAGCCGATATCAGATACAACCTCTTGTATCCTGCTAAACTGAAAGTGGATATTCAAGACAAATATCACATCTTCTCCTCCACGGAGAAAGCAAAAAATGAATTAAGAAAGCTAATCCCGGTGCTTTTTTGAAATGCGATAGTGAGCCGCATCCTGTCATGGTATGGCCAGAAGATATTGCCTGCTGTCTGATCTGCTTGTAATGATACTGGTACCATAATTATACATCCTTTTCTCTTCTCTGACACTTTTTGTTTATATTTCAATTACAATTATAGGCGTATGTGTGGAAGAAATTAAAGTAGTTTTTTTTTTTAACTATTCTAAAGTAGACTGTTTAAAATCATTCTCTTGGTTTATTGTTATTGTTATTATTGCATTAAGGTTTACTATGCTTATCCAGGGCCACTTTTTAACACCATTCCTTGGGTTTACTGTCTTAATATTTCAAGACTGTTGAAGATTATATTTTATGCTTATAGTATTTAGACTTTATCTGCAATAGATAACTCAATTATTAATCCTCAAATGCCGCTGCTGGTGGGCTTGTTTTGTTTTGGATGTGCTCTGTCTCTGTGTATGTCAGAGGACTGGGACTTTATGAAGTGGAGTCCAGCCTCACGTGGGGAGGCTAAATGGTGGGGTGGAGGGATAAGGGGGGGAGAGAAAGAGAGCAAGCTATATCTAATCTATCCTTTTAATCCTTATAATTATAACTTCCAATGTAACAACAGGCTGCATGGCAATAACTCATGGGAAAATTGGAAATTAAGGTTAAAGCTGTCTCACTTCCAGGTAAGACTACAAAATGCCATCAAAAATTAAAAATCAATGTCTATTTCTGAGCTGGAAAGTTAAAGGCCTGAATCACGAATTAAAGAGGAAGAAAGTATTCTCTCACCTAACAGGTCTAAACGCTAAAATAATATTTTTACAGGAGACCCACTTATTAAGCAAGGATCAGTTTCAGCTGCAAAAAGTCTGGACTGGCCAAATGTTCCATTCCAGCTTTACAAAGAAAACTAGAGGTATGGGAATTCTTATACATAGAACAGTCTCATTTGTAGCATCAGATGTAGAATCTGATCCTGAAGGGAGATAGGTGATTGTCATGGGCAACTTATTTACCTGTAAAGTGATTTTGATAAATGTTTATGCACCCAATGTTTATGATAGGGAATTCATGCAAAATGTATTTGCATCTATTCCCAATGTGAACGCACACTCATAAAATTATAATAGCTGGGGACTTTAATTGTGTTTTAAATACACTCTTAGATAGGTCTCCTGTCACAGGGGGGATGACATCTAACACTGCAAAGACAATTACGCAGTTTGTAACTGACCACAACTTATCAGACCCCTGGAGGTTTCTAAATCCAAACTCAAGAACATATTCCTTCTACTCACCAGTGCATCATTGCTACTCAAGAATTGTTATTTATTTATAGATAATAATTTCTTGCCTACGATTAAATCTTGCAAGTACGCCACTATTGTTATTTCCAACCATGCCCCTCTGATCTTGGAGCTAAAATCATTATGCCCCACATACTCATCTCACAGATGGCATCTCAGCCCGCTTCTATAAGCAGACGAGAACTATACAAAATTCATATCCAAACACATCAGTTTCTTCCTAGAGACAAATACATCCTCAGAGGTCTGTGCAGGAATACTCTGGGAAACTCTAAAGGGCTTCTTAAGAGGACAGATTATTTCATGTCTTTCCCGCAGAAATAAATTAGAAACCAAGAAGGTATCAAAGCTAACCAGCGAAACTACTAGAATAGATCAAGAACATGCCAGGTGTCCAAGTGAGGCTCTTCATAGGAAAAGACAGGCTCTGCATTCATAGCTCAACCCCTTAACAACCAAAGAAACTGAACAACTCATTTTTAAATCAAGACATCATTACTATGAACACAGAGAGAAAGCTAATAAGCTCTTAGCTCAACAAATCCACAAGCAAGAAGTTCGCAATGCAATCCCAGCAATCATCAACACAAACGGAGGCAAAATCATTGACCATAAAAATATAATGCACACATTTAGAGACTACTATGAATCCTTATATTCTACTGAGTTTAAAGAAGACAACACGCAAGCTAATGCATTTCTGGATAGATTACCAGAAATAGATAAGCAGGCCCTCATGGCTCTCCACTCAACTAGTTCCCTTCTTATTAGCAACTTTTACAGAAGCTAGAGACATTAGTCACAGTCTTTCCTAAACAAAATATGACATATTACAATGTGCATCATACAGACCAATTTCACTTCTGAATAAGGATGTTAAGATATTCTCCAAAGTCCTAGCTAGAAGGGTGGAGAAAGTGCTGCCTTCAGTAATATCACAAGACCAAACTGGATTTATTAAAGGCCGACAGTTAGCTTCCAGTCTTCGACGCCTGTTTAATGTAATATATTCACCAGCAAAATCAAACACCCCAGAGATATTATTATCGTTGGATGCAGAAAAAGCATTCAACATGATTGAATGGAACTACCTTTTCACGATATTAGACATATTTGGGTTTGGCCCGAACATTTGTGCATTGATCAAACTACTGTATGCCAATCCAGAAGCTTCAGTTTGTATTAACAATATTTGTTCAGACTACTTTAAACTGGAATGTGGTACCAGACAAGGATGACCCTTGTCACCACTGCTATTTGCAATCGCCATTGAACCACTGGCAGTTCACTGTCGAAATGCTTATCAGATAAAGGGGATTATCAGAGAAGGACTGGAACAGAAAATTTCTCTCTATGCAGATGATATGGTTTTCTATATATCAGACCCACAAAATACTGTGCCTGCAGTCTTAACAGCACTTACAGAATTTCAAAAGATTTCTGGTCTCAGAATTAACTTGAATAAAAGTGTGCTCTTTCCAGTGAATTCTCAAGCACACACTATTAGATTGGCCACCTTCTCTTTTATTATTGCAGATCAGTTTAAATATCTTATTGGAAAAAATTAAGCAAGACTTGCATAGATGGTCAACCCTTCATCTTACTCTAGCTGGAAGAATTAACATTATTAAGATGATTATCCTTCCTACGCTTCTCTTTTTATTTCAATACATTCCAATATAAGTACATCAAAAAATCATTTTAAAGCAATTAGATTCAACAGTACAAACAGAGATAAAATCATTGACCGTAAAAATATAATGCACGCTCTTTGGAAACATCCACGTATCCAAAGAGCGACCCTACAAAGACCTAAGGCAGAAGGTGACATGGCTCTACCTACCTTATTACTGGGCAGCAAACATACAAGCTATAAAAACCTGGACACAAACAGATGAACATACACAGGCTTGGTCTGCAATAGTAATAAAATCCTGCAGTACTTCTTTATATTCCCTGCTTTGTGCCCCAATAAATACAAGTTATTGTCAATATATTAACAAACAATTGTGCTTCACTCACTCAGAATATGGAACCAATGTAGAAAGCATTTTAAGATAGAGAATCTTTTATCTGTGGCACCTCTTCATGAGAACCACCTTTTTTAACCCTTGCAAACATATGCAGTTTTTAACATCTGGAAAACATTTGGGATTTAAATCACTTGGAGATCTGTACATAGACAACATCTTTGCATCCTATGAACAATTACATTCCAAATTTAACTTCCCAGCAATACATTTCTTTCACTATCTTCAAATTAGAAACTTTAGTAAACAGAACCTCCCCGATTTCCCTCATCTCGCACCTTCCTCTATGCTGGAAAACGGAGAGAACATGCAAACTTCACACAGGGAGGACCTGGGTCCGGGTCTCCTAAGTGCAAGGCAGCATTGCTTACTACTGCACTACCGTGCCGCCCACAATAAAATAAAAAAAGAAATTCACCAAACAAGAGAGTCTTCGAACATATTGAGGGAGTCAGAATTTTTTCACGTAGAGGTGCCATCACCAGAATACTTTCATCAGCAAAACTGAGTGGTTGAGAAGGAGATTAGGACCCCAGGGTACCTTGGCTGGGTACTAATGCATTGACTACTCTGTAGGCAAGCATCAAGGATTTGAAACTAATATGTGCCGCTACAGGGAACCAATGTAGTGATCTGAAGAAAGGACTGATGACATATACCTGCCTTGACTAGGTGAACACCAGACTTGCTGACACATGCTGGTACTCCTACCAGCAGAGAGTTGCAGTAGTCCAGGTGTGAAGGACCAAAGCCTGGACCAGGAGTCATGCTGCTTACTCTGTCAAATAAGACTGAATCTGTATGACTGAGAGAATGTCAGTAAAGGAGAACTGGTCACTGATCAACACCTGAAGGTTGCATACACACTTGGTGAGTTTTGGTGATAATAAGCCAAGCTGAATAGAGGTAGGGTACTAAACAGACAGACAGGATGGGATAACAAGAAGGTCATCTTGGCCAGGTTGAGCTGGAGGAGGTGTTCCCTCACCCAGGTTGCAATATCAGTAAGATAAGCAAAGATTCTAACTGAAACCATGTGGTCCCCTGGAGGGATTGACAGGTACAGCCGCATATCATCGACATAGCGCTGATAGGAGAAACCATGGGACTAGATGATAGGACCTAGTGAAATGGTGTATAGAGAGAAGAGGATGGTCCCCGACACCAATCTTTGGGACCCCCCTTGGCAACTTTCAAAACAGGGAAAGCACTTAGAAAATGAAAGTTAATGTAGAAAAGGGCATAGTGGTACATGCAAGCAAAAGAAACATTAATTATGAATACAACATGGCTGACACTGACCTACAGGGAGTAACCTCTGAAAAGGATTTAGGAGTTACAATGTTCTAATCTTCTAGACAATGTATAGGAGCAATTCAAATGAAAAATAAAATGATTCTATTGTAAAAAATGCTGAATGTAAACCAAGTTTAGATTGTTTAATACACTGGTGAGGCCATACCTGGAGTACCATGTGCAGTTTTATCCACAATGCTACAAAAAAGAAATGAAAGCACTGGAGGCAGTGCAGAAAAAGAGTGCAACCTACCTGGACAGGGGTCTCTCTTTGAACTGCCTTTCCCAAGGTTTTGTCCATTTTTTCCCTACAAGGGTTTTTTTTGGGAGTTTTTCCTTGTCTTCTTAAAGAGTCAAGGTTGGGGGGCTGTCAGGAGGCAGGGCCTGTTAAAGCCCATTGCGGCACTTCGTGTGTGATTTTGGGCTGTACAAAAATAAATTGTATTGAATTGTATTGTGTAAATTGGGGCACCTAAATGGGAGTTGATGTATTGCAGCGTTTCTCAACCTTTAGTTTTCATAACAGTTTTAATCGCACTCCCTAACGTTTGTTTGAAACCCTAATAAAATGTATTCCTATATTTTTTGCTGCCGATTCACTGCTACAAATTTTATTATACCTACTTAACTTTTATCAACATTTCCCTAACTCTATATTTATTTTTCTAGTATCAGAATGTAGTTTAAGTTCATTTGTTTTGGTTTCAATAGATGTATTTTTCATATTTTCGATTCTTGTTTTCTTTTTTTCACGTCTTTGCGCCCCCTTTTTTTTACTTCAGGGGGGCGTGCCCCACAGGTTGAGAACCGCCGATATATGGTGTAAAAAAAAAACAAACAAAGGAAAACGTTTGGGGATCCACCCCGTAAACTTGAAAAAAAGTTGCTTTGGTTGCTAGGTCTTTACAGACTTAAGCGCAAAACAGAACTGAAGTGAATGAAAAAATGGATGCATATATAGCTGGTAGACTGGAAGTGACATAATGGAAAGGTTGAATTCTAGGAACTGGAAATGACATCAGGTGGAGGTGGGATCTTGAGGATCGGTGGGAATATACACATGTTCAAGCCCATAAACTGTCTCCCAAGCACACATGTGTGACAATGGAATTGTAAACTATTTGATTGATCAAAATGATTTGTTAAACTTCCTGTTTAAGAAGATTGCCATTTCTCTGTTTTTTATGTGTTAGACTAAGGTTGTAGAGGAGGGATCAGGAAATCTTGTATAATGAAATGGAAGTTGCTAGCTTCTGAAACTTTAGTGATCAACAATGAGCTCTTTAAAAAATATCCAATCATTAATTTTGAGTAACCACCAGCTATTTATTTTTCTGTTCTGTTCTGTTCTTCTAATAATTTTGCCACACGTTCCCCTCAGTCTTCAGTCTCCCATCACTCTGTTCTTTCAGTTTTATCACTCTGCACCAAAACTTCCCATCTACACTAACAAAGAAAATGATTAGGAACACCTGTACACCTGCTTATCCATGCCATTATCTAATCAGCCAATCATGTGGCAGCAGTAAAATGCATAAAATCAGGTCAAGAGCTTTATTTAATATTCATACCACCAAAATGTGATCTCAGTGACTTCAGCTTCGGCATGAATGTTGGTGACAGATGGGACTTGTTTGAGTATTTCTGTAACTGCTGATCTCTTGGGATTTTTACACACAACAGAGTTTACCCAGAATGCAGTGAGCAGCAGTTCTGTAAACAGAAAAACATTTTTTTTTATGAGTGCAGTCAGAGGGGAATGGCCAGACTGGTTCAAGTTGACAAAAAGGCTACCATAACTCAGATAACCGCTCTGTAAAATTGTGGTGAGCAGAAAAGTATCTCAGAAAGCACAAGTACAAAGTTGAACCTTGAGGAAGATCTACTACAACAGCAGAAGACCACTTTGGATTCCTCTCCTGTCTGCCAAGAACAGAAAGCTGTGGCTGCAGTAGGCTTGGACTCATCAAAACTGGACGGCTCAACACTGGATAAACATAGCCTGTGTGGCTGATAGAGAGCGCTATAAAATGACACACAAACGCAGGAGGCACAAGTCCAAGCACATGTGAGGTTTATTTACAATTTCAGTGTCCCAGCAAACACAATCACACTCTTTCTTTACTTTATTTTCTTTCCCTCTTCTTTATTTTTCTCTCTTATCTTTTCTTCTCTTTCTCCTCCACTCTCCTTTGTAAGCTTCATCCTCCTCCCTGCTGACTCTGGCTCACCGAGTAGTGTCTGCAGGCCCCTTATATAAGCCACCCGGAAGTGCCCCAGGTGCTCGGTGATGAACTTCTGGCAGCACTTCTGGGTGCGGTGGAAGTGCTGTGCTCCAGGGCTCAGCATCTGCTGCAGCACCCCCTGCTGGCACCCTCGGACCCCAACAGGGCTGTGTCAAACTCCATCTCCCATGGAGCCCTGCAGGAGTCTGAGGCACAGCTGTCATCAAGGGTGGGGGAGGTAATGTTCCGGCCACATCTCCCCCCCGCTCCTTCCGGTGTGGAGGCGTCCACGACACCTGATATGACGAATCTTGATTTCTGCTGAGGGACACAGATGGTAGGGTGAGAATTTGGCACCAATAACATGAATTCATGCACCTAACCTGCTTTCTGTCAACAGTTCATACTGATGGTGGTGGTCCAATACTGTGGGAAATGTTTTCTTGGCATACTTAGAAATACTGTAAATCATAGCTTTATTGCCATGGCATATTTGAGAATTGTTGCTGACCATATGCATCCCATCACAGCCACAATTTACTCATTTTCTATTGACGGCTTCCATTATGATAATGCATCATAGCACAAAGGAAATGCCTTTTCATGAACATAACAATAAGTTCAGTTCTTTTCAGTGCCCTTTCCACTCACCGGATCTGAATTTAAGAGGACATCTTTGGGATATGGTAGAACAGTAGATTCACAGCATGAAGGAGCAGCTGACAAACTGGCAGAAATTGCAGGCCCTACCCTGTATTAGTATCTTGCTCCTAATCATTTCTTTAGTGGGTGAATGTTGTAGTTGTTTACCACGATTGTGTCCTGAGGCCCTGTCACTCAGCCATTGTGTCCTGAACTCCTATCATTCTATTGTGGTAGTTTAATTGCTCTGTGTTTGCTTAATGACTTCATTCTCGTAGTTAGATGGCACTTCTTCCTCTGTCCCAAGATTCTCATCACTGTACTCTAGTAGTTTGACCCCTCTACCCCTCAGGTGGTAGTCCCCTTCACTTTCGTCTAGTTGTTATCTCCCTCTGCTCCCTCATCACTTTTATCTTGTATAAAAGCCCCTCTGCCCACTCTGTTCCCAAGACTCCCATGACATAATATGCTAGTTTCCCCAGTCTGCCTCTTCCTTAATACTCCCTCCTACTTCCTTCTGTCATGAGCCTCGCGTCCCTTTACTCCTGGTGTTATAGCACGCTGTCCTGGGCTCAAGGCACTTTATTCTAACTTCTTATACTCTTCTGCTCTCAAGTCTCTTGTCACTTTGTTCTACTCCTATTCCCACAATGACCTGTGTCCACTTCACTTTATTGTACTTTTAATGCTTCTTTATTTCCTCTTGTCCTGATTGTCCCTTCACTTTATTCTAATAGTTTTTATTCTTCTACCCAAGGCCTTTCTCATTTAAATCTGATTGCTCTACTCTTGTCTAGCTTCTTGTCTTAAACCTCTCATAATTTTATTCCAGTAGTTTTGCCATACTGCCCACTCTTCCTTGAGCCCCTGTATTGTAGTAATTGTATGACTTTTTGTCTCCTCACCTCATCTCAAACATTCCTTCACTTTATTCTAGTTGTTTTCTCCTCTCATCCTGTTCTGAACTCCAGTAGTTTCCCTCTCTACCCCTCTATCCTGAAGCACCCTCTTGCACCTTGTTTTCTTCTCCTCTACCCTAAGCCTTGTCATTCCATTGGTTTTACTCCTCCTCCCACACCATCCTCAAGTTGTCATTGTGTTCTGGTGGCTTTCTTGCTCTTCACCAGCTTCCTGCTACTTTATTCTACTGTAGTTGTTATCTGACAAGTGGTCTTTGCCTAATTCTACTTGTTGTACTCCTCTTACCCCTCTGTCTTTGACCTCCTTGTCTCTTCTACTGACAATACTGCTTATGGCCCAGGCCCCATCACCAGCAGATGATACTCATTTATCATCATTAGAAGACTTTCCTTCACATGCCTTTCTTATGATGCATCTACCCAAACTGCAGATGTTTTAAGAACCATGGCAGGAAGTTGGTGAAAATTCCCCAACACATGCGCACAATACGTGGGAGATCATCCTTCATATATTTCACTTCACTATATGCCACTGCAACTGTAAGTAACTGATGAGAAACTGGCACAGTGGTGATGGTAGTGGACAGCAGGTCATGTGAGTGGACAGCAAAAGCTCCACTGCTGCATGGATGGAGGCTGTTGTCACTCATGCCGAGATCTTTTGCAGCAGATGGTATAAGTACTACAAGTGCTACCCAGGATATGTTTGAGCTGAACTGTTAGTAGCAGATTGGTGAGGAGACAAAAATCAAACCAAGCATTTTCACAAGTCATGGTAAAAGTGATGCAAATTGAAGCCTTGCTTAGCAGGGTCTGGAATTGCTTTGTTGGGCCAGGAAGTAAAGCCGGAGTTGCACAACACCACAGTGAGAAGCACAAAGCAGGCCCCATGACCCCCTGTAGAGCCCGTCTGCTTTTTCCAAAATGTTCTCGGCAGCTTGCCTGCAGACCTAGCTCTTTCATAATAATCTCGACTTGGCTCTGAAGTGGCAACATTTGTTTTAATGAAGTTGCTGTACCTCTCCGGGAGGACACGAATCCAACCTGATGACATTGCCACTGTCATAGGTTCTCTGGAGAGCCAGTTCTGCTGACTGCTGGATTCTGCCCCTAAAGGACTTTAGAAACCTCTTAGGTGCTGCATGCTTATGTGAAGCCTCTGTGCATTTCTGCCACTAGGAAGTGGGGCAGGGATTTTCAAAAGTGGCACAGCCATGAGCAGGCACAACAGTAAAGTATGTCTTCTCCTCAACCGAAACAAAAAGTGTGATCTTTGAAGAACCTTAAATCAGTAATACATGACACTGACAACAGGGGGGCAGCAGAACAGTGGATTGTGAGTCTTGCATGGCACAACAGAGGGCAGCTGGAAAGTGACGTGTGACATTTGAAGTATAGCCAGACAGCAACTTTTGACCCTTGGATAGCAGTGGGTAGAAGAATTAAGACTTTTGTCCTTTGCATGGCTATGGGACATTAAAGTGTGACCAATGCAGCAAAGCAATAATATCTGACCATTTCATTGCAGCGGGCAGCTAGCTATAGTGCTTGGAGGTAGAAAAGTGACCACTGTAGAGTTTCACAGAAGTGGCACGTGAGCCTTGAATTACAGTATTTGGTTGACCTGGGTATTTTACTACAGATGCTGCCACAATGTGAGACAGACAGAGACATTAAAGCACAAAAAAGTCTGTGCTGTAGATGTTGACTCAAAGGGTCAAATGCTTTCTATCTTGTTGGACTGCACCTGCCATGAGTTGGGCAAAGTGGGATGGTGCCGTTCATACTTACAGACAAGATGTGTCACAGGGAGACTTCGCCATCCATGCGACAGCAGATGTGCTTGCTTTGGACAGCTCCAAAAGTGCTTTGTTTGCAACCCATCTGTCAAGCTGAAACTGGCAACGTCAAGAGACTGTGAAAGGATAAGAGACCATGGTGGAAATGCAAACAGCAACTAGGAGAAAGGTCAGACTGCTGTCCTCCCCATCAGCCCCCTGCAGTGACAAACCAGAGAGCGAGCCAACAAGGGCTGTACTTCTGTACGCTACCCAAAACTTGGCTGGTACGCTCACTGTGACTTCACCTCCTTTTTTTTGTGCTACTCCCCCACAATCTGCACTTCCAGACCCCGTCTAGTTATTATTGTTTTTATTAAGCAACAAGCTGAAGTTTAAACAAGGAACCCCTGGTAGTACCCTTATGCCAGATATGCTGTACATCACTCTTACATGCTAATGATAGGAAGGGTAGCACCCCAGTCTTAAGCCTCTCTGCCACTTCCTTTAAGCAAAAGTTCAGTATTTTGCATTCAAGACTGCCACCTGCAGGAGCAAATAAGAAATGCAGTGAACTCTCCACACTAGAAACAGTTGATGAAGGTTATTTGTTTAAAATCTATTGAACGAAAGGAAGGCAGTACCTGTGCCAAAGCAGAGCAACATTGTACTGACACAAAGGAGCCCAATAAGGGGTTGAATGTAAGCCCACTTTGACATGCTGATTATTTTATGGGTCTCAGAAAGAAACTCAAGCCTTGTACAGTGCCTTCATAGAGTATTTGGACTCCTTAACGTTCTTCACATTTTGCAATGCTGCAGCATTGTACTAAAAAATCATTTAAGTTCCTTTTTCCCCACATCACACTACACTCAATTCTCTGAGAATGACAGCGAAAACAGGATGTTATACATTTTTCATAGTTATTTCTCCTCTCCTGCTAAATGAGGAAATTTGGCTGTAGAGGTCTGTTAATCTTTGATGACCCATTTAAAGGTTTTTGTATACTGTTTCATTCCTAATGTACATATAAATACAGGGAACTCTAGTTTATGTAATACAGCTTGTCTGAAGAAGGGGCCTGAGCTGCCTCAAAAGTTTGAATGTTGTAATCTGTTTAGTCAGCCAGTAAAAGTTGCATTTTGGTTCACGTCTCATTGCATCGATAATGGCAAACATGGTACATCACCCCACTACAGAAAATGCATTAAAAATAAGAAATAAAAACTGAAATACAGTATCCCATTACCACAAGTATTCAGACCTAGAACTCAATACTTTATTGAAGCAGCAATTCCAGCTTGGACCCTTCTTGGATGACATGACAAGATTCACACACCTGGATTTGGGTATTTTCTGCCATTCTTCTCTGCAGATCCTCTCAAGTCATGTCCAGTTGGATGGAGACCAGCAGTTGACAGCTATTTTCCAGTCTCTCCAGACGCGTATAATTGGGTTCAAATCTGGGCCCTGGCTGAGCAACTCATGGACATTCCCAGAGCTGTCTCTGAGTCACTCCTGTGTTGTCTTTGCTTTGTCCTCAGGGTCATTGTCATGTTGGAACATAAACTATTGGCCCAGTCTGAGGACCAGAGCATTTTGCAGAAGGGTTTCATTAAATACTGTATATCTCTGTACTTTGCTCCATACAGCTTTCCCTCAGGCCTGTCATGTCCTCCAGCCTCTATGTTGAAAAACAACATCACAGCATGGTGCTGTTACCACCATGCTTCACTGCTGGAATGGTATTGCACAGGTATTGCACTGGCTTCCTCCAGACATGATATGATTCAGACCAGAGACTCTTGTTTCTCGCAGTCTGAGAGTCTTTTAGGTTCTGTCTGGTCACTGTGTCATAAAGCCCAGATTAGAGGAGTGTTGCAGTGGTGGTTGTCCTTCTACATGTTTCTCATATCTGAACAGCCAGAGTGACAATCTGGTTTTTGATCACATTTCTTATCATACCTCTTTTTCCCACTATTACTTAGTTTGGCTGGGTGGCCAGCTCTATGAAGAGATGTGGTTTTTCCAGACTTCTTCCATTTGCAAATTGTTAAGGCCACTGTGTGCTCTTGAGAACATTCAGTGTGGTGGAATGTTTTGTAGTTTTTCCCAGATCTGTACCTCTAGACAATCCTGTCTCTAAGCTGTACAGGAAATTTCTTCAGCTTCATGGCTTGGTTTTTGCCCTGATTGTCAGCTGTGGACCTTCAATATACAGGTGTGTACCTTTACTATGTGCTATCAAGTGAACTGAGTACAAATGGACTCCAGACAAGCTATAGAAACATCTTGATGATGACCAATAGAATAGAATATATTGTGGACTATGGCCAGCCAGTCATCCCGGCCAATGCCCCCAGGCCGCCAGGTGGAGCTCTCCCTGCAGCATGGAGGTGCCCCGAATGCCAGCAGGGAATTATGGACATTGGAGTTTTCATCCACAGCCCTGCTGGATACCACAGGGGCCCCTAGAAGGCGCTGCAGGGAGGAGCTGCGAGACTTTTGCGTACAACCTGGAAGTGCGTCCTTTCTCACATGGACAAAGAGACCGACGTACTTCTGGGATGAAGAAAAGAGGACTTTTTATGTAACCCAGAAGTGATGGGGAATCATGGACTGAGGGACGAAGCACTTCCGGGTTAAGCAGTATAAAGGATTGTGGGAAACCCCAGACAAATGAGCTGAGCTGGGTGGAAGGGTGGCAACGCATCTGGGAGAGTTGGAGGATTGTGATTATTACATATTGTGTATTGATTAATGAGTATTGTGGAGAGGAGGGTGCTTTGTGCATGTATTTATATTATATAAAAAAAATATTTGGAGTTTTACCTGGTGTCTGGCGTCTAGTCTGAGGGTTCAAGGGAGCGATAGCACTCCCTACTTGTCACAATATATATATATATATATATATATATATATATATATATATATATATATATAGTTACAAACTTGAAACAGAGACAATTAATTTGGTAATTTGGTATCCTGGCTGCAAAGTCGAAAAAGGGTGTACAGCACTGATGTGCACAAAACCGAGTCCAAAACAGAACTGAGGGAATATGGAAAAGGTGGAGGCTTTTAAAGGGGAAGACAGGAAGTGAGATCAAAGGGGCCGGGCTCAGGAAGGTCTTCAGCCATAGGTTTGAGCCCGTACGTGACATCACAGAGGTCGGACCCAGCAAAGACTCCCTCCATAGGCTCAGTCCTGGAAGTGACATCAAGAGGACCAGGTGGAGTCTCCCATGAATGCTCTGCTGGAAAGGGAGAAAAAGAGTCAGTGCACTGCCACATCCTGGTCTGATTCGGAATTGTCCTTACTCAAGCCCTTTAGCTGCCTCCCATGCGCACGTATGTGACATAAATTGAAAGGAACTACTCCGGGCATCTCTCTCTCCTAGGAGGATTCCTTTCACTGATGTGCCTGCCGCCACTCCTGAACTCCTCTCAGAGTTACACCTCTTTGAATATGCAAATCAATATAAATAGCCCTTAAGCTCAGCGTTCTGTGAAAAGGAAATGGCAAAAGTACGGGGGAAATAGCAAGTGGAGGCAAAGAAAAAGTACTATTTGTTGGTTTAAACAGTGGTATAAATAGCAAAAGGAAGTTGATTGAGTAACAAATTGGCGGAGAAACTCGAAAGTTCAGGTTTAGAAAGTCGCAAAGTGTTGGAAATAAATAAGAAGTGGTCAGATATCAAAGTCGCAGTGAAAAGGCGAGTTGTAGCCCACCATCTGAGTGTCATATTGAAGTGTTTTAGGGTCAGAGAAAAGAAAAAAAAATAGGGACACGTCCATATGTCAACTTTAATCTCCAAATGTCAACTTCAATCTCCAAATGTCAACTTTAATCTCCAAATGTCAACTTTAATCATGTACTTTATTTTGTCATCAAAGTAGAATGTCATAAACTTCATCTTAAAATCATTTCATTTACTAGTTTCTCAGATCCCATCGTAACTAAGGTAGCACATTAAATGCTTCTTTCTATGTGTTCTTTTATGTGCTCCATGTGTGTGAATCACTATGTGCTTCTTAAACTGACTTTCTCTTCCGCCGATAGGACATAGAATACATCACATTCATGATATTACAGCTCTCTGAGCAATTTAAATATGAAGATGTATACTTGATATCATTTTCATAATGATAGTAATTAAAGCATGTATTAAACATGAGGACGTGGTGGCACAGTATTAGCGATGAGCTGACGCCCTGTCCAGTGATTGTTCCTGCCTCCCACAAAATGCTTGCTGTGCCGTGCGTGACCTTCGATGAAATAATTCACTGCAGCAGTTCTGTCTCTTTCAAACATACTAACCTCCTATTCCTGCCCTTCCTTTTCTTTCTCCAAATACCCAATCGCCACACAATTAGCTCTGTAATAGACGTTAAGCCATCTGTAAGCTTAGAACTACAATTCTTCAAAACTTTTATGAAACATTGAAATATCTTCGTAGTACGTGTTTAATTATTCCATCCATCTATCCATCCAGGGTCATGCCAATTCCAGAAGGCATACAGCGCGAGGCAGGAACAATCCCTGAACGGGATGCCAGCTCGTCACTAGCACTAGCTTTAACAATATACAGTACATTATTTTAATGAAGTTTAAAACTTATCTGTATAATATAATAAACATGCTTTACTGCATTTCATCTTAAAAATTATATCAAGAGCTCCAAGAAGATAGGGCTTGGAAATCTAAATCGTCTTAGAAGCCAGTCGTCATTATCTGTAAATAAGGCACTTTATAAAGTGACTCAGGTTGTGCAATATTATTACAGTAGTGCAAATTTACAGTGATGTGATTGCACTTATAAGTACAAACAGTTCTACCAGGAGCATGGACTGATTGAGTGTGTTTAGAGCACTTGGGATGAAACTGTTTCTGAATCGCAAGGTCCCTACAGGAAAGGCTCTGAAGCTTTTACCATATGGAAACAGTTCAATAGACTGTGTTCATGGCTAAGACAGCGTGTGCTAGATGCTGTATATCGATAATTCGATCAGCTGTTGTACAGCTGTGATTCCACACTCAGATAACAGTGGGTTAAATACTCAGTGGTGCACTGGGAATAACAACACTAAAGCACTGATGGTATTTAGAATAGTTTGGCCATTCGGTGCACCATTATATGATTACAGGTTGATTACAATGAGATGCCTTAAACTAATAAACAATATGCAGTTAATTTCAGTGCATTTGATAAAGCAGCATCAGGGATGTGAATCTAAAAACTAAAGGGAAACCACACAGCATTGCTTTGACGCTGGGTGCTGCCAGTTTGCAAAACCAAGAGGAGAACTTGCGTACACAAATGATTGAGCTAGCGTGAAAATGTGTGTGACTTTACTCCAAGTTTAGTTTTTATACATCGCAATGTGAGGGTGGAAATGGGAGTACGCAACATTTTTGTGCGTATGTACCATTTATACATGAGGCCCCTGGTCCCTTGCTGCCTGGTCTGCCTGTTTAAACTGCCTGATCAATAATCCAACATTCACAATTCCATCCAAGTTCACAGCCCGTTTGTAGTGCAGTCATGACAAAGCCGGCACCTGGGTTTACATGTTTTGCAGTTTTGGGTGGTAAATTTAAAATCCATTTATATAATTTCTAGTGGCTACTATCAGTGACAAGCCAGAAGCCAGATCATATTTAATTTTAATCAAGACTAGTAACTAGTAAATAAGTTCAGAGGGGAAAAAAGAAAAACAGTGAGAAATGTAGAGCTTCTGTAAAAAGGCATCCATAAGTATTTGTACTCCTAACGCTCACGTGAACATTGACTATGAATGGTTTATCAAACTGGAAGGCAGTAAATAGACAAATACCTTGTGTTAGATGCAAACTTGTTTTACTCAACAATGGATAAGGAAGCTTCAGAAGAAAATGTATGCATAGCATAAAATTCAGGGGCGTTTGGGGGTTTAGTTAACTGATAATGAAAGTTAACAATTTTTTTTATTACAGTGATATTAAAATATTATTATATGTTTTAGTAGTGTAAATTAAAAATGTGCTTTTGAACAATACATGAAAATGTTATTTAGTTAAAAATGGGGCACAGACAGGCCTGTGGAGGCTTTCATACACAGAAGATTTCTGTGATAGAAGCCCGGACACAGACAGACACTGAGACAGCCAGATGTCCAAAGTACATACGTTTAAATTCTCTTTGCCCTCTTGCAACACCACGCAATACACTTAAACAACCTCAATTTGCTCACAGTCCCTTCTTTTCTCTCTTCTTCTGCCAGCTCTACTCCACTCCTCGCAGGCTCTGTCCGGCTCCCCGAATGAAGTGAGGCGGCCCCTTTTATGTTGCACCCAGATGTGCTCCAGGTGTGCCCTGATTTACTTCCTGCAGCACTTCCTGGTGTGGCAGAAGTGCTGTATGGGAACCCAGAAGTACTCCAGGTGTATTTGATTCCTCTTCTGGCAGCACTTCCTGGTGTGGCAGAAGTGCTGCCATCCAGAGCTCCAGGATCATCCAGGCGCCCCCTGGCAGTGGCCATGGACTCCAACAGGGTTGAGCTTCCAAGCTGCCAATCTGTGGCCCTGATGTAATCCAGGGGGGCTGCCCTCTTGCGCCTCTGGGAAGATATTGCCCCTCTGCCGGTCCTTCGCTTCTCCAGGCGTCCCGGTGGGGCAAGGTCCCCGGTCATCTGTCACAATTCCCATGTAAGTCATGTTGATTGATGTGCTGCTAATAGTTGTGGTGATAGTCTGTGATTATTTGTAGCTTTTTTGTTTAATAACAAACGAGATCCCAAAAAGATAAAATCCCCAATAACCAACTGACAAGTATTCACCACTCAGTTAAATGGCAGCTTATACTGCATGAACTATAAAATCAAATTGCCAAAAGAAAAATAACTATAAAAAATGGACAATAATAGCATTACAATTAATATTACTCCATGAAAGAAAATCATTTCTCCATCTATGTATTGCTATTAGTCAGAACACAGTAATTTAATAACACTATATAATTAACTGGAGACTTGGAGAGGATCTGATTTATTTTATAACAGCAATAGCAAAGATGACCCTAAACTAGTCACAAAATACACACAAGAAAAAGCGTGGCTGCTCTTCATCAATCAACACTCAAAAACACTTCTTAAAAAGTGCCCACCTCTTATTGTACGAGTGATGTATGAGAGATTTATTTTTTACTTTTTTAGTACACTTTTTAACTTAATATAAGTGTGGTTTTAAAAAGTGTAATTTTATAAATATATTATTGCTTTGTTTTTTGTTTGGCACTTTTCCTGTGGGGTGACAATAGTTAGCTTTGAGTTCACTGTGAATGCTTTCTTGTGTTTTGGCTTTGGCTCTGGTGGTCTTTTGATCCTTTTGCATTTTGATTTACTGGCATTTTGACTTTTGGCTTGATTTATTGTTTTCCAAGTGCTGGTTTTTGAATTGAATTTGTCATTTCTGGATATATTTTTGGGGATTTTTGTTAACTTTTGCATTTGTTTTTTGTTGTTTAATCTCTTGTTCACTTTTGAATTTTGTTATTTTTTCTTTACACGAGGGCTGATTGAAAAGTAATGAGTAATGTCCCAGTTTCTCTTTCGTGGAGGTAGATGTGGGAATGCTGTGCAGGTGTTTGTGAACGGCATACACTGACATGTGTGACCGCCATTTTGTTCAGCGTTCAGCAAGTGGAAGCACCTCGTACTTGTCATGATGGCAGATGAAGAAGACATTCCTGTGAGAGTGCAGCAGAGGTGTGTGATTGAATTTTGCGTTAAGCTTGAAGAGCAGTAATGAAACAGCAACTGAAAAAACTGGAAAAAACAACAACATGGAAGGAAGTTCTCCTCAGATGATGAAGTGAAAGAAAAAACACCAAGGCCACATCGCAAAAATTAATGTTGTAAAACAGTCTTGTCTTGTCTTTGAATCATTTTTGAAATGCTATTTAAAAAATCTTCGAACTTGTGGAGTCACCCAGTTCTGAGTAAAAAAATCGGTCTCATTACTTTTCAATTAGCCCTCATATGTCTGCCATATTTAGAATTTAAAAATATGTTTAAAAAGTTGGTGGTGTTAGTTTTTTGATTCTTTGTACCATTATTCCTTTTTTTTATTTGTTGGGTATTTGTTGTTTTCAGATTTGACTGATTTTCTTATTTTGAATGAATAGAATCTTTTGTTTGGATCAATTATTGGTAAATACATTAAATGACAATGTCCTCTCCTTTTGCAGTCTGTTAATCTAACTTAGTGGTAACAAGTGCTACTGTCCTGGATAATGTGGCCCAATTTTTGTTCATTAATTTTCCTCTTGTGTGTTTCACCCTATGTCTATAAAATACTGAAAGGTGAGCTTGTGTTGTGAAAGTGCCTTTAAATATTGCAGCCTTTGTGAATTGTCCTACTTAACTTTGCAAATTAAACACACTGCCATTTCTTTCACCACAGTAAAATGTATTTGCTCCGTCAGTTATATTTAATCTGCTTTTTCTATCCTACTTCATCGCCCTGAAATGGTGAAATGTGTCAAGTGAATTGCTTTAAAAGTACTCTAAATACTCAAATATTGACCCCAGGAGTCTTGAAGTGTATTGCAAGTAAAAAGGCTTCTATTAATGCCATGAATGAAATGTACAACACAAAAACAGTTTTAGTTGTTGCCTTGCAGGTCAAAAATATCAGAGAAAGGGCCAGTTCTAATTTAAAGAACTATACTTTGGACATGACCATCGAAAATACTGAATACTGTTATATAAAGTCTCTAAAAATGTGACAAGGAGTGACAAACTGGGGGGCTCAGCCTGGCTAAGTCACTTCCTGGAAACAAATATGCTGTATTCCTGAGCCCAGTGTCCACTCACCATTAGGCACTGGTCTTTACATGCCAGTAGATAAGTGGCACAAAGAATACGCTACTGCCTCACAGCTGGATTAGAACATTCAAACAGTTTTGATCAGATTCAGTCCAGTAAACACACCAATCCCATCCACCTACATTCTCCAAAATAACACCAAGTCAAGGTTCAAAGGTTCCTTAAATCCTCCTCTCTACTAAAGTGCCCAGGAACACTTTCCCTGTGTGTATGTGTGAAGAAAAATCTTCTTACAGATGCACGAAATTTACCTTTATTGAGTATCCACCTGTGGCCTTCTTCAGGAATTAATTTTGAAATAACAGCCATGATTAGCTCTACTCATTCCTTTCAGTTAAATTAGCACTAAAATGATTGGTTTGCTGTGGACGTCTGTCACTGAGCTGCATCTCAAACAGGTTAGGAAGAACAGAAACTCAACTCGGACAGCAACCATCCTCTTTTCTCCAAATTTCAGCGGTTACCATCAGGCTGCGGTTTTTGCTGCATATTTAAGAGTTCTTTTATTCCCAGAGCTACAAGCATTTTGAATCCTGATAGTTGTAGGGATACAGCTAAACCCGGCACAATAGAAATTTGACAGACAAGAGGAGGCCATTCAGCCCATCAGGCTTGTTTGTTTAGTTATTTGCTAAGCTGTCCCAATATCTCATCCAGAAACTTCTTAAAGGTTGTCAAGGTTTCTTCTTCAACTCCATGCTTTGGTAGTTTATTCCAGATTCCCGCAAGTTTTTGAATAAAAAAGTTCCTCCTGGCCTCAGTCCTACATACACTTCCACTTAATTTCCATTGATGTTGTCGAGTAACTGATTCACCATTAAGCTGAAAGAATTCTGCTGGATCTCCATTATTGTTGCCTTTGAGGATTTTAAGACCTGGATTAGGTCTCCATGCAGTCTCCTCTGCTCGAGACTAAACAGGCTTCATTTTCAGAGTCTGTCACAGTAGGACATGTTCTCAAGTCCAAGGATGCACTTGGTTGTTCTCCCCTGCACAGCTACAAGTGCTGCTATGTCTTGTCTCTCTTGTGACCAAAACTGCAAACAATACTCTAGATGTGGTCTCGCTATTTCACTATTGCATTACATACTGTATGTAGTTTGAACATAATGTTGCTTGATTTATATTAGACAGTTTTTACAATATAACAACATTTTATGTAACTTTTTTCATAACTCCCACGCCTTGCTTACATGATGAAAATGATTTTTAAACATAAACCTCTAAATCATTTCCTGGACGGTGTCTATCCATTTCATATTTATAATTGACATTCCTTTTGCCTACATGTAGCACCTTGAATTATGATTATTGTTAAAAGTAATTACTGGTAAAAACATTGTGTGCTTCTATTAATGATACCACTAACTAAGATGCTTTGTCTTAAGTTATAATGGCTTATTTTTTTCTATTATTTTGCTGCAAACAAATGTCCCTTTTTGATAATAAAGTATATTTAACCTAACGTAAAGTATTGGGAAAAATTAAGCTACTCAATAGTTGCTGCAGTGGGATGAAAATAAATTGAGGGTGAATTGGTGAGGTTCCAGCACAACTCTAAGACCCGCTGAGGACAAACACTTTCTTCTCGAGATCTAAACTGAGTGAAGACACAGTCACCGGTAGAGGCGTTTTGTAAATATGTGTAAACCCTTTTTGGTCAACACCTCTTACCATATTGCGGTGCCTTACAAAGGCCAATGAGATTTAGGAGTGTAGTCCACACGAGCCAATGATGAGGAAACCCCTACTCGGAAATAGCCAATAAGTAGTAGGAACATGACCGATAGTGACCAATGAAAATGGGGATCTGGTCGTTTCCAGGGGGACGAGATGCGGCTTGGGATGTTGAGTCCAGGAAGTGGGCGTTGAAAGGTGCAGCTAGAGGTGCCGCACACAATTGCAGATTTGAGATGTCGCCTACATTCGTGTGGAAAAGTAGAAGAATGACACGCACCGTGTGGAAGGTGTAATGACGAGTGCGCAAAGAAAGTATTAAAAGAAGAGAAAAGTACACCGTGACACGTCAGCGCTGTTCGGACTCGGTTCATGTGAATGACAGCTTGGATAATAAAGAATGCCGAAAACGCGTAGTGCTGAGGACAAAAAGTAAACGGCTGCTGCAACTTTATGTCAATGCATTTAAAATATCATCTGCATATTTGAATTTTACTGGAATGCATTTCAAGAGACAAGGCAAGACGGTGCTAAAATGGTGGCTGACTTTGTGCTCAAATAATAAATGGGAGTAATGATTTACTCGCCTGCGATGTGGTTTTAATTACGCGACTGTGAGTTGTTGGCCGCCGGCCCCGTACGGCCGCAGTTGGGCGCGCCATTTGGAAAGGCAGTGCTTTACTTTTATTTTCCATTACTGTAAACGTACATTAACATGAAATGACCAACATGGGGAAATGCAAGCCGCCCAAGCCCACGCCGATTGGGTCCAAAATTGTTCTTTTGCAACAAACCAAGTGAGACGGACAGAAAACGGGAAAGGGAGCTACGGAGAGAGACGGGCCCAACTAAATGTGCCACTGTCCGCTGCTCCTGAGATGTCGCTGGCCAGGATACGCTTTGACCCCAGGCTTTCTCGCTGTGCTCGCTGAAAGGTAAGGCGGGCGCGCTCATAAAGGGTCACCTGTGTTAAGTGGCCTGTTATTAATAATACAAAAAAGATTAAAGGAATGTTCCTGCGTCTGACAGCTCAGCACGTTGAACGCCAAGGACAGTTCAGTTTATTGTCCGTCTTGTCTATAATGGTTCATCCCTGTTTGCCTCTGCTGTTAACAGATTATCTTGTAAATAATATACAGTACACATCAATCTGCTGTGTCTGCTTTTCCAGTGCAAAGTTAAGAGCATTACGTACTTTAAAACGCATGGGAAAACCTCTTCAGTTTGTCAAGTTTATTTGACTGTTGGTCCAATCCGTCATCATTGTGAATAAAACATACATAAGAAATGTGCCACACGAGTGGACACCATTCAGTTGTTCGTGAATCTTGCTTGTTTAGCTAATTGCTAAACTGTCCCAGTATCTAATCCTGATACTTAAAGGCTGTCAAGGTTTTGGCTTCAGCTACATGCAGTATCTCAGTACCTTGTTCCAGATTCCCATAACTCTTTGTGCTTCCTGGGTTCAATCCTAAATTCCCTTAACCCTAATTTCCATTGGTGTCCTCGAGTGCGTGATTCACCGTTTTGTTGAAAGAATTCTGCTGGACCTCCATTATCAATGCCTCTAACAATTTTGAAGACCTGTATTGGGACCCCACGCTGTCTCCTTTGTTTGACACTAAATCGGTGTAATTCTCGGAGCCTGTCAGAGTAGGACCTGTCCTTAAGTCCGGGGATGCGCTTGGTTGGTGTCTGCGCAGCTTCAAGTGCTGCTATGTCTGTTCAGTTGGGAGGTGACTAGAAATGCACACCATACTCCAGATGCGGTTTCTCTAGTGCATTATATGGTTCAAGTACAACATCCCTTGACTTGTATATGTTTTTACGATATAATCAAATTTTATTTGCATTTTTAACCACGTCCGCTTGTTGCTTAGATGTAGGAAATGTTTTGCCAACATAAACCCCCAAATTCTTTTCAGAGGTTACTTTATGTAGGACAGTGTCTTCCTTCTTTTTTTTAATATTGGCATTATATTTTCCTATGTGTCTGTACTTTGTACTTTTCTGCTTTGAAACTACATTTTCCAAATGTTTCTCCAGTTTCCTGAATTTTTTTATGGAATTCTTTTTCCTGCCTTCTCAGTGTCTGCCATTGCTCCAATATGACAGTATGTTATTAGTGTTGCTACTTCATAATCAGTTTGTTCCATATTTCCACACTTTGAAGAATTACTTTCAGGTTTCAGTTTTAATTCACCTTAATCTGCTGAATCTTAGCTTAATCAATACCTTTGAGAATTTTCATCTTTCTTCACTTGCCAGAGTATAACATTCCCTTCAGGTATGGATGAAGTTTAAGGGGTTGCTGTGGACCCCACCAATGGATGAACTATGTCTCTCTATTATGTAAAAAAAAAAAAAAAATTTGGACAAGACCTTCTCAGAAAGACACTTTCACGTCCCGCAAGACTAGACTTTGTGCCAAGAGATTTGACCATGCTCGGGGCTGGAAAAGTAGAACATCGTAAAGAATTCAAAAATGTTGGAGCGATACACATGCAGAGCAGGTTAGAGATAATGGAAATAGGAAAATTCAAAAGTCTTTAAAAATGATAGTTAAGATCGCATTAAAGCTACCAAATGGAAAATATTACCTGGTGAAATAACGCAACAGTGAAAAGAGATCAAATAGTGTTTGATGATGTCTGGGGGAGAAGACAGACTAGGCAGTGAGACCAAAGGACAGTTGTTGTGCAGGCTTTTAATCGTTTGAAGAGCATGCGGCTGATCGAGCAAAGAGGAGGTAAAAAAACAACTGTATAGTAAACCCTCGTTTATCGCGGTTAATCCGTTCCAGACTCTACTGCGATAAATGAATTTCAGCGAAGTAGGTTTCTGTATTTATAAATCTAATATTTTTGCGGTTAGAGCATAAAAAACCTGTTTACGACCTTCTAAATACGTTTTTTAACATTATTAGAGCCTCTAGACATGAAATAACACCCTTTAGTCAAAAGTTTAAACTGTGCTCCATGACAAGACAGAGATGACAGTTCCGTCTCACAATTAAATGAAATGCAAACATATCTTCCTTTTCAAAGGAGTGCACATAGCAGAGAATGTCAGAGAGAGACAGAGAGCGAAAAGCAAACAATCAAAAATCAATAGGGCTGTTTGGGCTTTTACGTATGAAAAGCACTGCGATAAAGCGGCAGCAAGGAAGGGAGCAATGTGAAGGTAGTCTTTCAGCATTTTTTAGAGGAGCGTCCGTATCCTCTAGGCCAGTGTGCAAACAGCCCCCCTGCTCACACCCCCTCCAGAGAATGTCAGAGAGAGAGAAATGCAAACAATCAAAAATCAATATGTGCTGTTAGAGCTTTTAAGTGTGCGAAGAACCACGCAGGAAGCATATCGTATATCATTGAGGAGTTTTATTTAATACGTAATACGTGCTCTGATTGGGTAGCTTCTCAGCCATCCGCCAATAGCGTCCCTTGTATGAAATCAACTGGGAAAACCAACTGAGGAAGCATGTACCATAAATTAAAAGACCCGTTATCCGCAGAAATCTGTGAACCAGTGAAAAATCTGTGATATATATTTAGATATGCTTACATTTAAAATCCACGATGGAGTGAAGCCGCGAAAGTCGAAGTGCGATATAGTGAGGGATCATTGTATTTGTTTCCCATTGTATCACCACTTAAGAGGGGGTTTCTGAGGAGCAACCATGTCTCCTTGGGGTGTCTTCAGCCCCCCTCTTCACAACGGCACATAGCGCAGCAATGTGAGCTCTGGGCAAAGCCCCCTAGTTACTAAAATAATTAAATAAAGTGTAATATTTTCTCATTTTTTAAGTTCTCAGCAAATGTGCCATCTGGTGATCCAGTGGTAGTGCTGCTGTTTCATAGTAAGGAGTGTTGGGATCACACCCCTGGTGGTCCCAGTGTGCACTTTGCCTGTGAGCCCCCATGGGTGTGCTCAGGTTTCTTCCCACTGTTCAGAGATATGCAGGTTAAGAGAACTGATTATGTTAATTTGGTTCTGTGTGTGTTCACCCTGCAATGGGTCTGTCCAGGGGTTTTACTGCCAGCACCTGTTGCTTACTGGGGTAGGCCCCAGCTGCTCCCTGCCATGCATAAGCGGGGTTGATGGATCAACTAATACTAAAATCTGTCCTGCCCTAAACACCTCTCACTTGCACAATGCTTATCCTTAAAAGAGCCAGAGAAATATTCTGTACAATTTGTATTTACAGATTAGTTTACAGTTTCAGATTTTGTTAAAGGTCACTTCAGTTTGCATATTTAATTGTACAGTAGACCCCTTTGAGATTGCGGTTCATGTTTTGCGGACTCGGTCGTTCACAGATTTTTTCCTTAGAACCTAACTATTAATTGTTAGCGGAAAGTGCAAATATCCTCCGCAATTTTTATGGAATTGTTTCATGGCAATACAGTGCTGTAGAGAGAACAGGAAGCAACTGCTGATGGAAACGCGGTTTGGGATGGTGAAAGTAGCCAATCTGAGAGCGTTATTCATTTCTCCTTGCTGCTGATTGACTGCTGCCCTGTGACACATCTCCAGCTAGGTGTCCTTGTGTTTTCCATTTTGTTATTGTTTTGTTATTCTTAAACACACAAAATGTTGCCGAAACACCTTGCACCTTCTAAGGCTTCTGGCACTGAGCCCAAGCGCCAGAAGACGTTTAAAACACTCCAGGAGAAGGTTGAACTACTGGATTTGCTACAGGAACTAAAAAGTTATGCTGCAGTAGCACGTCACTCATACATTAATGAAAGCACCGTACGCTACATAAAGAAGAACGAGGCAGCGATCTGGAGTACAGTATCTGTAAGTTTCTGTGATATTGCCAAAAAGGTTACGATCGTAAGGAATAAAAATATCGTCAGGATGGAATCTGCCTTGGCATTTTGGATCACTCACTGCAGGAAGAAAAACATCCCCTTGGACAGTAACATCATCCGTGAGAGAGCACGGAAATTGTACCAGCCGTTTGCTACAGGAGACAATGTAGGAGATACCAAAGAACTGCAACCAGGACCATCAACAGCACTGGAACCTGAAGATTTTCAAGCCAGTAAGGGACGGTTTGATCGTTTTCAGAAGCAATTTAATATTAAAAGCATCTCCCTACATGGAGAGGCAGTGTCTGCTGACAAAGAAGCTGCAGAGAAGTACCCCGAGACATTTAGGTAAATCATAGAGGAGAAGGGATACAAGCCCGAACAAGGTTTTTAACATGGATGAGACTGGCTTGTTCTGGAAGAAGATGCCATCCAGAACTTACATCATGAAGGACGAAGCCAAAGCTCCAGGGTTTAAGGCACAGAAGGACAGAGTGACACGTATTATGTGTGGCAATGCTGCTAGTTGCATGATGAAACCTAGCCTCACCTACAAATCAGCAAACCCTAGGGCCCTTAAAAACAAAAATAAAAACATGGTGCCTGTCTTCTGGATGCACAACCCTAAAGCATGGATTCCTAAAATCCTTGCTTCAAACTGGTTTCACCAGTGCTTCATCCCTCAAGCCAAAGAATACCTCCATGATTTAGGCATGGACTTCAAGGTGTTGCTTATTATGGATAATGCTGGCGGCCACCCTTTGGATTTGTGTTACGAGGGAGTTCAGACTCAGTTCCTCCCTGCCAACACCACCTCCCTCATCCAACCTATGGATCAAGGCATAATCCGTGCCTTCAAGGTTTTTTATACCCGGATTTCTATCCGATACCTTGTGGATGCAATGGACGCGGATGAGAATTTTGCATTGAAGGGTTACTGGCATAACTTTACAATCGCGGTGTGCCTGTAAGTCATCCAAGCTGCTGTTAAGGAGATGAAAAAGGAAACCTTCAACGCCTGCTGGAAGAAGCTGTGGCCAGAGTGTGTCCATGACAACAAGGGCTTATCACCCGAAAAAATTCAGCACGATGCTGTCAACAAGGCCATGGAACTGGCAAAGAAACTGGGTGGCGAAGGTTTTGACGACATCACTCAAGATGATGCACTGTGAACAACCTTATCAATGCCCACTCTGAACCCCTGACAGACGAGGATTTGTTGGAGTTAACACAGTATGCCAGTGAAGAGGAGGTGGAAGAGACCGATCCAGTGCAAGAGGAGGAGGAGCAGGGAACGTCTGTCCCAGGTTATTTGGACATCGAAGGAGTTACAAGGGATGATTGAAGCATGGGATCCCTATATGGTCCTGGTTCTCACAGTTAATAATGGCATTGATGCTGCCATTCAGACATATAAAACGCTCCTCGCCATCATGAAGAAACAATTACATCACAATGTTCCTTGTGGCTCTGAGGCTAAGGATCTTCGCTGGTATCCTGAAGGTTGCCAGTTCGAATCCCCGTCACTGCCAAAAGAGATCCTACTCTGCTGGGCCCTTGAGCAAGGCCCATAACCTACAATTGCTCCGGGGCGCTGTACAATGGCTGACCCTGCGCTCTGACCCCAAGGGGTATGCGAAAACTAACAAATTCCTAACACAGGAAATTGTATAAGGTGAAATAAAGAACAAAAAAAAAACCTATAAAGAAAAACCAGCACGAAACCCCACCAGAAGAAGACCCGTCCAAAGATATGACTCCTCCTGAAGAAGAGGCGCCACCTGAGGAGTTTTAAATCCTCTGCATTGTACTGCACAGCTACTTCATCATTCATCATTGGTGAGTACCCGTACATTTTACTGTATTTTAATTAAATGAAATTATTACGTATTTACTGTGCTTATAACAAAGAAAACAAAAGCGCATGCCAAAGAAAACGTGCTTGCATGAATTACAGTGCATATAGCGGTAACATCGGTATTTTACATTCTAGCACCGCGGGAGACATAGTAGTACAGTACTGTACAGTATACGGGTTTACCTTTACGTTCTGTTTTTAGGTAATGTATTAAGCTGAGTTTGCAACAAAATTAAAGTACTTTGGGGGCATGCTGTATTTAGGGTTTAAACTATAAAAATAGGTATTTAAAAGGCATTTTTTACCACATCCAAAAGTTGTGCTTGTGTACAATTCGCAGGTGTTCTAGGAACGTAATTCCTGCGAATTTTGGGGGTTTTCTGTATATACATTTTTTTCTTCTCTCTCTTTTTCATGCATGATAGGCACTTCAGCTGGTAAAATAGATCCTCGGTAGTCAGCACACTCAATTTATTGTTAATATGCCTGTCCCCGGCTATTATGCCTGCCTGTCCAAAGAACAACATGATGGTCTGTGCAAAACTCCATCACGCGTCACACATGCTGCTGTGACAAACAAAAATGTGGCGTATGTCTTTTTGATGAAGCAAACAAAATAACAGATAATGGTCCAGCTTTCTAATCGGTTAGAAACAATTACGTGTGTGCGCATGCGTCAGTCTGTGTCTCTCTCTCTCTTGCTGCACAGGGAGAGACTGAACATGTGCGGAAATCATCGGCGTGCACAAACCGAAAGGGAAACTGGCTTGTTCATATACCTAGTGTGTGGTTGTGAACAAATGCAAAAGTTTGGCAAACTTTTTGGTCATAACCCGATTTGTACATGTCCAGAGACGTTCGTGAACTGAGGTTCCACTGTATTAGGTTCGTAATAAGTAAAATTATAACATAATTTGATGTTTAATAGGCTTTTTCTTAACACCTCCCATTAACCGACATTTTTTCTTATCCGACATTCTGCCGGCCCGTTTATGTCGGATAAGCGAGACTCTACTGTACCACTATATTTTGATTGATTAAAAAATGTATACATGGAAGCCACACAAGTAAAAATTTCGGTGTTCTCTATATACATAACCGCACCACAAGTTCTGCTGTGAGCAAGATGTAGTCAAGCAGCATATTGACAGAAGACCATTCAGACTGTAAATATTTTACTTTTTGCATGATGGTGATGACCTTAAGTTTGAAGGAAATGATAACCAGTCGGTTAGTGATTAACTGCTACTTTGCCATTTGGTGCTTTGAGAAACAAAAACCTGAACATTTTTAGGAGGCACATATTGTTAAGCATGTTAAATTATTGCCAATGAATGACAGATTAAGATGTAGAAAATATTTTTTTAGAATGTATTATTTTCTTTATAGTTTATGGGCACTCTTTTGGGCTTTTCATTATGTTTTACACCAGTTTGGTCAAACTTTTGTATGATACTAATGTTATACCCCAGAAGTGTGTGTGCAGTGTATGCTTTGCTCTTTGCTGTGCTGCTTGCTGAGCAGAGCCATTGTGTCAGCACCACACTAGCTATCACCATTCATGTAACAGCTGAGCTGGTGCCGGGTAGTCTGTCCTGAATCCTTCCATGATAGCCACTTTTGGGATGCAGCACAGGTTTACAACTGTAGTTGAATTGCTAGCGTGGCGTTTACCAGAGTCAGAGCCGTAGAGTACTGCTTGTCACTTTGAGCTGATGAATTTTATCAGCATCACAAAGTGTTGTTACAGGGGAGAATAAAAAAAATATATATTTTGCAAAATGAGATAAAATGACATAAATGTTCTTGTCTATAAGATACCAACAATAAAGTCGAACAGGTATGGACATTTAAACACAGGGTAGTAAAATTCAGAGTCTAACCAAGAAATAATTTTTAAGCATAAATCAGACACTTTTTAATTCTCTTGTGGTTGGCAAAAGTAAAAGAAAATAGCCTGCATGAAAAGTTAAATAAGTTCATGAAAATAGTTGTGTGTATTTTGCTGAAATGTTGCTAAATCCTGTTATTATGTGTTAATAATGTGTTAATACTCGCAGCTCCAGAGTCCTGGCTTCAGATCTCAGCTTGAGCACTACCTCTGTGGAGTAGGAATGTTCTCCTTGTGTCTTTCTAGGTTTTCTCCCCATACTCGTGCTCAGTTTTCCTTGAATTTCAAAAAGACATACGTGTTATGTTTATTTTAAGTCTAAAATGGCTGAGCATGAGTTAATAGAGGTGTCCTATGACAAAGTTTTTGTCCCATCCATGGTTGGTTCTCATGCTATTCTCAGTTCTGTCAGGACACTCACTCACTTGCCATGACCCAGAGCTGGACAAGAAAGGTCAAGCAAATATGGATGCATTCAAGATGGGTAATTTGTGAAAAGTGCTGTGTTAAAGAAATGTTAAGTGCTGTGAGCTTGTAAGTCTTATTAAAAGAATGTTTCTCCACAGTTTGTAGCATTTTTCAGAAGCTTACATTGTACTGTATTAGATAATGACAGAGTCTACCAAGCCTCTGTTTTAGGGGTAGTTGGTATTTGTGGTACAGACTAGAGAGTTTTTGTCTCAGAAGAGCAGAGGCTTTTATTACCCCAAATGCCTTAATGGGAGTCTTGAGTCTATTCCTTTGGTTTATGGAACATACCACTCATTGAGGAGTGTTCTGCTCTTTGTACCTGTGTGCTGTATCTTTATCTCTCTACTGTTCTATTATAATGAGTCACTCAGTTATAAATGCATAGATAGATTATATTTTATTTGTAAGGAGAAATAAAATTGAATAAGAGAGTGTTTGAAAATCCTTGAAAATCATTACAGTGGTCAGCGTCTTTCTGAAGTCCAGAGAGATGGTGAAGTCTCACTAATACTGAGTTCTTAGATAGCAGCCAAAGAACAAAAGAAAAAACATTTTATTAAACAAGGAATTCAATTAACAGTGGCATTGATATTATTCCAAAGTCCTCTAAGCGCAGAATCAGGCCCCTGTGCTTTAACTAAGTTAGTCAGCTTGACCTTTCATTGTTCCTCTGCATTTTAGATATCCATGTCTGGCTTGGACTGCATTTCACAAAATATTTTATGAATGATAGAGATAACTGGAAAAAGATGATTTATGAAGATGACTCTTACACTCAGTGACTTAAAATCACATTGGCATATAATAAAGCTGCTGTCATATTTTTTTGTTTGACTTCCTAAGTTTTTTATTAAATAAATAATTAAACCAGATTTAAAACGGTATCTTAGTCTCATCAGACTTTTTTGGATGGGATGAGTCTGCAGCTTTCAATACATAAACAGGCTCTTCTAATAGTCCATAAAATCTTCAGAGAACTGAGTGCGATTGGCTATGGGAGGTACATTTTATGTGGTAAAGTTGGCCGTGTGACATCAGGTAATCAATTTGTATTTATTTTATGCAGCAGCCATCACTAAACATACCTTCACAAGGCACAGTACCAGATGAACAGATATAATAAAAAGGCACAGGATGGAATAAAAGAGCTTTCAATATTCAATAAATTAAAAAGCAAAACACTTTGGAGAGAGGCAATAAACTGACCTTCTAATAAACTGACTTTCTGTTCCAGTAGAATCAGGATAGGAACAGTTGTTGAGAAAGGTCAAATAGGGAATAAAGTGCAGATGAGAATAGGTGAGCCTTTAAATCAGATTAAGAGAATATGAGCCACAAAGCCAGAGGAGCATTTGCCATATGTGGAGCAATCGGTCTTTGGAATAGCGAGAAGTCCTGTTATGTATAGGTTCTCAAGTGTCTAGCAGGCTGCTTGGAGATGAGCAATGATGACAAATAATTTGGATTGTTGGAATTGTAAAAGGGGTAACATTTTGAGGGTGAGACACTTGAATAAAACTGCAAAACAGCCGAGAGACTTGAGGGGCATCGTGTGCATTACTTTGTGTCTGTCTTAGACCTCTGGAGGAAACATCCATACTTCACACTGATTGGAATTGGTACAGAGTATATCTTTGTCAAAAGAGGAGAGGACAGCTTGGGCTCTAGCAAGTTCTGGAGGAGGAACAAAGCTGTCATGAATGCTGCAGAGAAAATTAAAGCATGATTTCAAAGTTTAGTAATCAGTCTTTATAAAGTGCCTTACATTGCACTTGCCTAATACATGAGCATTGTCAATAAGTGGATGCTTGAGGGCGCTGTTGCCCCGTGAAACCGCATTGTCAATAAGTGGATGCTTGAGGGCGCTGTTGCCCCGTGAAACTGAACAGACAGATGCTGACACAGGTTTATCGTTGGCTGAGGAACTGAACTACTACTTTGCCCGGTTTGAATTGTATCCACAAGAAACAGCCAGACCCCATCCAAATACCAGCAACAGCAACATCTTCATATTGGGGGAGCACGAGGTGAGACGCACGCTGCGGGCTGTCAACCCATGAAAGGCAGCTGGACCTGACGGCATCTCAGGATGCGTGCTGAAAGACTGTGCAGACCAACTGGCTGGGGTCTTCACTAGGATATTCAACCAGTCTCTGTCTCAGTCCACTGTGCCATCCTGCCTGAAATCCTCTGTCAAAGTGCCTGTGGCCAAGAAACAGACCATCACCAGTCTTAATGACTATAGGCCAGTTGCACTGACCCCTGTGGTTATGAAGTGCTTCGAGAAGCTCATCAGGAACCACATCATGTCATTAATGCCTCCCATGCTTGATCCTCACCAGTTTGCCTACAGAGCAACCAGGTCTACAGAGGACGCCGTGGCCACTGTTCTCCATGCTGTTCTGTCCCATCTGGAGCAGCAGAGGAGCTACGCACAGCTGCTCTTCATAGACTTCAGCTCTGCCTTTAATACCATCTTACCCCACAGACTGGTGACCAAATTGTCAGACATAGGACTTCTACACTCCACCTGCCTTTGGATCAAGGACTTCCTGAGTGATCACACTCAGAGGGCTAGAGTGGGCCCCTACTTCTCCACACCCATCAGCCTCAGCACTGGCTCCCCACAGGACTGTGTGCTCAGCCCCCTGCTCTATACCCTCTACACTCATGATTGCATTCCTGCCCACCACAGTAACACCATTGTTAAGTTCGCTGATGATGCCACGGTAATAGGGCTCATTTCTGGGGGGATGAGTCCACCTACAGGGATGAAGTGGAGCGGCTGACAACGTGGTGTAGGAATAACAACTTGCTCCTAAATACAGCCAAGACCAAGGAGCTCATCGTGGACTTCAGGAAGAAGGCAGACAACATCCAACCACTCATCATTGACCTGGGGAACACACACTGCTGAGGTAGTGAAGAAGGCCCAAAAGAGACTCTACTTCCTGAGGGTGCTCAGAAAGAACAACATCCTTGTGAAACTGCTGGTGTCCTTTTACTGCTGCACAGTAGAGAGCATCCTGGTCTACTGTCTCTGTGCGTGGTTCTGTAGCTGCACAGTAGCACAGAAGAAAGAGCTCCACAGGGTCATTAAGGTTGCCCAGCGGATAGTCGGCTGTCCTATCCTAGTCCTCACTAGAAGAACTACATAGTTCCTGTTGTCTCGGGAACATCAAGAAAATTCTTCAGGACCCCATCACACCCAGGACATGCATTGTTTGAACGCCTGCCTTCAGGCAGACGTTTCAGGTCCATAAAGACTAAGACAAATAGACTGAGAAACACTTTCTATCCTTCAGCCATAACCACGCTGAATGCTGCTAAGTGGTCAGTCAGACCGAGTGCACCTTCATTCTAAGTTAACATTAGATAAGGGACAAGTATAATATAATGAATGTATGTATGTATGAGTGGAAAACATTGTTCAGCTATTATGGACAATTTTGGATACTTATTTTATTCCCTTATTTTAGTTGTAACTCGAGTAATTGTGTTTTGTTTTTATTTTTATTTTTATTTTTTTTTCTGCACTTGAAAATTGTACCTAAAAATTTCATTGTACAATGTCTCACTGCTACAATGACAATAAAGATTTTGATTTGATTGATTGATTGATTAAAAGCACTAAGAAATAATTTAATTTTCTTCTCCAAAGTGCCCCAAAGCACCTCCACCACAATAAACAGGCAGTAACTATAATAATCACACAATAATTCAACACCACAATTCTCCTCCTCTCCTCCCAGCACCTCTGTCACACTCCCTCCCAACTCCGGCTCACTTTCTGCGTCTCCCATAGTCCTTTATATAGTTCTTGACCCGGAGGTGCTCCTGTCCTTCTGTCCATGTGATTCATTAGCACTTCCGGGTCAGATGGAGACTTGTATTTTCTTCAGCCCAGAAATACTTCTGTTCTTCCATTCCTGTGACTTGGGAGTACTTCCGGGCTATATGGGAAACAAAAATCCCTGCGTCTCCCTGCAGCATCACACGGCGGCACCCACGGCACCCAGCAGGGCTGTGAAGCTGAACTGCATCTCCCAGGGTGCCCTGCGGGAATCTGGGGCACCTCTAAGCTGCAGGGAGGTCTCCATCTTATCGTCCTGGATGTATCGGCCGGGTTTAGCTGCCATCCATCACAGCATATTAAATCTATTACTGTCCTTGGCTGTTTGTCGATATATAATCTGGTAGAATGCTGCAATTAGTTATTTATGTAGGATGACGTGCGAACTGTTAACACCAGCAATATTTCAAAAGAGGCCTATTTACCGTAAGCTCTGGGTTCTGATAACTGGTGCACATAGGCCTAGATTTTTTAAAAACCTTCTTCCTCAACATATCTGCTTTTAGTCACCTGCCATTGCATCCTAACATCCAGTGATGGTTTCAAAATGATGATCTTTGCACAATGATTCCAATCAAGTAGACATTTAAATGGATTCTCATCCTTAAAGTATGCTAGTTTTCTAGGAAATCTGTTGTATTGTTTCATTTCATGAAATTTTTAAAAATGATGATATTTTAATAGAAATCGTCAAGACCACCACTTCATCACAGAGGTAATCGCACAGCATGATTGGCAACTCCAAATTCGAACTAAGATTGTGTTTGGGGGTTGTGGAAGGACTCTGACAGAGCAAGAATGGGCCACCAGGCATGGGAATCAGACCCAGGACCCAGAATCTGTGAGACAGTAGTGCCAGCCCAGTCAAGCACATTTACAGACTGTTCAGTTTATTATCAGTATATTAACCAACATGGCTTTGGATTTATGTTGCTGAAGGATTAAAAGCTGCAGCGTCAGATTTTCACAATTTAGCCACTGCATGATTTGATGTATTATTGGCCAGCTTTTAGTCATACTGACATAAAAAAAATACTGTTATAGAAAAAGGATGATTGTAAAGTTTTGGTTTTTGAGTATTCATTTCTTTTAAATTGCTATGGTTTTTAACATTGTTGTCACTGTGGCGAAAAGAGCATGCTCATCATTACACACCATATATTTAGCAAATTATACATAATTTTTTGTGTTATGTCATTCAGAAAAAATAACTTTTAAAAAATTAATGCATAATTTCATGTTTAAACTTAAAAACTACAAATCAATTTAAAATGTATTCATTTTAGAACATTTATTCCACACAAAAAATGTTTCCTGCCCTCAAGTGGCTATTCTATAGCTTTTTTAGGTGAAGCCACAAGAGTTTTAACTTATTTTTAAAACTTTTATGTATGCTTTCTTTATCAGCACTCCCACACTCCACACTCCAATATGAGGCCACTTCACCATATTTGTCTTCTAAATTATCTATCTATCTATCTATCTATCTATCTATCTATCTATCTATCTATCTATCTATCTATCTATCTATCTATCTATCTATCTATCTATCTATCTATCTAATCCTGTTCTGTCTAGTCATACAGCGTTATGTAGTACATTTTTTATAGAATTTGGCACCAATTTATAAGTTAAATTCAGATAAAGTGACTTTTTATATTTAGAAATGTGCATATATCCATATCCATATGCTATTATTCATGCATTTACATTGTGGCACTTTGGATATTTGATAGATGTATGATAACTGTGGAGTGCCATTTTAATGTCTGTCTATTGCTTTTATCTTTGCCATTGCAACATGTCTGTTGAAGTAGGCCATTTCTTTGTTTGATGATGCTGTTGAATTTGCACTTGACCGTTGGAATGGCCAGTCCTGCTTTGCCTTAGTCTAATGCAGAAGTCAGAATGTGATGTTGCACAGGCTCCTACATACTGACAGTGCATTGCTGCTTTACAACGTCACATCCTTGAAAACCTAAAGCTCCAGACAGTGCTTGTTTGCTCCGTACATTTTGTTTTCTTGCAGCGCACATTATGTTAATAATGCTATGTGAAATAAAGACTAAATGGGTAATTTTATACAACTACAGCAAATATGAGAAAATCCACATAAGTAAATAATTATGTCCACTTTAGTTTCTTCTATTATTGCAAATTTTTGGCAGTAAGTGTTTTCAGGTCTTCAACCAAAATGTAACATTAGATAAAGGGCACCTGAGTGATCATGTAACACTGTGGGTGTTTTTTTTCTTTTTTTGCTTATGTTGTTTATTAAAAGAGGAACATTATTCATCACCAACTGGCACTGCGTGAAAACATACTTGTCCTCTTACAGTGTGGTTGTGCCACCTTTAGCTACAATAACTGCAACCAAACACTTCCTATAATTTAATATTCAGGCTTTCACAATGTTATGAAGGCATTTTAGTGCACATTTCCTTGCAGAGCAACATTCATTCAAATATGAACTGCTTGTTTCAGGTCTCACAGAATAACACGTGTTGCACTTATGTTTCTGATGTGTTGGATTTTTTTTTTTTTGATCATTGTCTTGCTGCGTGATAGAACTATGATTCATTTTCAGTTTGTAGACAGATCACCAGATATCTTTTTTCTTTTTTTAGTTTTTTCAGGTGAACTCGTTCTTCCTTTAATTATGGCAGTTCACTGAGATTCTCAAGCTACAGAACATCCATCCATCCATCCATTATCCAACCCGCTATATCCTAACTACAGGGTCACGGGGGTCTGCTGGAGCCAATCCCAGCCAACACAGGGCGCAAGGCAGGAAACAAACCCTGGGCAGGGCGCCAGCCCACCGCAGATGAAACATCCACAAAATCACATTGCCACCAACTCGTTTAATTGTTGGGATGATATGATCTTCTTATCTTCTTGCATAATACACTACCGTGGCTGTCCATTTGTCTGTCCAGGATTTTAAATCACCTGTAGTTCGCAAACCGTTTGAACTTCTGACCTGAAATTTGGTACACATATATTATGTGACATCTACTATCAGCTTTCGGGGTGATGATTGACCTCCAAGGTTATTCCTGTTTTTATTTTGATTTTTTTTTATTGTAGGATCAACTGTCAGTAGCAGCCAGCAGGGCGGATGTGCACGTACGGGTACGGGTGCTGTTCTCATCCCTACCACCTTTGCAATCACTTCCCCTACCACTTCATATCTTAAATCATTCTTAAGTTTTCAATCTGCCTCAAGTGCCAGCTTAAATGAAAAATTAAGGAAAATGTACTAAGTAATTGCAACACAAACACTGACTTAATCAGTTTTAAAACGAAAAGATGCAGATGAAAGAAGAGTAGAAGCTGGCTGCTAGGGTGAAGAAAAGAAGAGCTGCTCAGGAAGCAGCAAATGGATCAACCTCTAAATAAACGAATGCTAAATGTTTAGAGAAAGACGATGAAAACTTTGAATGCTCTAGGTAAGTGTTTTCACTGCACGGCGCCGTTACTGGTTGTATAATATTTGGTATAATTCATGCCAAACATAATGGAAAACTTTGCCATCCAGAATGTTCCACCTTTATCCCCACTGTCCATGGAACATTCTAAAAAATTAACAACAGTAGCAATATTACAGGGTGTTTGCTTTTAGTGAATAAGGTGAAAAAGTGTTTGCAGTCACCTTCTCTCCTGAATATCAAATTTTTTGGCCTGTGAACAAACACCTGTCCAGAGACATTTGTCACAGGTTCAGTTAGTCCTTAGAAGTGACAGTGCACTAGGCTCTTGATGTTGATTTGTCTAAGTGGACTTAAGGTTGTGTCAATATACCATAGATCATAAAAGTGTCAGAGAACACAACTGAAAAAAAAAACAGAAAATCTCATTATATGCAGATGACATGGTACTGTATATATCGGACCCAGAAAATTCTGTGCCTGCAGTCTTAGCAGCACTCACAGAATTTCAAAAGCTCTCTGGTCTCAGAATTAATCTGAATAAAAGTGTACTCTTTCCGGTGAATTCGCAAGCATATAATATTAGATTAGACACCCTTCCTTTTATCATTGCAGAACAGTTTAAATACCTCGGGGTAAACATCACAAGTAAACATAAAGCTCTTTATCAAAAAATTTCGTCGTCTGTATGGAAAAAATTAAACAAGACTTGCATAGATGGTCAACCCTTCATCTCACACTAGCTGGAAGAATTAACACTGTTAAGATGAATATTCTTCCTAAGCTCCTTTTTTATTTCAAAACATACCAATATACATTAATAAATCGTTCTTTAAGCAATTAGATTCAACAATAACCTCATTTATTTGGAATTCTAAACATCCACGCATCAAAAGAGCGACCCTACAAAGACAAAAGGCAGAAGGTGGCATGGCTCTACCTAACTTCCAGTTTTATTACTGGGCAGCAAATATACAGTCGATAAGAACCTGGACACAAATAGAAGAACATACACAGGCATGGACCGCAATAGAAGTAAAATCCTGCAGTACTTCTTTGTATTCCTTGCTTTGTGCTCCAATAAACACACGTTATCGGCAATACACTAATAACCCAATTGTGCTCCACTCACTTAGAATCTGGAACCAATGTAGAAAGCATTTTAAGACGGAGAAGCTTCTTTCTGTGGCACCCTGCAAAAGAACCACCTCTTTCAACCCTCACAAACATATGCAGTTTTTAATATCTGGAAAAATTTGGAATTAACTTGCTTAGAGACCTTTATATAGACAACGCCTTTGCATCCTATGAACAATTACGTTCCAAATTTAACATTCCAGCTACAAATTTCTTTCACTATCTTCAAATCAGGAACTTTGTTAAACAGAACCTTCCAGATTTTCCTCATCTTGCACCCTCATCCACGCTGGAAAAATTATTGCTCAATTTCAAGGAGTTAGACTCCATCTCTACAATATATAAAATCCTTTTACAATCCCTTCCTTTCAAAGATCCAAGAGGACACTGGGAAAATGACCTCTCAATTAATATATCAGAAAAGGAGTGGAAAGTAGCAATGCAGAGAATTCACTCAAGCTCCATATGCAAAGCATACAATTATACAACTCAAAATTATATATCGAGCACATCTGTCTCGACTAAAACTCTCCAAAATGTTTCCAGGGCATGATCCAACCTGCGAACGCTGCAACCAAGCCCCAGCCTCACTAGGTCACATGTTCTGGGCCTGCTCCAAATTAACATTATTCTGGACAAAAATTTTAATTACCTCTCAGACAGTCTTGGACTCACAATCCCTCCTAACCCATTAACAGCTGTGTTTGGGGTTCTTCCAGAGGGTCTTAAAGTGGAGAAAGACAAACAAATTGTGATTGCATTCACTACACTGTTGGCACGCAGACTTATTCTGATAAACTGGAAGAACCCAAACTCTCCTCTTTTAAGTCAGTGGGAAACTGATGTGTTATATTATTTAAAATTGGAAAAATCAAATACTCAGTTAGAGGATCTGTGCAGACTTTTTCAAAACATGGCAGGATCTAATCAGTAATATTTTGAAATGATTTTATAAAGCACAGAGAATTTGTTGATTTAGGTATTTTTAAAAGCCTTAAATTTTACACCGTTTGGCTTGCTCTCTCTCTCAAGGGTGGGGATCGATCTGTTCTTAGCATAATTTTTTTTTTTTTAAAAACTTGATTGCTATTATGTGACATCTACTATCAGCTTTCGGGTGATGATTGACCTCAAGGTTATTCCTGTTTTATTTTGATTTTTTTATTGTAGGATCAACTGTCAGTAGCGGCCAGCAGGGCGGATGTGCACGTCGGTGCACGGGTGCTGTTCTCATCCCTACCACCTTTGCAATCACTTCCCTACCACTTCATATCTTAAATCATTCTTAAGTATTCAATCTGCCTCAAGTGCCAGCTTAAATGAAAAATTAAGGAAAATGTACTAAGTAATTGCAACACAAACACTGACTTAATCAGTTTTAAAACGAAAAGATGCAGATGAAAGAAGAGTAGAAGCTGGCTGCTAGGGTGAAGAAAAGAAGAGCTGCTCAGGAAGCAGCAAATGGATCAACCTCTAAATAAGCGAATGCTAAATGTTTAGAGAAAGGCGATGAAAACTTTGAATGCTCTAGGTAAGTGTTTTCACTGCACGGCCGTTACTGGTTGTATAATATTTGGTATAATTCATGCCAAACATAATGGGAAAACTTTGCCATCCAGAATGTTCCACCTTTATCCCCACTGTCCGTGGAACATTCTAATAAAAGGCCAGGGCATCACCCAAATGCTTTCAGCAAACTGGAGTCTCACATTTACAGTATGATGTTCTTCTTCTAGGTTAGTTGAGGATATCACTTTGTTGCTCTGAGAGCATGGCTGTCACTGTGATTCCCTTTCCAAACTGTTGGAGCATTGTTGAGTAACTATTTAAGTTTTTATATAAAAAAGGTGTTACTTATTTGTGTAATGCCCTTACGTTAGCTTTCAGTTCATGTTCTAAAAATTCAGCGTGAAAAATTCATAATAATGGAGCCAATCGGAAAGTAGAAAAGAGCTGCAAACAGGCTAATCATTCAGGCAAATATTCAAAACCTCAGAATATTAACAGTGGCTATTATAGATCAACAGAGAACAAAGAAAGGGCAGATTAACAACAGTAGCAATATTACAGGGTGTTTGCTTTTAGTGAATACGGTGAGATGTTGATTTGTCTAAGTGGACTTAAGGTTGTGTCAATATACCATAGATCATAAAAAGAGAACACAACTGAGTTACCAAAGAAGTGAAAAGAGCGGTGGTTTGTGTGTTAAAGGGCAGTTTTCAGCACTCAGTGGGGTTGTTAACCTCCTTAGCGTTATGGTCACTCCCAGAAAAATGAGCTGAAAACTTAGTGACTTCTGCATTTCTCCTGACATAAACATTGACAGTCACTGCATTGTGAGCAATGTATCTTTCTTGTCTTTCCACTTGATCACAATTATTTTGCCTTTTTTTTCATGCAGCTACTTGCACCATGGTGAGGCTTCATGAGACTAAATTCATCCGGCATATTACTAAAGTTTGGTCAGACAGTGCCAGTTTCACAATCCGTGTCAACTTATCATAGTCCTTTAGCTCACTATCACTTGATCTAACTACTGGTTCAATTTCAGTTTATTCCAAAACTGGCTTTATAGCTTTTAGCTTACATGGCTTTGAGATATTTGATAGAAGGCTCTAGTCCACTCATGAATTTTGATGAGTTACCGTAGGGTGGCAGAACGTATAGGGATATTCATGATTTATTTGCAGCAAGGTGTTATTTAATTGACTAGGTGGTGTCACAAGAACGAGACATAAACAGATAAAGGTTTGGGGCAGCCACCCGTATAATATGGTATCCTGGCTACAAAGTCGTTTTTATCAAATACACAGCACTAATGTGCATCCAACTGAGTCCAGAACAAGACTGAGGGAAAAGGGAAAAGGGCAGGCTTTTAAAGGGGAAGACAGGAAGTGAGGGCATAAGGATCGGGCACGTGTTCTTCATTCATTGGATCGAGCCCGGACGTGACGTCAGAGGGGCTGGAGCTGGTAAGGTCTACTTCCATTGGCTCGGTCCCGGAAGTGATGTCAAGAGAGCCAGGTGGAATCTCCCGGGAATGGTCTACAGGAAAGGGAGAAAAAGAGTCAGTGCACTCTCCCACATCCCGGCATGCCTCAGAACTGCCTTCACTCAAGCCCTTTAGCTGCCTCCCATGCGCACATGTGTGACAATGGCAATTGATCATAACTGCTTTCCCTGACTTAATCTCGTGTATAACCATTTTTACAGTCCCGAAGCCCGAGTAAGGTTCATGGTTAACTTCATGGAAGTTAAGAAAAGAGGACATTTGTTCATCTAAATAGTATACCTGTGCAGTTTTTGTAATCCAGTGGAAATTCTGCTATCAGATCAGCAAGATGGAAGGAAGAATGTCTACAGTAGTAATCAAGTTGAGAGCAAGCCAAAAAAATACAACCGTGTGATGGTTTTACCAATAAAATTACAGGCAGAAGTTAAAAAGTAGCCTTATGTTTACTTGTACATTCCTCTGGTGTCACATATATTGGTCAATAATTCTGAATAAAGGTCAAGGTAAATGGAGGGCTGCATCATCAGAATACAGTGAATAATTTGTCACTGGCTCACGGGACACATTTATATGCACCTTTATGTTTACGTTGTAGCTACTTACAGAACCCAAGTAAATGACAAAAATAGACTTTTTGTGTATACTCCAGACAGCCAACGGAAGTGAAACTTTTGAATGTGTTTGCATCTTTTCCTACATTCTCTAAAAGCAACTATCTGTTGTACGTATATGTAAATACTTAAATATGGACATTCTAGATTCCTTTGCTGTTCAAGTGTCATAATCGGAACACTGGTAAACTTTAATGTCATTAGTTAGTTCATCCCTCAAACAGTATATAACTAAGCAAAGAAATGCCTTTTTATTTTTTTTAATACATTTAAATGGTTTGTATATCTCCAGATGAACATCTGTGGTAGGAATCCCAACAGGACAGCTCCCGAAAAGGAAGATGGAACTCCATATCCTACTGATCTGCCACAGTGCTCCAGGACAAATGGATGGAGCTGGCCGCCCCATCCTTTCCAGCTTCTTGCTTGGCTTCTCTATGTCTTCTTTGCCATCCTGGGCTTTGGTGTGTTTGTGCCTCTGTTGCCACATCATTGGATACCTGCTGGGTATATTGTATCCTTTTTGTGTATTTTAGTCGTCATTATAAGGTGTAGTAGTAGAAACAGAAGTAAGTATTGGTGGTCATGTTTTTCATACCTATAGGGGGCAGCATTGTTTAGTGCCCTTTAGAAAGCAAGACATGCTGCCACTAAACTCATTTCAGATTGTGATGCAGTCAAAAAAATAGACTGTTGGATGATAAAAAACAATCTTGAACATTCCTAAAGTTGAAGTCAAATATCCAGAGGCCATAGATCTGAAAAGGATGGTTTTATGTAGGAAAGAAATGATAGAGCATAATGCAAGGAATGAAAAAGTACATATTAGGCAGACAAAAACATAATGTTGGCTTCTTACGTAGAACCAAGAGCAATTTCACTTCTCAGCTGTCACTTTCTAAATGTCCACTCAACTCTCAACTTCAGGTTCACTGGAGTAGTGACCAGAAGAGGTTTTTAAGCCCCAGGGATGACTACTGGGTGAATCCCTTATCCTCTTGTGGAGATGAGGACGCTTTGGGACCCCTCAAGTTGTCTGCTTGCCTAGTACACTAAGTTGGCCTAATAATTGAGCTGAGCGAGTTGTCCGAGTTTGATTCCTGCCTCAAGACTGATATTGCTAGAGCAGGTTTTGGCTTACTGCCACCCTGTGGTGGAAAACGTAGGTGCAGACAACATATTCAGATGGCTTTTCAATTTATGAAGATAACATTTATTGCCATTCTTACTGCTTACATTTCCTGCTTTGTTTTTAGAATTTCACAGCTGCATCTGATTGTGGTTTACTAATTAAAAGTAATCAGAAAAAGTAAATGAATACAGTGGCTTAATCTCAACAGGCTGTTGAATGAACTGAAGGCAAATAATGAATATCCTAACATTAAAGAATTCAATTGCAAACAACTACATGTTTTTTTTCCTTTAGATTTACACATAGACATCTGAAGATTTCCTAAAATTATAATGGTAATCTCTTTTGGAGATGTTTGCTTTATCAAGTTGCTATGGATTTTCAAGTTTTTGTCATATTTCTTTCTTTTTTTTATTATTAAGGTAGGGCGGCACGGTGGTGCAGTGGACAGCGCTGCTGCCTTGCAGTTAGGAGACCCGGGTTCGCTTCCCGGGTTCTTCCTGCATGGATGCCTGCATGTTCTCCCGTGTCTGCGTGGGTTTCCTCTGGGTGCTCCGGTTTTCTCCCACAGTCCAAAGACATGCAGGTTAGGTGCATTGGCGATCCTAAATTGTCCCTAGTGTGTGCTTGGTGTGTGTGTGTGAGCCCTGCGGTGGGCTGGCGCCCTACCTGGGGTTTGTTTCCTGCCTTGCGCCCTGTGTTGCCTGGGATTGGCTCCAGCAGACCCCCGTGACCCTGTAATTAGGATGTAGCGGTTTGGATAATGGATGGATGGATTATTAAGGTACAGTAGCATGCAGTTACAGTACATTTTTAAGCAAAGGCAGGTGATCTATGCAATATAAAATGTTACATTTAAATCATTAAGGTAACACAATAGCTGATAACATGTATTTTTTCTTTCTTCTTTCCTGTTCAAAGACAAAACCTTAACAATCCAATTTCAGTGCACTGGTGTTATGTTTGTTTGCCACTTGTTTGTTCATCTCTCAGCCGTCACCATTGATCCTGCAGACAGGAATGTCCGAGCAAAGAAATATAAAGGGCCAGTTCCAGTGTTTGACCGCACCAAACATGCACACGTGATTGAAAACTGCCACTGCTACCTTTGCGAAGTAGACGTGTATGTGCAAGTATATATATATTTTTTTTTTTAATTTCTGTGTGAACAACTCTTTTTAATTTGGATCAGAGGAACTATGGTTGTTAAAACCTGATTTACCTTTAAAAGGTTAGTTTCACTACAGAAGAACACTGAGGCCTCATGGGAAGAATTGTAAAATGTTGAATGTTTGAAGAAATTAAATGCATACATTGAAAATGTAGTGAATACAGTACATGTAAACTGGTATGCCAAGGGCATTTCGGCTCTTCTAGAAGTACTTTAGCTTCAACATGTAAGCACTTTCTTTATTCCATTTTCTTATTTTCACAAAATTAGAAGTTTGAAAGCAATGGTTGACACCATACATAAGGCAATAATATCAAAATATAAAGACTGCTTGATATCAGTGATAGGTTCTAGAACTGTATGCCATTAACTGAAAGAAAGAAAATTAAATCTGATGATTGTTTTGAAAATCTATATTAAAAATTAAAGGAAAGGCTTACAAAAACATATCAGCAAAAGAATGTATACATCATGGAGTAACCGATGGCTAATTTAGCAAACTGGAGTGTAATAATAAAGAAATTCTGTTAATTTCAAGGTGTAGAATTTAAAATTTTATTTGGCATTTTACATCTGTTGACTCACTGCAGCTTACCAGCAGGTCCAGTGGCAGCCAACACAAATAAAAAGCAGCAATCAAGTCGAGTGTGTTATATAAAAACGAGCATTTTTTAGGTTACTTAGAATGTTTATAGGTCTGTCTAGTTGTAATTTTGTAATTGTGAAGGAAGGCCCTTTTTAAGTGGGTAGTCTTCTACAAACAATATCAGCCATTAAAATAATGCAGTTAAGGATGCAAATGTGAACAGCACAGTTTTTTTTAATCCATTTGGATTTATGGATTATATTGTACAGATTTTGTTTCACTAATTGTAAGAATGAATGTATTTGGTTATGTGTGATCGCCACAATCTCTGTGCATGTCCCGGGGTCACAATGAAATGCTGTATTGTACACAGAAAGGTCTGCAGGCTATGAGTCTCTCAGCCCTTCTTTAGATGGGAGAAGATGCTAAGGAAGAATCTGTTGGTTTTTTTTTCCCTTGACTTTGTAATATGAAGTTTACTACAATACACTGTACAAATATGAAATCATGATATCACTAAGTAAAGCCTAACTATACTTACATATATCTTGTGTGGCATCTCTCTTTTTTTAAAAATGTCAGTCCACCCTTAGTTGTTATTTATATTTCTCATTTGGTCCAAAATGCACCATCCATGTAATGCTGGAATTAAATGTGATTTGTGAGAGATTGTAAATCTTGTTATTGTTGCCTTTGTGGACAGTGAGGTGTTAGGACTGTTACTAAACAACACAGCCAGAAGGCAGTTTTAGTGACCAGATCAAGAAAGAAGATTAAGTTGAATAGGGAGAAGCAAGAGTAGTTGAGAAGCAGGCTGAGAAAAATACTAGTCAAGAAGCAGACTGTAACAAATAAAACAAAATCCAAAAATTGTCGTCTTTGGTCTGTGTCCTTTCCTTGTCTAAACCAAAGGTGTTTTCACTGTAGTTCGTTTGAAGTGTTTTCCTTTTAACTTTGGAGTGATTTTTGCATGGAGTCCGGTTTGTTTAGGTAAATGTTAACACACCAGTCTAGTGCAGATAAAAATAACTGGACTGAGACCCTTTAGAAACGGTGGTCATGGTATGGTACTGAGTGATCCTGCAAGTACTGGGACTGATCAAACTACAGCAAATATTGTACATTATGGAAAACGTCTTCCAGTAATTAGGCAATTTCAGTATAATAAGAAATAACATAATAATAAATAAATCCATACAAGTTTCTGTGGAACACATTGCGCAAGTATCATTTAATCTGATCAATCTTGGTAGCTGATTCAGCCCCAGAGTCTCCTTTATCTCTATCAATTAGATAGCACTTGAACAAGATAAAAAAAATAAAAATTAACTTGTGATCAGGTAGATCAAAGTCCATACAAAGCTGGTGAGAAACTGATGCCCTGTGCAACCCCCTCAAATCTGCACTGTAACAGTGATGCATGCGGGTGGGGTCCTGTCAGTGCAATCACACTTTGGGCATGATAGTACATTGGAGACACATTAACTTTGATACTATGTAGTAAATGGCAACTAAACATTCCAAAGTGATCATAATTAACACACATTTACAGGCCTAGAGATAGTACACCTAGGATTTGAGATAAACTTATTAGAGGTGACATTTATATAGTAGACTACTGAACAATAAATACGCAACATCATACAGTTAAATGAAACTCGCCTGATAAGTCACTATTTGCCCGCAGCAGAGCTTGTCATCTTCTGTAGAGTTGCATGGATTAAATGTATCCCTTCTAGTATAAAAAGTAGATCATATGTGGAAGACAACTCTACTTCAAAATAATGGGACGTCAACATGAGCAAAAGCATCCATTTTCTGACCTGATTTCTGCAGATGGAGGTCATGGGAATTTGAAAGTAACCCTGGCTTTCGTGTGGTGCAAGTCATCCACCAGGACAATTTATGTACACACAGTAATTAGGGCAATGTAGTATTACTGACAGCCATGTTTGGGACATGGAAGGAACTGGCAATCCCCACAGGAAACTCGAAGGTGTAGAACAAGGTGGACACTTCCCAGGAACACAGTGTGGTAGAACACAGCTGGCTGGGGTGTTGAAAGATCTCCAGTTTTTGGTAAATGAAACTTCAGTCAATGTTAGTGTTAGTCCACTTTGAATTTGTCAGGCTTTGGTTTATAGAGTGCCTTTTTATGTGTAGGAAGGAGTGATTTTTCCTATTTAATTATTGACTTTGCTTTAATGAAACATGTAGTAAGGTTTATAGAAATGTCTGCATGTGGACTGGGGTTCCATTACCAAGGCAATAGAATATGGCATTTTATGGACAAACATTGAGATTTTGAGAGGGAGACATTTACCAAATAATAAATGTTGCAATGTTTTCCACGTGTTGATATAGCAAACCATGACCTTACCCAAATCTTCTGTTGAGCTTTTAATCATTGGTCTTTAAATGCTTCATAAAGGCCGTTGGTCACTCAGCACCTCCAGAAATAACTCTTCAGGGTTTTGGTACACTCTGGTAGGTTGAAGAGAAAGATGGAAGGAAGGTAGTTTGAATTATGTTCCGTAATTGTTGAAAACCATGTATGCTAATGAAATCCTAAGCTACAAATGGTATAATGCTTACAACGTCTTGCAAAAGTTATCAAAAACCAGATATATTCACTGTGAAAACTTTTTTTGGTCAGTTTTGTGGTAGGAAATACATTTAAGTGTAAAGAGCCACCTTAAAAACCTGCACGTACTGTGGCAGATGGCTGGGGATGCCTGGAGGATGGAAGGACCGGGAGAGGGACAATACCTCCTCCGGGACACAAGAGGGCAGCCACCCTGGTTTGCATCAGGCCCACGATATCAGATCTTAGAAGCTCAACTCTGTTGGTGCCCGTGGACACCTCCAGGGATCACCTGGATGGTTCCAGAGCCATGGACACCAGGAAGTGATGCCTGAACAGGAATTGGGTCCACCCAGAGTGCTTCCAGGTACCCATGCAGCACTTCCCCAACACCAGGAAGTGCTGCAGGAAGGTCATCATGGAGCACCTGGAGCACATCCGGGTGAACTATAAAAGGGTGGCTGAGGACAGAGCTTGTGGGGAGGAGTGAGACAGCAGAGAAGATTAGAAGAAGAAAAAGAAGGAAGGAAATGAAGGACTGTGAGCATTGTTAGGGCTTTGTGCAGTGCTGTAAAAACGGAGTCTGTCTGTAGTCGGGCTGATCTCCACAGCACTTAGTCAGAGGGCATATTGTAAAAAACTTGCTCCAGGTTCTTAAGAAATATTTCCACCCTCATTAAATGAAACATGTATAACAGACCACTTAACCACAGTCATGGGACCTTAAAGGTGTGACAACTGATTAAACTTAAGCCAGGGGATTAGAGTTCCTTGACACACCAGCCAGCTGCATGACTTGCATTGATAAATCAGGACGTGTTGTTCAGTGGGGGTAAATTCATGTAAACACGGATAAAGTGAGATAGCAGCAGCACTTGATGTTATCACACTCGTTTTAAAAATTAGACATTGGATCTTAGTTTGGAATCAATATCACATTCTAATCATCAGAGGATCTGTTTAGGGCCATATTCAATATACTGGTACCATCTGCAATGGTGAATTAACAAGTTATGGTTCCCATTTGTTTTTGTTTGTCTAGTGTTCTAAATTCTTATAATATCCTTTGTGTTTCTAGCTGTGTCAGACAGTGGATTAAACATGATTTGAGTTGAGTTTCACTCTTGTAGCATTCTTTACAACAGGGAACATAGCAGTTATTGCAATAATGCTCATTAAATAGATGGCAATGTCATTTAAACTGAGTATTACTTAGCATAGCTCATGTTTAATTGCTGATTTCTTAACAGAAAACTATAGAAATTGATGTAGTAATTATGTCTCCACTAGGGGTCTCTACATGCAAGCTGTTAACACTCTGAAAGAGATGTTTGATTGTCCTGTTCTTAATTGATAGTCTAGCTGGCATTAGTAGAATTTCAACAAATCAAAGCAAATCCTAAGAGCTTCTCACAAATGAACTTTGCTTTAAAAAATAAGGTACAAGTCATGTTTCAGATACTCATTTTAACTCAAGACCTTCATCAGGGCTTTCTGCAGTGTTTCCTGCTGTCCAAAGACATGCAGTTAGTCAGCCCAACAAATTTAAAGCAGTTCTTATGTGAGTGAGTGTGGCTCCAAGTGTGTGCCTTGCCTTGGATTGGCATCTTCTTCCTTACCTTGCATGTGATGCTTCAAGAATAGGCCTCAGCTCCACCACCCTCCCAGTAGTGGGTAACACAGTTCAAAAAGTGTGTTGAAGTGTGGATTGCTAACATTAATGGTGTCTGGAAGAAGTCGAGCCAGTAGTTTATGAGGTATAGAAAAAAAATATGTTGCATACGACTGTTAATAACAAAACAAAATATATCGGTAAGTCCGGAATTTAAATAAAAGACATCTTTTAGCGTGGAAACATTTTTCTTCTTCTTCTTTTAGCTGCTCCCGTTAGGGGTTGCCACAGCGGATCATCTTCTTCCATATCTTCCTGTCCTCTGCATCTTGTTCTGTTACACCCATCACCTCCATGTCCTCTCTCACCACATCCGTAAACCTTCGTTTAGGCCTTCCTCTTTTTCTCTTCCCTGGCAGCTCTATCCTTAGCATCCTTCTCCCAATATACCCAGCATCTCTCCCCTGCACATGTCCAAGCCAACGCAATCTCGCCTCTCTGACTTTGTCTCCCAACCATCCAACTTGAGCTGACCCTCTAATGTATTCATTTCTAATCCTATCCATCATCGTCACACCCAGTGAAATTTTAGGCATCTTTAACTCTGCCACCTCCAGCTCTGTCTCCTGGTTTCTGGTCAGTGCCACCATCTCCAATCCATATACCATAGCTGGTCTCACTACCGTCCTTTAGACCTTCCCTTTCACTCTTGCTGATATCCGTCTGCCACAAATCACTCCTGACACTCTTCTCCACCCATTCCACCCTGCCTGCACTCTTTTTCACCTCTCTTCCACAATCCCCATTACTCTGTACTGTTGATACCAAGTATTTCGCGGTTTCACTCTATTGCGGATTTTAAATGTAAGCACATCTAAACATATATCACAGATTTTCACTGGTTCGCCGCTTTCTGCGGACAATGGGTCTTTTAATTTAGGTTACATGCTTCCTCAGTTTGATTGCCCAATTGATTTCATACAAGGGACGCTATTGGCGGATGGCTTAGAAGCTACCCAATCAGAGCATGTATTGCATATTAACTAAAACTCCTCAATGCTATAAGATATGCTTCCCGCGCTGTGCTTGTTTGCTTCTCTCTATCTTTCTCACTCTCTCTGCCTGACGGAGGGGGTGTGAGCAGAGGCGCTGTGTTTGCACAGAGGACACGGACGCTCCTCTACAAAATGCCGCTTTATCGCGGTACTTCTGTATACTTAAAAACATGTATTGATTTTTTGATTGTTTGCTTTTCTTTGGGAGCGCTCTCTCTGACATTCTCTGCTCCTGACGCGCTCCTTTATGACAGCGCTCTTTGAAGATAAGATATGTTTGCTTTCTTATTTAAACTCCTCCACCTTTGCCAACTCTACTCCTTGCATCCTCACCATTCCACTGACATCCCTCTCATTTACACACATGTATTCTACTTCTTCTTTGCCATCCTCTTCCTCTGTATACTCTCCTGTACTTCCCCACTCCACCACCAGGTTTCATTTTCCTCCTTCCTCTGTCCAGATGTCACGCCAAGCACCCTTCTTGCTTTCGCCCTTACTATCTACTGCAGTTGCCCAGCTGTCTGGTAACTCTTCACTACCACCCAGTACCTGTCTCACCTTCTCCCTAAACTCAACCTTGCAGTCGTCCTTTTTCAACTTCTACCATTTGATCGTTGGCTCTGCCAGGGGTGTGGAAATCAAATTTGTTTCTACTTGTCCACGGACAAGTAAACTTAGAAAATCCACTTGTCCACCAGTTTAATTCACTTGCCCATAAACAAATAACAAAAGTGAAAAATAGTTTATTTTTTCTGATCTCTTTTATTGATACCAAAACTTCCTTCCATTTTAAAACTGAAAAAAGTTCTTTCAGGGAGTAGTATTTTGCCACCTTGCTCTAGAACATTATATAAAAGATTCCCTTATTTTAACTGGCTAATAAACAATGCCTTCATTATAGCTACACTAGTTCTTTTTCATATATTACAGTTACATAACAGAACACTGTCCTGATTCATTTTCTGCCATGTTCTTCAGCTTTTGTCTTGCAACATCTTCTCCCCCAAGAATCTTTACCATCTCAGACAGCATGGGCTGAATGCTGTTCATTTCTTCTTGAGCTGAACTGCATGGTTCCTGGACTGATGGTCCTGCAGAAGTGGATGCTGATGACTTTTCAGGTTTTTTATGAGTGATGTGCCTGTTGCCAGGTGACAGCCAGAATTCCACAGCTGGTTGTGGGTCAAACTCTTCTAAAGAAGTAGTATGGAACAGCCTAGCATAACACTCAACCTCCGAGCGTTCAGCTTTAGAAAACGCTTTTTCAATTGAACCAACTTTTTTCTTACTTTTAGACTCATGTCTCTATCTGACGTACTAAACCCACAGTTCCTATCCTTTTCTTTCTGCACATAACCAATCACCACACGATAAACGTATTTGTGAAATTAAAACTAGTTATAAGCTTAGACCTCTGAATGGATGGCATAATTAAACATGTATAACGAAAATTGTTTTTAAAGTTCTGAAAACTGAGGTCTAGGTTTTAATTTCACAAAGACGCTTATCGTGTGGTGATTGGTTATATGGAGAAAGACAAAGGCTAGGAACTGGGGGTTTAGTACGTACGATAGACACAGCAAACATGCAATAAAGAAAGCCTGCTCAGAAAAACATTCATTGAATTCTTCGTTCGTATCTCCGACCTCCAGAAGACGAACAAACATTTACACAATATTTCAGTTAAACCTGTGTGATACCAATTTAAATACAGTATCCAGTTTTTTGGAGCCTCATCACACCTGCCATAAACTTCTCTAAACTGAATGTAGACCTGAGAACCCCATAATGCAAGGGAGCAGCACTACAGTCACGCCACCGTGCCCCCAGCCACCCATGTCTAATACATGCTTTAATGCATTTCATCGTGAAAAAGATATCAAGTATTTATCTTAGTATTCTGAATGTTCATTGAGCAGGAATATCATGAAGTCAATGTGTGGCGATTGCTGCCGGCGCCTCTCACTGCAAAGAAAGTCAGTTTAAGAAGCGCGCAGAGATTAACAACTGGGTCGGGGAACACTTAATATAAAGCATTTAATGTGCTACATTAATTTATGAAGGGGTTGGAGAAAATCTAGTAAATGAAACATTCATTTTAAGATGAAATTTAGTTTGCGACATTCAACTGACAAAATAAACTAAGAGAATAAAGTCAACATGTCGACTTTAATCTCGACATTTACATTTTTTTGTCTTCACTGTGTCCGTATTTTTTTCACAGTGGCCTTAGTACACTTCCTTAGGTTTTTCAAGGCCTGTTGTGCCAGTTTTAATCAAGAAATGATCCATTTCTCATCCGCGATGCTACATGCTTCAGTTTCAACAACACGCATATGGCGAGAACAATGTGCTTACCGCGGTGCATTATGGGTTATGCAGGTAATTCCTAATGACGTATTCGAAATTCAGCAAGAGGTTACATTTCCAAAGAAGTAAATATTACCGATGTTGTCGGGGGGAAAAAAATAATCGCCTCTAAGTGAAGATTTTTATTGATATTTCATAACATTTGGAAACCGTTAGAATGTTTTCTTTATTTTTAAAAAACTGACAGCACGAAACCAACTTGTTTTATTTGAAAAATTCTCTAATCAAAAACGATCTATAGACAGCTCATCAAAATTGATGTCACGCAATAAATTTCTTAACTCCTCAATATATCACAACCTATGCGAAATCGCAAATTCCAGAAAAGATCAAATGCCTAACAAGCTTTATGTGGCGAAAACAATTGCATTTTAGGTGAAATGACCGCATTTTTATGTAGAAAAAATTAATTTTATTAATTATATATAAAAGATATCGATTATAATGAAAAATCATCAAATTACATCGTAATGTCGGCATGAAAAAAAAGACTGCATCTCCAAGCGTGTAAATAGTAGGGTAAAATACTTATGTAAGATCACAAGAGTGCTTCCCCTTTGAAAAATCAGCCGTCATTTTGTAAACAATATTGAATACCAATTTGATACATGAAGAACATGCCAAAGTAAACTGTATCCGCACAATGCACGTACCCAAATGTTTAAAATTTGAAAGTAGTGGTAAAATGTGCCTGCACTGCACATTTAATTCTTTTTTCTCCAGAAAAATTGCACTTGTCCGCGGACAACTGAAACCAGAAAACACGCTTGTCCGACGGTCAATTTACCCGTGTCGGACAAGTCGGTCGTTGGATTTCCGCACCCCTGGCTCTGCCCTCACTCTCTTCCTCTTCTTGCTCTCCAGCATCATTCTACAGCCCACCATCCTATGCTGCTTAGCTACACTTTCCCCTGCCATTACTTTGCAGTCTTCAATCCCCTTCAGATTGACTCTTCTGCATAGGATGTAATCTTTCTGTGTGCATCTTCCTCCACTCTTGTCCGTCACCTAATGTTCCTTCCTCTTCTTAAAATACTTATTTACCACAGCCATGTCCATTCTTTTGGCAAAATCCACTATCCTTTGACCTTCTTCATTCCTCTCCTTGACACCGTACCTACCCATCATCGCCTCGTCTCCTCTGTTCCCTTCACCAACATGTCCATTGAAATCCACTCCAATCACCACTTTCTGTCCCTTGGGTACACTGTTCATCACTTCATCCAACTCACTCCAAAAATCTTCTTTCTTGTTCATTGCACACCCAACCTGTGGGGTATATGCACTAACAACATTTATCATCACACCTCCAATTTCCAGCTTCATAATCATTACTCTGCCTGACACTCTTTTCACCTCCAGAACACTCTTGACATACTGTTCCTTCAGAATAACTCCTTCTCCATTTCTCCTCCTAGCCACACCATTATAGAACAATTTGAATCCACATCCGATCTACCTGGCCTTACTCCCCTTCCATTTAGTCTCTTGCATGCACAATATATCAACCTTCCTTCTCCCTATCATATCGGCTAACTCTCTCCCCTTACCAGTCATACTGCCAACATTCAAAGTTCCTACCCTCAGTTCTACTCTCTTTACCTTCCTCCTCTCCTCCTGCCTCCCCCCTCTTCTTCTTCTTCGGCCAACAGTAGTCAAATTTCCGCCAGCACCCTGTTGACTAACGGTACTGGTGGCGGTCGTTGTTAACCCGGGGCTTGACCCATCCAGTATGGAAATTTGTATTGTCCGCAAATAGATTTGGCAAAATTTTACACCGGATTCCCTTCCTGACGTAACCCTCCCCGTTTATCTGGGCTTGGGACTGGCATGAAGAAACACACTGGTTTGTGCATCCCCTGTGGCTGGGAAACATTTTTGGAATACTAAAATCAGGTTGTGATGGACGGACAGCAGCTCATCCCGGCCGACACATCCAAGACAATAGATGGAGACTTCCCTGCAGCTTAGAGGTGCTCCGGATTCCCGCAGGGCACCATAGGAGATGGAGTTTGGCTTCACAGCCCTGCTGGGTGCCGTGGGTACTTCCGTGTGATGCTGCAGGGAGACATGGGGATTTTTGTTTCCCATATAGCCTGGAAGTACTCCGAGGTCACAGGAACAAAAGAACAGAAGTACCTCCGGGCTGAAGAAAATAAAAGTCTCCAACTGACCCGGAAGTGCTAATGAATCACATGGACTGAAGGACAGGAGCACTTCTGGGTCAAGAACTATATAAAGGACTGGTCGAGACCCAGCAAGGAGGGCCAGAGTTGGGAGGTAGAGTGACGGAGCTGCTGGGAGGAGAGGAGGAAAAGAATTCAATTATTGATTGATGATTTATTTTGTATTGTGGTGGTGGTGCTTTGAAGGCAACTTATTATTGAAGAAAAAAGAAATTAAAATATTTCTTGTTGCTTTTACCTAATGTCTTGGAAGTTTGTCTAGTGGGTTTGAGGAGCGACAGCGTCCTCTAGTGTCACAAGGTATATGAGTATTCGCTATGCTTTTATTACACTTATTAGTTCTAAGTTCATGAATTTTCAAAAAAAAAAAAAAACAAACAAGCCTAACAGAAGTTAAAGAAAAAACAAAAAAACAACTGGCCAGGAAAACTACTGATGTTTATTAGGCGGCCTGTTTGGTCTGTTAATTTTGTAACTTGGTTTCAACGATACAGACTTCTGGCAAGGATTGTACTTTATAGAATACCTAAATGGAAATGTCTTTTTGCTACAGAATATGGTATGGTACATTACTACTCATCCAAACTGATTGTGTGTGTTTTTTTTTTTTTTGTTGTAATATAATTTAACTGTTTTTACTGCTTTGAAACTAAAGGCCTTTACATGTTCTGGACAATCATAGTGACACGTAACTGGACAGATAAGTGAAAACTTACTGTTAAGAATGACCTTACTGCAGGTGAGTGGACACAGGCACATTGCTAACTGGTCAGAAACTGAACAGGTGTGTTTACATATTCAGGTAGTTAAGACTGACAATGGAGGACTGACGTGAATGTCCAGATTGAGATTCATACATCGGACAATTGGAGAAAAATCACTAAAATAATCTTAGATCAAAAATACATTTTTCATTTTTTCTTTCAAAGTGGATGAAATCACACAGTTTCATAAAACATCTTACAAATATGTAGATGTATACAAGGTGGCTTTAATTTTCAACTGCCTTCTGATACAACCACAGCTTTTATTTTATGAAAACGGTTCCATTATAGGTGAAGATGCATCCACTCTGGGATGACAAGCTGAGAAAGAAAACAGAAAAGACTTAGTAATGGCAAAAATGCTAAAAGTAAAGGCAGATGTAATAAACATATGCTGTTCAAAGATAGTGTGACTTCAGCTTTGGTTTAAATGCTAACACTGATGGGGTTTCTCTGATATTGGTAAATTGTGGACATCATACAGCTAAAGGATCTTCCTCCACATAGTTTATATACACTTAGGATTTTAAGCACAGCATACACCCTACAGTATACAGCAGGTACTAATAAGTCCTGCATTTGTGAGTAAGCCATATACATCTTTAAATGCAAGAAGGGGATTTTTAAAATCTGCTCTAAATTTAATTGGAAGGCAGTGAAGTGATTTAAGAGCTAGAGAGGTATGGATGTAGTTTTGATCCTTCCATTTTAAAAATCATCTGTAGAGTATTATATGATCGATTTTAAACAGCCTACCTATATAAAGCCTTACATTAATCAATTCTGCCAGTGACAGAAGAATTGGATTTCCAAGATCCTTTAGCTTAAGAGAATGCTTTAATTGTGCTTTAATTTCTGTGACGGAGAAAGCGGTGTTTGAGAAAGTGCAGAAATATGACGACTGCCAAAAATAACACCTGTATTTTGGATAGTTTTAGCCAGACTGAAAGTGAATGAGCCATGAATAATTTTACTCTTTGTTTATGATATTCTGCTTTGTCCACACCAGCTGAAATTTGTCTCTGTATGAAGTATGTCAGGACCTTAAAGGGCCTTATGAGTCTTTTTGAGTTTTATGGCCTTCCTGCATGTATAGTCTTCATGGAGGCCACTGCCTATCTGATGATATGGCAAATACCAAGTCATATGCTTCTTGTTTGACAAACTGATGTATTTTAACATTTCTAGCAAGTAACCGTTTTTATTTGTTCTTTCTTAATAGGAGCGCCAAATCCAAACACTGCAGCACATGCAACAAATGTGTTGCTAGTTTTGACCACCACTGTAAATGGTTAAACAATTGTGTGGGCAGCAGGAACTACTGGTGAGTTTAACATTCCATCAGTCTGATGTTAGCTGATTAAAAATGTTGCTAATGTTATGCATTCTGTACACCTTCAGGCTTTTGTCTATGATTGCTACTGCTGTCACCTTATCAGTCATGAGATGGTGACAAGAAAATGTTCACCTGTTAGAGAAGTGGGCTATGGCTGATGTCCTGCTCATTGTTTGTTGCCGTCAGCTGCTGTCATCTTTACATTTACTTGTTGTTCTTGCATTGGACTTCTTGGCACACATTAAAAGTTGATAACAAACCCAAACAATACCTGCCTGGCTAGGCCTGTTGTTATAAGAGTTAACGATTGTTCAATGGAAAGAAAATAGGAGTGTTTAATTTTTTTGATAAATGTATATAAGCAGTAGTATTCAAATCAAGGCAAGTTACAATGAACAATATACTTGCATTTTCACAAATATACAATGCAAAAAGTATTTATTTGCATTTATTATATAGGCATTGTTTGCTATGTTAAAATATTTATTCTCATAACTGACTTTTCAGCAACCTTGTGGGTAAAAAACACCTTGAATTTTCCTAATTGTGTGTCAATGGTCCTATATGGAAGAGTTTGCAGGATGGCTCAGGCCTTTAATTACTGCATACTGTTTGCCTTTCTAAGTGTTTCATATTTCATGGACAAAAGACCGCTCGATGCCAGCCAGTGTTTTGTAGGATGTGATTCTGCCAGTGAGAATGGATTCAGCTTTACCCCTGTAGAAATTCGTGAGGACAGATAGAGAAGTGCGTGCTTCTCTCAGATGTCGGAGGAAGTAGTTGTTGGTGAGCCCTCTTAATAAGACATGAAATGTTTTGTGCCCACTTTATTGCATAAGTATGGGCCGCCTCCAGAAATTTAAAGCTGCTCACTCATTTAAAAGCATCCACTCCAAAGTAGATTCCAGTGTGGTCTGCTGCTCTGTTTGACTGCCAGTAATGGTGAGATTGTTGTGCTGGCACCACTGAGTCAGCAGGTAGACTGGTGTTGGGACACATTAAATAGAATATTTCAGACAGTCTTGCTCACCTCCACTTCACAGAGAACATTGTATACAGCAGCTGCTGTGTTCATATGGACATCTCTCCTTTCTGTTTTTATTACCTGATTTTGCTTTGGCCTTTTGTTCCTTATTTTTTAGGACAATGACTTCTCAAAACCACAATAACCTGTAACTTTGAATTTGATTCTAGTAATTACTTAATTGTGTTCCTTTAATATTACACTTGTATAACAAATTGTAAAAAGCTAATACTCTTTCCCAGATGTTTGTAATTTGTGGCATTGGCATGCGACACACATTTTGGCCAAGGATAAGGCTCCTTTACTCAAATTTCTATCTGATTTGTGATTGGAAAATTTCCTCTGCGATACAAAAGTACTTATTTTGCATCTGCATTGGTCAGTGTTAGTTTTAAAAACAAATGTAGCATTCTAAAACCCAATTTAGGCCCTTGGCAGTGGCAGTGGTTAAGAATATCCCTGGGTGCAAGGTAGGAAACGGCCCTCGACAGCAGACCAGTCTGTCACAAGGCCCACTCACACATACACCTTCCCACAGAGGTCAGCATCACCTCCACGTAGTTTTGTTTTATAAATATTTAACACTCCTCCCTGAAAGATGGAAAATGTGTTACCACAAAGCGTTTATTATCCTCCTCCTTGCATGTTTTCAGCAGTTTGTGATCTTTTTTTTTTTTCTTTTTCACAGCTTAACACATACTGTAGCCTACTGCCATATTTACTTGAAAATAAAAAGGAGTGAGCTAAAATAAAACCACATTTGCAAAATTACAGTTTTTTTAATTGTATTTCCAGTGGTGTTAAAAGTAGCTGTGTATTCAGAAGTGCTCAAAAATTATTGCCACCTCGTAAAAATGAACCAAAATAAGCTATGCTAAATAAACAACACCAATAATGAGCTTATTTTTATACACCAAAAGGGAAGGCCACGTACTTTAATTTTTATTCCCATATGATTATATAAAAACAAATATTTTTTAAATATGTAATACATTTTTTGCCTGAAAACAATTGTTTAAAAATTATTAGATCCCTTGTGTCTGGTACTTGGTGCAACCTTCCTTGGCATGGCTGACAGCACTAAGCCTTTTCCTGTAATGTTTAATAATTTCCTGGCACAGCCATCCTGGTTTTTGTCCAGAATATTTATATACTTAGTCTAGCTTATGATGTCTTTGATCTTAACTAGGGCCACCGGGCCTGCTGGAGCCAAACAAAAACATGCAAAACAAAACACACTGGTCAGTAAATGACCATATGTGAAGGACAGCGCACAGCTCCTCTTCTTGTGTGCATCCATCTTCTGACTGCAAATGTATGGATGGTGTAACATCCTGATGAGTGTGGCTTTTTACCACAGCACCAGGCTCCTGTAAAGTTCTAATGGTGACTGGCAAACCCTAGCCATGTTATTCAGTGTTTTTTTTCTTTTTTTTTACTCCCTGGTATGTAGATGTCAATAGTCATTGTTGCAGGGGCCTCTAAGATGATCTTTTGGTGACGCCCTGATATGTCACCACTTACATGTATGAATAAACCTGATGTAATTAAACCCATCATTCTACTGTATAGCCATTTGCATGTGTTTTGCTGCCACAGGTTTAGTTATTTCTTGTTCTGTTGCTTACATGTCCTCTTCTGGTTGAAGAGCAGTTTTTAAAAAAAAAACAAGAGCTCGGTTTCATTAAGTAGTTCATGGTTAAAAAAATTAAACATTTCACCAGTTGTGTTAAAAGATGGATTGATTGTTAATCAGAAGTGTTTATAGCAGTATGCAATCAAGTGATAAAGTAAGTACACCCCATGAAATGTTTTTTTTCTTTTTTTAACACCTCTCTAGATTTGATCTAAGTTTAAACAGTATCTTTAGATAAAGAGAAAAAAAACATCATGCCACATTTTGTTTGAAATTGTTCAAATGCTTCATTATACAGTATTTTGAAAAGTTTCATATGTCAGTACACTAAAAAAATAAGTGTATGCGTTTTTCCTTTTTTGTTATTATCCAAGAGAAAAAACCCTGCAAGTCTTGAAAAAGTTTACTAATCAGTTAAATATAAACTATTTAAAATTATTGAAATTTTTGATTAGAAAAATTAATAAAGAATTGTTGTATATGAATGCATATGTCAAGTTTAAATTTGTTTTTCCCCTGGGGTCTCATATGTAAATGGTGTGCACACACAAAAATGTAGCATATTCCCGTTTCCATGCTCACTTTTAGATGTATAAAAACTAAACTTGGCGTAAAGCTACACACATTTTCACGACTTTTCTCCTCGGTTTTGTAAACAGGCAGCACCCAGTGTCAAAGCAGTGCTACTGTTTCTGTGTTGTTTGGCCTTCTTTTTTAGATTTACATCCATGATGAAGGTTTTATAAAATAAACCAAAATGAATTGCATATTGTTTACAAATTTAAGGTGCTTGATTGTAATCATTCTGTAACTATGTAATGGTGCATGGAATGACTAAACTATTCCAAATATTATAGCTACTTTAGCATTGTTACTTTCAGTGCACCACTCAGAGTATTTTAACCCACTGTATCTTGAGTATGGAAAGCTCTTCAGCAGGTTGTGTTGAGAGCACAGAGGATTGTCAGGGTGCAGCTTTCAGCCCTGGAGGACATTTATAGCACATGCTGCCTCTGGAAAGCCACCAGCAACTGCATGGATTTCTCTCACCAATGCCAGAGTCTACTTGAACTTCTCCCATCCAGCAAACGCTTCAGAGCTTTTCCTGCATGGACCACGAGGATCAGAAACAGCTTCATCCCAAGAGTTATAAATGCATTCAATCAGTCCATCAAGTGCTTCCAATAGAACCGTTTGTACTTATAATTACAATTACCTCACTGTAAACTTGCATTACAACTGTAGTATTGCACAACCTGAGCCACTTTATGAACCATTTTCACTGTCTGCACTATAGGTACATGTATATTGTACTTAAGCTTTCATATTGCATATTTTTCATTTTTTTATCTTATTATTATTTTTTTTATCATTTTATAGGAAAATAAGTTTTGAATCTCACTTTACCATACAATGACAATAAAGGAATTCAGTTCAATAGAAGAGAGTGCGTATTTACAGATGATAATTACTGGCTTCTGAATGGCTTCAATTTAGATTTCCAAGAGCTATCCTTTTTGCGCTGTGTACTGTTAGAATTCTAGGATGTATACTTGATATCATTTTTATGATGAAATGCATTGAAGAGAAATGTACATTTAACAGAGACAGTACTGCTAAAATAACGAATAAAGAAAGTCACTCAGAAGAACATCCACTAAATTCCCAGGACACCTTGCCACAATATGTCTAAAAAGTGATTCTTTAGTACTAGGGTGTTTGTTAGCCATTATGAATGTAGTGAGAAGTCAAGCAAAATGACACCTTTATATTGGCTAAATAGAAAGACTGCAATATGCAAGTTTTCAAGGCAACTCAGGCCCCTTCTTCAGGGAAGATGTAATCAAGATTACACATCTAGCCTGAAGAAGGGGCCTGAGTTGCCTTGAAAACTTGCATATTGCAGTCTTTCTATTTAGCCAATATAAGGTGTCATTTTGCTTGACTTCTCACTAAAAAGTGATTGTAAGAGTAGCTGTACGTTCAATACAGAGAACATTTATGGCAGTTGTGACGAGGCTCCAAGAAGCTAGATGTATGAATGAGTGTCCCATTGGTTTAATTAAAATAATGCATAAATGTTTGGTTCGTGAGCTGGTGGTCAGGGACAGAAGCACAGAATTCATTGGATGTTCTTCTGAGTGATCAATGTAATGTACTCTGTGAGGCAGTCACTGCCTGTGTGCTCAGTCGGCGTAAGACGTTCTACTTTAATCTCGAAGTAAACTACGAGGTTAAAGCCACTAAACAGTGTTTTTCCTTGCTTATACTTTGAGCAGGGCCTAAATTTCACATTCAGTTAAATTTTTCTTTTCTCCACATGCTTTTGCCATTATCTTCTAACAAAACATTAAATGAATGCGGCTATTTATATTGATTTGCATATTCAAATATGTGAAGTTCTGGGAGAAGTCAGGATGGGGTTGTACGCACATGCATATGCGTTAAAAATCATATTCATTGGGATTTATGAAGTGGAATTTCATTTAACTTTACACACAGTTCTATGCATCTGAATATTTTTGTGCGCACATTTCTGTTTTTATCCTATGCCATGTTTTTGTTTAAATTTTAAGCACTGCGTTATACATGAGGCCCCTGGTCACCCCAGTAGACAGATAGGCTTGCTTTGAGATGCATGCAGCCAAGACAAGCATTTCAAATAAATGCTAAGCACACACACAACAGGTAAAAAGTTAGCAAACTGCAGCTCAGCAGAACACGGCGCTGCCCTTGAGCACACGAAGGAAAGCCGATATTGATATGGGGTAGATGGGGAATAAAGGTATCATACCAGTATCACTGTCATGCACATGTCTTACAAGTTACTATGCATATGCACAGTTGTGTCTTCAGTGTTTCATTGGAAACCTCAGTTAAAAAAAGAAAAAGCACATCACTACCGCATCACATATAAACATTACCTTTTTTCTTTTTTGACTGTATATTCCAATGATAAAAAATATCCAAGGGGGAACCGGGGTACCTGTATTGACACACATATATGTTAATGGCACATCTGCTCAACCACATTAAAAAAAAAATGGCCTTTTGCATCTTTTACAATACTAGGGGGCTCTGCCTCCTGCTCGCTTCGCTCGCCCATCCCCGGGTTTGGTTAACTGGATGTACAATTGAAAGAGATTGTTATTTTCATTTCATTCATTTTTTATTTCTTGATATTTGCTAGTAATAAAGCTGTAGTGCCGGGGCACGCTACATGCCAGCCACTTCGTGTCTCTGACGCTCACGTTGTGAAGATGGAGGCTGAATACACCCCAAGGAGAACCGGTTGCTCTTCCCAAAACCCCTTTTAAACAGCAATACAATGGGGAGCAAATCCTTTTTTTTTTAACCTCCTCTTTGCTCAGCTGCTGGCTTGCTGCTGCTGCCGTGCTGCGTGATCTGCATGTCGCGCAGTGCTTTGAACATTTAACAGCCTGCACAGCAACTGTCCTTTTGTCTCACTGCCTTGTCTCGCGAGATGTTAAAGTGTCTCTGAGAAGATCACGTCTCATCTCCTTCCAAACCCTCCAAGATTTTTTTTTTAATAATAGAGAGATATTTAGTTTAAAGTTTCAACGATTTCATTCACCACCTATTTTTAGTTGCATTTGTGACCATTTTAGTCACAGTCTGGAGTCCTGAGATGGCTTTTGGGTATTGTGCCTCATAATCTGAGAACCCCAGAATTTTATGTTGGGACCTACAGGTAGCTCTTACCACTGTTAATGGCAAAGAGCACGAGTCTACCATTAAATTGAGGCTGCACGATTTATATCTACATGAGAGGTGCTCTGGAAGAAAACCTTTAGTGTCCAGAGAGAACATCAGGGACAAACTAAAGTTTGCCTATGAACACCTGTGCAAACATCTGGACTTCTGCAGCAAAGTGCTCTGGGGATACAAGGCGAAGATAGGTGTTATTTGGCCATCCTACTAGAAGACGTGTTTGGTGAAAGCTAATGGCAGCATTTTGCTTGAAGAGTGTGATACCTACTGTATAGGACATGTTATGGTTTGGGTGTGTCTTGCTGCATCATGGCTTTGAAAGGATTTGAATTGGGCTGTGCAAGCAAGACATCCTCAAACATTGCATACCTGAAAGAATTCTGCATGGAAGAATGGGAAAAAAATCTTTCTCAAAATCAGTAAATGAATTTACATTCACACACACACAACTGAGATAAGGTGAGTTAAGGCAGAAACTTGGTTTCTTTAAAAAACACATTTACAAGTCCATAAACAAGCATAGAGCATTTGTCTCCCGAGATTGTGCTGCTGAGCTTAGCACTGTACATTCAGTTCATCAGCATAACTTCAGCAATTTCTGAAATATTAACACAGATTATTTAAACCAGGAGAAAGAATAATGAGGCATTTGCCTTGGGAAATTCATCTTTGTAGACACTTCCACTGTTTTTCTACATGTGGCAGCTGGATATGTGTGCGAAGCAGACATGTGTAGGCTAACAGAGTACAGTGGATGTGTACAGACTTCGAAGTCTTTAATTGCAGCCGAGGTAAGGGTTTACGTGGCCACATAACCAGGTCACTCGCAGAGAAATCTTTGTGTGTTAACCCACTTTCTCTAACTCGAATAAGGGTATACATGGCATTTTTGAAAGTGGTTTTCTGTGTGTAAGCACACTCACTGTCAGAGACAGGTAGACAGAGAAAACAACTACCAACTATTAGCGTCAAGAATGGACTTGGATATTTCCATAGATAGATATGTGTTCATTATTTGTTGACTAAATAATTGCAAACTCAAATTTTTGTTTGTTTTTTTAATTACATCATATCTATAGATAACTATTTAAATGAAGATCTTGATATGTCCACAAATATTAAAAATGGGAAAAAAAACATGACTTAAGTATTATAATTTGAGATTACACCCTAGCAGTCAAAGTAATAGCAGAGAGTCCAAAAATATTGAAGAGTCACATTTGAGATCCTAATAAAAATAGCTAGACTATAAATTGCAAATCAAATTGAAGTAAAGCAACCACTGTGGGCACACCTCTATGGGCATTAAGCCAGATGGAGTGGCATGTCCATGTTGGTCTCCTGAACCTCATTTCTCTCCTCTACATTATATGGCCATGGCCTGTCCCCGTTTTGCAGTTAGTCACGCTGTTCCAATGCACATCCTGATTCTAAACTTGGTGAACATTCTGCCCTGAGATGGCCGTAAGCCCCATAGTGGGTGTCACTTCCAGCCACTTCTGGAGTAAGGAACAGCCAGAATAGAATCATATAAAACTCCCCATGGTGGTCTGTGATATCTTCACACAACTGAGCTTTCAGTAGCACTTAAATGGCTGCATTTCCAGGGCTGCCTGTCAGCTGCTCATTCCAATAAAATGACAGCCATTTGATACCTCAATTAGATGAGTGTTAGGTTGCTGTTACAATCACCTTTGAACAGGCAGTTTGGTCAGGGTGTCCCTAGCTAGTGGCCTTGTGTTTCCACATTTTGACTAAGGTATCTTGCAGCCTACACCTCCCTCCCTTTGTCCTCACTCATTCTCTATAAAGGGGATCAGGTACCCCTTGCATCAGTTCAATTTCCTGCCACTAAAGTCCTTGGGGAGTGTTGCATGTTTCCACCCAGAGTGCACCTCTCTTCTGTTGTGCTCCCTCTACTGCCCTTCTGGAGCACAAAACCTTTCAGAATGTACTGTTCCCTAGGTGCTTGTGTCTTCCCACACTGAGCATTTCTCTTCTTACTGGTACTCTCTTTTCTCTCTATCAGAGAACCACCATACTGTATATGCAACATTTTTTTTTACTCCTGATGCATTGACAATTCTAAGTTGTCCCTAGTGTGTGCTTGGTGTGTGTGTGTGCGCCCTGCACTGGGCTGGCACCCTACCCCAGGTTTGTTTCCTGCCTTGCACCCTGTGTTGGCTGGGATTGGCTCCCCCGTGATCCTGTACTTAGGATATAGCAGGTTGGATAATGGATGGATGTTACACGGTTTAAATCATTCAGGAAATGATTTGCTTTATCACCCACGTCCTTTCTTTTGTCATTTACTTTAAAATAGCCCTAAAATTTATTTTTCCACAACAGGCAGCCTGTCTTGAGAAAACTCTTCTTTTTTGATTCCCGGGTAATGCTTAGATCTTAGAACTTTGTCTTCTGCTCTCTTTTATTTACTACATTATTTTTAGGGAAGTTATTGAGAATGTAGAGAGAAAACAAAACTGTAGTCTAAATGATACGGTGTATTGCTTTAAAGTAAAAAAAAAAAAAAGAAATAAGTAAAAATATTGTAGCAAAAAATAAACTGTTACTCTATACGCAAAAATTACATTTCACTTTCTATAGTGTGGTGTCAACACTCAGTATTTTCCAGTACATCCATCTTCAAGGCCTATTATCCAGATATCCCAGCAAGCACCGGGCACAAGACAGGAACAGTCCCTGGACACACACACACACACAGGCCAGTTTAGCGCTGCCAGTCCGACTAACCTGCATGTCTGTGAAAGAAACTCCCATGCAAAAGTTCTCAAGTCCTCAAACACAATCTAATATTAGGTAATGGGCACCAGAGGGAGCAAATAACACATTTTTACTACCTTCATGAGCATTTAACTAATTTTAGCTAATTCTTATTAAAGTGTAGAATTAAACACATTTGTTTATTAATACAGTTTTTATTCACTTTAGATAAAAGGTATTCCAAAAAGATATTGTCAGATATTTTTTCTCGTTAAAAAATTTTATTTTAAAATGCATGTCTCAGACTACAACTTGTGTCACGTGTTCCTTATATTTTTCAGTTGCCTTTTCATTGTTCCTTTGTGTCCTCTTTTTTATTAGTTTAAAATTCCTGATTTTTTTACTTTTATCCCATGAATTTTACTTTGGCTTATGTCCTGATGGCTGCTCCCATCCTGCTCTTAAAGCTACTGGTTGAGATTGCAGTCAGTCATTTGCAAAATGGTCATAATTTATTAAATTGTACTGTGTACATGAGTATGATAGTGTGCTTATTTATTTATTTATGGTATTTCTGCATATACATCTAAATTATTCTACTTTATATTTATATCTTTGTATTTATGACACTTGGTTTTATTGTTTATTCAGTTTTGTACAGTGTCCTTAGGTACCTTGATAGGCACTTTTAAGTAAAATGTATTTTTAAAATAAAGCGTAGTTCTTTGTGTAAAGTGTATATTAGACACTTCACCTTTTTAGTGTGAAACTGTAATACTTTACAAAAACAGCACAAAAATATTTCCACACTTAAGCTGGTTTTCAGTAATTAGTGGCATGATGGCACAGTGATTAGAGCTTCATAACTGCATAGTCTAGAATTCTAACCTCCGCGCGAGGCCTGCCTGCCTGCCTGCCTGCCTGCCTGCCTGCCTGCCTGCCTGCCTGCCTGCCTGCCTGCCTGCCTGCCTGCCTGCCTGCCTGCCTGCCTGCCTGCCTGCCTGCCTGCCTGCTCTCCCCACATAGGTTTCCACTCATGTCCCACGGTAGATTAATTGACATCTGTTGACCCGTTACTGTGGTGGGCTGGCGCCCTGCCCGGGGTTTGTTTCCTGCCTTGTGCCCTGTGTTAACTGGGATTGGCTCCAGCAAACCCCCATAACCCTGTAGTTAGGATATAGTAGGCTGGATAATGGATGGATGGATTGCCTGTTAAAGTTGAGTATTGGGGGTTATGTGGGTTTGTGTGAGTGTGTCTTGTGGTGACCAGGCTCACCCATGATTCACTTGCCCACAATTCTACAGGATAGTCAGTGGTTCTTGTCTAAACATTAACTTAAACAAGCAGTTAAAAGATGGATGAACATCCTCAGGTCTGAGCTATTCGGGGTCAGACAGACAGAAATCAGAGAACATCAAGTCCTTGTTTATTGTCTGGCAAAAATGAAAATCAGTACAGTATCCATTAATGACATCAGACAAGCAGTCTGAAATTATAAACCTTTGCCAATAATACTCTTAGCAAGACATTACTAAATGTTGTCTAAAATAAAGTGCAGGGCCACATTTAAAATGTAGCTCTACTAACTGGTATAAAGGGCGTACGGGCAATCAGTCATTATTCTTTTATATAGCTCTATAACAGCAGGCTCCATCATAAAGCATTTGAAATGTATTTGTGATCCGATATTCGTAGAATGTGGACAAATAGGTTAAGGGTAAAAAAATCAATAATGAGGAACTGTGAAGTATTGTGCTTAGGCTGAAGATTGTGTAACACGCCTACCTGAGCCATGTCGATCTGCTGCTGCTCCAGTTGTCCACAGTAGGGATGTGGAATAAAAGCATTACTGCTAGTTATTTTCCAGTCAGTATTATATGAGGTATATTGTCATTGAAAATGCAATGCTAACAGAATACAATGGGTTATGTCATGTGTTATTTTTAACTGTACTGAAGAGTTTTCTATAGTGGTTGTTCTGTTTTTCCCAGAAAAAAAGTGTTGTTTTGGAAACACAGTTGTTTCTAAGTTCACTGCACTGAAACAAAACAAAACACCACAGTGGCCTGCCAGCTGTCTTGAAGGAACTAGCAGATGATCAGCCGTCTGATGTGTGCCAAGAGACTGGCTACAAACAACGGCTCTCATGTTGACCATTCCTGATTTTATTTATCTTGGATGCTCTCCATGGCTGAAGCATAAATGAAAAATGAAAAAAAAGCATTAATTCTAAAATGACAGTGATGTCAGGGCTTCAAAAATAAACATTCAAAATTTTAATTAGGTGCAGCAATGCACCATACATATAATGGCCCAGAAACTTCATAATCTCATAAATGAGGTTAAAAGCTTTTTTCTCTGTAGATTTTCATTATATAGTTCAACGTCTGATCAGTTATTATCTGCAGTAAACATTTATTTGTATAGCAGATACAATTTACTTTTTAATAACATACCCAAGAAGGGCTGTGCAACATACACTTTAAATGCAGAATTATCCTAAATTACTGAATCAGTTTGCTCAGATTACATTACCCATAAAGTGATTAGCTATCCATTTATGAACATTTGTACATTTAATAAATTGAACAAATAATTGTAACACGCAGTTAAGACAAAAACTTCTTCAAAAAATTCAAAGTTCTTTTCCCCAAGGAAACAAGTGAATGATGAGTTTACTGTACTACTCCTACCGAGAGCCCCAGGAGGGAGTCTGTGCTTCAGTTCACATGAGCACCGCTTTGCTGCAAAGTGCAGGTTTTCAGCTCTTAAAGGCCTGGAGAGTGGTGTGCTGTTAGACTGGACCCAGAAGACACGGGAGCAATCAAGAAATTCAATCTCTCAACCTCTTAGAGGGTCCGCAATATTTACTTAAAAATTCAAATGATCAGAAAATCTTGTATTTATGTGTTATTATTTATACAGTTTTGCATTACTTTTTAATAGAAATGTTAAGCTGTTAAGTACATGGCCAGATACCAATAAAACAACTTTTTGGTAATTCAAAAAATATTAAGTTTTCGTGTAATTGCATTTCTTGCTATCTTGCAACAGGCAACACAGCAAAGATGTACAAGTTTTAAAACAAGACAATTTACTCTAGTTCTCTCTGTCATTCTGAATTTCTTTGTGATATAAATATTTGTTATTACTCCTGAAAGAATAATGTTGTGAATTTACTTTCTATAACTCCATTCCAAAAATGACAGAGAGATAAGCCGGATAGATAAATCAATGTAAATGTGACTTTAGGTTCAGTAGTATGAACAGTAACTTGTATTTGGAAAATCAGCATCAGAGTTTGATATTTAACGTCCTAGTTTGTTTTTGTTTTTTTTTTAGAGACCCTTCTTAATCTAACTGGTGCTAGCCCATCAGCACTGGGTGCAAGGCAAGAGACTAACTGTGAAGAGAGCCGTCGTTCATCACATGGCTCACTCTCTCATGCAGAGTCTCCAGTCAGCCTGACACGCTCGTGTTGGGTGTGGGAGGAAATCCCGCACTAACACAGGGAGAATGTGCAAACTCTGACACTTGTAAGCGGGCCAGGAGGTGTAAGGCAGCCGGGCTAACTGCAGAGTCACTGTACTCCATATATGCAACACTTTATCAAGGTGCCAAGTTCTACTCTCCCTCTTATGTACACAGTATTGCATGTTTATACTTGCCCTTTATCTATTTAAAAATATGCTCTAGTCCCATGTGTACTCCAACAGCCCAGTTATTAAATCTAGCAACCTTTGAATCTTATCTGACATTTAATTACAAGTATATAGTGTGGTGGTGTTTTCATAATTTTACACAGTATGCAAGGAAGTAGCTACCTTAATTTAGGAACTTTGGTTCACTATGATCATATTTTGAGGTGAGCCAAGATTCATATAGGATTAGACTAGCATTTGATTCATCAATATATAAATGTAATACTAATTAACCCTTACATTGTCTTTGGGTCAAATTTGACCTGTTTTTGTGGTTGAAGCCAGTAAATTTGCCCTAAATAATCATCTGTTCAGGATGAAACTTTCTGAGTTTTCCAAACTTTCCCAAAAATAATTAAACATTAAAGAAAAATAAAAAAAGGTTTAACATCCCATAAGGATGACAGCTCATTATGACACTGTAAGAGTTAAATCACTTTGTAACTGATACATTAATGTAGCAAAGGTATGGAATAAACCAAGCATAAACTAGAGTTTTAAAAATAGCCAAACATTTCTGATGGTACTTCAACAGACTGTGCAGTTATGAAAGATACAGTTAGGTCCATAAATATTTGGACAGAGACAACTTTTTTCTAATTTTGGTTCTGTACATTACCACAATGAATTTTAAACGAAACAACTCAGATGCAGTTGAAGTGCAGACTTTCAGCCTGAATTCAGTGGGTTGAACAAAAAGATTGCATAAAAATATGAGGCAACTAAAGCATTTTTTTAACACAATCCCTTCATTTCAGGGGCTCAGAAGTAATTGGACAATTGACTCAAAGGCTATTTCATGGGCAGGTGTGGGCAAGTCCGTCGTTATGTCATTATCAATTAAGCAGATAAAAGGCCTGGAGTTGATTTGAGGTGTGGTGCTCACATGTGGAAGATTTTGCTGTGAACAGACAACATGCGGTCAAAGGAGCTCTCCATGCAGGTGAAAGAAGCCATCCTTAAGCTGCGAAAACAGAAAAAACCCATCCAATATTACGAGTGGCAAAATCTATAGTTTGGTACATCCTGAGAAAGAAAGCAAGCACTGGTGAACTCAACGCAAAAAGACCTGGACGTCCACGGACAACAACAGTGGTGGATGATAGCAGAATCATTTCCATGGTGAAGAGAAACCCCTTCACAACAGCCAACCAAGTGAACAACACTCTCCAGGGGGTAGGTGTATCGATATCCAAGTCTACCATAAAGAGAAGACTGCATGAAAGTAAATACAGAGGGTGCACTGCAAGGTGCAGGCCACTCATAAGCCTCAAGAATAGAAAGGCTAGATTGGACTTTGCTAAAGAACATCTAAAAAAGCCAGCACAGTTATTTAATTTGTCCGATTACTTTTGAGCCCCTGAAATAAAGGGACTGTGTTAAAAAAACGCTTTAGTTGCCTCACATTTTTATGCAATCTTTTTGTTCAACCCACTGAATTAAAGCTGAAAGTCTGCACTTCAACTGCATCTGAGTTGTTTCATTTAAAATTCATTGTGGTAATGTACAGAACCAAAATTAGAAAAAAATTGTCTCTGCCCAAATATTTATGGAGCTAACTGTATGGCAAACATGTTAGGTTTGAGAATGTGAGTTCTAAAATTTGGACTTTCTCTCCATTACATTACATCTCGCCTGAAGAAGGAACTTGAGTTGCCTCAAAAGATTACATTGTAATCTTTTTATTTAGCCAATAAAAGGTGTTATTTTGCTTGACTTCTTGTGACTTTCTCTTCATAAAGACTAATTTATTTTTAACCTAAGGATTTCACTATTTAATTTGATGAGGATAGGCTTGCTATGTATAAACTCGAGAAGCTCATTGAATTTCTAACTTCCACGTTTCTCACGGACTAGTGACAGTATTGCAATATCAACAACAAACAATGCATAGTATTGGCTTGTCAATATCAGATGTTCTGGATTTGTAATTCTGTTATAGCTTGCTAAGATTTCAAGAGGAATTGTATTTTATAAAATGGTAATTCATTACCTTTCATCAAAACCTGTATCAGATTTCTGGAGTATTATTACATCATTGTAATCCATTCCTCCCTTTGTATTTTTTCAGGTTCTTCCTGAACAGTGTGATTTCAGCTCTGCTGGGAATTCTTGTGGTCGTCATCATCTCTTTTTATGTGTTTATACAGTTTTTTATAGATCCTGCCATACTCCGTTCTGATAAGCACTTTCAAGGTATGACACACAAATTTACGATCATTGTGTGATAATCATTTTGGCACAGTTCTCACATTGCTAAGTGGACAGCTTGAAATTTTGTACGATATTATACTAAATGTCTCGAATGGAAGGAACGCAGATGGACGTAAATAACAAAAGCACATTGTTCCACATCAGCTGCATTTATTGTCTCTATATTTAGAAAGATAAGCCATTTCCTAATTAGCAACTATTTGTGATACAGAGCCAAGTTTCTTTTGATCTTTCAAGGCCCGGATGCTGATGCTTTTTGATCCATTGATCACTTTGGGGACTTCCTTCTTTCACCAAAGTCAAGTCTAAGCATCACTGCTGTTTATTTTCTTCAACTGAAACAAAATGATGGTCTGCACCAAAATACAACAGTCACCTTCTTGTGCTCACTTTCCTGCCCCGTTCTTAACTACCACCAGACCATTACGAAAAACAATATATCTGGACATTTGAACATGTCTTTGAGTTCTTGCATAAACTAGATTTATTTAAAAAAATCTTTATTTTTGTGACGCCTTTATTTTTTCCCTCCAGTGAGAGAAATTGAGGGTATAAAGCTAGCCCTTTTAACTGTGAAGTGCTTTTCTGTTGTATACATGAAAGTCTTGTCTGGAAAAAAAAATGAAATCTGTATTTTGAGGTCAGTTTGCCACATTTTATAAAAGATGAGTACAAGGTTTTGTCTTTAGCTGCACTTCTGATGAAAGGGCTTAATGAAAAAGAAATCTGTTTTCCTTAGATAGTGCTACAATAAAAGGAAGCATTACTGACCAAGGGCTGTTGCCAACAAATTAGTAGATGTGAGAAAAAAAATATAAGTAAATCCACACTAAACATAGACTTGTTTAAAAAAAAATATTTAAAATAATACGTTGGCTTTTTATTTATATTTCCCCATATTAGCAACAAGTGTTTCTTGTTTCTGCAGTTTACTTTGGCACAGCAGATTGTAGTTCATTTCGAGTCTTGGGTTAATGTTTCATTAAACTTGTCACAGTAAATTGAACAAAAATATACAGTGCTGATTTTTAATTTCAGCACCTTGCTTGAAAAAAAAACCCTATAGTGTGAGCTAATTCTAGGGAATCGGGGGAGAAACTATAATAAAATCATGCTAACACTCCCATTCTCCTTGATTAATTCCTTTGTGCATTACCATATGCTGCTATCTTCTTGATGACTTCCACATTCATTGCAACATTTCTCTGGTTTTGTGCTTTTTTGAACTTTTTTTTTTTTTTTTTAGCTTTTATGGAATAAATGTAGAAATATTGTTTGCACACAGGTGATGAAAATATAATAGAATAAACAAAGGAAAAGATTACCAGATTGATGGCCTGTGCTTCAGTAGCTCTGCTTACTTTTACATTTTTTGTTCCTAACATATCTGCAATATAATCTAGCAGATGCAATATACACAGTGCGACTATTGTGCTAATGCAATTAAAAAGATGTTGTGTGCTGATTATTCATTTTTTATTCCCAAATACAATCATTTATTCTCTCAGAGAGGGCAGACTCCCTGTGGCCCTGGTTTAGCTGTGAATGTTCAGTTACCCTGTAGGACTATCACAACGTTTAGATACTCTTGGATTGACAGAAATAATAAGTCAGCTATCTTATTAGTACTATATGGTGTTCAGTTTAAATCTAAAGCTCTGTGTCCATTTTTTTAATTAATGGACATTTTTAGCAGGCCAGAATGTTCTTTTAGCAGTGTCTATAATGTGTTGTTTGGCTAATTATTTCTCTTTCTGTCAGTCCATTTTTTGGATGCAGATATTCAGTTCAGTATCTGCATGTACACTCATCACTAGTCAGTCAGTCATTGTCCATCCTGCTATATCCTATCACAGGGTCACAGGGATCTGCTGGAGCCAATCCCAGCCAACACAAGGCAGGAACCAAACCCCGGGCAGGGCGCCAGCCCACCGCAGCTCATCACTTGTGGTCATTTACATTTTGTCCCATAAGCGTGAACAGCTGGCTATGGTAGACCAGTATGACTTGGGGATTCAGGGCACAATCTGTAAGTGGCTTTGAAGTTGGTGCAAACGCAGAAAGCAAAAGTTTATGGTGAGGGGAACTTTTTCAGAGTTAGGTTAAGTTAAACGTGGTGTCCCTCAGGGATCAGTGCTGCGGCTGCCGCTTGTTTTAATTTATGTAAACAATCTGGACAAGAAAAAACCAATAAACTGGTTACATTGGCACAAGATACCAAACTACGTGGAAGGGCAGAGGACTTGTATTGTTCAGAGCCATGATGTGAGATGTAAATGCCACTGGTCTGCAGTCATTAGGTGAAGAGGTGCCAGCCTCCTTTGGAACAGGAACAATGCAGCCTTAGGGTCACACTGAGCAGGTGACAGCGGACACCATGAAGTTGGTCAGCACAGAGGCTGCTTATGATTTGCTGATTTTTGAAAGCAGAAAGCTTCTGTGTTCCTTTAACTGCGCGACAGTTTCTGCATTGCACAGAATTGTTCAACCTGTTTTTGTTGTTCCTTGCACTTTTTTCATGGGTCACAACAAACCACCACTTTACTGTGCAATTAACATGATTACCAAAAAGAAGTGATGTTAATAGTGTAGATAAAACTGGGACCATTCAACTGGAAGGAAGTCCATGAGGTCTGCAACAGGAAGCGAAAAGGAATGTTATTAACCATCTGTCTGTTATTAGTTGTTTTTTTCCATGTTATTTTTATTCGATCTTCATTCTGAAAACTTCCCCTGACTGTGATATATATTTTTAAATCAGGAAACAGCAATGAAACAGATATCTGGTATGTTTTCCTGCCGATTTCTCCTGTGTTGACAACAGCGCCGGCCATTTTGTCTCTGGCTGGCATTACTACGTTCCTAGGGCTTCTCTCCATCTTCCTCCTGGCACACCTGCTCTGCTTTCACATCTATCTCAGTAAGTATGTTGTCCTTTTGTCCCATAGAAGTGCACTGTGTTTTTTTTTTTTTTAATTTTATTGTAATCATTCCATACAAATAGATCAATTTTAACAAAAAAATAAGTTTGATAAACAAGTCACCCCCCCACCCTTGAGACAGAGAGCATGGCCAATGGCGTAAAACTTAACGACTAAATTAACGAGTTTAATAGGGCAATAGAGATAAATGGAGAAGAAAAAGAAATGTGGAGATAATTGCTTCCTCTGTGCTTTAAGAGCTTATTCTAAAATATTACTGATTAGATCCTGCCAGGTTTTGAAAAAATTCTGTACAGATCCTTTAACTGAATATTTGATTTTTTCCAATTTCAAATAGTATAAAACATCGACTTAAAAGAGGAGAGTTAGGATTCTTCCAGTTTAGCAAAATAAGTCTGCGTGCCAATAGTGTAGTGAGAAGTGCGCTGTGTTTTAACCAGATTCTGCATTATTTATTTAGGATGGAACAGATACTTTGTGTGGATTCACATGTAATCGGTTAAGAGAAGCATTGCAGTGTTTCAAGAACAATTTTGAAATAATTACTAAATAACATTAATTTGTGGTTTTCATTACTGTGATCTTACTCTGTATAAATATGAGAATTTTCAGTAGCTTGCTGAATAAAATTCATGAAAATGGAGAAAAAGTGAGGCATTTTTAAAGTTATTTTTAGTGCGGCCTTATCCCAGTTTTTTTATTACTAAATCACTTTACATACTTGTGGTCTGGCTTTTGGACTCTACATGATTAAATTCAAACCAGTAGTTTTATCATTTCAGTTAATTTTTACACAAATTTACAAGATTTACCATCCTATAATTTGTTAAGTTAGTAAAAAGAATAGACAGCAGACTGCGATAATTGGTTACATTACATTTAAATATGATCTAAAGATGAATAGTTGTTAATATTTTATTGCTTTTTTTATTGAATAATATCTTGTGCTAAGAAAGTGGAGAAGAAATACATTACTCACTTATTCTTTCTAAAATATGAAGAAGGCTTATATTACATTATTAGTTCCTGAGACATGTTGGTGGAAAAGCCAAACCTCCTGTTCTACCTGCCTAAATCTGAATGCAGTCCTTTCTGTTGGTTCAGATTGATACTTCTTATTTACTGAAATCTGTGTTAAGCGTAATGACATGTTCCTCCTCCAGTAATAATAAATCTGTCTTTTTGTAGTGTGGAATAGACTAAGCACATATGAGTATATTATGAGGCAGAGACATCGCCAGGAGGAGAAAACCACCGAAAATGACTATGAAGGCAATGATTCTGTACCTTCAAAACTCAAGCCAATGAAGGTAAGTTCATCAAAATATAATGTTCTAAGACCTGAACACATTTTATCTGTATACTGAAATAAACAAAGTATTCTAATCACTGTTTTCCATCCATCAAACCCAGTTTTTCCAGTTCAGGGTTAAGAGGGGCTGGAGCCTTTCAGGGAAGGTTAAGGCACACAGCCATAGCTGACTCTGAGTGGGGCTCCGGTTTATCACGGGGCATAATATTTTTTATTATCATTTTACTTTCCTCAACAAAATCCAATAATTGATGTTATCCATGTGTACCCAGCTACGGTAAACTGACTTAACAGCATAATTATAGAGAAAAGCCAAGCAAAATGACACCTTTTATTGGCTAACTAAAAAGATTACAATATGCAAGCTTTCGGGGCCTGAGTTGCCTCAAAAGCTTGCATATTGTAATCTTTTTAGTTAGCCAATAAAAGGTGTCATTTTGCTTGGCTTTTCTCTACATTCATAATGGCTAACACGGTACAACACCCTAGTACTACAGCGTGATTATGAAAGCTTTTTGAATGCCCATGAACTCCTTGTTTTCTGCTGTTGTGTTTGATGGTATTTCTAATGCCACATCACAATTTGAAGATAAACGTCAGACTTCATTTCTGCATTTTACTGTTTCAGATGGCTGTAGACTAGAGGTTCTGGTGAAGCAAACTGCAGCTTTCAAACCTCATTTGAAGTTGTACATTTGATCCTTAAGCACCCTTTCCACCTGCTCCCTTTAGGCCTTTCTGCTTTACATAAATATGGAGGGATGAGACTTAGTTGCCTGTGTACATGTCTGAACTGACATGAAATGGTAGATAATAGTAGAGATTAGAATTTTGTAGTGCAACAAAGTTTGGCAAGCACATTAGTGGTTAAGTGTCTAGACCAGGTATTTTATACCTGATATTTAAACTGACTTTATTTTTGTTAACAACACTAATATATTCTAATTAATATAACTTTTATTTTGTCCTATAAACACTGAATCTTCTACCACCCTAGCTCTGTAACTCTGACTGACTGCTGCTCTCTCAGGTTCTGTAATTTTTTTTTTTTTTTTTTTGCTTCTAAAACATTTTATTGAATTTATTAAAAGCAAATAACATTCCATTCAAGCAAGTCAAATTTTACAAAACTAAGTTCAAATCAAATTAACCCCATCCATGAAAAAGACAGCTGGCCAACAGAATAAAACTTTAATAGTAGGAAAAAATAAGTAAATAAATACATTAATAAATAAATAAAAATAATTAAGGGAAGAGAATCCACTTCCTCAATTTAAATGCGTATTCTAAAATGTTATTGATGAGATCCTGCCAGGTTTTAAAAAAGCTTTGAACAGATTCTCTAAGTGACAATTAGATTTTTTTCCAATTTTAAATAGTATAAGACATCAGTTACCCACTGACTTAAAAGAGGTGGGCTTCCAGTTGAGCAAGATAAGTCTATATGCCAATAGTGTAGTAAAGGCCATCACAGTTTGTTTGTCCATCTCCACTTTATGTCCATGTGGAAGAACACCAAACACAGCTGCTAATGGGTTAGGAGGGATTGTGACACCAAGGCTTTCAGAAAGGCATTTAAAGATCCAAAGGTCCAAAATGATGTTAATATCATGCATGGCCAAAACATACTCCCAAATTGCAAGTTTTGGAATAGCTATTAAATACTTAATTCTTGCCTTGCCTTAATTCTTAATATGTGCCTTAAAATAAATGATCTCAGCAGTAACATGGGACCACTTACTGAGCCATTTTATTTACATGTTTACATGTTGTTGTAGTATTGAGTAACGGGCGCCCTGCCATCCTTTATTGAACTGAGTGGGTTAAGAAAATGGATGGATGACTGTGGTGTTTTTAACAGGAAAAATTCAGTTTAACACTAGAATTACCAGAGCCTATGAAAAAACTCGTAGATCCGTCCCACCTGAAATCGCTTCTTAAAACCGTTCACAGCTCTCCACCAGCGTCTTTTCTCATTTAAATGTGCTGATAAACTCGAGCTGCAAGCAGAACGTGCACAAACTTCTCCTAGCTCGTGCCTTCATTGATTTTCTGGTAGTGAAGTGGAGTTTTAGAGTGGAAATAATAGATCGTTGTTTGGAACACACGCATTTCATGTGTGTTCTGTTTCTACAGTAATCTGTGTAAACACATTTTTAAAACAGAAACGTTTTTCATATTCTAGTAGTAAATGACAAAATGTAGGCAAAAACTATATAATGTATGAAGCCTGAAGTCCAAATATCGAAGAAACACTTTCACAAAAGGTACAAATATAACAGAACAAATGCACTTTTATTCTAAAGTGTAACTGCAGAAAAAAAAGACACCTTATCAGGCCATACTGACATATATTCACTACAACTGGCGCAGTGGTGTAAAGATATTAGCTGCTGACTGGTAATCAAAAGGTCACGAGTTCGATCCCTCACGACTCCATTTTGTGAAGTAAACTGATCTTACTCTTACTATTTTAGAATAAAAACATACATTTGATTTCAGTCTGTAACAGCCGGTGTAATTTATGATACTTGTAAATGTTAGCTTTGTTTTTTTTTTCACTTTTCATTCTCTCAGTCGTGTTCAGGATCCTTCCCTATGACCCCGTCCCCATCTGACACTGCTGTTTTCACATAAAGACGAGCTATAGCTCTGCAGTGTATCACGATACATTCTCTTACCAATGCTAGCGAAATGAAGTGTCTGCATGCACTTTTTGTGGCATTACACGTGTATGTTTTGAGAATGTCCGTGCCAATATAGCGCATCTTTATGTGATCCAAATAAATAACATTCGAGGTATAGCGCATCTCCAAATAAATAACATTCGAGCTATAGTGCGTCTTTATGTGATCCAATTTTTCACATAAAGGCGCTCTATAGCTCGAATGTTATTTATTTGGAGACGTGCTATAGCTCAAATGTTATTTATTTGGATCACATAAAGACACGCTATAGCTCGAATGTTATATATTTGGCACGGACATGCTCAAAAAATACACAAAAGGTGCATGCAGACACTTCATTTCGCTAGCATTGGTAAGAGAGCTATAGCGCGTCTTTATGCGAAAACAGCAGTGTTAGATGGGGGGGGGGGCATAGGAAAGGATCCTGAACGCGACTGAGAGAATGAAAACTGAAAAAAAAAAACAAAGCTAACCTTTACAAGTATCATAAATTACACCGGCTGCTACAGACTGAAATCAAATGTATGTTTTTATTTTAAAATGGTAAGAGTAAGAACAGTTTACTTCTCAAAACGGAGTCGTGAGGGATCAAACTCATGACCTTTTGATTACCAGTCACCAGCTGATATATTTACACCACCGCGCCATTTAGAAGTGCCAACTTCTAATATTTTATTCAGAATAGAACATAAATCATGGAACAAAAGTTTAAACTAAGAAAATGTATCATTTTAAGGGAAAAATATGTTGATTCAGAATTTCATGGTGTCAACAAATCCCAAAAAAGTTGGGACAAGGCCATTTTCACCATTGTGTGGCATCTCCCTTTCTTCTTACAACACTCAACAGACGTCTGGGGACTGAGGAGACCAGTTTCTCAAGTTTAGAAATAGGAATGCTCTCCCATTCTTGTCTAATACAGGCCTCTAACTGTTCAATCGTCTTGGGCCCTTTTTTGTCGCACCTTCCTCTTTATGATGCGCCAAATGTTCTCTATAGGTGAAAGATCTGGACTGCAGACTGGCCATTTCAGTACCCGGATCCTTCTCCTACGCAGCCATGATGTTGTGATTGATGCAGAATGTGGTCTGGCATTATCTTGTTGAAAAATGCAGGGTCTTCCCTGAAAGAGATGACGTCTGGATGGGAGCATATGTTGTTCTAGAACCTGAATATATTTTTCTTCATTGATGGTGCCTTTCCAGACATGCAAGCTGCCCATGCCACACGCACTCATGCAACCCCATACCATCAGAGATGCAGGCTTCTGAACTGAGCGTTGATAACAACTTGGGTTGTCCTTGTCCTCTTTGGTCCGGATGACATGGCGCCCCAGATTTCCAAAAGAACTTTGAATCATGACTCGTCTGACCACAGAACAGTCTTCCATTTTGCCACACTCCATTTTAAATGATCCCTGGCCCAGTTACAACGACTGAGCTTGTGGATCTTGCTTAGAAATGGCTTCTTCTTTGCACTGTAGAGTTTCAGCTGGCAACGGCGGATGGCACGGTGGATTGTGTTTACTGACAATGGTTTCTGGAAGTATTCCTGAGCCCATTCTGTGATTTCCTTTACAGTAGCATTCCTGTTTGTGGTGCAGTGTCGTTTAAGGGCCCGGAGATCACGGGCATCCAGTATGGTTTTACGGCCTTGACCCTTACGCACAGAGATTGTTCCAGATTCTCTGAATCTTCGGATGATGTTATGCACAGTTGATGATGATAGATGCAAAGTCTTTGCAATTTTCGCTGGGTAACACCTTTCTGATATTGCTCCACTATCTTTCTGCGCAACATTGTGGGAATTGGTGATCCTCTACCCATCTTGGCTTCTGAGAGACACTGCCACTCTGAGAAGCTCTTTTTATACCCAATCATGTTGCCAATTGACCTAATTAGTGTTTATTGGTCTTCCAGCTCTTCATTATGCTCAAATTTACTTTTTCCAGCCTCTTATTGCTACTTGTCCCAACTTTTTTGGGATTTGTTGACACCGTGAAATTTTGAATCAACATATTTTTCCTTTAAAATGATACATTTACTCGGATTAAACGTTTGATCTGTCATCTACGTTCTATTACAAATAAAATATTGACATTTGCCATCTCCACATCATTGCATTCAGTTTTTATTCACAATTTGTTTAGTGTTCCAACTTTTTTGGAATCCGGTTTGTATTATTTCCACTCTAAAACTCCACTTCACTCCCAGAAAATCAAACAAGGCACGAGCTGGGAGAAGTTTGTGCACATTCTAAGTCGGTGGGGGGATGGAATAGCCGGCTGCTTGCAGCTCGAGTTTATCAGCACATTTAAATGAGAAAAGACGCTGGTGGAGAGCTGTGAACGGTTTTAAGAAGCGATTTCAGGTGGGACGGATCTACGATCTTTTTCGTAGGCTCTGGTAATTCTAGTGTTAAGGAAATAATGCAAGAAATGCCTTAACTTATATTTGAGGCTGGGAAATGTTTATAGATTTCTACAACATGCAAAGAGTGTCATATTGAGAAATAATGATTTCAGTAAAATCTAGCTTTTTACTACTGTTACTAGCTGTACTGTATGTCATGGCCAAAATTATCAGCACCCCTAAGCCTCTTTCAGAAAATGCACCACTTCTCTCTAATTTTTGCAATTAAAAATTCTTTGGTATTCATATAATGAGAATTCAAGCAAAGTGACACATTTTATTGGATAACTAAAAAGATTATAATGTGCAAGCTTTACATTACTTTAACAATTACATCTAGCCCGAAGAAGGGCCTTGAGTTGCCTTGAAAGCTTGCACATTGTAATCTTTTTAGTTAGCAAATAAAATGTGTCATTTTTGCTTGGCTTTTATCTACATTCATAATGGCTAACACGGTACAACACCCTAGTAAAATATATATATATATATATATATATATATATATATATATATATATATATATATATATATATATATATATAAAAATATGTATATATAAAATATGTATATATGTATGTACAGTTAGGTCCATATATATTTGGACAGAGAAAACTTTTTTCTAATTTTGGTTCTGTACATTACCACAATGAATTTTAAATGAAACACCTCAGATGCAGTTGAAGTGCAGACTTTCAGCTTTAATTCAGTGGGTTGAACAAAAGATTGCATAAAATGTGAGGCAACTAAAGCATTTTTTAACACAATCCCTTCATTTCAGGGGCTCAAAAGTAATTGGACAATTGACTCAAAGGCTATTTCATGGGCAGGTGTGGGCAAGTCCGTTGTTATGTCATTATCAATTAAGCAGATAAAAGGCCTGGAGTTGATTTGAGGTGTGGTGCTTGCATGTGGAAGATTTTGCTGTGAACAGACAACATGCAGTCAAAGGAGCTCTCCATGCAGGTGAAAAAAGCCATCCTTAAGCTGCGAAAACAGAAAAAACCCATCCGAGAAATTGCTACAATATTACGAGTGGCAAGATCTACAGTTTGGTACGTCCTGAGAAAGAAAGCAAGCACTGGTGAACTCAGCAACGCATAAAGACCTGGACGTCCACGGAAGACGACAGTGGTGGATGATCGCAGAATCATTTCCATGGTGAAGAGAAACCTCTTCCCAAGTGAACAACACTCTCCAGGGGGTAGGTGTATCAATATCCAAGTCTACCATAAAGAGAAGACTGCATGAAAGTAAATACAGAGGGTGCACTGCAAGGTGCAAGCCACTCATAAGCCTCAAGAATAGAAAGGCTAGATTGGACTTTGCTAAAGAACATCTAAAAAAGCCAGCACAGTTCTGGAAAAACATTCTTTGGACAGATGAAACCAAGATCAACCTCTACCAGAATGATGGCAAGAAAAAGTATGGAGAAGGCGTGGAACAGCTCATTATCCAAAGCATACCACATCATCTGTAAAACACGGTGGAGGCAGTGTGATGGCTTGGCGTGCATGGCTGCCAGTGGCACTGGGACACTAGTGTTTATTGATGATGTGACACAGGACAGAAGCAGCTGAATGAATTCTGAGGTGTTCAGAGACATACTGTCTGCTCAAATCCATCTAAATGCAGTCAAATTGATTGGGCAGCTTTTTATGATACCGATGGACAATGACCCAAAACATACAGCCAAAGCAACCCAGGAGTTTATTAAAGCAAAGAAGTGGAAAATTCTTGAATGGCCAAGTCAGTCACCTGATCTTAACCCAACTGAGCAGGCATTTCACTTGTTGAAGACTAAACTTGGACAGAAAGGCCCACAAACAAACAGCAACTGAAAGCCGCTGCAGTAAAGGCCTGGCAGAGCATTAAAAAGGAGGAAACCCAGCATCTGGTGATGTCCATGAGTTCAAGACTTCAGGCTGTCATTGCCAGCAAAGGGTTTTCAACCAAGTATTAGAAATGAACATTTTATTTCCAGTTATTTAATTTGTCCAATTACTTTTGAGCCCCTGAAATAAAGGGATTGTGTTAAAAAATACTTTAGTTGCCTCACATTTTTATGCAATCTTTTGTTCAACCCACTGAATTAAAGCTGAAAGTCTGCACTTCAACTGCATCTGAGTTGTTTCATTTAAAATTCATTGTGGTAATGTACAGAACCAAAATTAGAAAAAATTGGTCTCTGTCCAAATATTTATAGACCTAACTGTATATATATATATATATATATATATATATATATATATATATATATATATATATATATATATATATATATATATATATATATATATATATATATATATATATATATATATATATATATATATATATATATATATATATATATATAGATAAGAGAAAAAGAGTTAGAGGCACTTGACTGCTTAGATAAAAAATCTCAGCATTCATAAATTTGTATTATAGAAAATATATGTATATTTATATATATATATATATAATATATAATATATAAAAAGACAAATTAAGATCACACAGAAGATAAAGTAATATTAAATTTAACTTGCCATAAGGTTATTTGAGGTTGTTGGCATTATGGTGTTTCACAACTTAATAACAAGAAGTTTTCAGTTTGTGTCCTTTTAATTTTGAGCTTTTTACAGTTAAACTGGAATAGAGCTTTGAAGCATATTTTTCCCAGAGTCAAAATTTATTATTACAAAACATCATGTTGTTGTTATTTTTATTATTATTATTTTAATACATTTTTAAGATGACCTCATTCATGTTGCCTTGCAAGTTCAGGATATATTACAGTTTTTTAATTCCAGTTAAGAAGTGACAGGTCAAAGTAAAATGTAACAAAAGGTTTTTTTGGTTTTTTTTTTATTCAAATTGAATTGCCTGTCTCTCAAGAGTGCTGCCTTTTTCCGAGTGTCTATTTGTGCCAGTGCTGCAGCAACTTCATCAGGAGTCTGACTGGTCTAACGTAACTCAAAAAGCAGCCACATTCCTTAAACATTTTGAAAACAATACTTCTTTTCCTTTTCTATCGTTTCATACATTTGTCTTATTTGGCGGACTTCTCTCTTTATCTGACCTTTTGATATCGGAGATGGTGTGCCATTATGTCTGTCTACATTTAAATTGATTGCCAGTAAACCTCAGGCACATTATGGTGTTCTATGATGTCGGTATAACAGCTTTGAAGCTTTTCTGTTATCTTTATGAAAGTCTTTCATTTTCATCCTCCAGCAATGCGTTCTGCCTGAGATAAGAAATAAAAGTTATGCATAGATATAAATTAAGACAAATTATGTGTGTAGATAACAAATGGCAGCACTGTGGTTCATGGGTATTATCAGTAAAGAAAGCTGTATTTAAAATGATGAAAAAAGCATTTTGTTTATAGGCATAAAAACAAAACTAATAGCTGAGTGGAAAATGAAAAGTATACTGAAATTAATAATTCCCCCATCCCTCCCTGTCAAATATTTGTAAAGGAGTGAGAGCATAACAGCCATCCTCCCTGTTACAAGTTGGCGTGGAAATTTTAGGCGCATCCTTTGAAAATGATTTTATGCGCACCCATCCTAAACCATTATGCATGCACAATTGGGTGGTTACTCATTTTGACAATTGACATTTTAGAATGAGTTAGAGCTACTGTTAAGCAAAAAAGACAACATTTTTAACAATTTGAATGTTCTGAAAAATCACACTCTTTATTTGCAAAATACATGAAGTATAGCTGGTCTGAAGACTGCATATTATGAAATGCTTGTTCCTTAATGTGATCTTCTGTACTTACTGGATTATTATATGGAGATCAACTAAGTCTTTACTAGAGAGACCCTTCTCATAAGACATAATTTTATGGTAAGCCCAAATATTGTCTTATCCTTGCTCTCTGTAGCTAGCTTTTTTGAACGCTGATAAATGCTTTTGATTAGTGGACAGTATTTTCCCTTTTCTTTTCAATTTATTTTGTTATTTTTGTCTTTTTTGAGTACTACATTTTTTGTGTCTGGGTTGTTTTGTGCCTGATGCTGTTGGCAGGGCTATACTTTCAGTTTGGGATTGCAGGTATCACACCTATTATCTAAAAATCATGCTTATTAAAGCAAGAAAACCTACTATTCTTCAAAAGCCAGAAAAGTGACTTTTGTTGATTCCACTTCTATCTAATTATGGAATCAGTACAGAAGTAAAAATACATGATTCATGCTTGCTTTAAAAGCATGCTGATATGAGGAATAAACTGTATATTGAATGAGGAAGTTAGAAATGATAGCTACATGAATTATTTTTTTATTCAGTGCCATACATAGCTCAGTTTGCATTCATTCTCGGATGGTTGTCTGTCTGCCCATCCATGCATTTTCTAACTGATTTATCTGTACCTATGAATAATCTATAAAGATGATGAAATAGGCTGTTCTCTATGTTCATTTCAAAATAAAATGTGTTCAGTGTTTCAAAATATGCATATTTGATGGACACATGGCTCGGCTCAAAACGGTACAACTCTATATAATAAGAAGATCTGTTATGTGTTAACAGAAACGTCTAATCGCAGAGACAAGCAGTTCTTCAGTTTTCCAACAACATGCCAGATTTCTTGTGTGTGGCTTTCTAGAGACATAAAAACCCTCACCGCCTATTATGTATTTTATTACAGCAGCAACAACTGCTTAAAAACAACAACACAGATTTTTGTTTTGGATATCTCTTAAACAATCATATATAATAGTATCCTTGCAGTTACCAGTGGTAATTCTTTAGGGAAGTACAACTCAAAGTCTCCGCTCGATATGGAATTAAAGTTTATGAAGCTTTGAGAAGACACATGTGCAATAGAACAAGGTGTTTAAAAGAAACAGTGGTTGGAAGAAAAGGGACAATGACGAACACCTTGGCACTTAGTGTCGTAAGTTGACTGAACGCAGTGTTTGTTTCAATGCTGTGTTTTCTAATAAGCCATATTGCAGCATGACATGACTCAAATGCACAGGGCAGCACTCCATACTCTCTAATTTATGTCACCATTGCCAGGAGTGTCCGCCACCACAAGTACTGCTGTATGCATGCCAGGGTGTGCATGAAACCAAAAAGTGCTTGTAGCTTTTTCAGATATACATCCTACAGGCGTTGGCCAGTTTCATTAGATTAAGGTAGTATGAGCCATTTAACAGGAAATAAACAACAAATATAGGAAATACACAAGATAAAAAGAAGAAAAGTTTAATGATAAATATTAAATGATGATAATTAAAAGAAGACAATAAAAATAAGATAGTAAAAAGAAGAATTTAATAATAGTGAATCAGTGAATCAACAACTGAGGAAGAAATATTAATATGAGAGCACCCAAGGGATTTGAGAGCAAATATGAACTGCAGATTCGTGCTCCTCTAAGTCAAGTATTTATTGCAGAGTGAAAAACACTTAACTACCAGGGGAATAAAATGCACTTTCAAGATTAACTGTTTCAAATACACAAAAAAGGTGTTTAAATGTAATTACACATGGCATCACACCACACCACAGTTCAGGCATTGTTTAGCATATAAGTTTTGTTTATGTTGTCACACTTTTATTTATTTTCATTTATGTGAAGAAAAGGAAACATTTTAAAGTTTTTTGTCATTTACATATTCATGTGAAATGAACGTTTTCTTTTTTGTTACTTGCAGTAATTGAATATTCATTTGTCATTGCAAAATGAAACACTTGAAATAATAAGCCCACTGGATGTGTATGGCACTTGAACCATTCATAGTTTGCACTATTTATATATTATACAGTTTCCCTTGTTTTAATCCCTGAGCAGGGCTGCTAAAACAATATACTTCATTATTTAACACAAACCAGCAAATACTAAATTTGTGTTGTTTGTTGAGCTTTTAAAGTCAAGTGATGTCCTCAAGTGTAACAACTAGAAAGTGAAGAGTGTAGTGAAAGCAGAAGTGAATGGCATGCAGTTTCCAGTTAGTGTGGCTATGGTCGGGTCAGTTCAGTAAGTAATTGTGAATTTGTATACAGTCTAGGCAATAATGAAATATTATCACCTGCGTGAGGTGCTTTAAATCAAGAACACAAATGCTACTTTAAAAGAAATTTTAAAACAGAATTTAATCTTTAATCTTCAATTGGCATGTTTAATTCCACAAAGGTAACTTTACAGTTGAAACAGAAAAGGAGATAATTTGAAAACTTAGAGCATAAGGAAATGGTGACATTTGAAAGTTAAATATTTAATTAAATACTACTCTTCATAATTGTTGTTAACCAACTGTTTCCTCCATATATTGATGCAAACATAAATATTCCAACAGCAAATGTCACAACACTGACAACATGAGTTGTATGGATTTGAATTTTTTATTAGTGATTTTAGCAGTACTTATTTTTGGCTACTGAACCGGTTTCATAAAGATGTCAATAATGAAGTTGAGAAAGCTAAAATGACAGGCGTTGTTTGTTAGCAAAGTTAAACTATGACCCTGCCGAAAACATTCAAACACAAAAAAGAAAGTGAGCCAGTCCAGCTGTTTATTAAATCATTAATGTCCTGCAGGTTGTGTGAATTCCCAGCCTTCGTGAGGCACAGTGACGTACGTTAACTGAAGTTTACAGATAGACGCAGCTACAAAGTGATAGTTTTTACAGAATGTATCAAAAGTACTCTCGACAAAAGTCCTTTATGGACATACCTGTGCTTTTCTACAAACCCTATGCTACTTAAGCAATATAAGCTATGTAGCTTATATTTTTTACTCTTCATCGAAAATATTAATATTAAAACTAAAGTGAAATGATTCCCTCAACGTATAAACTGACTGAAATGAGTTACCAATAATAAAACTGAAAATAGAAATGATAAAAAGTTAATAAAACTTAAGTCAAATTAAACTTTAAATGAAATGACTGCTGGTCAAGTAGACAAAAAAAAAACTAACTAAAAAAAAAATTTTGAAAATGAATGCTTGGCCATAACATTCAGGCACATTTGGGGACTTAGTTAATTGGTTTGAAAGCTGGGGAATTTTATATTTTTTAGTTACTCCATTGAAGACTTAGTTTTGTACATTAAACGCTTTTTGTAGAGATATGTCATATTTATATAATATATGCAATTGCATAAGTGAATAGGATACATTAAATATATGCTTTTCAATAGCAATTTACAATATCTTGTAGTTTAAAATTTTGCAAAATACTCTTGTGGTGGCTCAATTACTACCATGGAGAGCCGAGTCCAACCCAAGTGATGCACAAGTAACACAATTTGATGAGGTATTGTTAGTTGTGGAGGGACTGTCACAATTTAATTGAAATGTATTAAACATAACATTTTTAATAGAAGTACACAATAAAGAGTTAAACTCTCAAGGTAACATTGTGGACTGCTTCAGACCAATGTGAAGAGCAGGGCTGAAGTTTTGCTTATGATTGTAGTGTCAGAGAAATATTAAATTATTATATAATGTGAGTTTCTTTTATTTAAGAATATGAAAGTTTTTTTTGTGTAATAAATGCATTCCCATTTTTCAACAATTGTATCAATGCCCCGCCACTCAGTTAGAAATGGCTAAGCTACCACATCCAGCTTTAAAATCAACAAGGCTACCGTCAACAAGCATTAACACGTCAAAGTAGGTTTTCAAGGTGTGGTGTTTTAGTAATCACAAAAGCATTTGAATTCACTGGGCAAGCTGAACATAGAATATGTAACGGAAGACCCAAAGAGATGGCTGTCTGCTTCTGAGCAACAATTGTTCAAGGTCACTTCCTTAAGGGATTTCAGTGCACTGATAGATCGATGTGAGACAGTGTCGACTTACACCCAAATACATGCTTCAACTCTGTGAAACCTTTAACGAAATTATCTTGTATGTTGTGTTACCATTCTTGTGGGAAGGCAATAAGTGGAACAGATTTCTGGAAGTGAATGACTTTAAAGTATGGTGTGACTGCCTGTGGCAGAAAGTCAACTTCAGCAGTCAAATTTTAAATTTTAATTCACAGACACCAATATGTCAAACAAAGTGTTAGCGAAAAGTACATTGATGCCTGTCTGCAATCTTCTGCTTTGTCGTGGTGTAGGGGTGCGTTTCATTTAATAGTACAGGGCACTGCTTCTCAACCATTAGGATGGGTCGCAGGCTGCTGCTGGTGGGGCGTGAGATGCCATTATTAATAATAGTATTGGGTTGCAGTTGGTCGCTGCTCTGACGATCGTGCTTGACTGCTCTCTGACGGTTGCATTTGATTCACTAAGGAGGACAATTGATGTTTGTGCGCAATTCACCAAAGTGGTAGATACTTACATGGGAAAAAGTCAGTTGCAACACCAGAAAAGTTGAGAAACACTGGTGTAGGGGATCTAGTCAAAACTGATAGAATCGCCACCGTTGACAAACTTAAAAAGAACTTTGCAAAACCCATTATTCAACACAATAACCCCAAACACCCTGCAAGCACAAATGGAACAGAAAAATGTATTAAATGGGCCCCCTCTGAGCTTTGACTTGAACATAACTGAAGCTGTGTGGGATGACTGAACAGGAGAAAAGAGCAAAAATCGGCCAAAATCAAAGGAAAAGTTATGGCAAATCCTGTAAGACGCTTTTAAGAATTTTCCACAAGACTATTGGAAAAATTCTGTAGCAGTGTACTAAAATCTGTTGCTTCAGATTTGTATTCTATGGGAGATTATAGAAACACAGGACATTTGTTTTAGTTTTTATTGTATCCATGTTTATTTGTTTTTATTATTATTATTTTTAATATGTTTTTGTGAGCAAATATGCACTTATTTCCTATTTCCCACACAGCTAGCTTTAAAATTAATTTCTGAGTGGCCTAAGCCTCTTTTACAGGACTTTATCTGTTAAAGCCACATGAGAAACAGTAGCGTGAGCCATGCTTCTTCAGACTGCTATGGTGCACCATGGGATTCCTTTGTGCTCCTAACTTGAACCATTTCGAGATTGGCTCTGTATACTGTGAATGTTTTGGAATTTCTTTCCTGTTGAATCACTTGCTGCCTTTTGTGTTTGATCTGGCAAGCCTGTATCTTGATGTGTCAGTCCTTGCCACATGAAACTCTTGCTCATCGCTCTGGGCAGTGTTAGTGCACACATTGTGTTAATTTACTTTCACTACCATCTTTGCTGTGCCGTCCTCAGTGTTGTTTACATATCTGTTCAGCCTGTTTGAATAACAGTTGCTATTGGTTACGCATTGTTAGTTTTTGTGATAAAGCATTCACTCTTGCAAGAATCAATGGGCCTTATAGCTAAACTTAATGTGTTTGCCAGTTTGAATGGAAAGATGAATTTGTTGAACTTGATGCCAGGGAGTTGTCTTATGTTGGACTAAGATCTGTCAATAACATTTAATTAATCTTAAGCAATTTTGGATGAAACTGTTTTTCATCATTTGTCCACTGATGCATAACTTTGCTGTTTAATTTCCTGTGAACTGCAATAGTAATGACATTCATTTCGAGAAGATGAATGCATATTATAAAAACAGACATTATGTCAGTAGTGCTGTTTTCTTGCAATTTTCTTCTTCAGCCGCTCATAACTAACTGAATGGTATGAGCTTCTTTTCTTGATCTGGAGTCAGTTATTCTTCTGTGTTCTATACATTTGCCAGACTGGTTGAGGAGAAGACTATGGAGAACGACATAGAGTGAACTATGTTCACAAACCACATAATATTTTTACCATAGAATTCTGAAGGTACTTTAAGTACAAGACTTAAGTGATGTGGAGTCAAAGCAGGATCCTACAGATTACACTTGACATATGAGTGGAGCTAATGAATGAAATGAATAGCAGTTTGAGTATTCCTAAATTAGAACATTAGAATACTCTAGACGAGAACAGGCCATTCAGCCCAACAAAGCTCGCCAGTCCTATCCACTTGTTTCCTCCAAGAAAACATCAAGTCGAGTTTTGAAAGTCCCTAATGTCTTACTGTCTACCACACTACTTGGTAGCTTATTCCAAGTGTCTATCGTTCTTTGTGTAAAGAAAACTTTCCTAATGTTTGTGTGAAATTTACCCTTAACAAGTTTCCAACTGTGTCCCCGTGTTCTTGATGAACTCATTTTAAAATATAAGTCTCGATCCACTGTACTAATTCCCTTCATAATTTTAAACACTTCAATCATGTCACCTCTTAATCTTCTTTTGCTTAAACTGTAAAGGCTCAGCTCTTTTAATTTTTCCCCTTAATTCAATCCCTGTAGCCCCGAAATCAGCCTATTCGCTGTTCTCTGGACCTTTTCTAGCGCTGCTATGTCCTTTTTGTAGCCTGGAGACCAAAACTGCACACAGTGCTTAAGATGAGGCCTCACCAGTGCATTATAAAGGTTGAGCATAACCTCCTTGGACTTGTACTCCACAGATCGTGCTATATAACCTAACATTCTGTTAGCCTTCTTAATGGCTTCTGAACACTGTTGGGAAGTTGATAGCTTAGAGTCCACTATGACTCCTAAATCCTCCTCATAAGGTGTACTCTCGATTTTCCGACCGCCCATTGTGTATTCAAACCTAACATTTTTACTTCCTAAGTGTAATACTTTACATTTACTGACATTAAATTTCATCTGCCACAAATTGATAAAGTAGCATATTGGGCCTGGCCAAGGACGTTTCATGGCTTTTCAAAGGTGTATATAATATAAACTAGACTGGCATAGTTAGTTTCAAAAGACATTTTTGCTGTTTTTTATGTGTAATTTACATAAAAGTAGAGTCTGAAGCAGAAACATTCAAAGAGGTTCACTTTTACAAATTCATGTGATGGTTGCAAAGGCACCAGCATCTTTTTTCACCAAGCATTAATAATATGCAGTTATTGCCCGTGTATTTTCTGCAAAGAGAGAGACTGATGACAACTTTGTTTACAAATAATAAAGCATTTGGTGAGTAGAAGTAGAAGTTAATTCCTTATTTTAAGCACTTTAACAAGTACTTTAAAAATGTACGCTACTTATTCCCCATTTACTTTATTAGTTGTTGCAGCTCTTTTAAATGCTTGTGCTTTCTCTCTGTGACTACCAGGATGTTGGCTACTCAGGGACATTAGGATATACCATTCCTGAAATATTGGTGGAAGATCCAGCTGCCATGATAACATCTGGAAAACAGTATGTAACATTTTGTATGTTTCCTTAACATTTTTCTGTTGTGCCTGCTATTAAATTGAGACATTTAAAAAAACAAATCTTCAAATTGAGTGAATTTCATCTTACCTTGTTATAAAGGTATTCACTGTCGGTTTCATAATTAAATATAGGAATGAAAGCAATAAAATGTAATAGAATGATCTGAATATTATATATATATATATATATATATATATATATATATATAAAATACAATATAATTTTATTAGAATAAATTAAATATATGAATGAATGCTATAAAAGTATTAGAATAGTTAAGTGCAGCATTTGTATGTTTTTTTTTTTATTTTTATTATTATAGAGTCTGATAAAAGTTTTCTAGATTTTTGGCAAACCAAGCATGTCTGTTTTTTCACTGGGAACTGCCTTGCTACATAATGCATTGCCACATATGTGTATGTATTTATAAAAGCGTTGGCACTGGCAGTCAGGCTTCTGTTTTCTGTTATCAGTAGTCCAGAGTCAGTTTCCCATAGGCCAGTTTGCACATGTTTAATAATGCATTATGAACAATGGCATAGTTAGCGTCTGCAGTAATTATGTCATCGTGATTAAGGATTGACAGACATTTTGTTGCCTGGGCAACTGTTTGTTCTTATAAACAGTTTTTTTTTTTCTACAATGAATAGTTTTTCCATGAGCCAACTGTACTTAAGAAAAAACAACTTCAAAGTCTCAGAGTTGGCAGCATTGTGAAAAAGTGCAAAATTTGAGTTTTTAGCATTATGCTTCAGCATTTAAGCTTGAAATAGCTCCTCAGAAGTTTATAATATAGAGTTAACAGCATGAACAAAGCATAGTTGTCTCTTAGATTATATATCACATGAGTCATCCACTTCTCATATGCATAAAATAGAACAAAAAAACTTGCTTTGTGTCTAAAAACAAATAACTAAGATTGTGATTACTGTCATGTAAAAAAGTAAGTACGCCCCATGAATTTTTTATTCTTTTTAACACATGGACATATCAAGAATTGATCTTCATTTGAATAGTATCTGTAGTTAAAGGTGATATATTATAAGATTGTATTGCATAGTCCATTGTATAATTTAAATAAAAATAAGTGCACATTTTGCATGTGGACAAAGCATGTAGGCCCCTACACTTATCACTGCCTCAAGTAAAAGAGCTTCTTGTGGCCTTCAGAAAGATGTCTATAGATGACTACATGTCTGAGAATTGATTTCAAAGGGTTATAAGTTCAAGTTCACTAAACAATTGGAAATCAACCATTCCACTGTGCAGAAGATCATTTATAAGATATCAAATAACTGCCAACTTCTCCTGGCCATGCCACCCCGGCATGTTTAGCTTGAGAACTTGTAAGATGCTGAATGAAGTCTCTAAGAACCCTAGAATTTTATCACTGGACATCCAGGTCCACTGTTGATATAAGTGAGCATGAGCCTACCATTACAAGAAGCTGCACAAACATGGGAGGTATGCCAGGAGGAAATTGTTGCTGTCCATAAGTAACATCCGGGTTAGAGCAACGTTTGAAAATGAGCACTTGGGCAAATATCAGGAGTGTTTTAACAAAGTGCTATGGACAGACAAGGTAAAAGTAGAGTTAATTGACCACAGTACCAGAAGATATGTTTGATGAAAACTAAAAACATCATTTTAAGTGAAGAACCTGATACCAAATGAAGAGCATGGGGGTATTAATGTTATGAGTTTGGCCTGCTTTGCTATATCAGGTTCTTGGCAGCTGACCTTCATAGAATCCACTATGAGGTTTCCATTGTACCTGTGGGTGCTTAAGGATAATGTGAGACCAAACCTTGCTACATGGCAGTGGCCTTAAATATACAGTAAATCAGCCAAAGAAAGGCTGAAAAGAAAGAAATGGAGGGTTCTGGCAGGCGTAAGTCAAAGTCTTTGAGATGCTGTTGGGGGATTTAAAATGGGCTATGCCTGCATATTAAGCATGGCTTTATCCTGTGATATCTCAATATGTTTTCAATTTTGTCTTAATATTCAAGTTGGTTTAAATTGTATGTCTTCTGGTTATTGTTAAGTTGTAGCTGTACAGCCAGGTAGTTGTGAGACAAATCTTGACAGTGGTGGGAAAAGAATGTGTTTAATGTCTTATTTATTAGCTTGTGCATTTTGCATGAAATACCTTAATGATTAATGACATTGCATAGAAATAGCACGCTCCCTTTTGCAGTTTTGGGACAACTTATTTTTATACAACAATTTATAATCGGTTATCAGATTTCATGAGAACACTTACGACTGCTGCTTAGAAATAACAAGCCTAGAAATCTCAAACTGCATTTCATAAATGAGCTGTAATTAGTGAATTTATAATCAGATTTTGGAGAGAAATCAGAATATTGTAATTTCATTTTAGTTGCCAGAGAGTAAGAGGTTATGGGAGAAAGAGGCTTTTGCCAGGAAAAATAATATTCAATTGATTTGTAAAAGTAATAATATGTAATTGTTTGGTTGACATACTTACCTACAGGTACTTCTGCATGACGCACATCCTCATATGCTCATTAGATGAACCCATAACAAACCAAAAATAACTTCTGTTAGTCAAGTCTTTGGAGGGTTTGGGAGGGGAGTTGCTCTTCCACAAGTGCTTAAAAAGTTACACCAAAGCTGACTAAAGTATGGTTGCCTTCTTTAAACTTTAGTTTTCCCTTCTGCCCAGTTTATTTGTTCCTCATATATTGTTACAGTGTTGACACTTTACAGTGTTGTAATTTAATAAACATGTACTTGTTAACTTTGAGCTTAAGAACATACCGGCCTTATTTTTATTTTACATTTTATATTGTACTGAAACTTGTGTTCTTAATGCTGTCACCTTTATGTACTGTACACTACAGGAAAGTGAAAAAGTAACACTGAAAGGAGTCCATTTTGAAATACAATAATATAATAAGGCAAGGATACTGGGCAGGTAAAGTTGTGATCATACTCTAGGCCAGTTGAGGAGCTTATCTTCTTCCTCTTTCGGCTGCTCCCGTTAGGGTTTGCCACAGTGGATCCATCTTCTTCCATATCTTTCTGTCCTCTGCATCTTGTTCTGTTACACCCATCACCTGTATGTCCTCTCACACCACCTTCATAAACCTTCTCTTAGGCCTTCCTCTTTTTCTCTTCCCTGGCAGCTCTATCTTTAGCATCCTTCTCCCAATATACCCAGCATCTCTCCTCTGCACATGTCCAAACCAACACAATCTCGCTTCTCTGACTTTGTCTCCCAACTGTAATATATCAACCTTCCTTCTCTCCTTCATATCTGCTAACTCTCTCCCCTTACCAGTCATACTGCCAACATTCAAAGTTCCTACCCTCAGTTCCACTCTCTTTACTTTCCTCCTCTCCTCCTGCCTCCAGACACGTCTCCCTCCTCTTCTTCTCCTTCTTCTTCAGCCAAACAGTAGCCCAATTTCTGCCAGCACCCTGTTGGCTAACAGTACTGGTGGCGGTCGTTGTTAACCCAGGGCTTGACCGATCCGGTATGGAAATTTGTATTGTTGATAATGATACAGAATAAACCAAAGGTCACACCACTGCAGTCCATAGGTGCTGCTCACACTGTTGCCAAAACAATTGTTTGTGTTACAACATGCTGTAAAAGCACACTGTGAAGAGCTCTTCATGGCTGGCAGATGTCTTTGTGCATTGTTCATCCAAATAATGGAATTTGATTTGGGGTCAAAGAGTGGGCCTTCACAAAGTGGGAAGGTTCTTCCATTAAATTGCTGCATGAATTGAGCAGGAGGGTAGCCACAGCAGGAGACATAGTCCTGTACAGCTGCACATGCAAACCAGAGCATTGTACTGCATATGACATGACACTGACTATGGGTCTCGGCAATGAAAAGTCTCGGCATATAATTGCGCAATAATGGAACTGTTGTTTAAAAGGATCAGACTGTAAGAATTCTGGCAACTTTATAAATACTGTACCTCTTTCATTGATAAATTCCAACATTTTAATAGATGGCTAATCACAGCTGTAAAAGACAGAAAGCTCAAAATTTGTTCCCTTCTCCTAAATAAAGGTTGCCTAGCTAGAAATAAAATCATTCATCTTAATGTGTAAACCTTTCAACAGTTATGTCAGTGCTTTATGCCTGATTTTTGAACACGGACACAAAAAAATCTATTGTCTGGGCCAAAACAATAAGTATGTAGTCGGTTATTTTCATTGACTCAATTTTGCACTATAAAGAATATTAGAGGTATAGTTGTTACTTGTGGATGTACTATCAGTTACGCTTTTTCTATTTATGTAAATAAAAAAAGATTGTTTTTTCTATTCTTGCCCACAGAAAAAAAAGTAGGCAGGGTATCGCATTGCTGTCCACTGTAATAACCCTAAATTACCTCATAGAACAAAACAGCTTAAGCTTGAACTGGAATCAAATAAAAAGACTGGCAAGTGTACCTGGAAGACTCTTTCCTCAGTGTGTTCTGCTGCCAAAAATGTCCTCCTGTCACCACCAGATTGCAGCTGACACTTTCAACCTTGTGTGCATAAAGTTATATGACATCCTCTTTTAAAGTAATGGGAGAAGAAAGTCGACAGTCATTTGAAAAGATCAGAGGTATGCAAACACTAATCTCGATCACTTCAAAACACTTACGATAGAGTCAGCTGGGGATATGTCATGTCAATAAGTGCAACACTTGCCAAATTAGATGGCAATATAATGAAACCCCATCCAGAAAAAAAATAAAACCAAACCATCAAATGCCAGTGCTTCAGGAAAGTATGACCGTGCTCAGGGACAGCCAGCTGAAAGGCCATTTGGATATCTGGGCCTATCACAGACATCTGTCTGTAGCAACATTGGGCTTGCTTGGATTTTCATGAAATTCTAAAAAAAAAAAATATATCGTTTTTCATTTTTCTTGTGTTGTGTCTATTCATACCATTACCTTTTATTTTCTTACAAAGTTTAACGAAGAAAAACAGCTTTGTTGGTGAATACTGTTTATTTAAATTGGGAAACCTGTTTATAAGGTATTGAGTGGTACAACGTAGCTACAACCGTGACCGTTTTGCATCTGCTTCTAAACAATCAGAAAGTAATTTTATTTAAAATAATGTTAGGGATCTGCGTCGCCAATCAGAATCTCATAAATGCCAGAAGTGATTCTACTCCATTGGGCCATTGAGCGAGGCTCTTAACCTGCAATTGTGACATTAATCTGCCTCCAGCCCTGCCGGTCCTCCAGTTTACAGGGAGACTTGGGAGTTGGTAGCAGGATTGGCACTCCAGCCACCGTAAAAAATAAGAAAACGTCACACTGTTCCAGTGTGGTGCTGAGGTGTCACCCACTGTACTCGAGTACCAATGCAGGTGCTTTGTCATGTGGTGGGTGCAAGAACACGCTATCACCGCCTGTCCCCAACTTTATTAATCCTAATTACATAATCCTTTTCCAGATTAGATTTAAAATCCAGTATTCCAATCCTTGGCTTAATTCAATGGTAAAAACTACTCCACATCACCTTATATTTTTTTTTATCATAATCTACTAACTTTTCTTCCGTGCATACTGATTTTTTTGGCAAAGCGAAATTAATAATTTCTCATCAATCTTGTTATTTCTATGTTTTTTAGTGTTTTTGCCACCTTCTTAATCTGATAAAAATAATTCTTATAAAGTAATTATTAATGCAGTAAATTCAATTATTTTTAAAGGGTGTTATCCAACAGATGTCTAAATAAAGTACATTTTGTTCATACCATCAAAATGTAAAAAAATTGAAATGGCTTTTGAGTTGTTTACTTCCTTCATGCTGGCAGATCTCAGTAAGGATGCTTGCCACTTGCGTGTTTTTAATTTTTGTTGCTATTCTCTTATCTCAGGGTCAAGAATTTCCACAAAAATGGAGCCCTGGGGAACTCCACCAGCAGTAAGTCTGACACAGATCCTGTTCCAGCCATTCCTGATGAATACCAGCATTCCAGCAAACTGAGGAAATCAAGCAGTGAGGTGAGCTAAGAAGATGGCAGTGACCAAGACAGCAGTAATTTGTTTAGGAAAGGCATATATACTGTGTAGTTGAGCATTAAAATACATATGCATCACGCTTTAACAATAACTGCATTGTAGGAGCGTATCAGCCACTGCAATTTGTGTTCTAGTATTTCTCTACCTTTTAAAGGGATTATGAACAGATCAGTGCCTTTTATGGACACAATAGTTGAATGAACCTTAGAAAAATGTCCTACTTACAGAATAACAGTGTTTCAAAAGTTACCATTTCATCTGACCGAGGAACCTTTTTGAAATGGAGAATGACAATATTGCATTGGTTTCATGAGTCCTCTTAATATTTGCAGGCTGTATGCATTCATCACTATGAAAACTGTACCTGATGGCCTTTTTGTTTAAAAAATAATTGGGTTTTTTTAAAGAAAAAAAGGTGAACAAAATGTTGTATGTTACAATACATTTTGGTTTTCACCTTGTGCTTAACCTTGAAATCCTAAAGACAAGAGTCAGGAACAGAGGCAGGCAATTTAGTTGTTTTTGTGATCGTTCAGACTGACAGCAAACATATAAAAAGCCAAAAGGTGCCTTCCAATAGTCACAATTTTGCAATGTCTGGAATGTGATTATAAAGCACAAAATGCCTGCGCATGAAATTCTAAATGTTGATATCGGCTGAACAGATGATTAAAATAATGTGCTTAGGTTTTACAGTATAAGCAATTTGCCATATTTAACAATTTTGTTTTCAGTAATATCTTGGGCACCTGCCAACCATCCAAAATGTGTTCTGTTATTTTGACTTCATTTCATAAAAGTGTTTTTTTTATCTGTGTAGTAAATTAAAACCTCCACCTACAGCATCACTGTGACCTCCTTAGGCAGCACTCCATGTCAATGACTCAGCTTTCTCTTTTCTTTTTTTGTTTAAGAATTTTATCTGAATACTCTGATGCAGGGCCATATTCTTAATTTGTTATGTAACTGCTACATTTTTGTTCAAGAATTCACAACTCAAGCACTTTTTTATTTTTTTTATTTTGAGTTTGTGATCCTCATCACCAAAATGTAATTAAGAAGTGTTCACTGCTACGATTGAATGATTTGTGCAGCCTTTGACAGGTCAGCTGTCTCGAGGAATTTAAACATGCGGCCAAGATTATATGGTGTGGTGCAACATTGAAATTGCAGAAAGATCTTGGGTATCCTGCATGTTTTTATGAGGCAGTAAGTGATAATGGGTATTCTGAGGTTTTGATATTTACAGCTGTGTAAGTTGGAAGCAGAATTTTTTGTTGTTAGACAAGAAATGTCTCCCTTCATCTTTCTCAAGTGAAGATTCATGTGGCAGGATTTTAATCAGTCAAGTCAGTTATTTTGGAAGATCCCTGTGTAACAGCCGACTCACTCTCCCAAACCGGCAGCTGAACAGATGAAAGATGAGGACGTTAGACCCGACAAGCCATACTTCTTCCAAATAAACTTTTTCCCTGCCGATCAAAAATAAGTCAACGAACAAAAAGTATGTAAAATAATAAAGTGAGTATATATTGATAAAGAAAGAAATTAACAAACTCCAAACAATATTTATCATACCCCAAGCAACCCCGACATAACATACGTCCCCAAAAGTGTTAAGCAGAAAGTAATAATAAAAAGAAAACGTGCAGCACAAAGTTAATATATAATACAAACCCTCCCTTGATCCACACTGAACAAGAACTCAATAAGACGCACAGTAAGTACAAAACGCACATAAAAGTCCAGAAGATTTAACAGAAAATGGATAGTGTTGCTGAATCTGGTTCAGCTGGAAAAATAGTCCTACGGAAAGTACACAGATGAAAATGGTGACTTGCTCCTCTCCTCTCCCCGAACAACAAGAAACTGTCTTGCTGTGTTTATCCTCGGCGTGTGGCATGATCCAGAACCTCAGGGTTTTGCAGTACAAAGCTGTTGTTGTCGGGTGTGAATGATCTAAAGCGGTCTCTCCTGTCTCTGTAGTGGAATGGCGGTCTAGTAGAACAAGATATGTTTTTTTTCTTCCTTTCTGTCCTTCCATTTAAATAATCACTGATCGGATGCAGTTGATGGAATTGATAGAACCAATTATCGGGAGGGGCCATGGTTCCACAGTGTTATCCTTCCCCCCCATTGTTTCCAGAGGAGCATATTTACATACACACAGACCATGTAAACAGGACAACGCTACATTATCAATATTAGAAATTATGAACTTGTTATGTAATATTTTTTGCCAAAGTTGGAATTAGTTGCATTTACACATGGGCAGTGTTTCATAGAAGACGGAATGAAGCTTTCACTGCAGCTTAGATGCAGCCTGTAGAGTTTATGGTGGTGTTGTGACACCATTAATAACTGATATCTGAGAATAGGAAGAGGGAGATGAGGAGTAAAACTGAAAGTGATTGTTTGCTGCTGGCTACTGCTACCCAATATTAGGCTGGCAGATATAAAAAAAAATAAAAGATACTGGGTGATCTGACGTTGATCCTCTTTCCGGATTCTAAAGGATCCTCTCCTCAGCTGCATCCCCCTGTCCCTGAGCGTTCTCAGACTAAGGAATGTGTTGCAGGCCTCTAGAGAGATGGAGACGTTCATGTGCGTTAGATATTTTGAAGGTCATGTCACATTGCTTTTTAGTACATTTGGTCAACTAGTTAAGGTTCTTGAAAGTTTATATACATAGTAGAATTGAAATATCATAAAGATTTCCAGAAACTCACACTTGTGACATCAGTGCCATGTTAAGGAGGTAAATGGGCAGCTTCAAACTGAACGAATGGCTGGCAATGGAGTTTAATTAGTAATTTGCCTCTGTCTTGATTCAGAGGGTCAGTCACAGAATCAGCTGGAAACATAATTCTGTGTGTAAGAGTGTGCTGTTGTGTCTACGACAGAAAATGAATTTGTCACATTCATTAATTAACTCATTGTTCATAAAATAGCTATTGAATATGCAATATGTGCATTGCTTAATCATTGCTGCTCATCCACTCTGAAACTCTAGAAGTCAAGATTTTGACTTTTAGTATATTAATTGAGAAATAAAATAAAGATACAGTCTTGTTGTTTTAGAATATCAGAAGCACTGAGACTGACATTTCTTTATTTGTTGACTTGATTTGATAACTAATTTTAGCATCCCAATTAACTACATAATATTAACAAATGTTAAAGATGATAAACAGAAAACTGTTTTTTATACCATAAATTAATACAATCTAATATGTTACTTTCAAAAGTGGAATTTAGGATGCATCAGCTGGGGTTACCACAGTAAAAAGTTTAGACAAGGTGGCAAGCTGTGCTGTGACAGAAAGCAGAGCGCACTCATATTCATCCTTACTCATAATGGACAACGTCACTGGTAATCAAACTGGAGCAAAACTGACATACCTGGAGAAAAAATGTGGGAGAACAAGCTGATTCGACACCGACGGTGGCTGGGCAGGGCTGGAGTTGTAAAGTGGCGTCAGAAACTGTTTACCATCCTGCTGCCCACTTAGCCAAAAGTGAAATAGATAACAAATACAAATTGCAGTTTTCCCCAAAGTTACTATGCTTAACACATAGTTAATAATTTATGCAAATTGGCAAAGCCCTACAAAAAAGTTCAGGATCGCTTGTTGTTTTTGCCTGTCCTTTCAGCTCTCAGCACGATAAAGGAAGAATATAAAAAAAGCAAAAACTTTAGATAGCTGTTAGTGGACCACATAGATCTTCAAACATCCTGCAAGTCTAGTTGAGGAATCATTGAGAATTGATAAATCAAGTGTACTTTTGCATAAACTCAGAGCTTTCCCCCTGCCCCCCATTGACATGTTGCATTGTAAAAAGCCAAGAAAGCCCACTGCCAGCACTTTGCAACATCAACTAGCAGCTTGGTGATGAGCAAAAAGCCATTGTGTTTCAGAGGATGCCATGTTTGTTTTCTGTTGCAATATTTTATCAGTAATGTGGCCCTTTATAGATGTATTTTTTATTATATAGATTAAAATACTTCGGTTTTTCGGCTAGCCAGTATCTGCAGATGGCACAGAACACTTGTTATGTTCGTAGTTTTCTTCTTTGAATACACTCGTAAAGCTTTAACGTGCATTTTATTTTTAGTTGCTGATGTGCTCATCGCCTATGATCTCCTGCTGTATGTTGTAGGCCACTTCATTTTCTTCTGACTTTTTCTCCAGCATCAAAAGATACAATGGAAGATATTGGAATGTTGGTAGCACAAGATAACATCACCAGACCACTTTTTGTAACCCCTTTGTAGTTTTTTTTTTTTTTATTTCTAATTTGTGGTTTCAGCATGGTTGGGTATGTTGACCAGGCCTTACACTGGACAATAAGGGATCCTGTTACAGGAGCAGAAGCTGATCAGGACAACTGAATGACTCTTGCAAGCATATCTCACTCTCCTCACTGACCACTGCTGCCTTAATGTCTCAGATATGCTTTCAGCTTTCCTTGAAACTGCCTTTTCGAGTGAGGACATTCGGACACTGCATCCGACATAGAGCCCACTTTTTTGCCAGCAAACTCACCCTTTAAGCTTACTAAGAAATTTCACTTTGCTTGAGGTTAGGCTTTTGATTTTCGGTTTCTATCAGGATTAGTCTGAAGTTGTAGTGCTGGTATATGAACTTATTGGTACTCAAAAACCTCCTCTTACTGTATTCTGTCACTTTGAAGTGTATTCTTGTGTACTTTGTAAAGATCTTAAAGAAACTGACAAATTAACAATATACTGTATTAACTACAAGTTATATCTAGATTAAAAAAAGAATATTTTACAGTTTATGTTGTTATTACATAAAAATAAATGCTGTCTATAAAAGAAAATAATGTGAAAACAAGACACCGCTACATTACTGAATACATATATTTATTCACTAAATTCCTGAATTTGCAATCAATATGAATATTAATATGTAAATAGAAATACAATCAAAACTTATTATTGTATAGATCAGTGCTTCCCAAACTTGATCCTAAGAGACCCCCTATGGCTGCAGGTTTTTGTTCCAATCAACTTGCGTTTTTCTTCGGACTCTTAGCCTAGTTAAGTGAGTCATTAGTTCCCAGTTTCTGTGTTTTGCAGTCAATATAGAAATTACATACTAAGTCTGGTAGATTTTTATTAAAATGTAATAAGCAGTTATATGGGGAATATGTAGATTTGTTTAAGTCGTTAACAGTATTTTCAACCTAATTTTCCATCTGCTTTTCCAGGTGTTCTGGTTTTTTAATTGATTATTTACTAATTAGTGGGTCTGATACTGAAGTCATTGCTGCTTTCATCATCCTGGGTGTCTGCTGTGCTGGTTGTTAATTGTCACTATATTACAGTTAAATGAAGAGAGCAAACTACACAGGCAAAGGGGAAAATAATAGGAAAACAACAAAAGAGAGTTATGCATTTATTTATTTTTTTTTTAGAAAAAAACAAAATTATTTCTAATGTCTTATAAATAAAGACCATACTTGTGTGTTATTATGAATGCAGAACAACAGAAGAGTAAAAAAAAGACCAGCTAATTAAATGAGATCAGTTGTTGTCGATTATTATCACCAACTGTGAATCTGGTTGGAACAAAAACCTGCAGCCACAGTGGGTCCCCAGGATCGAGTTTGGGAACCACTGGTGTAGATGAATTGCTACCATGTAAATTACTTGCATACGTAACTGCTGTCTAGTAGAGATAAGTTAATTATATTTAATCAAAGTGCACAGTCCCATATCAACATGCTTGTGGTCTTCCATTTACAGTTGTGTTGGGGTCAATCATTCTGCAGTACATATGAGTGGACTTTGCTGTCACAAGTTTGACAGTTGGGGTCTTGTCTTGAGTGCCGGTTGAATTCTGTTTTGCTAAGTTTGACTTGATTATATAGAATATTTTTTCTTCCAATAACATTAAATGAAAAAATAATAATAAAAATAATTGAGGCCTTGTTCATTTTATCACTTGTTTGCTTATTTAATCTTATTACTCTTTTACAGAAAAAAAGAAAGAAAAAAGTCCACAAGCAGCCATCAGAAGTTATCAATGATCGATTACTGGAGAATAGTTTAAACACCTTACCAACAGCCTGTCCTTCTGATTCAGGTAAGAACTAAAGTGAAACAGGAGTAGCAGCAGCAGCTGCCGCCATTTCTGGAGGGTCTGGTGGTTTCCTAGAAAGACAGACTGCTTTACATCTTTAATTTCATTTACTTTGTAAGTATATTCTAATTAGTTCTTCTTAAGATCAGGATGTGGACTCAAAATCTTGCCTCACTCTTTATGTATGTGAACAGATGCAAGATCAATGGCCACTTGCAAAACATAAATATTTACAGTATGCAAATGGACATGCACTAAATCAAGTGATGAACCTTGTGAAATAAGGCAGTTCCATGATTATGTATACTGTAAAAATATATATAGAGAACACAGTGCAGGGTCGTGTGGAGTATAATATTAAATACTCAGCAAAACTCACACATTTAGAAAATTTAAGAAATGTCCTCTCATGCCTTTGCATGATTCTAATGTTTAGTTATCACGTGTAGATTAGTAAGTAGTGCCATTGCCAGACAGATTATTGCTGGTTCTTTTTTAAGGAATTGTGCGCGTTCATTGTGGTGGTGTTTGCAAGTGAGCTCACCCTTATCTGAGGGCTCAACACTTTTAGCTTTGTAACACGCCTGCTAGTGTGCAACTAATAACACTTACTACCAAATAACTTGGCCTTTCCTTTATTCAGTACATTTTTAATCCATTGTTTCAAATCAAATCTTGAAATTTGTTGATATTAAGCTTTCAAGTATCAAGCATCCTCTTCGATGACCAGTTATTTAAATAGTATCCGCTCCTGTCTAAAGTCACACACTGTCTGTATTACAGCAGATCAGTCCTTGTGAAGATTTATTATATTACAGGGCAAGTCCCAAGACTAGCATTACAAGTGGTGTGTAGAACATCATGTTCTATGTGGTTTCTTTCTGTTCATTTTCTCAGCATTGTCCTGTGCCAGCTGTCTTGTTTTTGATTTAGACTCAGCTGCAAAGCCTTACACCGAATTTCCAGTTTAGGCAATTCTACAAGTTAAAGCTTGATGTGTCATAGCCTCTCCTAATATATTTAAGTTGCATGGCATAATGTTGCACATGAATAAAAGCACTTTTTTTAGCCGTTGGAGGATAGTATTGATTCCTTATTGCCTTAAAGAAAGAACCCTGCTGCTCTCACGAATGTTAGTGTTTGTGCAGTGCATGTTCAGCCCCTCCGCCGAGCAGACTAAGGCTAGCAGTGCCCTGCTCTGAGGTGCTGAGTATCTCTTTGTCACTCGCATTTATGGAGAGAGCTGGATGCTTTAAGGCTCATATGATGGCGTATATTTTTTGGCAGACTCTAGCCTCCATCATTCACATCTTTCTGTCTAATTTCTTTTGACCTGCGAACTCTGTTCTTTTTAGTACACTTTCCATGCTTGACACTGTTTCCGTCCCTTTTCAGTTTTTGTATTGTTTCTTCCTTGACTCTTCCCTACCATTCTGTATTCATTTTTAGATTCTCCCAATGGTGCTGTTACCACTGCTGCCTCTCAGAGCCTGATGCTCCCAATCCCAGCCTTTCCACAAAGAGAAATACTACCTCCCATGATGCCTGACAACATAAACGCAGTTCAGCCGGCTGGGCCACCTGCTGAATATAATTCTGATTCTGCAGAATCAATGGACGAGATCCCTGTGGCACAGACCCGCTTGGGCAGCACAGCACTCAGTGGCACCAGCAGCAATGGAAGTCATCGACAAAGTATACAGAGCTGCCTGGGGAGCGCACGGCCAAACCTTCACCCTAAGCCTCACCACCAAGTGGATGTCCGGGATTCTCGGCCACAGCCTCCTTTACCTTTGTCTCAGCTCAAGGCTAAACGGAAAATCTCTAAGAGCACATTGACACCAGAAGATAAATTTGAGCTGATAAATCAAACTCCCACAGTATACGTGACTAAGAGTAGTGGGGAATTCACGGTAAGTGCCACCAACGTCAAAGCCTCTTCAGGGCGTAGCAGCCGAAAAAGGAATGGCAAGCGAATGCAGGAGGGCACGAACAATATGGACATGAATTTGGGGGATCCAGGTGTCTTATCGTAAAAACAATAAAAGCATTTTGGAGAATCGGCCTAGAGTAGCAGTGTGCTTGTCATCACTCACAATAAACACTGAGTAGGTTATATTCAGTTTTTCTTTACTCTTTAAAAAAGGTATCTGCAGGCAACTTTTTGTCCCCACCCTGTAAATTGGTAAATATTTCTTAAATACTGAATACTTTTGAATGTCTGGGTTGAGTTCACGAAGGTTTTTGAAGCGCAGATGGCTGAAACTCATTGGAAAACACTAATTGTTTTCTTCAGGCTGTGTGAAGGCATGGCGAAAGTTAACAGCTACCTACCTGTGGTCCGCTGCAGTTCAGTTGTACTTCACTGCATTAAAACGATGTAACGGTACAGTTGACAGCTGCTGGTGCACATAAGACCCTGCATATGTTGGAAATGGTTTGATGGTGTCGAGTGGGTAATGAGAGCATACTGATAAATTGGGATTTGTTTGTTCAGAGATGGCATTCTGAGAATTTGTGGCACACTGGAGCTGAGAGGGTGTTTGACCTGAACTCGCATCTAGAAGTCTGCGTGCTCGGTGGGCTGAGGCTCGTTGAACCCAGAAGAACTTACCGAGCGGCAGCATCAGGCACAAATACCCTGACCTTTCTTTCAGTGCCCTGTTTTGTGGTACATTTAAAACTTTTATTGTAATGACTGCCTGAATGCTAAAGTGTAAAATAAGAGCTCCATATTCTTGATTTTTAAGCGGCAACTGTTGGACGTCTTTTGAGGCAGCCTTGCAGTGCAACGCAGTCCTTGATTTTGCCCAGCGTTCTTAAATGTACTAATGTCGTGTCAAGTTGTTTGGTGGTCTCCTATTGACAGATCTCAGTATGGCCTAGGTCAGAACCATTAAAAATGAGCCCTTTTATTCATGAGTCACACCAGCGTAGCTGTGAACTTATGCATTGTATCATCATCCTAATTACAGATTGTTAATTAAAATAAACATGTGGCCACTTCTAAAGTGCTGGTAGGGTTTTTGATCTAGCATGTCCGTTTTCCTCTGATCATAGCATGCCACCCAGTTGTCATTAAGGAGAATCATTGCCATGTCCTGTCACTTTACACTTTGATCAGAAAGCTTTGCTTTTGTCACATTCCATTATAAATGTCCATCCATCCATTATCCAACCCGCTTAATCCTAACACAGGTTCACAGAGGTCTGCTGGAGCCAATCCCAGCCAACACAGGGCGCAAGGCAGGAAGCAAACCCTGGGAATGGCGCCAGCCCACAGCAGGGCGCACACACACCCACACACCAAGCACACACTAGGGACAATTTATGATTGTCAATGCACCTAACCTGCATGTCTTTGGACTGTGGGAGGAAACCGGAGCACCCAGGGGAAACCTACACAGACACGGGGAGAACATGCAAACTCCACGCAGGGAGGACCTGGGAAGCAAACCCAGGTCTCCTAACTGCGAGACAGCAGTGCTACCCACCGTGCCGCCCCATTATAAATGCTTTCCTCAGATTTGCAGTATTATATACTGTAGAGAGTTTGATGCAAACGTAATGCCTGCTTTGGTCAGCGTTGCAACATTTTTACTTCCCACTAATGTCAGCAGCACTTTCACTGCTGTGGCAGTCCTTACCATGGTTTCTTTTATTTTTCCTCCTTGTCTAACAGCAAGGTGTGTAGGGATGTTGTGATGTTGCTGGTTTACATGTTAGAAGGCCACCATTGGCTTGTTCTGATTGAGAAGGCAGTGCTCATGGGAACATTCAAAGAACATGATGACTGTTTGCCATGCTCCATTAACAGTGCTTTGTGTAGATGTTTTATTATTATTAATCATGACAGCTGCTGTTACCACACTTACAGGAGTCACTGAACTAATTAATAGCGTTACGCAGCTCTGCATTCGTTTAGGTTTCATTTGAATGCTTATGCAATCATGATATTTACGTTTTTTTTTTATCAGGTAAAGATGAAGTTTAGTTTGTCAGTGAGCCTGCATTGTGTAGACTGCTGCCAAAACATCCTGGTTTAAAGGATCTGCTCTGGGGTCCTGTGACCTTATGATGGATAAGCGCCTTTAGAGGACAGGGTCAGGGTTATGGTTAGGGTTAGGGTTGCCTTTGCTTGCTTCCTTAAACTTTTTTTGCTTTGAGTATTTTGGAGCTTTAAAGCATCAAAATGTGAGAGCTGTGCTTGAGTCTCGATCTACAGGCGTGCAGAGCCCAAGGAGAGGAAACAGCTGAACCTTTATCTGACATCATGAGTGCTGTCCCCGGGTGCTTTACGCGTACAGCTCCACAGTTGTTTACATTTTTGGAATTATTGCAGCGCAGGCAGGTTAAGTGACACGCTCAGGGTCAGAGAGTGAGGCGGAGACAGGCAGTGAAATAAGCAGCCTTATGGTTTACAGTCCAGTGCCTTAGTCATGAGGCCACTCAGCCTGGTTAAGAGGGAGCAAAACTACAATTAAGTAAAACCTAAATCTAGCGATCGTCGTGTGCCTGACAGAGGCTCACCCTGCAGTGTGTCTTGTGAATGAGGTGAAACGCACTCGGATTACTTCTGGGAACTGAAGTGTGTCATGGTACCGAAATACCCTGCCTCTTTCAGGGTGTCCATGTTGCTGCTGCCTCTTTTGATTGGCTAGCCGATGTCCTAACTCCTTAAACGTGGTGGTGGTTACCCAGTTTGGATTCCCTTTCCATTTGGCAGGGTTTACTTTCTGATGTGGATCTTTCCGCGTCCTTTCTCGGTGTAGCGGTGAGGGTGAGTGTGCAGGATGACTCGGCGCCCTGAACTAGAAGCCATGGGGTGGATTACCAACTGACCACCAGAGCAGTAATAAAGCCCACTCTCTCTTCAAAGTCATACTTGGGTTTGCATTTTCTGTTTTATTTATTTATTTATTTTTCTTGATTTCCACCTTAGCACTTTGACAGAATTCCTGCGTGTTGTTGTTTTTATTGCTTGTTTTATTATCTAAAGGCATTTTATAACTTGTACACTTTACAAAAGTTTTCACTATGAAATTATAGCTAACAAAAATTTCTTTTTAATATTTTACCGGAGGAACTGAACTGCATTATGGCCTGTCTGATTTTGTGTGTGACGTTTTAATATAAATGAAAAAATATATATACAAAACTTTTTGTATACATTCACATTTAAATATAAATATTCTGAAGTAATACAGTAAACAATCTTATATTTTGTACAAAACTATGAAATGCAATATTGCTTTGAATCTTGTGTGTATTTATTTTTATACCTCTGTTAATCACGAGTTACTTCTGTGCTGCACTAAGTATAGAAGATAAAGTGTTTCAATGAAAGTTTCCAGTATTGTCCATAAATCCACCTTCTAAACACCCGTCCATTACTCTCCCAAATGTTTCAAAAGGACCTTTGTGTAAAATGAAGCATTTTAGGTCAGCTCTGCACGTCTGTGTTCAGCACAGGGAGCAGAAATGGTTTGCCGTGTTGTTCTCATTATTGATGTTAAACACACACGTTTGTTTTACTGAATACGGTTATCAAGTTTTTTAGCAACAGACTTGTCTGATTTAGACATTAATTCCGGCTGTAATGTTTTAAGTGTAGCCACAGATCAGAAAGAGAAGGCTGCTATTGAAAAGGAGAAACTTGAAAACTTTACAAGTCAGTTAGTTCCTCGTCAAGTAAAACGGCATCCTCTTAACATCAACGCCATCCACAGCCTTCTCGTAGTCCTTCGTTCATCTGCGGCTCCGGCCATTTTATCACTGTATATTAATGAATTCTTCTCATGTTCAAAGTTTCATTGCCAGCGAGTTAGTGAACTGAACTGACATTGCGCCTTTCGCATTACAGCGCTTTGTAAGCCACAGTTCTGTTATCATATCAAACTTGTCTTGTATTCTTATGTTCAAATCGACATCTGCCCTTTTCGCATACGTTTGTACTTAGCACGTTTTGCTTGTTGTGTCTCTAGTATAATTTAGACATACCGATTGGGCACAGCATACTTGGGTGATGTGTGTGTGTACGACGCAAACTGGTTTTTGTTGTAATCTTTTGGGAGGTTTAGCTGTCCCCAATGGTCTCCTGTTATCTCCCACGTGGACCACCAGAGAAATCCATGTTTTATCAGCAGCATGGCTTTCTGTCATACACACACCACTGGAAAAGACATTTTAATAAATCAGGCAACTTCTGTTCTTAGTTGTCAGTTCATAAATCTTCAAAGAATCCAATCTTTATAAAATGAAAGCACCGAGAAGTGATGTTTAAGACAATAGAGGGTTGTAACGAGATCAAGCAGCCTCGATCGGAGAGGACATTGTAAAGGAGACTCAAAACTGGTGCATCCTGCTGCCTGAGGCCTCGTGTAATGAAGTAGTAAGTCTGTTTTTTTTGTTCACATTTTATCAACTGGTTTAGACAACAAACACTATTTGCACTATAAATTTATACTGTAAATATTTTGTATTTTCACCTATCACATGTCTTTTTTTCTCCCTCTCCTTTAGATAAGTTGCTATTCTTTTTTGACTTTGATTTGCATTTAAAATATTGGCTGTCATCTGTTTTCTTCTTTTTTCAAATAAAGTATTTTGCATCAAAATGGGAAGACCGTCTGTTAGTTTTTAGCTGTGCACGGGGGTGTCGTGTTTGTTAAACGTAGGCTGTGCATCCTTACAGGGGTCTGTTTGTCATGCACTGTTCTTTCTCTTGCCCACAACACGTTAAATATTTTGCAGATGAAGCCTTGCTGCAGATCCAGTGATGTTTGTGTCGTTGAATGATGAGAGCCCCCTAAAATACGGCAATAAACACGGGAGGAGAACCTCTGAGCCTGAATGTTGATCCATTTTCAAAGCAGAGGAGGCTCCTCCAAAAGGACGCACAGTGGATTCTTTCTACCTGCACACTTTATTTTGTTGTAGATTTCATTTTTCAATTTTTTTAGAAATTTGCCATTTTTGCCCATCAATCTACACTCTCTAGCCCATAATGACAAACTAAGAAGATGTTTTCAGAAAACCTTTGCACATTTCTTAAAAATCAAAAACTGAAATCTCTCATCTATGTAAGTATTCAGACCCATAATTTGGTGCTTTGTAGAAGACCCCTTAACAGCAATTGCAGCTGCAAATCTTCACAGTACGTCTCGACAAGCTTTGCACACCAGGATTAGGGTAGGACATCCCATTCCTCTCATTAGATTCTCTCAAGGTCTGTTACATTGAATGGGAACCGTCTCTAAAGTGTCCTCACCAGGTCTCTCCTCAGATGTTCTGTGGGGCTCAAACCTGAGCTTTGGGTGGGCCACTCAAGGACACTCTTCCTACACATCCTGGATATTCCACATAATATTTAAATATTCAGTAAAGACACATACAGTTGCATTTATATTACAGTAGATGTTTAGTGAGACTCTCATGAAGACCAAATCACATTTTAAGATCCATTTCTGCAGGAATCTGCACGATAGTCTCCAGATTGTCCGAGATGTTGATGTTACTCTCGGATATCTTCCCCCCTTAATGGCCTTTTCCTTTCTCATCAATATGAAGTTTCTTTAACATCCTAACATTAGCGCTCATCAGGCTTTGGTGTGGCGTGGCTCTGCTTCGGCTCAGGGTGACAGCGAAGAGCCCCTCCAGGTGTACACCCATATTCTGCTGTCCTGCGTTCTCCTGTGACAAATTAAAATTAATGCTGATGTGTGTCTAACTCAGGCCCCTCTAGCTGGCAGGACCTCATGTTGTGTTCTATCTAAACCTCCTAAAACATCGGCCACCAGCAGGGTCCGTACACGGGCTTCACCGTGAACACTTGGATGAGAGTGTCGCAGGCATTTAAAAATAACCAGACAGCTTACATTTTTTAAATTGTAAAGAATTTTTGAATTTCAGCTTTTATCCTTTCAGTTTCTAAACCAGCATATTGTAGTGCAGAGTTATGGGGGCGCTGGAGCATCAGGATCATGTGGGCCACACAACACTACAGGTGCAATTCACCAGGCAATCTTAACTACTTCCTGTGTTGGGGTGTGGAATCAACCAGAGCACCCAGAGAACATCAAGGTGGACACTGGGAGTAGTTGTCCGCTCCCCATTCAATGACTAGGCTGGGATTTGAAGCCAGAACTCTGGAGCAACAAAGCACTGGTGCTTAGGCCTTGGGTTATCTATTTAAAATGTAATTTATTGGCCCAGACATGGCCTGTTAATTATGACGTGTCCTCACCCTGACTCGGTTTTTATGTTAGTTACACATAAATCCCTTCTCAAACCTGCTTGATCCACTTCAGGGTCACATTGGGGCAGGGCAGATGGGGCCCAGCCACACATACACATCAGTGACACTTCGTTTAGAGTCATCAATGCAACGACCACACTCATATTTGGGAGGAAAACCCAGCAAACATGTAGGAAAAGGGCGACCCTGTTCCCTTTAAGACCCTTTATTACGAAGACCATATCAGAATCTCCCAAATCCCAAACTCTTCCAACATTGTCAGGTTGACTGCTACTGGAGTTCAGCACGTCCCCTTTTCTTTTAGACCTGGAACCCCAGGCACTGAGATAAAGTAAAGTACCAGAGCCGGTGTAGAAATTAACTGGAGGTCTCTGATTACATGAAACACAATAAACACAATAATGTGAGTGAGGCAAAAACACCATTACAACCTAAGCAGCAGTTCATCTTGTGTCAGATGGCTCTCTGTCTTAGTATGCTGGTTGGTCTCCGGTCCAGCTTGGACTTTGCTACTGCATGGCCTCCTCCAAGGATGGAACAGAGCAGAGAAACAGTAGGCCTCTGCATCAGCCTTCATTAAAGGAATCCTGTGGCTTCTTGATGCCGGGCGGGGTTTGGGGCATAACTCCCAATGAAACATTTCGGCCACATCCTTAGCACCCTTTCCTGTCCAGGCCCCTTCCCCACCAAAATGAGACATCTTCCATTTCAAATGGTGCACAAATGTAGTTTCAGACAAACAAGACAGAAAGGATGTCCTACATGTGATGAAGTCGTCAAACACACTGGCCCACCTTCCCTGTCACAGGTGGTGGTCGTCTTATGAATGAAACTCAGGCAGGAGGAAATTCTAATGGCTTACTTTCTTTAAGTCACCGATTAAATTCCTCAAATGATATTCAGTTACACAATTCTCATATTGCAAGTTTACAATAGCAAAGGAACGTCAACAGAGCAATGCCTCGGAAAATAAGTGCAGTTGTGCGCTGTCCTTTGACTCGGCTCATCTGCTGTCGGCATCTTTTCACTTCTAATCACATTTCATTCACCATCACATTGTGCAAACCCTGGACAGACAGCCATCAAGTATGGGGTTTGAACTTTGGACGCTGAGATGACCCTATTATGGGTTTATAGGGCCATCAATATTGTGAGAACCTTACTTGGCGTGCTAACCAACATGCAACACGTCTCCATTTCCGACTTCATGATTGGTGAGTGTAACTAACTGCCTTACCTCGACACTTCTGTGCTTCAGATATAAACAAGTATGGCTTGAAAAACATCAGCTTTGCTTCTGTGTAACTGCATATCTAAAATAAGTCCTCTAATGGACACCCCTAAAATGGTGTAATGTAGGTGTGTGAATGTGTCCTCTGATGGACTGGTATCTCCTCTGTGGTTACTTCCAATATTACGGCTGGACAGAAGAACTAGAAGTTAATGGAAGGTTTCGATCACTGAATGCCATCCATTATCAAACACCCACCTGTCTAACTTCTAGACCCATTTATGCCATCACTGGGCCAAAGGGACCAACAGGGCGTAACATGAAGCCATTCTCGATCCTCTGCTTTATTGTGTGCCCACTGGTGACTGCGGGTGGCCAGACCCTCGCTGCTGTCCTGCTCTGCACTGCCAGATGACACCCTGTCACGTCTATGTCCTGAACGAACCAAATTTCTCAAGGCATCCGATTATTTCAGCTCGCTCCATTCTCAAGTTTGGTACGCTGTGGACAGATGGACAGAAAGAGTCCACACACGACGGACGTTCTGTATCTAAAAGGGAGTTTGACCCGAGCTTCATTAGGATGGTGAAACAACTTCAAACCAAGTAGGACTGAAGTCCAGGACAGTGACCTCCATAATGTCTGCAGTTTAAAATTACAAATCAAACAATTCAGACATCGTGATTAAAGTGCACATTGCAGACATTCTGGTCACACCGTGTAGAAACTTCTTCTACATGGTCCCCCCATTTCAGTGAATCCTCACGTGGGTTTCATTGCTTCATCATAAAATACCTCAGCCTGCTTCTACCTACAGACTACCTTTGGAGTCTCCAGTTGCCATTGTTCAACATTAGGATAAGAGCTGTGCCAATAAAAGTCAAAGAAGCCATTATGGGGCTGAAAAATAAGAGTAAAACCATTTGAGACCGCAGTAAAAACGTAGGATTAACTAAATCAACTGTTTGGAATATCATTAAGAAGAAAGAGTGCACTGGTGAGCTCAGTAATCACTGGGACTTGTAGGCCATGGAAGACCTGCACTGCTGATAATGGAAGAATCCGCACTATGGTAAAGAAAAAGTCCCAAATGCCTGTTTGACAGATCAATGCAGTCTACAGGAGGCAGATGTGAATGTGTCAGAGATAACTATCTGCAGAAGACTTCGTAAAAAATACAGAGGCCACACTGCAAGATGGAAAGCACTAGTTAGTCACATAAACAGGATGACCAGATTACAATTTGTACAAAAAGACTTAAAAGAGCCTGCAGAATTCTGGAAAAAGATCTTGTGGGCAGGTGAGACAAAGATGAACCTTACCAGAATGATGGTAAGAGCAACGTGTGGAGATAAAAAGGAACTGCCCAAGATCCAAAGCAGACCACCTCATCTGTAAAAATGGTGCAATGGGTGTTATGGCTGCCACAGATACCAGTGCACCGATGACGTGACTGCTGATGACAGTGAGGGGTATAGAAACATCTCGTCTGCTCGAGTTCCAGCAAATGCCTCCGAACCCAACAAGATGTGATCACAGACATACTACTGAGGCAACACAGGAGATTTTTAAAGCTAAAAACCAGAAAATTCTTGAATGGCCAAGCCAGTCACCCGACTTTGGCCCAACCGAGCAGGGCTTCCATATACTGAAGAGAAAACATAAGGAGACAAGCCCAGAAAAAAGCAGGACGTGAAGATGGCAGCATCAGTGGCTTGGCAGAGCATCACCTAAGCAGATCCTCTGCCCCTGGTGATGTCCAAGAATTGCAGGCTTGAAGCAGTCATTGCACGCTAGGGACATGGAACAGAGTACTAAATATGACCGCTTTAATGGACCTGACGCTGCTCTGAAATTGGGGAGCAGCCATGGAGAAAAGTGTCATTTCTATATGTGTGACCGAAATGTCTGCAAATACCGTTAAATGAAAGTCTGTAACGCACACTTTAATCAGATTTGAATTGTTTGATTCGAAAATTTAAAACGTGGAGTGGAAGAGTAAATCAAGGAAAAGCATTATGGAGGGCACTGTGTGTGAAGCTGGAAGCTCTGCTTTGCTGTGGATGTTCTGCAGTTTTGATTTGTTAAAATGCATGTGACAGACAAGAAGCCTAGTAGCTCCCCCGCGACTGCTCTAGACTGGGGGTCTCCAGTTCATAATGGCCACACTTTGGCTTTTCAAGCGAGCTGCCAGCGCTGAGCCACGCTGCTATCGTTTTGCTGCTGTGCTCTTCCTCCAGCAGCCCAGCAAACCTCTCGTACTTCACACCTACACTCAGACAGGTGCCCCCCGACCCCAAAGTACAGAACCCATGACCCATGTGAAGTGGAGCCACAGCCAAGAATGCCGACATCAAATCTGCAAATCTCATCTGCTGTCAGCTACAAAATGTTTGCTAATTCTTCATGGTAGAAACCCGCGCCAAAGCAGGGAGGCTAAAAACCCGAAGAATGCTTAATGTTTTTGCTAGTTGTGAAAGCAAACGCTGTCACCAAGGAAGTAGCGAGACAATATCTCGATTTACCAGCTCTTAAATGTAACAGAGCTGCCACTGTTTGCTCTCACAAGTTAAATTTGGCCAAATGAGGAATTCGCTCAACAAAAGCAGAAATTCATTAACCCTTTGAGTGCTGCCTCCAGACCCCGGCCTCACACCACTGAGCTTGATGGGTCACCCCTGGGGCTTCTGGGATTCCTTTCCCCTCAGAGTTTTCAAATGTGGAGCAGTGGAACTGGCGGGGTGGGGTGGGCTGTGCAAGGCTAAAGTGAGGTGGTCAGATTGGCACAATGGAGAAGAGCAAAGTCACCCAAATAGTGGCCTGCGGCAGACGCGTCACACCTCGGGATCACTTACAGCGTGCGCTTTTGATGGGCAGCCGTGTCGCCTCTGAGTAATGAAATAACACCCAGAAATACGACCCTTGAGGGTAAATCAGGAGTGCAGCTGGACAAGACAGTTTTATAAGCTGATTCAGGGAGGGTCCGCATTGCCCTAAATGGTGGGATGGAGTGACACAGACCAGAAATAAAGATATTTATAAATGGAAGCAGGAAAGCCCCTCACAGATCCAGTGTCCATGCGACGTTCCCCGTGTCCGTGCGAGTCTGGATATTTTAGTCCTCTGGTCGGTTAGCTGCCGATTCTCAGATTGGCTCCATGTGATTGTGCGATTGGTTGGGTGGGCTCTGCGATGGACTGATGTGTTGTTTCCTGCCAGGGTGGGTCTGTGCCCACCACCCCCTATGATCCCGTATTGAGTATTGAATGAGTTTACTGAGTGTTAACATGAAAGGCTGGTGGGCTTTGTGGGCCAGAGTCCTGAGGTCTACAGTAGTCACGCCAACTGGCCAGCTGTGCTGGGGGAGGACTTGAGTAAGACCACCCCAAAACATCGAAGGACTGCCCTGGGGTCTTGGAAGGCGCTTGAGGTTTTCAGTGCTTGACATTCGCCAATGCATGTGTGGTATTGTAACTTGACTTGCATTGTATTTTTATTATATTTAATCATTTGAAGAATGTCACTCAACTGCATACTCATGAGCTGGAAGTGTGACTTTTGCAATTGGGGTCTTCATAGTTTTTTTCATTAGGGCAATTTTGACAAGAACAGGCTAACAAATTTGCCATAATAAGATGGGGACCAGTTTCGAAGGTCCCTAAACTGCCACCCTTTAGCACAATGTCACAGGCTGCTGTCAGAGGCCGATGTTCTGCTAGTAGTCGGGCTGACTGGGACCAAAGGTAACCATGAGAGTAAAAAAAAAGACGCACAGTTCATGATGGAAAATAGATTAAAACACACAAGTGGGACATACAAGGCTATGAAAATCCCCCCACTGTGGTGTACACTAAAACAAAGCAAATGGCTCCTACCTTAAGAAACGAGTGAAAGACCTCCCTCAAAAACCTATAAAAAGGACCACCGACAGCAACAGATAAAGAAGAGCGAACATTCACGAACCCCTCGGACCTCCTGGGGTCTCCCCTGAACTGCAGCCAACTACTGAGCCCCCCAGCCTTACCCTGCCCTGGTGCTTTGGCTGTCCCAGCCTTCACCATTGGGGGTTAGTGTACCCTCACCCTCACTACAAAACCCCCCACAGTACTATGACACAAAATCAAAATAAATAATACGTTAAAACAAAGCAAACACAGAAACATGCAGTAAAACGACTCGGCCACATCCCAGCGAGGGCGGCCCACTCAGGACCACATCTGAAGATGGCGCAGGACGGGTACTCCAGATGACGGCCCACCTTAAGCTGCAAGTTCCTTCATTGGCTGTAAGTTGAACTTGTGTGTTCTGACGCTACGTGAGGGTCTTCAAGCTGGAGCACACAACGCTATAAGCTTCCTCCCAGTGTGCTGCCCCATGCAATGGCATCGCTGCACAGCTTCAGACTCCGGGCACCCGGACCACCAGGGGACTGGAGAACTGAGACTCAGACAGTGAAGGCTGCTCAGAAAACAGAATTCTGGCTTCCTCCAGAGTTGCCATTAGCGATTTACAGTAAAGTCTTGCAAACATTCAAAGCTCAATGCAAGAACTTTAACAAAAACCAGAAAAAGAAGTGCAGCTGCTGTAAGCGAGGATTACAGGGACTTGAAAGCCAAAAGTGAGGATGACAAAATCCACCAAAAAGCCTTTTCTGCCACCTTCTTCTTTCACAGACAATTCATGAAGGCCGGACAGAAAAATAATCAAAAGCAGAAAGTGAAAAGTTACGCACAAAAAGAATAATTAAAACAAATGAGCGCCCGCACCCACAGAATATAAATCTGAAGTAAGCCGTCCTCACTAATACCTACAAACTTAAACGCTGCTCTCTCTGCTGCACCAGCTCAGCAGTAGAGAAGAGCCCTCACAAGATGGCCCCTGGTGGTCTGAACTTCAGTTTTACACCACCAGCCCATCCTCACTTACCCAGTAGCACATGATGTCGAGTCACACACCCTGCGTCGTCCTCTGGTTAGGTGCAGCGTCGCTCTATCAGACCTCATGTACGCGTACACATCGGCCACCGCGTCACTCATTCACGTCGGCCTCATTCAATGTGCGTTTTCTGTCGGCAGCGTCTCAACTCCATGCTCCGCTCTTTTTTCGCGTATTGGCTTCAGGCTCGCACTTTGGGGCCTGACTTGTAGGCCTCCAAATCACCAGGGGCCTCATGTATAAACGGTGTGTACACATAAAAATGATGCGTACTCCCATTTCCACACTCAAATCACAATGTATAAAACCTAAACTTGCCGTAAAGCCACGCACATTTTCACACCAGCTAAATGCTTGGCGTACACAAGATCTCCGCTCGGTTTTGCAAACTGGCGGCACCCAACGTCAAAGCAGTGCTTTTGTTCCATTGTGGATTCCCTTTCTTTTTTAAGTCAGATCCCTGATGCAGCTTTATAAATACACTGATATTAACTGCATATTGTTTATTAGTTTAAGGCATCTGATTTTATTTTGTTTTCTTATTGTGTCTTTTATTTTTCTATTCTTTATTATGTAAAGCACTTTGAGCTACTGCTTGTATGAAAATGTGCTATATAAATAAATGTTGTTGTTGTTGATTGTAATTAACCTGTAACAATAAAATGGTCCACAGAATGGTCAAACTATTCTAAATACAATAGCTGCTTTAGCGTTGTTACTCTCAAGTATTAATATCACTGTATCTGAGTGTGGAATGACAGCTCTACAGCAGCTGATCGGAAAGAGCATTAACAGTATACGGCATCAAGCACACGCTGCCTCAGCCATGTTGTCTATTTGAACTGCTGTCATGCGGCAAACGCTTCAGAGCCTTTCCTGTACGGACTCGCGGTTCAGAAACAGTTTCATCCCAAGAACTATAAACGCACTCAATCAGTCCATCAAGTGGTCCTTGTAGAAGTGTTTGTACTTATAAGTTCAATCACCTCACTGTAAACTTGCAATACAGTTATAATATTGCACAACCTGAGCCACTTTATAAAGCGCATATTTACATTTGACGACTATATCATTTTTAAGATGAAATGCAGCAAAATATGTTTATTACATTATACAGATATAATGTTAACATCATTTAAATAATCTATATTGTTAATAATTAAACATGCCAGGACATGGTGTCGCAGCGCTAGCAAGGAGCTGGCGCCCGTTCAGAGAGTGTTCCTGCCTTGCGCGCTGTATTCTTTCTGGGGCTGGTGCGACACTGGAAGGATAGACAGATAGAATAATTAAACACGTACTATGAAGATATTTTAATGTTCCTTAAAAGTTTTGAAGAATCAGCGTTCTAAGCTTACAGATGGCTTAACGTCTATTACAGATATGATTGTGTGGCGATTGGGTATTTAGAGAAAGAAAAGTAAGGACAGGAATTGGAGATTAAGTACGTTTGAAAGAGACAGTACTGCTGCAAAATTTCATTGAAGGTCGCGCATGGCACAGCAAGCATCTTGCATGAGGCAGGAACAATCTCTGGACAGGGCTCCAGCTCGTCACTATCACTACGCCACCGTGTTCCCATGTTTAATAACATGCTTTAACTCCTATCATCATGAAAATGATATCACGTATACATCTCAGTGTTTTAATTTTTCAGAGAGCTGTAATATCATGAATGTAATGGATTCTGTGTCCTGTCAGAGGAAGAGAAAGCCCATTTAAGTGTGATTCACACACATAGAGCGCATAGAAGAACAAATACAATACAAATCATTTAACGTGCTACTTTAGTTATGATGAGATTTGAGAAACTAGTAAATTAAACGATTTTAAGATGAAGTTTATGATGTTCTACTTTAATGACAAAATAAACTGCTTGATTAAAGTGGAAAGTCAAATTAAAGTTGACATTTCAAGCTTTTTCCCCACTGTGTGCCTATTTTTTTTTCTTTTCTGTGTACCCTAATAACTTTTCATATGACACTCAGACGGTGGGCTGCGACTCGCCTTTTCATGGCAGCTTCTTCTTTTTTATTTCGGGCACTGTGCGACTTTGTGAACGTGAGCTTTCGAGTTTCTCTGACACTCTATGTCACTCGATCAACTTCCTTTTGTTGTTTATACCACTGTTTAAACCAACAAATAGTACGTTTTTTTTTTGCGTCCACTTGGTATTCGCTGAAATTCTTCTGTTCTCCACCAACTCCCCTTGCTTTTGCCATTGCCTTTTCACTGAACGCTGAGCTTAAGGGCTATTTATATTGATTTGCATATTCAAAGAGGTGTAATTCTGGGAGGAGTTTGGGGTGGGACAGCAGGCACGTGCACGTGCATTACTTCCACGCTGACCGGGATTTATGTAGTGGAAGAACGTGGAAGTTGACGTACACACAGATTTATGCATCTGGATTTTTTTGTGCATACGCACATTTCCGCTTTTGTCCGTATGCCATGTTTTAGTGTGAATTCTATGCACAGCGTTATGCATGAGGCCCCTGGTGAGTGACGTCTGAAATTCGTGATAAGCCATAAATAATTCTATCACAACTTTACTTTCTGCTGAAGCAGGTCTCGGATTATCATATCCATCTGTTGAAACTGAAGTCATAGAGTCAACCCGCCAAAACAGCAGTGCAGTGAGAGTGCCAGCGTCTCACACAGATACACACACACACTACTTGCTAATTTATTCCACGTGTCATGTGTCTGTGTGAACGTCCATGTGAAATCAAACCTTAACAAGTCTCCATCTGTGAGCCTGTGGTTTTGTTGAAAACTAATTTTAAAGGAACAAATGGGATCCACTGCACTAATTCCCTTCATGATTTTGAGCACTCCTATCACGTCATCACATCTTTCTCTCCCTGTGCTTGTGGCTGCAGGGGGTGCTCCAGCCACTCAAACCTGACATAGACAGAGACCAGGCACAAGTTCCAAGCACAACACACATTTATTTTTGTGGGAACCACTTCCCTTTTGTTCCCACCATAGCCCAGTACAATACGGGAGAAATCAGCACAGTACTGTCTTTGCCGTCTTCTCCACTTTCTTTCTCTCTTTCTCTCTCACCTCCACTCCTCCTTCAGCAAGCATCGTCCTCTCCCTCCCAACTCTGGCTTCCCAAGTAGTGGCAGCCAGGCCCTTTTAAGCTGACCCGGGAGCACTCCAGGTGGTCAATTAGCATGTTCCAGAAGAACTCCCAGGTGTGGTTGAAGCCCGCCATAAAAGCTCTGCAGGCTCCACAACTCCCCATGGAACCCATCAGGGCTGCAGTGAACTCCAACTGCCAGTGTGCCCAATGGGAATCGGTGGTGCCTCAGTAACCCTGGGGTTGACTGCCTTCTAGTATCCCGGGGGAGGTAATGCCTTGAACACTTTCTCCCCCGGTTCTTCCATCCAATTATCATCCCAGCCGGGTAGGGCCATCCACGACAGCTAAAGCTGAAAGTGTTCTACTCCTTGAGTCTCTCCTCCTAGCTTGTTCCTCTCAGGTGCAGAATCGGCCTGGTCGGTCTTCTCTGATTTTGTCTCGCACTGCTGTGAATTTCTTTGAACACAGAACTCCAGGGGAGACCTCACTACTGTGTTACATTGTCCAAGGGTCCTTTCCCGTTCCATCACTACTCACTGCGTCATAACCCAACATCCTGTTAGCCTTCTTAATGGCTTCTGACCTCTGGCTGGTTGCACATTATATCCAGATGTCCTCACTACAGCTGTTACACCCTTAAGGGGTACTTTCACATTTCAGACCTCCCACTGCGTGTTCAAACCTAACTTTCTATGTGTCATACTTTACATTTCCTGACATTACATTTCATCTGCCCGAGCCTGTAAGCTCTCCAAGTCCCTCTCTGCTGATTCATCTCATTCTAGGTTAGTTGCCATTCCTCTTTCTTAGATCTCGTCTGTAAACTTGACTGTCATGTAAATGATATTTTCATCCTAATCATTTGCATATATTAAAAGCACCAGTGGCCCCCCCTACTGACACCAGAGGACAGCACTGTTAACAAAACCTTTACAGCATTCACTTCTTCACAGTTTATATATTTGAATTGTCCTTTACTCTTTCTACTGCACTTCACCTCCTTCCTGACTGCTCTTTTACTACTAACATCTCGTTGGGCCATCTGTCCCTTTTTCTCCCCGTCTGCCTCTTAGCTCTCCTGATGTCCTTTTCATCCTTTGCTCTCATAAGCCCTGCCGTTAGACTTGTAGTGATGCGGTTTGTTTTTTCCCCTTTTCAATTCCTTCTTTTGTTTATTTATCCACTGCAGAATTCTCTTTAATTTCTCATTATATGTAAATTTCTTTAGCCTGCATTGTTTTCTTTTAAAACCTTCTCCGCACTTTGACATTTTTCTCAGTTTATCTTTTTATACATTTTGCTATAATTGGCTCAAAATGTTGCCCTACTAAAGTTAAACTTAACAGTTTTAATTTTTGAATATGCACTATTATTATATAAAATCTATTAAATTACGATCACCAGATCCTAATGGCTTTGTCACTTTTATCTCTTCAGTTGTGTCCTGATTATTACAAATACTAAATCTGGACAGCAGGCGCGTTGAGGTTCTGCGTTTAAAAGCCGCCACTCATTACGTCTAAAAGTTCTTGTGCCCTGCTATTTGTAAGGGTATCCCAGTTAATGCTGGTGTGATTAAAGACCCTTTTTTCTAAGCATAATTTTATGTTTAGACCTCGCTCTGGTCGTCGTCTGTGTAGAGACTGCATTGTCGCCATACCCCTGCTTTGAGCTCAGTGCCGTCTCCCCTCAACCCTGAATTAGATCACAAAGGCTCAAGAACGTTCTTCGATGTGAAACGTTGAGGCCCACAGCTGCTAAGTGGGACACATCTGCTACAGCTTTATCTGTTAAACCAGCTGAAGTAGCCACCATTTCTTTTGGAAACACAACCCACAATGAAGCGGAAAGACGCTTTCTTAGACAAACGCAGTAATCCAGCGAGACAATGAAACTGTTACCCAGAGTAGTTGGGTGAGCCTGTGGTCTTTGAGATCCCATGTTGGCAGGTTGAAAACTTGATGACCTTCCTCCATCAGCTCTAGTGTACTCCTGCTGCCTGATGGGAATTGTAGTCCCTGTGTCAGAGCTGGTTTTCAAGTTTCCCTGGAGCTTTGCTGTATGGCCTGCGCCATTTACGGGGCTTCCCTCATAGCGGTTACTTCTTAAGCTAGTGTCTCATGATTTTCGGTCATAGCCTTAATGAGTCGAAGGCGGTCGGCAGCATGCTCCCCATGAAGCTGATCATCTAATGCGACACCCCAACTAGCCTGCGACTCACTGACTGATAAAGTCAGTCTTCAGCTGTATGGACAGCTCTGTGTACATGAGAGCTGACAACCAATGACTGCTCTTCAGGAAGTGCAATGCATAGGATGCAGCAATGAAGAATATGGAACACGTGTGCTCATCTGTCTGATGTCTCTTGATTTACATACTCAAACTGAATGGAAAAAAGAAAAATAAAGTGCAGAGACTGTGGCTGAACTCGCTCTTCCTGTTAACCCTTCATACAGCACCAGCTCTGTCAGGCAGCACGCTATTGGCTGTCACCAAAAGGGCCGAACACAACTGCATGGAAGTTTGGCACACAATCACTAAATGTGGCGTAGTCAGCGATTTTCAGTCATTTACACTGATGTGGTCCGGCGACGAAATCAGCGACTCCGCTCTCTCTACAAATCTGACATAGTGCATGACTACAAATTACGTAATGTGACATCGGCTTTAGGAGGCCACTAACACATCCTGATGTTTTTTCATCATTTATTTAAGCATGAGGTTAAGTGTGGTGTTTTGAAGACTTGTTTCTCTGGTCCTTGGCACTGCAGACAAAATCCCAAAAGCTGCAGCAGCCATGTATTCTCCAACAAGGCGCCTGGTGTGGCTGCACCGTTATAAACTTTCTGTCGTCCTCTCCTGCTCAATTAAATCACAATTCTTGAATTAGTAAAAGCTTTACACGTGTTCTGCTCAGTTGCCGTGGCTCGCTAAGAAGGGTTTTTACGCTGCCCACTTGTTTCACAGCACTATGTGAGGTGGGCATTGACTAGTCGTGTGTGAAATCTGAAACAATGCTGCCTCCTGTCTGTGTGATGCTGCATGAATGGTGTTGCCCCTTGAATTTGCCATCGCTGGGTGTTGCTGCCAACCTTCTTCTTGTTATAAATGAAGTCTCTAGAAGCAGAGCATGTGAGTCTCACACTGGCATTTCAAAGAGCTCACTGATATCAGCGCCACTTTACACAAAATCTCACCTGCTGCTGGCATTTTCCCGTGCTGAGCTTCCACTGTTTTTTGTCCGTGTGCTAGTGCTGCCATAGCAGAAAGTCTGCTCAGGAGAGTCTGGCACATCCCAGTGGCTGTCATGTCGGGACTGGAGCCCAGGCAGTGGGGCAGCTCCTGCAGCTCTCAATGGTGTTTTATGAATATTAGAGAAGGTCATATGCACTGACGCCTGAACATAAAACCTGATTGTGAAAATGTTCTTTAGGAAAACAATAAAAGATTGAAGTGTCTCAGCCTGAATTATTATGAAATTACCTCGACTGGGGTGCTGGTGGCCATTCTTGAAAAGGACTCTGCCTTATTCACCAGTTGGTGGCCAGATCAACATCTAGGACTTGCCTTCACCAATTCACCAGTGGCTGCACATGTTGTTACACTATTTTTTAATTTGATTTAAATGAAACAGACCTCCAGGAAGCAAGAGTCCAACTCTTCCGTGCAAAAAAAAAACTATGACTTCTGTACTCGGCGTCACCACGCCAGCTTCTGGATGAAGATGGTAGGCTGTGGTGTGCAGCTCTTCCATTTTCCACCTGCACTTCAAACAAAAATCTTGGAAATGTGAAGCCTGTCAGCATTCTCAGATCAGATTCGGCTGCATGACTGATGAGCTTTTAGGTTTACCCAGAAATGAAAAAGCCCTACAAGAAATAATAAAACATGTCAGTAGCTGACCAGACTCGAGCATGGCCCAGTGGCCTACAGCTTCACAGTCTTGGCTTCACATACCAGACTGGGCACAGCCAGGGTGTGATTTAATCATTTCTTCTTCCTCCACAAGGGCGGGTTTTCCACCAGATACTCTCACTTCTTTCTACATCCCAAGATGGGCAAATTAAGTTCACTGGCAACTCTAACTGGGCTTGATGGGAGTGAGTGGAGATGGTGGCTTGTGATGGCCTGGTTGTCCATGCAGAATTTCTTCTTTCCTCATTTCCAGTGCTGGCAGAATACATTCTGGCTCCTGGGGGCACCATTTTAAAAAAGAAATGGATGCATCAAAGTAGAAAACAGGCATGTGGATGTGGAGCACCTAATAGTTACCAAGTGGTGTGGACAAATTTCTTAATGCAGTCTACGACAACATGCCTTAAGATAAGTAATTCACATCTAAGTTTCCAAAACATGTCTCTATCAGGATCTATCTAGAGTGATCTGGATGAAGATATCTTTTATTTCCACAAAACCCTGACAAGGAGACGATGTTAGGCATCTTCTTGAGGCATCAAGTGCCCAGAGGTTCAAGGCATCTCCATAGATAGGTCCCTGTATGCTGCCTCCACCGATTCCTTTCATGGTTGTGATCCAATAAGGGGATGAACATCAAGACAGTGTCACTCATATGTGTCCACAAGGTGTGGCGGAGGTAGCCAAGAGTGTTGCATCTCTGGAGATGAGAATCTCAGTGGTCAACAGAAATTCTACCAAAACATGAATCACATTCTGCAGTCTGCTGAGAGCAGAAGATCTAATTATTTACCGCTCTGATGCTGATCTTTGACCAATCTGACCATTGACCACCTTTCCTTGATCCCTAGGAAGAAAATCTTGGCTATAGTGTCCAGATAAAAAAATAATAATTATAAAAAATGTGGTCCCTTTATTCTCTGTAGGTGTAATAAATCATGCTAGAGCTTCTGGAAGGGATAGGTTTCCGGGAAACTGCTGGAATGGCCCTACCTCCCCTCCCTTCATTTACTTGTGGAATTCTTGTCAACTCATGACTCTATGTTGCTTCTGTGGATTACTCATTGATCTTGACTTGTGCATTCTTTCTTTTTTAAATATTGTTTCAATGTTTTATTTTATTTCAAAAAAAGAATTAAAATTGAAATATTTTTTCTTTGTTTTTTTCAGCTAATATTTAATGTTTTTAATAATTATTATTACTACCAGTCACATACATATTGTATTCATACTACATAAGATTTGTTCAATACGATTTCTTGAAATTGTTCACTGTATAAATGGAAAAATTCCCATTTTTTCTTCAATATCAGTACTTTTTTTGTTTTTCCTTATTTGTTAGTAATAAATAATGTTTTCATGCATCCCTTTGAATTTTTATTCCATAGAACCTTGATATTTCCTTCCACATGTCCTTCTTTTGTTAAGGCAACCTTTTTAGGTCGGCCCCTTGAGTGGTCAATATAAGCAGGTTTTTCTGTAGTAACAATTATGTTGACAAGAACTTTGATGGTCGGTGGTACTTAAAAATAAGCATACAGCAGCTGGAGGGCACGTAAAATATCTGGTAAATACTCTATAAATAAAGGCCCTTGTAGATCAAGGAGTCCCTCTACAAGACACCATGTTGAATGTTTGAACCACTGAGCCACATCAACAGAGGCATCATTATCACTGGTCAATGAAGGGATGGTGTCATACCCACATCATAGAAATAAATGAGGGCTGCCTTATCCAAGCTAATAACAGAGAAGATAGAAGATGGTCTGAACATCATGGCACACATATTGAAAGCTGAGCCTGGTTAAAGGTGGCTGCCTGGTGTACTGAGGAACTGCAGACTGATCCACGCCTCAGTGGATGAGGATCACATTGTGCAGCACATTGAGGATATTCTGTGCCGAGGTGCAAAGAGGCAGGATACTGAACACAATGACTTCCATAGGCTGTTGTACATCTAAAAAGTGCAGAAGAACCGAAGACCAAGCTACTCCATCAGAGATGGGAACTGCAGAGTTCACAGTGGAGTTCTGATGGCAAAGTCTGTAGTGGTCCAAAGTGTGTCCACGTAGAGCTAAGATAAGAGTCAGAATTTCAGAGTTCAATGATCTCCAGCAAAAATGAGAGGCATGTTATTAAAGAGTTACAGAGAGTGAGAGGACATCATAAAAGAAAAGAAGTCACTCCTTAGTGTTGGTGTCGAGCAGTTTGATCCATGAAAATAATTCTTAGACTTGAGTTATTTTTATGTTTGAATGGCAGAGACAGACTATGAACCACAAAACCTAATTGTAATCTTCTGAACAGCCTGGGCTTGTTTTCTGAAAAGTTCTCCATAAAAGCAAATTGTCTAAATAAAAGAACAAAACATAAAGTTTTAAAAAACTCGAGATCCTAACCACTAAGAAATAATGTTATCTCCGACTACGTCCTCCACATAACCGTCAGAATTTAAACTTTTACAGGAAGCTCTGCAGCAGACATACTTTACACATTAGTCACTGTGACATGCCACGAGCCTCAGCTGGTGTCAGCAGTGTGATGCCTGCCATGCAAATATTGAACAAAATTATCAATTTATTAAAAATAAAACATGAGCAGAAAACAAAAATCATACAAAACACAATTTAGCATTATTAGATCTGGACCCCTATAGTATGGAAGACATACCAGAGATGCCATGTGTTTACAGGTAATGTTGGTGCCGCCTCGAACGTCAGAGTGCAAGATGGAGCAACAATGGTTAAGGAGGTGGAGGAGGAGGAGGAGGAGATGGGGACCACCACACCCTAAGATTGTCCACTAAGGCGACTCTTTCAACAGGATTAACAGAGGGTGCAGAAGATGACAGCTGCAGGGTTAACAGTGCAAGTCGCAGCTCCTACAAAGGGATGAGATGGTTGAGGAGTTCTGGGCTACTAAAGGTCGCATACAGCCATACGTCAGCCCCTGTCTGGTAACCCATTCACACACTTCGGCTTGCTTGGGCTGCAAACCTTAAATATACGACAGTAAATCAAAAAGTAAAGTCAATCTGAAACGGCAATGGATAGAAATGGCTTATGGGTAGTTCAAACAGGCGGAGGGCTGCACTCTGCTGTTAGTTGAGATGAAGCCAAACTCAACTAAATATGGACACCCTTCTGTGGGTTTGCTCCATTGTTGAACATCACGCCATGGTGAGATTTCTTTAAGCAGAGGAAGTGAAAATTGCTGAAATTCACCAATTTTCATCCAATTGTGAATAATGTTGAGTACAGGTGAGTGTCTGGTTTTCTTTTAAATTAATTTGCGTCAAGTGGTTTCAAATTTTTTTTTAATTTTATTGATTTTATTGTAATCATTCCATACAAATAGATCAATTTTACAAGAATAGGATTGAAAACAAATGGGCAGCAGAATAAAACTTAAACTTAGTAAAATTAAGTAAATAGATAAATTAACAAGTGAATATAGATGAATGGAGAAGAAAAAGAAAAGAAAACAATAGGGAGAGAATCTTCTTCCTCTGTGTTTTAAAAGCTTATTCTAGAATGTTATTGATCAGATCCTGCCAGGTTTTGAAAACGTTCTGCACAGATCCTCTAACTGAGAATTAGATTTTTTTCCAATTTCAAATAATATAACATCTCAGTTACCCACTGACTTAAAAGAGGAGAGTTAGGGTTCTTCCAGTTTAGCAAGATAAGTCTATGCAAGTCTTGCTTGATTTTTCCCAAACAGACAGCTACATTTTGTTGATAAAGAGCTTTATGTTTTCTTGTGATGTTTACCCCTAGATATTTAAACTGATCTGCAATGATAAAAGAGAAGGTGTCCAATCTAATAGGGTGTGCTTGAGAATTCACTGGACAGAGCACACTTTTAGTCAAATTAATTCTGAGACCAGAAATCTTTTGAAATTCTGTGCATTTAGGACTGCAGGCACAGTGTTGTGTGGGTCTGATATACAGTATACAGTACCATATTGTCTGCATACAGAGAAATTTTCTGTTCAAGTCCTTCTCAGATAATCCCCTTTAATCTCATAAGCATTTCGACAGTGAACTGCCAGTGGCTCAATGGCAATTGCAAAAAGTAGTGGTGACAAGGGGCATCTTTGTCTGGTACCGCATTCTAGTTTAAAGTAGTCTGAATTAATGTTGTTAATACAAATTGAAGCTTCTGGATTGGTATACAGTAGTTTGATCCATGCACAAATGTTAGGGTCAAACCCAAATTTCTCTAATGTAGTGAAAAGGTAGTTCCATTCAATCATATCAAATGCTTTTTCTGAATCCAACAATATCATCATCTCTGGGGTGTTTGACTTTGCAGGTGAATATATTACATTAAACAGGCGTTGAAGACTGGAAGCTAACTGTCGGCCTTTAATAAATCCAGTTTGGTCTTGTGATATTACTGAAGGCAGCACTTTCTCCATCCTTCTAGCTACGACTTTGGAGAGTATCTTAACATCATTATTCAGAAGTGAAATTGGTGCACATTATGATAAGTCCTTATTTTGTTTAGGAAAGATGGTGATTAATACTTGGCAAAAAGTTTAAGGTAGAATTTGATTGTCTCTAGCTTATGTGAATGTTGCTAATAGGAGAGGAGCTAGCTAAGTGGAGAACATCTTATAAAATTTAGCAGGGTAGTCATCAGGGCCTGCTGCTTTCCTACTCTGAAGTGACTTTATAGCATCTAGTAATTCTGATAGTGCCAGAGGTTTATCGAGTTCCTCTGCACTAAGAGTATCTATTTGTGGTATCTGTAATGTATCCAGAAATGCATTAGATTGTGTGTTGTCTTCTTTAAACTCAGTAGAATATAAGGATTTATAGTAGTCTCTAAATGTGTGCATTATTTTTATGGTCAATGATTTTGTCTCCGTTTGTGTTGGTGATTGCTGGGATTGCATTGCAAACTTCTTGTTTGTGGATTTGTTGATCTAAGAGCTTATTGGCCTTCTCTCCGTGTTCATAGTAATGATGTCTTGATTTAAAAATGAGTTGTTCAGTTTCTTTAGCTGTTAAGAGGTTGAGCTCTGAATGCAGAGCCTGCCTTTTCCTATGAAGAGCCTCACTTGATCTATTCTAGTAATTTCGCTGGTTAGCTCTGATATCTTCTTGGTTTCTGATTTATTTCTGTAGGAAAGATATGAGATAATCTGTCCTCTTAAGAAGGCCTTTAGAGTTTCCCAGAGTATTCTTGCAGAGACCTCTGAGGATGTATTTGTCTCTAGGAAGAAACTGATTTGTTTTGATATAAATTCTGTACAGTTCTCGCCTGCTAATAGAAGTGGGTTAAGACGCCATCTGCGAGATGAGTATGTGGGACATAATGATTTTAGCTCCATGACCAAGGGGCATGGTCGGAAATAACAATAGCGTCGTACTTGCAAGATTTAATCGTAGGCAAGAAATTGGTATCTATAAATAAATAATCAATTCTTGAGTAGCAATGATGCACTGGTGAGTAGAAGGAATATGTTCTTGAGTTTGGATTTAGAAACCTCCAGGGGTCTGATAAGTTGTGGTCAGTTACAAACTGCGTAATTGTCTTTGCAGTGTTAGACGTCATCCCCCTGTGACAGGAGACCTAAGTATGGATTTAAAACACAATTAAAATCCCCAGGCTTTATAATTTTATGAGTGTTCGTTCACATTGGGAATAGATGCAAATACATTTTGGATGAATTCCCTATCATCCACAATTAGTGCAGAAAACATTTATCAAAATCACTTTACAGTTAAATAAATTGCCCATGACAATCACCTATCTCCCTTCAGGATCAGATACTACATCTGATACCACAAATGAGATGTTCTATGTATAAGAATTCCCACACCTCTAGTTTTCTTTGTAAAGCTGGAATGGAATATTTGGCCAGTCCAGACTTTTTGCAGCCAGAACTGATCCTTGCTTAATAAGTGGGTCTCCTGTAAAAAGTATTTAGACCTGTTAGGTGAGAGAATACTTTCTTTCTCTTTAATTCGTGATTCAGGCCTTTAACATTCCAGCTCACAAAGTTAACTGTCCCATCATGGAGACATTGATTCTGAATTTTTTATGTCATTTTGTAGTCTTAACCAAAAGTGAGACAGCTTTGACCTTAATTTCCAATTTTCCCACAAGTTATTGCCATGCAGTCTATTGTTACGTTGGTAATTATAATTATAAGGATTAACAGGATAGAGAGATCTTACTCTCTCCCCCCCCAGTCCCCCCACTTTGCCTCCCCACGTGAGGCTGGACCCCACTTCACAAAGTCCCAGTCCTCTGACATGCCCAGAGACAGAACACGTCTGATCTGCTTGCAATGACACTGGTACCGTAATTATACTGTACATCCTTTCCTTTCTCGGTCACTATCTGTTTTTGTTTTAATTACAAATTTACACGTTTATGTATGTATGTATGTATGGGTGGAAGAAATTAAATAAGCAACCCTTTTCTTTTTTCTCTTTTTTTATTATTCTAAAGGAGACTGTTAATCATCATCCCCTTGGTTTATTGTTGTTGTTATTATTGCACTAGTGTTTATGCAGGGACACTATTTAACAGCATTCCCTGGGTTTACTGTCTTAACATTTCAAGAATGTTGAACAATTTCTTTTTTTTTTTCTTTTTTTTTTTTTTTTTTTGTTATGCTTATAGTATTAAGACTGTATTGGCAATAGATATCTCAATTTTAATTCACATACACTGCTGCTGGGCACTTGTTTCGTTTTGGACGTGCTCTGTCTCTAGGTTTGTCCATTTTTTATTTACTAACAAAGCAACTCGTTAAGACATTGTAGAAACTGAAGCAGCCAACACAAATGGCGGAGACTATTACTAAACACTGTGGCCTTAGTCACCTCTTTCCGTTGTTTTGTTTTTAAAAGCTCACACGCCACATGCCGTAAACTCAGTCGCAGGTAAGCAGCTCGCATAGCCGCCAGCTAATTTAAACAATTCTTCAGTGAACAGTCTAAGGTCAGGAATGGCCGGGAGAACTCCGGTGAATAGCAGCAGCAGGAATGTTTCTGTGGGGGCCAGGACTCTCTCCATCTCCCTCTCCCGCTCCCTCACTCTTTGTTAGCTGAGATGTTCTGGATGCTTGGGCTGTTGTCTTGTCCAGGTTTTATTAGAGCATACAGAAACGTCTCGGGTGGCAGGTCAGTAGTGATTGACCAGCACTGAGTACTGTGGTCCTGCACTTTCCTCCATCCTAATAAGCTCAATGGACACTCTGCACACGCAGTCCACACACTCTCCACACGCTTTATTCAAGCTTAGTTAATGGAAAAGGGCAGCACAACTTACTGACATGGTGCTTACTGAAGTGGATTGACTACATGCTAAGTTGTGCCGATTGTGCAACACACATCACAGAACCCCATCTGTGCCACGTCTTCTGGTACTCAGTAAACTAGTCTTCTGTCTGTCCAGAGACCTTCCTAATTCATGCTGCCACATCTTGGCCACTCTAAACATGGGACCAAGTCAAAGTTGGTTTGTTCACCAAAGCTATAAAGACGCTCCCTACAACCCAGGTCTTTCATCTGGCACCTAAAGCGCTCCTCACAGCCTATTAATGACGACATTGCGAGCTTTTATTGGCGTGAGCAGATGCACAAGAGCTGCTGGTTATGAAGCCAACGTGTTGCTAAACGGTGATAAACTCATTCTTTTAACATGGCTTTCTCATAGCTTCATTTTAGTTTAACCCTGATGTTCTGTATATGCATTTAATTATCAATATCATTCCTGGTGGCTCAGAAATCTGTACTAAGCCCTACTTTCTCTGCTGTTCTCTTTCTGGTTTTCTTGGTGGTGATCTGCGCCTCCACCACCTGATCATAGCACCGTGATGTCCTTCCATTGATGGATTGAAGGCTAGACGTCCACATGACCATCATCATCAAGTTCTTCCATGAGATCCCTGAATACAATGAGGACTGATTGAGGCCATTTATGTTAGGTAGAATGCCTAGAGGGGGCTGGGTGGTCTCGTGGCCTCGGGAGCCCTGCAGATTTTATTTTTTTTTCCAGCCATCTGTACATTTTGTTTTGTTTTTTCTGTCCTCCCTTGCCATTGGACCTTACTGTTATTCTATGTTAATTAGTTTTGTCTAATTTTATTTTTATATTTGTCTTTTTTTTCTCTGTCTTCATCCTGTAAAGCACTTTGAGCTACATTGTTTGTATGAAAATGTGTTCTAGAAATACATGTTGTTGTTGTTGTTGATACTGCAGCTTGGGTCCTGTGTCTCTTTTGGGGGCTGCTGGGTGCCTTTCACTTGTTAGAAACGACTCAGTGGGCTCGTCTTTTGCCATCTAAAGTAAGTACTTTACACCTTCATGTGCCAGTCCAGTCTGCTTCATTCTTTCTTGTGGTAGGGATGGACATGTTTGATATTGGGGAGGACCAGGAGCGAGGTGTACACTATTACGTCAACATTTATGACCAGTTTTCTGTGAGCTGAATGTCTTTTTCTATTTCACTTAGTTGGTGTGTTTTTTCTTGAACCAAACTTTAATGAATAACAAAAGAAACACACACAGAACTCAAAACAATCACCAAGATGTGCGCTTAAAGCACACAATTCCAGACACTACTGACATTCTGGGCAATAAAATGGACTTATTCTGTATATCTTGTGATATTTACAGGCAGGAGGCCCTTGAGTGGGTATAAATCATATTACATATTGCAGTATACAGTGGGCATACTGTATATCCACTCACCGGCCACTTTATTAGGTACGCCTGTTCAACTGCTCATTAACGCAAATATCTGATTGGCCGATCACATAGCAACAACTCGATGCATTTCGGCATGTAAACATTGTAAAGACAACCTGCTGCAGTTCAAACTGAGCATCAGAATGGGGAAGAAAGGTGATTTAAGTGACTTTGAACGTGGCATAGTTTTGATGCCAGAGGGGCTTGTCTGAGTATTTCAGAATCTGCTGCTCTACTGGGATTTTCATGCATAACCACCTCTAGGGTTTACAGAGAATGGTCAGAAAAAGGGAAAATACCTGGCGAGTGGCAGTTTTCTGGGTAAAATTGCCTTGTTGATGCCAGAGGTCAGAGCAAACTGGCTAGACTGGTTTGAGCTTTTAGAAATTTAACAGTATCTCGAATAACCACTCGTTATAACTGAGGTATGACATAGAATATCTGTGAATGCACAGCATGTCAAACCTTGAAGCAGATGGGCTAAAGTGGCTGGAGACCACATCATGTGCCACTCCTATTAGCTAAGAACAGGCATATGAGGCTACAATTCGCAGAGGCTCACCATAATTGGAAAACTGAAGACTGGAAAAATGTTGCCTGGTCTGATGAATCTTGATTTCTGCTGCAGCATTCAAATGATAGGGTCAAAACTTCTCATCAACAACATGAAAGCATGGATCCATCTTGTCTTGTATCAACGGTTCAGGCTGCTGGTGGTGGTGTAATGGTGTGATGGAGATTTTCATGGCGCACTTAGTACAAACTGAGCATCATTTAAATGCCACTGCCTACCTGAGTATTGTTGCTGACCACGTCCATCCCTTTATGACCATCTTCTACTTCCAGCAGGATAACTTGCCATGTCACAAAGCTCAAATCATCTCAAACTGATTTCTTGAACATGACAATGAGTTCACTGAACTCAAATGGCCTTCACAGTCACCAGATCTCAATCCAACAGAGCACTTCTGGGATGTGGTGCAATGGGAAATTGTATAGCCGACAAATCTGCAGCAACTGGGTGATGCTACCATATCAATATGGACCAAACTCCCTGAGGAATATTACCAGCACTTTGTTGAATCAATGCCATGAAGAATTACAGCAGTTCTGAAAGCAAAAGGGGGTCCAACCCCATACTAGCAAGGTGTACCTCATAAAGTGGTCAGTGAGTGCATATATTATATTATACAAATTTAAGTTTCTACAAATGAAGGGCAAAACCACAAAAGTTGAACTTAAAGAAGACAAATATCACACTAAGGTCCTTCTCCATTTCGGACTAACAGAGGAGTTTGTGGAAAAGGTGGGCTGAAGGTGAGCTGAAGATGCTTCATCAGTGGTCTCATTGAAGTTCTCCTTCATAAAGGACATCTGCTCTGCTATTTCATGTGCTAAAAGAAGATACTTTGAGAAGACCGGGGAGGCAGGATGGACTAACGTAATGCAGCCATGACAGAATTTGGCTCCCTACAATCCCATAATACTGTGTGTTCATAAATGTGAGGACGGAAGAGAAGACTAGCAAACTGGGGATTCAGTGACTTCACTCCACGATGGATAATTCTGTCTTTCTGGATTTTTTCTTACTGATTTGGAGACTTTTGCTTACAGTGGGTTCAGAAAGCATTCAACCCATTTCAGCACAATTTGATATGTTGTAGATTTCATGTTAGGTTTATCAATTTGCCATTTTTGCCCATCACTATACACGCAATAGCACATAATCACAAAGTGAAACTGTGTTTTCAGAAAGGTTTGCAAATTTACAAAATAGATATTATCAAAACCTGAAATCTCTCATACCTGTACATGTAGCCATTCAGACCCCTAATTCAGTACTTTGTAGAAGCCCCTTTAACAGCAATTACAACTTTGAGTAGTCCTGGATTTGGACGGTTCCTCTCATTCTTCCTTGCAGATCCTCTCAGGCTCAATTCGATTAGATGGGAAGCACCAGTAAAATCTCATCAGATGTTCTGTGGGGTTCACGTGTGGGCTTTGGCTGGGCCACTGAACAGACTTGTCCTGAACTCATCCTAGTGTTGTCTTGGCTGTATGTTTCAAGTCATTGCCATTCTGAAAGGTGACCCAGTGTCCCAGACTGAGGTTGTGTGACCCCGGAGCAGGTTTTCTTCAAAGACCTCTCTGCATGTAGCTTCATTCGTCCTTCCTTCATTTCTTCATGCCCCACAACGTGTTGCTTCCTCCACTATGCTTCACCGTTACAAATGACATTAGGTAGGTGATGTGCAGTGCCTGGTCTTCACCAGACACACTGCTCGAAGTTCGGCTGAAAGAGTTCCATTTTTTTCTCACTAGACCAGAGAAAGCTTTTTGTCATGCTGTCAGAGTCCTCGAAATGCCATTTAGCAAGCAGGCTGTCATGTCTACTTGATTCATGGACTGTTGCTGATATTGGTGTCCTTCTGACAGATTCCCATTTCAGCAGATGACGCCTGAAGCTCTGCTAGGGTGACCATTCGGTTCTTTGTCACCTCCCTGATGAAGGCCCTTCTTGCTCAGTTATTCAGTGTGGCCAGATGGCCACTGCTATGAAGAGCCCTGGTGGCTCCAAACATCTTCCATTTCACAATTATTGAGACCACTGAGCTCCTGTGAACACTCAAAGCTTTAGAAATGTTTTGAACCTGTTGACCTGATCTATGCCTCACCACAATTTGATCATGAAGGTCTTTGGAGACCTCCTTGGTCTTCATGCCTTAGTTTTTGCCATGTGAATTGTGGGACCTTCTACACACCAATTTGTGGCTTTCTAAATGAGGCCCATTCAGTTCAGCTGGCCACAGGTGGACTCATCTTAAGGACAATTAAAGCAGAGATGGCGTACCTGACCACACGCTGGAGTGCCACAGCAAAGGGTCCAAGTGCTTACATGAATGACTGATTGCAGTTTTTTGATTTTTAATAAATTTGCAAGCCTTTCTGAAAACATGTTTTAACTTTAATTTACAGTTTCAGTCAGTCAGTCATCGTCCAACTCACTATATCCTAACTACAGGGTCACGGGGGTCTGCTGGAGCCAATCCTAGCCAGCACAGGGTGCAAGGCAGAAACAAACCCTGGGCAGGGCACCAGCCCACCGCAGGGCACACACACACCCACACACCAAGGACACACTAGGGACAATTTAGGACCGCCAATGCACCTAACCTGCATGTCTTTGGACTGTGAGAGGAAACCCACGCAGACACGGGGAGAACATGCAAACTTCACGCAAGGAGGACCCGGGAAACGAACCTGGGTCTCCTTAGTGCAACACAATGAAGAGTGCAGAAAGTGAAGGGAGCTGAATGCTTTCTGAATCCTCTGTGTGTCTGTCAATGTTGTCTTTGCTCATTTTGTTTCACCCAATTTTAAAGTCATAATACACAGCAACCCATCATGGCAATGCTGGGAGACACAATAAGAGCCCCCCAAAGGGGACACCAGCTGACAGGACAGTTCAGAGCTCAACCAAAGGACGGAGAAAACTTCAAGGCCACTTTGGCTGTGTAAACTGGGACATGTTTTGTGACTTTATAATTTACCACATAAACAGTAAATTACCAGCCTGTATGTTAAGTAAGGCCTGGCGTCAGTGGATTGGATCAAGCCGATGATATCAGGTCTGTTGTTTGCTCTGTCATTTCACCAACAGTGTAATCCAGAAAACGCCTCACTAAAGCAAAGACCTAAAGTTTTGTGTGGCTTGGCAAGAGCAGTCGGCACTTAGCAGCAGAGAGATATTGTTGAAGGCACCTTTCTTTAAATAAGTACGTGCCATCCAATGGGTGTCAGCGCATTAAACATGACCAGACATGGAGGGAGATTAGGAGCAGAGGTGTTGAAGGTTTTGTAACACCACATGTGGACAACATCCTTCACCAAGTCAAAGTCTAGCAAGCTTCACATGTTAGAACTCCAAGTAACAGTAGGCAGGTGCTGAACCACACAGGGGGTCCCACAAAACAGACACCAGCAGGCACAACAGTCATAGTCCACTTCAGACCAGGAGAGGTGCTTCACGTAAGAGCTGATGAAGCTTCAGCAGTGAATATTGAAAGTGAACGCACTCTCCTTTGGTCTCCTGCATTACTTCAGTTTTACTTTGGCCTCTAATTTGAATCTTCTGTCCCATCCACGCTGGTTCTGATCCTACGGCCATTGCGAGTCCAATCTCACCGGCCATCAGGTCATATTTATTTGCACAGATTCTTGCTTTTAGTGACATTCCATTTGTCTTAAGTCAAGATGTTGCTTTTTCAGCACAGCACCCTCTGATAAAGTTGCTGTGAATCCGCCGCCAGTTCGCCTTTCCGATTCTTCTCCTGTTATTTTGCAGCAGTGCACCTCGGTGTTGTCACGCACATAGGGGCAATTCAGGAAAATAGTTTAGTTATAATAACTCTTTAATCCGAACTGTCAACACAACAACACCGTGTCCAATTCTATACACGAGTAACGTACGTATTACTCATCTGATTGGCCAGCAGACACATCGGTATCTCCACTGGTGTCACAGCCATCTTCATCAAGGACCTTTTCCAAATATGCCATTATCATTGTTTGCATGCACCATGAGAGCTGCAATCTGGAACTCCATTATTTACAACAAAGGCTTTCTATATATAAACAGACAACCATACAGCGCCTTCAGAAAGTCTTCAGACTCCTTCACTCTTTCACATTTTGCTTTGTTGCATCCTAATGCTGAAATCATTTAAACTATTTTTTTTCCTCATTAAACAACACTTAAAAATCCAGAATGACAAAGGAAAAACAGGATTTTAGAATTTTTTTGCAAATGTATTAAAAATTTAAAAAGGGTGAAATATCACAGTGACACAAGGATTCAAACCTTACTATGAAATCACATTCTATTGATCATCACTGAGATTTGGAGTCCACCTGCACTCAGTTCAATTAACTGTCTACAGAAGGTCCACGGCCGACAATGCGTGTCAGATCAGTAGCCGAGCCGTGAGGATGAGAGCTGACAGACAGGACCGTGTCGAGGTGAAGATCGGGGAAGGCTACAAACAAAAAGGATCCCAAGAGCACAGTGGCCTCCACAATTCTTAAATGAAATATGTTTGGAAGAACCAGAAGTCTTCCTAGAGATGGCAACCTGGTCAAATGAGCAACTGGGGTAGAAGGGCCTTGGGAAGAGTCGTGATCAAGGACTCAATGGTCACTCTGACTGAGCCCCAGAGAACTTGAGTGAAGAATGAAGAAACTTCCAGATGGACAACCATCACAGCAACCCTCCACTAATCCTGGGCTTTATAACAGAATGGGAGGGCAACACATGTATGCCCTGTCTTGGAGTTTAGAAAAAGGCACCTAAAGGACTCTCAGACTGTGAGAAACAACTTTTTCTGGTCTGATGAAATCAAGATTAAATTGTTGAGCCTAAGTTTGAAGTGTCACATCTGGAAGAAACCAGGCATCCCAGCAATGAAGTGTGGTGGTGGAAGCATCATGCATGGAGTGGTCATTCAGTGTCAAGTACCGGAAGAGAAGACACAGATGAGAGAGACCAGAACAAAAAAAACCTGCTCAAGAGGACAACAACCCTAAGCACAAAGCAAAGACAACACAGGAGTGGCTAAGGGTTAAGTCTGGGAATGTTCTTGAGTGATCCCACCAGAGCCCAGCCTTGAGGACAATCAAACATCTCGAGAGAGACCTGACATTAGCTGTCCACCGGTGGTCTCCATCCAACCTGTCACAGACTGAGAGGATTTAAAGAGAGAAACAGCAGAAAATCCCCAAATCCAGGTGTGTGAAGCTTGTCATGTCACCTAAGAACATTCTGGGCTACAATCGCTGCCTAGGGGGTCTGAGTACTTGTGCCAATGGAATGTTTCATTTAGTCAGTCAGTCATTTTCCAACCCACTATATCCTAACACAAATGTTCACAGGGGTCTGCTGGAGCCAATCCCAGCCAATACATGGCACAAGGCAGGAACAAACCCTGGGCAGGGCGCCAGGGACAATTTAGGATCGCCAATGCACCTAACTGGACTGTGGGAGGAAACCAGAGTACCCAAAGGAGAACATGCAAACTCCACGCAGGGAGGACCAAGGAAGTGAACCCAGGTCTCCTTACTGCAAGGCAGCAGTGCTACCCACTGCGCCACCATGCCACCCATGTTTCATTTGGTTTGTTTGAATAAATTTGCAAAAGCTTCTAAAATCCTGTTTTTGCTTTCGTCATTTTGAGGCACTGAGTGTTGCCTGATGATGGCAACAAACAAATTTCAAGGATGTTTGCACAAGGCGGCAGCACATCGAAATGGGACAAACGTGAAGGGTCTGCGTGATGTCTGAAGGCGCTGCTTATGTGGCCAGTTTGGGGTTTTTGTCTTTGTTATTCTCTGGGTTTTGCTGCCTGATGATTTGCGTTTCCTCCACAGCACTGAAGGAGTGGCTGGTGACTTGGTCACTCTGACCCGGCCCTATGTGGACTCTGTGGTGGGCTGATGCCCATCCAATCTTGGGTCCAGCATTGTGCCAAGTGTTGTCCATCACGTGGCATGGACTGAAGAAGTTTTTGTATCATTCATTTATAATTGCATACATTCGTTTGGGCTTATTAGTGAAAGTACACGTTCAATTATTAAATTGACACATATTGAAGGAACTTAGAAAATTATTTTGTTAATTTAACCTGCATTTTTTTTTTGTGACGTGCTTTGAGATTGTGTGTTCTGTGTAGAGAGCATCTGGGATTAAAAATCAACTGAAAGGTGCACGTGGAGTCAGGGAAAAATAAATAAAGATTAGTCTTCAGAAATGTCAGCAAATCCATAAGAATCCTTCACACCGGCAGCTAAGCCGCGGTTTCCAAACAATTTTCGCTCCAAGCCGGTTTGGGGGAGGCCGAGACGCTCAGCCCTGGCCAGGGTTGTCATTCAAGTTCCTCCAGGGCCAGTTTTCTAAACCGTCCATGTTGTAATTTACATTTACAATATAAGTTTGGATATAAATTACATTTTTTGTTTAGCTTGAAGCATATTACAAAATATCAGAAAGACAGATGTGATGCAAGAGGGAATCACAAAAGCCAAAGGAGCTGCATTGGACTCTGTTAGAAAATAATTGAAAAAGAAGACAAACTCAGGAAGAGCAAATCCTTCAAGGAAGTCAGCCGAGCAGGTCATGAAGTTGCGCCACGCCTGGCGAGCTGAAAGCCGCTTTTATTGGCGATGGCACGCATGTTGCTGCCCGCTGACCACGGGTTTTGGTTTTTACTTCCTTTGTATTTTGTGCCTATGTCGTCCTGGTTAATTCTCTTAAGTCTTTTGCTGTTGTTAATTATGATATGAATTCTTAGTTCCTTTTGTTACTTTTAATTATTTCCTCTCTTATTACAGACTTTGATGGTCCCTCTCAGTTTTGTGGATTTTGGGTTTATAATCTTCTTCTTTTTCATTGTCGCTGTTTATTTTTTATATGTCAAATTTGTTTTTTTTGTATTCAGAAGTTTTGCATTTTTTAATTTTATATCTTTTGCTTTGGAAATGTTAATTTTTTGGTTTCTTTCCTTAATTTCTGAAATGAAACAACTAGAAGTTGCATGACCGGGGATGGTTTTCCTCGTTTTCTGGACCTACACTTACAGCTTTAGACATCTTTCAAATGGAGACAAATGTCAGCTCAGCGTCTGCTCTCCACTCACCTGAATATGATGCGCACAGATTGAAAGTCTTTCATACATGCTGCGTTTTATTGCTTTATTCTTGCACAATCATTCCGCACCCATAATGGCAGAAGGAGACATAAATCATCAGAGAACAGAAGTCTTAACTATTTCCCCTGCAGCCTCTTGTCATCAAACTCACATTTTATTCAAATGATTGTTATTTTGGGAATATGAGATCAGACTCAGTTGCCATTTAAAATACATTTAGCTCATTTAATTGAAAAACTATAATAAGGTTTATATTTTCTATATAAAACTAGAGAACTTCCATCCATCCATCCATCCATTTTCCAACCCGCCGTATCCTAACACAGGGACACGGGGGTCTGCTGGAGCCAATCCCAGCCAACACAGGGCACAAAGCAGGAACCAAACCCCGGGCAGGGCGCCAGCCCACTGCAGGGCATGCACACACACACACACACACACACACACCAAGCACACACACACACACACCAAGCACACACACACACACACACACCAAGCACACACTAGGGACAATTTAGGATCGTCAATGCACCTAACCTGCATGTCTTTGGACTGTGGGAGGAAACCGGAGCAGACATGGGGAGAACATGCAAACACTAGAGAACTTTTCTTTAGACAACTTGTCTGACCATACAGTTTAGAAATGTAAGTAAACAGCTCCAGGAGTACAAATAAGGAATAGTAGAATATTGCAAATGTACTGACTAAAACACACACGGAATGGAGGAACAGAAGGATCACCCAAATGTACATAGAAACAGAACAGAAATAATCCTAAGCCCACAGCGACCTTCACGATTCCTCAGGCTCTGTCCATATGGGAAGGGTCAGCCTTTTTTTTTTGCTCATGTCCTTCTCCCTCCGTCTCTTTCTACAATACGTTGCTACCTCAAAAAACCTCCTGACCCTACATTCAAAGGCCTCTGGTGGATTTAGAGACCCTGCAGGGGGTCTCTTGTTTAGATTCTGTGCTCCCTCCAGTGCTGGATTAACCATATAAGCAAAATAAGCACATGCTTAGGGCATCTAAGGGTCTTAATCTGGCCCTGGCTCCCTCGCTTGAAATGTTCAAAATCCACGTCTTTTCATGCAAGTGCAGCTGTTGTGATGTAAAATTTTGCATACAATTTGATAAATATTTTGCATGTCTTTATTTGTAACTTAGACAAGGCAATGTAATATTAGTGTTCCATTATTGATAATAACAGCAGTGGTTTAAGAACCCCTTCCCCCTTTTTAGGAATGAGTCTCTTTGTAATTTTATGACAGGGTCAGGGTTTGGCCAACGTGTCTCTGCTAAAGTCTCTTAATCAACCCCCACAGGAAAGCAAGGCTGTCTGACTGCCAAGATTTACCTTAACATACGGTTTGGAGGGCAGGTGTGAAGGTGTCCTGATCCCCCATTGGTCTGAAGTATGGCTGTTTGGAACCACGACACCCTATTGGCTCAAGGGGTTGGACAGGAAACCTATAAATTTGCTTGCTTTACCCAGCTCTCTCCCTCTTACCAAACTGATGAAAGACCGTCTCACACCATGAACTAAAAAGGACAACACAATGATGATAACAGCTCGGCAGCCATATTGCGACAGGCATGCAGCCTGTTCTGAAGAAAGCTCAGCACAAATGATGCCTTAACTAGAAACATTTTAAGTAACTAACAAGTCTGTGTGCTGCCTGAAACACATCAACATTTATCAGGTTGTATGGTTGCCAATATTCAAATGTACTTTGCATATTACTATTATTTATGAATATTATCAATAATACATTGTTTATATTGAAACTTAACTCCTGCTTGTCTTTTGCTACACCTAATTACCTGATGTTATAAATATAGAAGGGAAGATGGGGAGAAGTTATATGGTACAATACCTTATAAACAGTGGTAAGTCTGTGCGATTTGAGGCATCTCACAAAGGTTACATATTAATAATACAAAAGGGGAAAGTAGAAGACAAAACAACAGGGTTTGTTCTCTTTTCCCTAAGGCGCTGTTAGGCCTTGTTAGGACTGTGGCACTCTTTCCTGCCTTCCTCAGTCAACACATATGTAACAATCATCTGGTAGTCACCAGTGGCCACATGCATAAAGCTGTGCATAGAATTCACACTAAAACATGGCGTACGGACAAATGTGGAAATATTCGTACGCACAAAAAAATCCAGATGCATAAATCTGTGCGTTCGCCAACTTCCACGTTCTTCCGCTACATAAATCCCGGTCAGCATGAAAAGTAACGCACATGCACACGCCTGTTGCAACTCCCAGACTCCTCCCAGAATTATGCCTCTTTGAATATGCAAATCAATGTAAATAGCCCTTAAGCTCAGCATTCTGTGAAATAGCAATGGCAAAAGCACGGGGGAAAAAATAGAAGAATTTCAGCGAATACCAATTGGAGGCAAGGAAAATCATACTATTTGCTGGTTTAAACAGTTGTATAAACAAAAAAAGGAAGCTGATCGAATGACATGAGTGTCAGAGAAACTCAAAAGCTCAAGTTCACAAAGTCGGACAGTGCCTGAAATCAAAAAAATGTTGTCAGATATCAAAGTCGCCGTGAAAAGGCAAGTTGTAGCCCACCGTGTGAGTGTCATATGAAAGCTTATTAAGGTACAGAGAAAAAAAAAATAGGGACACAGTGAAAAAAAAGCTTGAAATTTCCACTTTAATTATGTTGTTTAGTTTGTCATTGAAGTAGAACTTCATCTTAAAATCGTTTAATTTACTACTTTCTCAAATCCCATCGTAACTAAAGTAGCACATTAAATGCTTTGTTTTGTATTTGTTCTTCTATGCGCTCTATGTGTGTGAATCACTACGTGCTTCTTAAACGGGCTTTCTCTTCCTCCGACAGGACACAGAATCCATTACATTAATGATATTACAGCTCTCTGAATAATTAAAATACTGAGATGTATACGTGATATCATTTTCATGATAATAGGAGTTAAAGTATGTTATTAAACATGGGAACACGGTGGCGCAGTGATAGTGACGAGCTGGCGCCCTGTCCAGAGATTGTTCCTGCCTCATGCAAGATGCTTGCTGTGCCGTGCGCGACCTTCGATGAAATTATTGCAGCAGTACTGTCTCTTTCAAACGTACTAACCGCCTATTCCTGTCCTTACTTTTCTTTCTCCAAATACCCAATTGCCACACAATCAGCTCAGTAATAGACGTTAAGCCATCTGTAAGCTTAGAATGCAGATTCTTCAAAACTTTTAATGTTTAATTATTCTATCCATCTATCCTTCCAGTGTCACGCGAGCCCCAACTCTTGAATACAGTGCAAGGCAGGAACAATCCCTGAACTAGCTAGTACTGTGGCACCGTGTCCTCATATGTTTATTTATTAACAATATAGATTATTTAAATGATGTTAACATTTTATCTGTATAATGTAATAAACATATTTTGCTGCATTTCATCTTAAAAATGATATCGTCGTCAAATGTAAATATGCTCTTTATAAAGTGGCTCAGGCTGTGCAATATTATAACTGTATTGCAAGTTTACAGTGAGGTGATTGTACTTATAAGTACAAACAGTTCTACAAGGAGCAGTGATTGAGTGCGTTTCTAGTTCTTGGGATGAAACTGTTTCTGAATCGCGAGGTCCGTACAGGAAAGGCTCTGAAGTGTTTGCCGTATGGGGGCAGTTCAAATAGACAGTATGCATGGCTGAGGCATGATGCTCAGTTTTCTTGATGCTGTATACCGATAATCCTCTTTCCGATCAGCTGCTGTAGAGTTGTGATTCCACATTCAGATACAGTGAGATAAAGTGAGTGGTGCAGTGAAAGTAACAACACTAAAGCAGCTATGGTATTTGGAAAAGTTTGGCCATTCCATGGACCATTATATTGTTACAGGTTAATTACAATTAGATGCCTTAAACTAATAAAAAATATGTGGTTAATTTTAATGTATATGATAAAGCCGCATCAGGGATGTGCATCTAAAAAAGAAAGGGAAACCACACTGGAACAAAAGCACTGCTTTGACACTAGGTGCTGCCAGTTTGCAAAACTGAGCAGAGAGCTTGTGTATGCAGGGGATTGAGCTAGCGTGAAAATGTGCGTGGCTTTACGCCAAGTTTAGTTTTTATACATCGAGATGTGAGCGTGGAAACGGGCATACGCAACATTTTTGTGCATACACACCATTTATACATGAGGCCCCAGGTCCTAAGATTTGACGAATTTACCTTAGGGCAGGGATCCTCAAACACGCTCCTGAAGGGCCGCAGTGGCTGCAGGTTTTTGCTGAAAACCCAATTGCTTTAAAAGAAGCACTTATTGCTCAATAACAGTTCTGCTTCACTTTAGTTGTCTTGTTCGTTAAGATTTTTAACCCTTGTTGCTTATTTCAGTCTTAAACAGCTGTATTATTGGTTTTCAATTGCTCCTAATTAGCATTAACATGCAAATGACAAAAGTGACCAGCATTTCTCCATTTAGCTTATTGCCATTTACGCGTGTGTGTATTTATCGTGCACTATTGGGTTTAATTAAATACTTGGAAGGAAAGTAAAGAGAAAAAAGTGAAAGACTGAGAATTACTCATCCATTTTAGCTTTCAAATCATTTAGATGATATCCTTAGAAAGGGGAGGAAAATCTGGGACATGAGAATTACCTGACATAGCAGAGTTAAAGCACTAACAAGCCATGAAATTGTTGGCAAAAATTGCTTTCTAATTAAGCACCTGGGTTAGAACAGAAACCTGCAGCCACTGTTGCCCTCCAGGACTGTGATTAAGGACCCCTGGCTTAGAAGGTAGAGCTGCCACCTCACAGATCCAACATTTGGGGTTTGGACCTCACAACTGGTTGTCATCTCTGCGGATTCTGACTGCTCTCCCTGTCTGTACTCCAGGTGTCACCGGTTAGGCTGACTGGCCGAGTCCAAAGTGACCTGCTGGGAGTGAAGTTGTAAGCAGAAATGAGCCTTGAGGTGGATGGACACACAGTTTGAAAATGTTGTGTTATTCAGAAATAAAAAAGTGTATTTGCTAGGTCTTAGCGTTTATTCAAAGTTGGGTTTGTGAGGACTAAATCAAGGTCTTCAAAATGTTTTAAAACAAATGACTCCACTGTAAAATACTACAATAATCTCTTAAGGACATAAGTGGAAAATAACGAAAAATGAACAAGACATGAACAATTAGCATGTTTGCTTGCGCTTCAATAACCGGATTATTCACAGAAACCTAACTTCTAAAATGCCTTGCAGACCCTTATTCTGATTCGAGAAATCAGGCTTTTGGCCTTTGAGAAAGCTAACAGAAGTTGACTTCTCCAAGAGTAATCCGATTATGTGGCCATGTAAACAATAACTTGGGTTACTGTTAAGGATTTTGTGGTCTGCTTCACTCTGTCAGCCTGCTCCTGTGTTTTCCTTACATAAACTTTCAGCAGCCACAGGTAGAAGCCTCCAAAAAAAAACACATTTCCAGAGACAAATGTTCAGACGATCGCATTATTCTTTCTCCTGGCTGAAATTTTTGGTCTCAATATTTCAGAAATCACTAAATTTATGATGAGCTTATTGTACAGGGCTGCGCTCAGCAACACAATCTTAAGAGTCAGGTAACACGTTAAAAGTAACCTAATGCAATACTTATCTCACCGAAGTAAAAATACCTACGTTGTTATTTTTCTTATTATTATTCCAGCAGCAATGGCTGTAAGGTCAGGGCCGGATTTTCCTATAGGCTAAGTAGGCTTCAGCCTAGGGCCTCAAGATCAAGAGGGGTCTACATTCAAATTGTTAGTAAAATTAAAATTACACTATTCTAAAAACAGTGAACACTAAAACACTGAACCGAAAATAAGGAGAAATTCTACGCATATGACTAATAAACAAACATAAAAATGTATTGGTTAAGATCAACGCGTTCGGCTCATTGGGTCTGTTCGTTTGTATATATTAGATTGCACCAAAGTACAGTTCATATGTTCACTGATTGCTATGGCAAATATTGACGTGCCTTATGCTACTCAGCTCTGGTTTGTTCTTGCATAAATAAAGTGCAGATTGGTGTAGATTGGAACAGACAAACGAACAGACCGATTGATATCCCGACGTTCGGTTATATTCGTGTTATTTCGATAATATGAAACATGTGTTAATGTTATTAGAAAAGATTCTTATTTTAGGATTGTGTATACTGTACGATCATTTGATTCTCGCCTTTTGAGTTCAGTAGGTTCAATACTTAGTGAAGTGTTTATAGACTATTGAAAAATTTTTTGTGACAATATCTTCATTTCATGGAATTCTAGGTAAGTTCTTAACATATGTTTTAATTTGTATATTTTAAAATGTATATTACGTGCTTTATTTTATATTTTCATGATTATATATATATATAATTCATTATTCATAATTGCTATTTTTTTCAATGAGACAAAATAACAGTTCAATACAATCTTGATTGAAAAATGATAATTTAGTTTCATTATTGAATTAAAGATATTTTGGAAATATTTTTTAAATTGATTAGTGTTTGAAATTCAGAAATTATGAAATTAACATTTATTATTTTATAAACAATGACTATTATAAGAGACACGCTATTCACGGAAATGAGTTTTTGTTTTACTTCAATTTATTATTCGAAAATGAATTGTTTATCAAAAATTCCAATAAACAAAAGAAAACTTACGACAGTTCAAATACGTAAAATGTTATTTTTTGTATTAATAATAAATAATTAACTTTTATTTATGTACAATAATTAATACATAATGATTAGTTATTCTTACAAGTACTACATATGGTGCTGAGAATAAATGTCCAAATAAGTGTTCTCGACTTTTTTTTATTTATTATCCATGCCACATTTTTTATAAAGGTTAGTACCAATCACAACATGCTTCATTTAACATATTGATGTATATCACAGTAATGATATTAGCTTTTTATTATCTCTCATGTAATTTATAAAGGGCCTCATAAGTGGAATAGCCTCGGGCCTCTTTTCATCTAAATCCGGCCCTGTGTAAGGTATAGAGGTACATCGGGTTCATTTCAGGGCTCAATGGCACGGCCAAGCAGTGTGTGCTGTGTGCAATCCGGAAACCAGAAGCTAGAAATAAAGCATCACTTTGACTAAACATCTCTTATCTATACTAATAAAAGGCAAAGCCCTCACTGACTCACTGACTGACTGACTGACTCACTCATCACTAATTCTCCAACTTCCCGTGTAGGTAGAAGGCTGAAATTTGGCAGGCTCATTCCTTACATCTTACTTACAAAAGTTGGGCAGGTTTCATTTCGAAATTCTACGCGTAATGGTCATAACTGGAACCTATTTTTCTCCATATACTGTAATAGACTGCAGCTCGATGGCCGTGGGAGGCGGAGTTGCGTGTCGCATCATCACGCCTCCCACGTAATCACGTGAACTGACTGTGAACGCAGTACGTAGAAAAGAAGGAAGAGCTCCCAAAGAGCGCTGAACAAAAACGCATACAAGCTTATTCATAAGTGCAGCTACTGCGGAAACAAAGGACGGTGTAAACCGTAAGTTTAAATTAAGTTTACAGACACGTTCCCTCTGCCGTTTGTCATGCCTTAGTCGAATACTTTATTAGCCAGACACAAGTTTAATGAGAAGACATGAGGTATAAACGAGACTTTAGATCACTTTGTAACGGAGTTAAAATTGCTGTAGTGAGAAACTTTTAAGTGCCGGGTCTTAGCTAACATTAAATAAAGCTGTGGACATCGCAACATCACACAAGAGAACAGCTCACGTGAACTAACTGAGCGCAGTACAAGTGATCACTTCCATGCATCAAACCTGTTCAAAAAACGCATTACACAATTGACAAGGTAGGAAAAGAATATGCTCCGAGCTGAGCTCACCAGCTAACGCGGTCTTGCGGAAGCAACTTCATCACTCTGCCACCAAATACTCACAGAAAACTCCACAAGTTAATACACACGCTGTCTCTAGAGTTTCTCCACACTCTGAATGTATTCCTCGCATCCCCGTTACACTCACTGATCTCCCATTTCAATTCAAATGCCTCAAATTTCCAGTAAGGCTCTGCTTCTCGATGACAATTAATAAGTCTCAGGGACAGACCCTACAAAAGGTTGCCATTGATTTGAGGCAACATTGCTTTCCTCCTGGACAAAACTATACGTTGCATTCTCAAGAGTGATCTCAGTGCACAGCTTGGTCATATTACAACTGGAGTGCTGAACTGACAACGTGGTATACAAAGAGATCCTCAACAGATAGTTATTGGTATATTTTCCCTCAGTTTAAAAGGGTTTTCTTTTCTTCTTAATAAAAATTTAAAAGCAGTACTTCGTCGCTGCGAAGCACGGGATTTTGCTATATACTATATATATAAGTAGCTATGTGTATATATATATGTATGTATGTATATATATATATGTATATAGATATGTATATATATATGTAGATCTGTATATATATGTATATATATGTGTCTGTGTGTATATATGCATGGATGTGTATATATATACTGTACAGTATGTGTATGTGTGCATATATATGTATATTTATGTGTGTGTATGTATATATATATATATGTATATATGTAGATGTGTATATGTAGATATGTATATATGTTTATATATGTGTGTGTGTGTGTGTCTCTGTGTGTGTATATATATATATATGACAGCAACACTCATAACACTGACAAAACAATTACATTGACAATTTTTAAAATGTTTCCTTTTCTTTTTCATAACTTCTTTAACACACTACATCTCTGCTGCAAAGTGCGGGTATTTTGCTAGTATTATTATAAAAAAAAAACTTACGACGAGACGAGACTTTTTTCCTGCGAGGAGACGAGATCTTTGGAAGAGAGACAGAGAGACACTTTCACATCCCGCGAGACGGACAAGTCACATCATACTTACATCCTTCAGATGCAAGTCCCGTGATACACATGCATAGCAGGTTAGAGATAATGGAAGTAGGAAAATTCGAGTCTCCAAAAATGAGAGTAAAGATCGCATTAGCGCAAATAATCTGAAAATATTACTCAGAGAAATAATGGAACAACGTAAAGAGATTGAATATTCAGGGGCTGTACAGGCTTTTAAACGTTCGAAGCTCCACACCAAATGCAGATCACGCGGCACGGCAGCAGTAGCAAGCCAAGAGCTGATCGAGCAAAGAGGAGGTGAAAAAAAACAACTGTTACTTGTTTCCCAATGTATCACTTGTGGTGGATGGCTGGCTTTATATTCCGGTCCTCACCATCAGGCTGCCAGGAGGAGCTCTCCCGACAGTGTGGACGGGCCCCGAGTTCCAGCAGGGCCTTATGGACTATGTAGTTTTTATGCACAGCCCTGCTGGATACCTTGAGGGCCACTGGGAGTCGCTGTCAGAGGGCCCGTGGACTCGTATATGCCCTATAATCCGGAAGTATGTCATAATTCAGGGACAGGAAGAGACGACGTGCTTCCAGGATGAAGATATGGACTATTTACCCTGACCCGGAAGGAGTAAGGACTTGTGGACTGTTGGGGCAGGAACACCTCCGGGTCAGGGGGTATAAAGGGATACTGGGAAAGCCCAGACACTGAGCTGAGCTGGGAGGAATGGTAGCTAAGTGTCTGGGAGAGGAGGTTTGGTTATTGTAGTGGTTATTAAAGATTAGAGTGGAAGGTGCTTGGTGCATTGTGCTAAAAGAAAATAAAAGAGTCTTGGACTTTTACCTGGTGTTTGGAGTGGTACCTGGGGGTTCAAGAGGTGGGTCGGAACCTCTACTGCCACACACTGTTTAAAAAGAATGTATTTGTTTCCCATTGAATCACCGTTTAAGAGGGGTTTCGGAGGAGCGGCCGCATCTCCTTGAGGTGCGCTTAGCCTCCCTCTTCATCACGGAGCCTACTGCTGGCGAGCGAATTGCAGATAACGCGTAAGGGCAGCAGCAGCAGCACCCCAGCAGCTGCTCGAGCAAAGAGGAGTTTAAAAAAATGTATTTGAATCACCGTTTAAGAAGGGTTTTGTAGAGGTGGCCACTGGCAGGGGGGGAAAGGAGTTGGTGAGTGAAGCCCCCTAGTATTTATAAAACACAAGATAATTATCACAAGTTTCATGCTTATTTCTGGAGTCACAGTGGCTGATGATGACGTTTAACTCTTTTTTGCACAGTTTAATGATGCCGGAGCATTTTGCCTCTGGAGGACTGCAGAAGATTACTTGCATGTGTAAATGTGGATTATTGAGAAATCAGGTTTCTGCCTTAATCCACTTTTGTGCATGTCAGGCACGTGCTGCCTGATGCTCTCTTTTATCCAGAAGGCACTGGGAGTCTGAGCTGTGGAGGACTGAAGTCCTACTGTCTTATACGAAGCAGTGGTGTTAAGATATCACATGTTGGTCAAATATGAGAACCTGGCCATTCCAGACACCACTGCCAGCCTGTGACAGCCCTGGAGACGGGTGTGCTGATGTTAACAACTTTTCCCTTTCTGAGACTTTTTCTCTGTTATCTCTTAAACCTGTTCAGCTTGTTTCCAGAATGTGGCTCTGACAAAGGCATGTGTCACTCCAACATGTTCTGCTCTTGTTTAAGTAAGCAAGCAGAGACATTGAAACACTGATCTAATATCAGTTAGCCAAGTTCACACTGACAGTTTGTGTAGCAACATTCCCTTTCACTGTGGGAGAAGCTCACATAAACGTATCATGCAAACTCTGAAAAGAGGTTTATAAGCAACACTACTTTCTGTGTCTCCCTCTTATCCACCTATCCGTAATATCCATCTTCTTTGATGGAACCAAAAGCCAAAGCATGTGGTTCGATTGGGTGTAAACTCCTGCAAATTGGGACTAAAATGCAACTTAATAAAATGAGCTCCTTCCTAGTCCATCTTGGCGGTGATCTCATCAGACCGGCCTCTACTGCAAAGAATCTTGGTGTCATTTCTGATTCCTCCCTCTCTTATTCCGCCCACATAAATCACATTAAGAAACTTTCTTACTTTCACCTCCGTAACATATCCCGTGTTCGCTCCTTCCTCTCCTTTTCTAATGCTGAGAAACTTGTCCCTGCTTTTATCACATCCTGCATCAATTATCGTAACTCGCTGCTGGCAGGTGCCCCTTCTAATCTTATATCACAGCTCCAGCTTACTCAAAACTCAGCTGCAAGAGTCCTTACACGGCCCACCAGCAACGAACACATCACACCCATCCTGCTCCGTCTTCACTGGCTCCCTGTATCTTACAGAATCGAATATAAAATCCTACTAATACTACAAAGCCTTAAATAACCTCGCGCCAAACTACATCAGTGATCTTCTCCATCACTATGTGCCTGTCCGCCTACTAAGGTCCTCTGATTCTGGCCATCTTGTTGTGCCCCACACTAATCTACACTCCATGGGTGACAGCAGAGCCTTCACCTGTATAGCGAGTGCCCAGACTCTGGAATGACCTACCGAAATTAATCAGATCAGCTGACTCCATGAATTCTTTTAAAAAAACAACTCAAAACTCATCTGTTCAGGAAGGCTTTTAGCTCTACCTGACTTCATTACCCTTCTCTCAGTTTACCTCTCTGTCAAGATGCTCATGTAACCTGAGTGTGTGTGCGACACCATCAATTATGTTGTCTGTTAGGCTTTCTCTGAATTTTCTTTATTTATTTATTTGGTTTGTACAATGCTATACTGTATATCCTGCCATTCTTTCTTATATTCTGTAAGTGCCTTGAGCATGGGAAAGGCGCTATATAAATAAAATGTATTATTATTATTATTATTATTAAGAGGACATCAGTCCATTGCAGGGCCAAATTTACAGTACAGGCACGTCTTTGGATTGTGAATGGAAACTGAAATACACAAGGCAAACTCCGAGACGAGGGGGAAGCTCCACACACAAGGTGGGATTTGAGTCTTCAGGTGTCACTGCCACGTTCCCGAGACAAGCTGCCTCCCAGCGTGAATATTTGTGTATGGTGGTTACGTTGTCATTCAAATTGTAGTGAACTGCTTGGGGGAGAAGTGTGTGGAACCAAAATTGGCCGACTTTGGTGAATTGTTCATTCATTGTGAGAATTCCCTCCACCCTCTGGGGGTCTTTCAAACTCAGGGTGGGAATTTCTCAGAGGGGATTCTGTTGGAACATGGCTCTCTAGTACTAAATACATTTGTAGGGCACAGTGCTTTGATCCCAGTCTGTACACAGAAGGACCATCAGCACTCACACCAGCAGATTAAGTGAAGGAGACAGACCGGGAGTTGTTATTCACGGCCACTCGTACCAACAAATTGTTTCTTGTATGTATATATATATATATATATATTGTGAACGTAACCCGGGCACAGACAGGCAGACACCACACGTTTATTTACAACACTATTTACAAGTTATTAAAGTGCACACACAAACCCCCAAAGTCCTGGCCACACACAATGCCTTTCTTCGGGCCGCCTCCACACTTGCTTCTCCTGCTTAGTCCTTCTTCCACCCGACTCCAGCCTCGAATGAAGGGAGGCGGCCCCTTTTATCATCACCCGGATGTGCTCCAGGTGGGTTCCGGCAATCTTCCACGGACACACCCCCGTGTGGCAGAAGTGCCGGCTGCATCCCCGGAAGCACTCCGGGTGTCCCTGCTCCTCTTCCAACCCAGCATTTCCTGGTGTGGCGGAAGTGCTGAGGTCCAGGGTTCCCAAGGCATTGGGGCACCCCCTGGCGGTGACCACAGGGCCCTACAGGGTTGGGCTTCTATGCCCTCAACCTGTGGCCCCCAAAGCAACCAGGGTGGCAGCCCCCACGTGATCCAAGATGGGCGCACGCCCTCTTCCGGTCCCTCAAGGCATCCTGGCATCCCTGACAATATATATATATAATATACTGTATATTGGATATAAATATGAAAAACTGAACAGGATCATCTCCAGACAGAGGAGCAGCTTCATCGACAGACTGATGTCACCATCCTGCTCCACTGATATACTGAGGAGACCCCACACTATGCGACTCTTCAATTCTATCCGGGGGGTAAACGTTAACATTATACAAAGTTATTGTCTGTTATACCTGCGTTTTTATCACTCTTTAATTTAATATTGTTTTTTTGTGTCAGTATGCTGGTGCTGAAGTATGTGAATTTTCCCTTGGGATTAATAACGTATTTATCTATCCATCTATTCAGTGTATGATGTCACATTTATTGTCTTTTTGTCATTAGTCTGTGCAAGTTAGGATTTTGTTGTTCATAACAATAAATTTGAATGGAGTTATTTAGGGGATGTGCATGGAACGGACCCCTTAACCAGCAGACCCAAAGTTGCATCCTCACATTGTCCACCTGTACATGCAAAGTGTGAAAAATGAGCAACTTACATGAACTGTTTCAGCAAGTTTCAGTCATGGACTAGAAGAAGTCGCCACCACTCCCATGACCACCAGTTGTCTAGTGTGACATGCCCAGCAACTGAGCCTGACAAAAGCAACAAGTTGGGTTGTGCCTTACGTTGTAGTGGTCGGCTTTAAGAAGATGATGAGCGCTGGTGTACTGTTGTTTACTTGCCCTTCGGCTGAGGGGGATGCCAACCATTACAAGCAGTATGTCAAGGAGTTTTCACACTTCTTGGGTACCGTACTTTGTGCTTGGCCCAACTTTCCTGGCAGAGAGGATTGAGATAGGTTGCTATTTTCACAAAAGGGGGCACAGCCAGACAGAGTCCGTCTCGTTTGTGTGAATGGCTCCCACCCATTCATCACCTCTAGTCTAGCGTGTGTCAAGTAAGAGGCAATCACAACCAAGATGGACATTCTGACTTCTACAACTTCAGTGCCCACCTAAAACACACCAAGGGACATACATCATCCTTCACTGTTGCTTGTTTTCCCCCTGACCTATAAAGAGAGCCGTTTTGCTTTGCCTCTCCTCAGTTCTGTCCATTGTGACACCACTGAAAGGCTTCGCCCTCTTGGCAAGGAGCCTCTCTGTTCCTCTTTACTCCCAAGTCCAAATATGACGAAGGGTGGGGCGCTGCTGTTCAGGGCGCTGGATGAGGTAAAGTGAGGGGGGCTTTAATGCTTGACGCTGTTGCTGCTGGAAATGGTGCCCCTCAAACTTGAGAAATGTGCTAAGCTCTTAACAACAGAAACTTGATAACACACCCATCCCCGCCCCTACGTTTTGTGGGTCCAAGTGGGCCGCTTTTCAGAATGTGTGCAGCCTCAAAGCTTCTATTGATTCAGCAGATGAATAAACAAAGATGAAAAACTAATGATGCAATGTGCCTCAGCCCAGCTGCCACAGTGTCAGAATGTGAAAACCTGGGAACAGGACTGAAATTTGCTTTGCCATCCCATAGCAACCCCTCGGTTTTTTTTTGGTTTTTTTTTCTACCCCCCCATACACACACACACACACACACATTTCTGAGATGTTTTGCCAGGAAGAGGATTATGTGCTCCAAGGATATCTGCAGCAGTAGAGCAACCAGAAGCAAATCCATTTAACGTGTGCTGCAGCGCTGCCCCCTTGCACCCCACTGCGGCCACCCCAATACCAGGTGCGGTACCCTGGTGGCCGAGCTCTTCCTCCCCTAAGAAGCCGCTGCCATGCTGCACACCAGTGACCTTGGTCATTCAGTCGTAGTGAAACATTTTTTTTATTGCACTCCCTTGATGTTAAACAGGATGTCTCTATGGATACAGAAATAAACAGAGGATAACAGCCCTTCAGCCTTTAAAGGAGCATTTCATTATAGGAGGACCCAGGGAGCCGACTCGAGAGGGCTTGTGCGCTGCGGTGCAAAGAGGTAGGAGTGAGCACAGTGCCTCCGGCAGCATGCGTTGCCTTTATCGTCTTCTTCTTTTTTTATATATATATTTTTTATGTGCATCCTACAACCATACACACTGTCACTGCTGGGTCTATCCGAAATAACGACCAGTCACCAATTCATGAATGTGATGGGCAGTATTTGCATTACAACTTGGACCTGAGATAGTTAATAGGACTTCTGCACCTCTCGCTTTTGGTAAGTGCTGTGCTCTCCGTGGTCATGGAGCACTCAGCTGAAACCAGTAGGAGGACCTGCTTCAAGACATGTTAGATAGTCAAAACAACGGGCACAGTAATAGCAGCAGCTTAAATATGACTGAAGGGATTGCGAGGTGTCTCGCTGCCTGCCTCTGCCTGTAAGTATGGTGTGTGTTGTTATTTCACACAAGAGGTGCGTTTCAAGGTGTTCAGTCAGGCGGAACTTTATCAAGTAATTACAGCCATCCTGCTCCGTACAGATAAGTGCTTAGTGGAACTTTTTAAAATAAACTTACAAGCAAAACAAGATTAGCTGCTTAGACTCAAAATAAACAAATCCATTTAGAGACCCCAGAAGAAAGGAGGAAAAGCTTTGGAAGAAGAAGAAGATGATGATGAAGAAGAAGAAATGGATGTATTATCCGCTCACCAGGCACAAAATGATATGACTGAATGGAGTTGTCTGGCTCAACAGCACCGAGCAAAGGGCCACCGTGGCAAGAACGCCAACTGGCGAGGGTGCTGGGCACACACTTGTTAGTGCCACCCGTGTATGGCATTGGTTAAAGAATACGGCCAGGGTGATAGGATGGCAAAGGACGCACCATTTCGTGGTAGTTTTGAGTTTAATTGTGCACTTGCTCTTTCATTTGACATTATATATACAGATAGAGATTTATATATTAATTTTATATGCATATTGGTATTCTGCACTTTATAATCTTATATATTTACAAATACAAACAGTAAAAATATTTGAAAGTATTAATTGAAACAGTTACTATATTATACATATACTTGAAGTTTGCATTTTCTCTTTGAAAATGAATGGATGGTTTATAACATCTGAATAATACAACAATGCAAATCTAAATTACATTTAGATTGTTACTGTTGTTTTAAAAGACACCACCACACTACTGTATCTGTGTAAAAGTAGATAGATAATTATTTGTCCCCATGGGGAAATTTGCCTTTTTACAGAAGTTAAATAAATTCTTGAATGGGTGGATATGTTAGTAAGTACATAAACAGAGTATAAGCTAAAGAAGGTTTCTTTCAGTTTTGATCGGTAGTAGCCACGTCTCTATTTAAAATTCTCCCGTGTGATTGATTTGCCACCAGTCTTTAGCAGTCGGCTCCACTGCATGCGACTCTTGTAAACGTGTGACTGCATGCGCAGACTTTACCGTCTTTTTTGCACTGGAAATTTAAAAGAGTAATTTTCTGCTTAGAACTCTCAAATCACAAATACTGATAAAGCCTGTGAAGAGGTGTGTTCGTTCATTTAAACGAGTGTCTGATGTTAAGCACGCCAGGCGTGTGTGTGTGTCGGGGGGTTTATGTCAGCTTGTGCTGTTAAACGTGTTCTTTTTGAGCAGGCATTTTTTAAATTCATTTATTATATTTTACTTGCACCACTGGTGTTATTCTGTGGATCATTTGCTCTTTTTCTTTAACTACACTGATTTATGTGCAAAAGAGCCCCTCGACAGAGGCTGCCAGCGCAAAGCCCGACACTTATAGGTTACAAACAATGAGGCAGCGCGTGTGATGATCAACGAACAGCCCCTAACTTCGGGGTGGAAGCGGGCGGCAGGATGCTTTTCGGGTTTGACTCCTGGCTGACTGAGCTGCCACCAAACCGGATCGCATCCCGGGAGACTCCCCTCCAGCCCTGCTTCAGTATTCTGCCGATGCGACTGTAACCCTCGTCCCTCGTCATGTCTTCTTACCCGTCTTGCTCCCACTCATCTGACTTCTGCCGACTTGCACAGAGATGGGCTAACCGTAAATCCCCTTCCCTTTTTGGTGTGATGTTGTGCGCGTTGCCTTCAATTGTGTCCATCTTTTAAATGATATGGTCGCTCACCGTGTGCTGTTTAAATGCAGATTAAAACGGAATGTGCTGTGATAATAATAATAATAATACTAATAATCACTGTCCAAAAATGCTAGCATCTGCGATTGCAAGTAGGCCTACACCGAGAGAGCCCGACGACGGTGCAGTTTCAAGTCGCAATGCAGGAAGCAGAGGAGGGCGCAGAAGTCAGCAGATCATCGCAGACAGTGGCGGTGCTCGAACGCATTAGGCGGCAGATGAGCATTAACAGGGTGCCCGGTGGTCCCCGTCCGACCCCCGACTCGAGTGTACTGGAAATGCGCTCATTAGATCGGACGGTTATGAATCTGCTGCAGAAAGTGTGCAGAGTCGTGTCGGTCTGCCTGGGCTTTAGGAGCAGAAATCGAGGATGGGGGATTTAAACTGCACTTGCACTCTATGAAACTTTTAAGGCGGCACTTGCCATATATAAATAAATACCTTTAGCATAGAGGGCCACATGCTACCGCCTCCGGGGTCTTCCTTCAGTCACAGGTACACATCGTGTCTGTGCCCCTTTACATCATCCTAATGTGCGTTCTCTCCCTTCAAATTAACGTTACAGGTTAGGCCGGGGGTCTCCAACTGCGGTCGTGGAGCGCTACGCTGCAGGATTTCATTGTAACCCTTTTCTTAATCAGTTACCAGTTTTTGCTGCTAGTTAACTAATTTTGCCGTCATTTTAATTGTATTGTTTTTTTAGGGTTCATTCCTCTGAATTGTTCCTTTTTTTCATTAAAAAGCACCCAGACAGAAGTGAGATGTGAAGTGAGCCAACAGAATAAGTTGGGGCTTCAAACTCCAACCAGTTTCTTCATTAGCTGACGGTTCTAGTTGGTCATTACACCCGTTATTTAATTCCACGACTTGTTATTGCTCTCATTCTGCCAGAGTAGACATTTGTAACCCGGTTGGGTTTCCTTTTTTTCAAAGTGCACCATTAAAATGTTTTGCGGACCTGAGCAGCTCTGCATCCCAGAGACCTCCACCTTTCTGTATGATGGACACAGGTTAGCTGGTCAAGTGTTGCCTCGTTTTGTACCTCATTATTGTTTGACTGCAAATTAAAGGGAAAAGAAACAACTGAGAGGTGTTAAATAGCAAGTCAATTCAAATGAAGGCAAACGAGTTCATTAACAGTAAAAAACTGTCCGCTAATTAAGAAAATGGCTACAATGAAAAGCTGCTGTCGGTACAGCCCTCCAGGACCGCAGCTGGAGACCCCACGTAGGCTATGGGAGTGATGTTATTTTTTAATGTATTTACTTTGAGTTAATACGAGCAGAGTGGTGGGTAGACATTGTTAAATAAACACGGGATACTCCACGGATATTGAAGCGTCCCATTTGCAATCAGCCACACAAACGTTTACATACGGCTCGTAATGTACTGTCGGCTGCCAAAAGGGCTTCCGAATGCATGTCGAAGTATTATGGTCTGTTGCTTTCCTAAAATACAATACATTTTCCGTCGTATTATTAAAAGCTGTATATTAATTAGCTGTTAAAATATCTATTTCAAAAGTATTAAATACATGAGGATAAACACAAGAACACGTAGTTAAAAAGGGCAGCAATGCACCCTCGACGGCTTTTTACCTGCAGGTGGCGCTTTAATAGTTACAAATACAAAACAATCCCTTTATAGTTCGATCGTTTCTTGATGTAACTTGTGTTTTGTTTGGTTTTGTTTTTTGGTCATATTTATAATTCAATTTGCTAAATGATTCCCTGGAAACATCGCCATACATTCCCTTATACGATACAAAGAGGATGAGCTACAACTGTTACACATCTGATTTGGATCAACGACTTTACTTCACTCACATCCCGGATATTGTTAGCAGCCGTGCTTCCACTTTGAAAGACAGAATGTAAAATAAAATGAAGATTATTATTGATATATTGTTCGGATTCATGACTATTCCACACATTCATATACAGTCTGGTGCTACTGTGAAAGGCACTATAAAATATTTAATCGTATCCTTATTTGGGGGCGGCACGATGGCGCTGCTGCCGTGCAGTAAGGAGACCAGGGTTCGCTTCCCGGGTCCTCCCTGCGTGGAGTTTGCATGTTCTCCCCGTGTCTGCGTGGGTTTCCTCCGGGCGCTCCGGTTTCCTCCCACAGTCCAAAGACATGCAGGTTAGGTGCTTTGGCGGTTCTACATTGGCCCTAGTGTGTGCTTGGTGTGTGGGTGTGTTTGTGTGTGTCCTGCGGTGGGTTGGCACCCTGCCCAGGATTGGTTCCTGCCTTGTGCCCTGTGTTGGCTGGGATTGGCTCCAGCAGACCCCCGTGACCCTGTGTTCGAATTCAGCGGGTTGGAAAATGGATGGATGGATGGATGGATCCTTATTTAGGTGGAAAACATTGACATATGGAATTATTCTATTTTTATCACTACTTTTTCATTGTGACATTTTACCATATTGTTCTGAAATCGTGATGACACTACGACGAGCGCCACGTAACAAAGATTAATTCAATTCAAGATGTGGCCTGATATACTTTTGGAGCAATAACTTTATTGTCTTCTGCTCAATGGCCTGATTTTTATATGCCCCCCCTAGCCCCCCACCCGCATGAGCTAACTAGGACAGATGCTTATTTTTCCACACTCACAATCGTATTTGTTTTGTTGCCGTGCACCACCATACTGATACCGAAGTCATCGATCCATCAAAAGCATTCAATTGAATGTTACAAGTAACTTCATCTCCACTACCTCTGCAAGAAAAGGCACCATTGAAAATAAAGATGACTGGACTCAGATTCAGGAGTAACGCCAGGCTTAAACAAAGCATTTTATCCAATTAAAAGAACTTTAAGTCCGCTTTAAAAATCTGTAAATTATACATCACTGAGAGAAACGTAAACGGCGCGTGACTTCTAATGCTAAGCCATAAGAAAGAAGCGCACTGCAGTTTAATTTTCTGAAATTTAAAAAATGTATTACAATGGACGATTGGCACACATGTATTGAGTTTCCTGTAAATGTATTAATTGCATCACAAACTGCAGAGAAAGCAGGGCAAGAGTCTCTCCGACTGACAGCTGAAGTCACGGACTTGTGCCAAAAACAAATAAATAAATAACGATACAAAATAAACTAACGTCTGTTCTCTTTATTCTTATTTTGATTTTTAACGTGCTACTCTTCCCCTTTTGCACACCAGTACAGCTGTATAGTCCTAACATCCACATTCCCACTATCACTGTTCTAATCCAGTTTAATTCGATTTGCAGAAAACCTCCACTTCAAGTATTCTGTGCGTAACGATAAATAAATAAATACATAGATAAATAACTTTCCTCCAATCCCCTCCAGGCTATCCCGGTCACAGCAGTCCTCTTATGCTGAACTGCTCCTTGTTTCCCCCTCGCTAATTTAATGGCCTTGCACCAGAATGTACAAAATGCTAACTAAAATCATTCTCCAAATCACGCGGTGTATGTTAATCGCCGTTTTCTTCCCTCTCTGGATTTTCATGTGTCTGTGGGCTCACCTCACACTCCCTCATTTTCAAAAGATCCAACTCCGAACGCTGTCACTAAGTTAACATCCTGCCTGAAGACGGCATTGTACAGTAATTGTAATCGTTTTAATTAGCCAGTAAACGGTACCATTTTGCTTGACTTTTCACTACAAGTAAACCAAAAAAATGTCAGATTTATGTACATTCATTTGAGATTCAAAATCAACTACGTGCATATTAAACTATTGCACCATATATATTTTACACAATTGCAATATATATATGATAGATAGATAGATAGATAGATAGATAGATAGATACTTTATTAATCCCAAGGGGAAATTCACATAATGCAGCAAAGTATACTGATACAAAGAAACAATATTAAATTAAATAGTAATAAAAATGAAAAAATGAAAAAAAAAAAAAAGCAGACAATAACTTTGAGTAATGTTAGCATTTACTCCCCCGGGTGAAATTGAAGAGTCGCATAGTGTGGGGGAGGAACGATCTCCTCAGTCTGTCAGTGGAGCAGGACGGTGACAGCAGTCTGTCGATGAAGTTACTCCTCTGCCAGTTCAGTGGATGCAGTGAATTCTCCATGATTGACAAGAGCCTGCTCAGTGCCCGTTGCTCTGCCACGGATGTTAAACTGTCCAGCTTTATTCTGCAGTATTCTATTACTGCAGATGTTGAAGGACGCCATCCTTCTAAGAAAATATAGTCTGCTCTAACCTTTCTTACACAGAGAATCTGTATTGGCAGTCCAGTCCAATTTATCATCCAGCTGCACTCCCAGGTATTTACAGGTCTGCACCCTCTGCACACAGTCAGCTGTGATGATCACGGGGTCCATGAAGGGCCTGGGCCTCCTAAAATCCACTGCCAGTTCCTTGGTTTTGCTGGTGTTAAGATTTAGATTTAGATTTATATATATATATTTTTTTTTCAAACAAATTATGTAGTATGTTTAAAGGCAGTAAACGTTCCACTGGTCCGCTGGGTGTTTTAGTCCACCCGTGCAAGCGGCTGATGATGAAAGAAATGCGACTACGCCTGTCTTGTTTTACATTTTATACATCTTCTCCTGAAAACTTGACTGTGTAGATCAAAAAAAGACTAGGGGACTTTGCCCCCTGCTCACTTCGCTCGCCAACCCCCCGGCCTGCGCTATACACATCAGCCACTTTGAGTCTCTGCCGCTTGCGTGTGTGGATCTCTTTTCGCTGTTCTGTTATTTCTCCGAGTAATAATTCCCGTTTATTAGCACTAATGCGATCTTTACTATCATTTTTTGAGACTTTCAAATTTTCATACTTCCATTATCTCTAACCTGTTCTTCATGTGTATTGCGCCAAGGTTTTTGAATTCTTTACGATGTTCTACTTTGTCATCTACTCTTTGTCTTTTATTTTCCAGCCCTGGGTGTGGTTAAATCTCTTGGCACAAAGTCTCTTCTCATGGGATATGAAAGTATCTCTCTGTCTCGTCCCTGGATTTTTTTATATAACAGAGAGATTTCTTTCTACAGTCTTTGATGGTATCCACTTTTTTAACCCTATACTGACATTAACTCCATTGCTTAATATCCTGCAGTTTTTACAACTGAGATTTGTGAAATTGATACCATTCATTACATGCTGAAGGGTCTAAGGAATCAAGTGGTTTCTATTATACAGTGTCTCAACTATACAGTAGTGCATATTCTACTTTTGATTGTTCCAGCCCACTGACTTCAATACATGCTTAGTGAGAGTTGGACCAATCAACAGAAGCAGCAACCACAACGCAGAAAACAACAGGCCACGGTTTACAAACGTTTCAGTAGTTGTGGCTGATTGATTGAATATCTTTAGAAAAATGGAGAAAACAGGAGCACTTGTAGAAAGCTAAAAGACATGTGGAGAATCAACTGAGACTTTAAGTCCTGACTGTTTTCTTGGGGTTCTTCCTTTTGTGCTGCTGAAGGTGTTGAGAAGCCAATCACAAACTTTTACAGTCCTGCTGTCCCCACTGGAGATTCATCTTTAAGACTGCGGAGATATTGGGCCACTAGGGTGAGGTTCTCTTTAAGTTGTACTGAATTTTCTTAACTGATCCATGCATCCATTTGCTGAACCCAATTTTTGTATCAGGAGATACCAAAACCTATGCTGCAGTGAATGAAATGGCAATAGTTTACTGCGGTGGGTCATTTGCAAAGCAATAAACCCGACTTGTGGGAGAAGAATGAATTCGGAGCACCAAGAGAAAGCGTTTGTGGACAGGGGAGGATGGATGAATTCCACACAGACGGTGCTTTAGCTGACATTTCACCCAAAAGTCTGGTGCTTTAAGGCACCTCATTTAAACGCTGGTTAGCTTCGTCACTTCTTAACTTAATATGACAAGCCAGTCCATCCTTTCCACAAAATGGACGCAAGCCAGCCATCTAGTCATTCTTTTAATTTGTGTCACTAAAGTATATTTCAGCAGCTACATTTAAACAAATTGTAAAACTTAATGTATGATAAAATGATGCCTTGAACATTTGAAGTCACAGATTTCCCATATTTTTTCCTTCAGCTTGAGGAAAACAAAATATTTTGTGACCATAATAATAATTCATTACATTTATATAGCAACTTTTCTCAGTACTCAAAGTGCTATCCACACAGGGAGGAACCGGGAAGCGAACCGACAATCTTCCACAGTCTCCTTACCACTGCGCCACCTGTGCCACCTTGTAGCACTGGCAGTCCATTCAGGGTGGGTTTCTGCCTTGCACCCGATGGACAAGTGGATATTACACCGTGTCTGGCTGTGGTATCGGACTACACCAACTTTCTGAGAAGGCAATTCTTCTGAAGTAATTCTTCCCCTTTGGAGGTGACAGAATGCATGGACATAAAACTCAGAGAGAGATTAAAATGGCCTCCAGTTTACAAAAGTAAAGGGCTGCAGGGCGTACGCATCCAACTGGCAGATTCAGTGTTGCTTTTCGTTTCAGACTGCTTTTTATCGCTTTCTTAGGTTCAATGCATCTTTGCCATCATATATGACTTTTTGTCAATGGCTGCTCTCATGAAAGTAGAAAACAAAAGCAGCCCAAATCAGCACTGAACTTAGCTGACCAAACCAAGTTCAACCTTCCACAGCTTGATTGTGGAGAAGAAATGTAGTTTCCTTGGTAAGTGTGATGCCTGGAAATGAAAGTCACCGCCTGACGTCTCTGCACCAGCGTAGAAGACGGCCTAGCGGGGCTACAGAAGAGTAAACATGGTGCCACCCTCACAGACCCAGAAGGTCAAAGAGACCTCAAGTCCGTCCTCCTATAAAACCTCAAGCACGGCTCGTGCCCATACGGTATGTTTGAACGAGACTCACTTTCATATGTTTTCTTTCATAGCTCTCCTGATGAGCAATATATCCTCTCCACATAAATAAATCCATCTAGAAGTGTAATCCCAAAATTTCCTGCTAATCCTCCATTACCACAGCAGGGCTCATGTGTCTGGTGCTGCACAAGCCCCAAAGTGGCTAAGGAAAGTGGGAGAAGACAGCGGGCCTTCTCACTTTACCCTGCTGGTTTCTGTCCATCCCATTGCAGTCTTTGAAATAAAACAGAAATGGCATGAAAACGGGTGAGTGGCGTGTAACCGCTGCAGCTAGCGTGTGTGTAGCAGACACGGGCCAGGGCACTGGACTTAAAAGCACAAGGCTGCCACTTCTATACCCGCATCCAGCTTACAGCGTAAATCCCAAGCAATTCATTTAGCATTATAATCGTACAACTGGGGGAAAAAATTAAATATAAGTAAACACTTGTGATAGATTGTGACCCTGTAGTGTGAATTGGGTACACATTTGCAATGTGAACTGTTGTTATTAAGTGTATATTTTGTATGAGAATTTGATGTTTTTAACATTAGTTTCTCTTCAAATCTCTGAAGCATGAATAGTCCATGAGCTCAGTTAGTGCATTTAGAGGCACAGTCCTTTCTCAGAAAAGATTGTTGTGGGCCACAGGATACTCTGTGATTTTGCTCACAGTCAGTTTTTTTAACAAAGATATGAAGTGTGTGATCATAAATCATCCATGTAAGCCAGGAGTGAAGAGCACACTAACATCTCCTCAGGGCTCAGTGACGTTTGGCCTGATGAGGAGCATCAATTCATCCAAAAACACAGATTCAGGTCGCTGAGAGATGCAATGACGCTAGCGTGATGGCAGGAGGTGGAGATCACCTGATTGTATCTCAGTCACAAAGTTTCTTTGGAGGCTACTAGAAGAGAGGAGATCCTGAAGGGGACACCAGCAGTAATATGAAACCTGACCGGCTCACTAATTCTTTTGTCAATTGTCCAAACCCCTTTACGCCAAGACAGTATTGATGGGAATCACAGCCTGTGCCAGCAACTGCATTCACGAGAGGTTGCACTCAGGCACACATCCATGCTCACTCATACCTGAACAATTTAACACGCGTATCCTTGGGATGATGGGAAGAAAACCCAGAGGAACTCACATGGAGACGAGGAGAATGTGTCACGTTAACATCCATAAAGTTAGAGTGCAGGGCTTAAGCTTGACGTAGGTGTTGTCCTATTTTGAGCTTCTAGTATAGATATTCATCTCCCATTAACTAAGCAACAGAATCTATAACTATAGAGTGTCCCCAGAAATATGAATATACCCAGATGTATGGCGGAGCGGTGACTCTGTGGCAGCATCTGGAAGGTTGCCATTACTACCAGGAGGGATATAACTCTGTTGGGCCCTTGAGCAAAGCCCTTTACCTGAAAACTCAGGATCTCCACTCTCCAAGTCCTGTCCATGATGCTGACATCGCTTCACAAGCCCAGTCAGCAATACTTTCTCTGCAAATACGACTGCATTGTAAAGTTCACATTGAAAACAACACAGTTTTTTATATATGAAATCGATATGCATTGTACTTTTATATTTCAAACATTTTTGAGCCATGATCCCAAATCAAAAATATATTGGCTTTATACTTAGCTGTCGTAGAAGTTGACACACTCCATGTCAGCCTCCTACTGTTATGTGTATGTCGGAAAATATCATTCATCCGCACTTGAGCATCTTGGGCAAATGGCATGCACACAAAGGCGTATTGTATGACAGCATGACATTCAGACCATCTCCTCCGTTCTGAAACATGAACCTGCCAGCAAGTCAGCATACCAGTCTAGTCTGTGCCCAGTGAAGAGGTCACTTCATATCCTTGTCTTCAAAATCCCTCTAGAAAAATCCACCAGGTTTGTTTCTCACCCATAATGTATGTGCAGACAAACACACACTAAAAGCTGAAGGTCTGTGCTTCCAGTAAGAAGACTGACCCGTTTTTGTCCTTGTCCCAGTTATAAAGACAACACAGTTGGAAGTCAGATGCTGTGTCTACCTTTGGCACACCAAATCTTTGGGTAAAAATGCACATATTAGATGCATTGAGTTCACAAAATACACAAGAACACAAGGAAAAGGGCTACATGAGAACATTCCGCTCAAGACGCAGTAACTTATTAATTCCTATTCACATAATGATTGCTCGTGTGTGTTGTCATTTTTAGGCCATCGAAGTATACACTCAACTTCCTGATGACTTATTTTTTTATTTTTTTCTCCAGCTTTTGGAGTTTTTTTTGTTTTTTCTGTCCACCCTGGCCATCGGACCTTACTCTTATTCTATGTTAATTAATGTTGACTTATGTTTATCTTTTATTGTGTCTTCTATTACTCTATTCATTTTGTAAAGCACTTTGAGCTACATTTTTTTTTGTATGAATATGTGCTATATAAATAAATGTTGATTGATTGATTGATTTCACGTACTTGATCTATGACTCTCTGCTTGAATACTTGAATGCCAAACGCACATATCATTGTTGTTGTGGATTTGATCAGATATCACTTATCATCTTAGGTAAAGCTGCCTCGCAGTTAGGAGACCCGGGTTCACTTCCCGGGTCCTCCTGCGTGAAGTTTGCATGTTCTCCCCGTGTCTGCGTGGCTTTCCTCCCACAGTCTAAAGACATGCAGGTGAGGTGCATTGGCCATTCTAAATTGTCCCCAGTGTGTGTGTGTGTGTGCCCTGCGGTGGGCTGGCACCCTGCCCGGGGTTTAGTTCCTGCCTTGCACCCTGTGTTGGCTGGGATTGGCTCCAGCAGACCCCCGTGACCCTGTAGTTAGGATATAGTGCGTTGGATAATGCATGGATGGATCTTAGGTAATGCAAAAAGACTTTAAATTATTAATGCATATATCTATATTAACAGAAGAATTACTTCATAAATCTCTGTAGTACTAGGTTGTTGTACCGTGTTAGCCATTATGAATGTAGAGAAAAGCCAAGCAAAATGACACCTTTTATTGGCTAACTAAAAAGATTACAATATGCAAGCTTTCGAGGCAACTCAGGCCCCTTCTTCAGGCAAGACATCGAAAGCTTGCATATTGTAATCTTTTTAGTTAGCCAATAAAAGGTGTCATTTTGCTTGGCTTTTCTCTTCATAAATCTCATAATTCTAATATAAATTTAAAGGAAGTTGTTGCCTTTAACTATACATTGAATTCCCTAATACTAATTATAGAAACAGAAGAGAGTGACTTTCGACAAAGAGGGACATGATATAAAACTACTACCACTGTACTGGACAGGGAGAGCCCTTTGAGTCACGAGGTACTTTTTATCCCAGCAGGCTTCTGTGCGCCACACAATGGTTGGACTATGGATGGTAATAATTGCTTCTCTTACAAGGGGACAACCTGCGGCTACAAAAACTTATTACATTGGTGTCAGAAGTGGGATGAGCTTCACCACACAAGGCAATTTAAGATGAAGAGAAAGTAGCAGAAACAAAAAACAAGTCTATTGAAGGAGTTGAAGTGAAATCACTGATCCATTGCTCGGTAGTGAATAAAGCTCCAAACTTGCACAGCGTTCTTTACCTCAGCAGCCTGAAGTTTCACTTTGTCAAGAATTTTAAGTTACAGTCAAAGGTGCCAATGTTGGTAGTTAGTCAGTTTGAGGTTTAGTTTTGCAATTTATACAAAGCTGCTAGTGTAGGAGCAAGGGACATTTTCTGGAGTAAGATGTGGAACATTAGAGGAGTTGGTGTCTGAGATCCGGCTGTATATTAAAACCAAGGCCAGTTGTCTCGAGACCACCCACTAGAGGACAGCATATGGCCTACAAATTCTAGGAGTGGGAACATATTACCAGTTTAAGAGAACAGGCAGCTAGGGGGCTGTAACCGAGACCTAGCATGTGAAGGGCTACACGTTAGTTAGTGCTGCATGAACATCAAGGGCTGGTAAGGGGAGCTGGAAGTTATTCTGTGGCTTGGCGCAAATGTGACTTTTGGAGTGAAGGCTTACTGGAGGAAGGAAGGAAGAAAGGCTGGGGTGACATAAGAGAGAGAACTCAGATATGACAGGAGACATGTTTTGGTGTGGACAAGCCACCCAACATCAAATCAAGATATCTTGTAATTAAAAGGGCCCAAGTGGGCAGCAGGATTTTAATTGTTTGGTTTGTTTTTTTTTGTTTTTCTATGCTTTGAATTTTTTTTTTTGTTCTGCCTCCTTGTAAAGTGTGCTGTTTAATAAATAAATACAGTAAATAGTTTTAGCTTCCCTCATATAATTTGGCCAAAAGGTTTTTCTTAATTTTCAATATGCTTTGATGGCTCATTGTAAGGGCGTTAAACAAATGTCAAGCGTGTGTGTCCACTCTGTTTCATTTATGTTGTCAAAGGGACACCATTCTGTCCTCAGAGACTCAGCCAGCATTATTCTGTTATTGCCCTAGAAAATGGATATGAATAAAAAATAATTCAGACACTTGGAAAAGCATCAATGACTGTGCATGTCATATGTCCCCTGGGTTGGACATGAACCAAAAGTCCAGTCTATGCTTACCACACTTGGAGAAAAAGCCATACAAACTCCACAGAGACGGTGGCTTTTTCCAAGGTTCAGACACGGCCTCCCGAATGGATGAGGCACAAGTGCTACCCTCCATGCCAGCAGGCCACACTCTGTCACTGTCTTTTGTAATTCCTCACTTTGAAGCAGAGGTTGCTAAGTCTGGCCGTCCTCTGCACAGAAACACCTCAGCAGACTGGAGTGCCCAGACGACTGATCACGTGGTGGCCCTTGTACTGACCTCTGCTGGCTAGCTGCTACTTTCTAAGCTGGGTTTATCTGGGGTTACCCTCAGTAGTTTGAGTCTTATTTGAAGTTGAGGATGACTTGCACTAACAGAAATTTTACAGAAGTCGCTAACTTTCAGGGCTCTTCCTTTGCACACTTCTTTGCAGGTCTGAATTCTCATTGTCCCTTCTATTTATTTTTCTTTAGTGTTGCTCAAGATGGCACAAAGCACAGACATGTCCGAACTGCAGGAAGCCTTTAAGAAGTTTGCCATCCATGGTGACACAAAGGCAACTGGCAAAGAGATGAATGGTAAAAACTGGGCCAAGCTGTGCAAAGACTGCAAAATTACTGATGGCAAATCTGTGACTAGCACTGACGTAGACATTGTCTTCTCCAAAGTGAAGTAAGTTTCCTCTGAGCCCTGTAATCTTCTTCATAATGACTAACAATTTGCTCCTTTTTTTGATAAAATGTCACTGAAGTAAACAAGAAAGTGCAGCCTTCTTCATAAAGCCAGTCGCGGTGCATGCCAGTGCACTAAGCCTCCCAAGATGTGACAAATTAATTCTGAATTATTAGGTTTCACAATCCATTTAATAACAAACAAATCCGTCTCTTTCCTTTATGATAATCTTCTTGATAGACCAGAGAATCCCATTCAGGGTAGAGTTCCTGTAGGCTCCTTTAACACAAGAACTGCTGTAAAGTAGTATCCAACTGTTAACTGTCCAATTCGTCCACCACTGTTTCTTGAGCTCCATAATGAAGCATCACTAATCTCATAGTGTCCTCACTATGCTGTCCACAGAGCAAAGACGGCCCGAGTCATCACATATGCCGAATTTCAGAAGGCCTTGGAGGAGCTGGCACCAAAGAGGTTCAAAGGAAAGAGCAACGAGGAGGCAATTCAAGACATATACAAGCTGGTAGAAGGGAAGGAGCCTGCAAACGTTGGAGTGACTGTGAGTGACCGTTAAATCGCCTCAGGATGGGGACAAGAGAGATGGGGAGGGATGGAATGGCTCAAATACATTATTATATTTAATCAAATAATCTACAGTATATACAGTGAAGACTTCCACTTGGCGACTAACAGTCTGCTTGTCTACCCTGACAGACAGACAGACAGACAGACAGACAGATAGATAGATAGATAGATAGATAGATAGATAGATAGATAGATATGAAAGGCACTATATGATAGATAGATAGATAGATAGATAGATAGATAGATAGATAGATAGATAGATAGATAGATATGAAAGGCACTATATAATAGATAGATAGATAGATAGATAGATAGATAGATAGATAGATAGATAGATAGATATGAAAGGCACTATATAATAGATAGGTTTCTGCAGGAGTTTCTAGTTCTTTAGGTCTGTAACTAAACATTTTATAATTGTCTGCTAATCATTCTGAAATGGTTTGAAAATTCGCACTCTTGGAAGGCCTGTTATAAAAAGTGCTTTATTCACTAAACCAGGGGTGGGCAAAGTCATTCCTGGAGGGCCGCAGTGGCTGCAGGTTTTTGTTCCAACCCAGTTACTTAATAAGAAACACTTATTGCTCAAGTAACGCTTCTTCATTTTAGTGGTCTCGCTCGTTAAGATTTTGAACCCTTATTGCTTATTTTAGTCTTTAAAAGCTCTATTCTTGGTTTTTAACTGCTCCTTATTAGCAATAAGATGCAAGTGACAAAAGAAACGAGCATTTCTTTATTTAACTTGTTTCCATTTACACCTGTGTGTATTTAATGTGCACTCTTTGGTTTAATTAAATACTTAGAAGGAAAGTGAATAGAAAAAAGTAAAGGGCTAAGAATTACTCTTCAATTTTAGACTCCTTAGATATCCTTAGAAAGGAAAAAAAATCTAGAATATGAGAATGACCTGACATGGCAAATTAGTCATGAAATTAAATTATTGGCAAGAATTATTTTCTAATTAAGCAACTGGGTTGGAACAAAAACCTGCAGCCAGTGCGGCCCCCCAGGACTGAGTTTGCCCACCCCTGCACTAAAGCATTTTACCTGATTTTAGAGTTCTGTATCCTAAAGCATGTAATTCTAGATTATTCTACTGTTTAATATTTCCAAAGGAAACAAAATGGGCTCTAGAGGAAACACAATTGCTTTGGTTACTATAAATTCACTAAATCTTGCTCGTTAGTAGAGACCACCTTTTCCAAGACCCTTTTCAGTTTTGCGCTTCTGAAGCTGGACAGGAAAGCCACAAAGCACCACATACAGTAGATATTACTAAACAACTATGTCTTTAAACACTGAGGGAACAAATCCTCCATTTTGAATCAGATGATTTGCTCTTTTGATTAAAAAGTAACACCAGCTTTCAGACATTAAAATATGCAGCTGCCGCAGTGCCACCCACCTTCTTCAACAGCTAGTAATAACTGCAGGGCAGGGCACGTGAACATTTCAAATGTGTCTCATTCAGCTATCCCTTACCCTAAGATATGTTCTGTTATTTCTTTCACAGAAAGTGACCAAGGCAGGAGCAGTTAACCGGCTGACTGATACCTCAAAGTACACAGGGTCCCACAAGGAGCGCTTTGATGAGAGTGGCAAAGGAAAAGGAAAAGGTGGTCGAGAGGACCTGGTGGAAAATACGGGATATGTAGCGGCCTACAAGAATGCCGGCACCTATGATGAGAAGGCAAAGGAGAAGTGAGCGCTCTCTGCCAAACATGCAACTTTGTGGTAGCACACACACACTGGCACCTATGGAGGTTTAGACATGCCTGTGTGTGTTCGTATATATGTATGCATTAGAAACTCGTGCATATATGTATATAAATCTATACTGTATATATATGTTGTGGCAGGGAACCCTCCCCAGAGGTATCAATGGGTTAGAGGCTTTGGGTGAGTCCATCATAAATTTAAGACTGTAAATCTTCGGTATAAGTCAAATGAAACAGCTCGGCTAGTACCCTCAAGGGTCTTCCTTGCCTCTTTCAGGGGGTCCTCCTAGCCTGTGAGCTAAACATCTCTCACTGATGCACCCTTTCTGACACCCTGAGGGGCTCTGAGGGACTCTGTTCTCTCACTGGTGCCTGGTAGGATTGGACACATTTTAAGGACTCACAGAAGACCCCCACTCCTCTGCTCTGGTTTAGCTCTACTGCTGCTCTTTCTTTTTTTTTTCTATCTCTCTCTCTCTCTCTCTCTCTCTTCACCCTCCTTCCCCTCTGCTAATGTGATGTTGTTCTTTGCTTCATGATTTATTTTATTACCTGGATATCAAATCATAGCCAAACTGGAACTGGAACTTATTGAACCAAATAAAGTATTTTTTATTAAACTGGATGCACATTGTGCATGATGGAGTACTGGTTTAATCTCCATATTAAATGCATCCATGTTTTAATGCACTGATCAAGTTCAGAGGGGGAACTGGGAACCAACACTGGACAGGGAGCCAGTCCACCACAGCACATACTCACACTGGGTCAGTTTACACTAACACAAATATCTCTGGAAGAAAAACCCATAGTGCCAGGAGTAGAAGCATTCCGTACATGTGGAGATTGCACCCAGGCCGTGTCCCAGACAGGAGTCCCAGCACTCTGGAGCTGCAAGCGCCAACCTCTGCGCCACAATACTACGCCCAGTACTGACACATTAATGTGATGACAGTAAAAAGGCTCTGATTGCTAAAACGTTACATCTGGAATGAGCCTGGACTCTCCCCATCGATACCCCTATGGCGGCCTGGCTCACTTGTGGACCACTGCTTACTGTATCTTCTATTGGGTGGTCCATCCATCCATCCATCCATTGTCCAACCCGCTGAATCCGAACACAGGGTCACGGGGGTCTGCTGGAACCAATCCCAGCCAACACAGGGCACAAGGCAGGAACCAATCCTGGGCAGGGTGCCAACCCACCACAGTATTAGGTGGTCCAGATTTAATAATGCAATTTTCATGAAGTTTATTACATAGAAAATCACCCCGAAAAATCCCGCACCATCAAGAAGTGTGCAAACTGACGACATAAAGAATCGTCTTTGCGCCAAACTGGAATCGTCCCCCACATAAATGAAAGTCATCCAGACGATCTGGATCAGCATAATTAGATCTGGACCACCCTGTAGTGTTTCATCTGTTTCATGCATAGCAACATCAGCTTTTCCTACAGCTCACAAGCTCAAGGACGTTCGCTACCAGTCCTGCTCCAGGGCTCCCTGGCTCAACTACGTCAACTTTTGCCAAGTTTCCTGCCTTTCACTATCAGCTTATTGACAATGATAAATGAGCATTAATGATTATTAATTAATTAATCAATGATTAATAAGATTAGTGGCACCTTGAAAATAAAGTTACAGACACGAGGGTAATTCAGCAACTGCAGTTTCAGAGAGTAGACCTTTTTTGGATGTTTGTTCAGCACCCCTAGAAGATTCAAGGCCTGAAACAACAAAGATTCCATTATCAGACATCAAATAGCTGCTTTTTGAGACCTTGGGCATCCTTCAGGCCTCCAGGTCCAAATGTCTGCTTTTTCAGGACACAGTGACCCCAGAACTACACCTGCAAACACTTGAGACCCTTGAGAATGAAAACACTGGACGCAAGTATTTTACAAATCTCCAAGACTGCAGTTTCAGAGCCCTAAGACTACAGGGGTGCAGCGTCAGACCACTGCAAGCCACAAGACTGCAGGTTTAAACTTTTAGGACTTCAGCAATTGTAACCTAAAATTCCTGAAAACCCCTGTATCTCTAATTTTACACCCATGAAGCCCAAGAAGACCTCGGTCCTAGACCTCACTGAAGTATGACATGCTAGGCAATGCTGAAGTATCCAAAAGAACAGCAGCTGCAGATGTTTGACACACCTGACACCCCAAGGACTACGACGCTACACCCAAAATGCTTACAGGACTCCCAAATTGAAGATTGTGCCTACAGTTTCAGAGCCTTGTAACATTTATTCTTGGGAGTGGCTAATAACTAAAAAAGACACACACTAGACTTTTCATTCAAGTCCAAAAAAGACCTCCAGGAAGGCAGTTTCAGTCCCTTAAGACTTTAAAGACAGCAGTTTTAAACTCACAAGACCCCATGTACCGTCCGGCCAGACGGATTCTTCAATGTCATTTTAAAAATGGCAATTTTAGGCCTGTGACGCACACCAGACTGCAGTTTGAAACCTGCCAAGCTCCATGTTTGAGACGTTTGAGACGTCTGAGGACCTGAAGACTGCAGTTTTAAACCTGAGACCCTCAAGATTGTAGAGTTTTTTAGAACCCAGAGGCACAACGCCCTACAGACTGCAGGCTCAGATACCCTCCAGACTGAAGTTTTAGAAACCCTGAGCACAACAGTATCAGCTGTATGAGACTCTTGAGACCCCCATGGCCCCTTGTTCTATCCCTTAGCTCCAGAAGCTGCTGTTTTGTCATGTTTATGTTGCCTCTTACACATTTATTCTCCCCCCCATTGGCTTTATAAGAAGTGCTACGGTACCTTGTAGCAGCACATTATGATCCACTTCTGAGGAGGATGGAATGGGGTCTTTGGGAGCCAGGGTCCAAACACAACTTAATTATTTCAAGTCACATGGATGCAGGAAATGAAGCTGTGACCACATGGCTTCACGACTCAGACAGGCTCCAGGAAGCCCATGCGGGTCTCTGTTGCCATGGCAGCGGTTGATACACAAAAACACTCCAACACCTGGCTGCAGCCGACTCTTAGTGTTGGTAACCAAACAGATGAGTTCATGGCAACGCTTGTTTGGGACAGATCCCTCAAAGCTCTAATCAAAAACATATCTATCCACAGTGAGTGCATAGGAGTCGTCTATCAGCCTCTGTCACAGATTGATAAATGAAACTGAAGACAGTGTGCTGTACTGAAATAACCCCCCAACTAACTCCCCCTCCACACACCCCTGGGCGCCAAGCTGCTCCGCAGAGCCACAAGACACTTGTGATGAATGAGCACCTTTAGCCCCTGAAAGCTCACTCGGCTTGCACAAAGCAGTTAAGGCGGTGGATCTGGGAGCACAGAGATGGGAAGAAGGAAGGCTGAGAAGGTTCTTGATGGAGTTCTCATGAGGCATTCAAATTATGAAGGCATGAAATGATTAAGGGGGCCTTGCTTAGCCTGGCTGGATGTGCCGTTCCCAGTGTATGGCACCATTCCAGTGTCAATCATGGCTCATCTATCAGCCCCTCACCAGCTGTCCGATCACTTGAAGTTTGTCCAAATGGCTTACTGGGTTGGGTGCAGGTGTTCTGCTGTCCTTTACTTGTGACCACATTCTGACTAAAGCCTTTACTGTTTCCCCCCTGCAATGTGTCTGAGTTTTCTTCTGAGCATCACTGAGAACTTTTAATTTTTTATAAACAGACTGCATTGTGTTCAACTTTCTTTTATATTTGTTTATAGCGCTCTCCAAAAGTGGGTTAGCTCTATACAGCCCACCATAACAAGAACTCAGTGCTGTGGGAGGCTGTAGCCAATTTTAGCAGCATTGGGGTCAAAGCAGGAGCCAACTCTGGACAGAGCTCAGGTCTCGCTCTCTCTCACACACACACACACACACACACACACACACACGCATAGAAGGAGCTCTAAATTTCTGGGGATGTGGTCTACATCACCCGGCTTTATGCTTTCTTATTTCTCCTTTGGCCTAAATAGAGCATGTTTCACTTGTTCACATGATACTCCATTTTGCAGTTATTTGCCCAGTTTTGAAGACTGTCACCTCAAAATTTACTTTCTTATCAATTTTCGTATCAGCAGCTGCTTTCATTTATTAATTGACTGCATCCAAATCTATGTTTGTAATATAAATGAGAAGGAAACGGGATGAAAGCAGCAAGACTTCTCAGCTCCGCTTGTCAAGAAAATGCCTTGGTTGGTTTTAGGGAAACAAATGCATAGAAGGAAGTCTAAAGCACCTCAATTTCATTTTCACTTACAAAAGGTGGTCCAAGACAGCCAAAAGGCCAGGCAAGAACAGAAGAACTTTGACAAATGAGAACAGATCATCCAGCCCATCAAGTTTATGTATTTAGTGGATATCTAAGCAGTCCCAATATCTCATCCAGAACCTTCTTAAAGCTGATCAGGTTTGTGCCTTGGTAGTTTGTTTCAGATTCCAACAACTGTTTGACTAGAGAAGTGCTTCCTGGCTTCAGTCCTCAATGCACTTCTTCTTAATTTCCACTGGTGTCCTTGAGTAGATGATTCACTATTAAGATGAAAGAATTCTGCCGGATCTCCATTATCAATGGCTTTGAGAATTTTAATGACCAGGATTAGGTTCCCATGCAGCCTCCTCTGCTCGAGACTAAGCAGGTTTAGTTCTCTGAGTCTGTTTAAGGCAAGCTATGGTAGAGGTAAAGCTAATGCATAGACATCAGGGTTACACCTGGATACGCCACTGACTAACTGGCAAATGAAGAGAACAAAGCAATCTGTCTGCAGGTCTTTGTCACTTGATGTCATCTCACAATAAACCACACTCGGTTTTGCTAGCCAAACGTTTCTGTAGTTGATGGTCTCCTGAAGCTGTAGAACTTAATGCATTGGATGACATGGTGGTGCAATGGTTAGCAATGGCACCTCACTATTTTGGAGATCTGAGTTAATTTCTCAGTTCAGTACAGCTTCTTACTCAGTAGATCTGCATGTTCTTCCCACGTGAAGTCTAACGACTATGGAAATGGACTCTGGACAACACTGCAAGGTCACTTTTTGGACATATTTCTTCAATTCAGAGCCGGTGCCTTTGTAATGGTATACTTTATATGTAAGATTGTACCACTGTTAAGGATTAAGAAGACACTCTCTAAATGTGCCTCTGCATATGTGTGTTTGAGTGTCCTTGCTCCTCCAATGATTTGCCTCTCGCCCTTCATTACAGTTTTCCTCCATCGCCACGACTTAGTTCCTGCCTTTCTCCCTTTTATAAGGATGTGCCTGCATTCTCAGGGTGCCCACATCAGCTCACTTCTGGGTTTTTATCTCCGCACAGAGCTGGTGCTCACTCACTAGCTGACGCTTACCTGACAGACGACTTTAGGCAGAACACCGGGCAGCTGTGCTTGATGAGCCACCATTCTGTCATAAACTGGTTCCTGGCTTGTTTCTGAAACTTCTGTGTAATGTTTTGAATTTCCCACAACCCTGTAACTGAAGGTGAAGGTTTACAAAATGGAAGGATTAGGGGGTTGGTTATAATGCTTGATTTCTGCAATGTCTGAGTAAAAGTCAAAGGAAAAAATCATGTTAAGGGTTACATACACACAAAACAGAGATACCAACAGTTGTTTCACTTGTGCTGTACGTTTTTATGGGGTGGATCTACACTGAGTAACACATTCCTGTCATTCTTGACTTGCACATGTAAATGTCAAGCCTGCGAGAAGTTTAGTGATTATTTGAAATTTCACTGTATCATCAGGAACAAGCAGCAGACACTTCATTTGTATAGACATTAAATATGGCAGGGCCTTGCAATGGGACCTCCAGAAAGTGAGTGATAGGCTAACCCTTAATATGACACAAAACTAGGAAAATGAAACCACCTGAGAAAATTTGTGCACATGTAGAGCCTTTCCACTTAGGAGATGAAATACTTTGTGAACTGAACCAGCACCCCAGCGCTGAATGACAAGTGGGTATGTGCGTCCTGTGCACTATATTACGTTAAAAATAAAACTTGTACGGGAGACATTAAGAGTCAACTCTAAATTACTCAACATGAGTGACTAAAAGTGGGCGATGGACTGGCACCGTTTCCAGATTTGCTTCCTGCCTTACACACTGCACTGCCAGGCGAGTCTAACTCAAAATGATGGTATTGGCATCTAATCAAAGGGCATAAATCAAAAGAAGCCACTTTTAACATTGAATGCCAATGTGACCCATCAGGACAAGGACCGAGTCCCTCTGTTGATGCTGGGAAGGGGGGTGCCATGTTTTAGCTGAGTTGATTAGCACCCTACTGCATCAACAACTCAAACTGTGGCCTGTTTACGACTCATTTTATATTCTTTCAAAGTGTTATTTAAATGGTGGGACTCATTCCGGCTTGAGCAGCGTATATGAACGTACCCCCTTAATTTGATTTCTAGACATACATTTACACACTTGCAATAGGAACTGGCAAGCTGTGCTTGACTGAAAGGGCTGCCTAAAGGCCCTCTGTCCACATGTGCCAAGTAGAAGATTGTCGTCTGTGTGACTTTAGCCTGCTTTATTTCCCCTCTCCTAAGATCACATATGGCTACTCAGGTTTATTATCATGAGATATAAAGAAGAAAGACTAAAACCACCTGTTTCATTACTTAGGTAAGAAATATTTTTTTAGACTTGCATAGGTCAAAGAGGGTATGCTTGTGTCTAAGCAAAGGTATCCAATATGACTGTAAGGTGAGCAGTTCTAATTGACAGAGATTCATTGACAGGCTGATTCTTAAGATCGATTACCATGTTGTGGACTCATTTCCCCCTATCTCACCATCATTTACCCTTACTGCCCTACTCATCAGAGGCATTGCCTTCAGCAGATGTTCCAACACATATCCAACTTGTTCAATAAATGGTCTTCATTGCCACCCACACAAGTGTCTTGCTACTTGCAGGAAATGATGAGAATTGCAGCCTTATTCTGCTTCATGACTGGATTGATATTTGTTCCTGAGTTCTTCCAATATTCGTGTCAGTTTCAAAAGAACAGGACTTTAAGTTGAAAGTGGACTCCATAAACCCAGACCGGACATGTACACTGCATTGGCGGACATCCATGGACGGCTTCCCTTAACGTCATCTTGCACAAGACTCTGTCAGGCACACATCACTTCAGCACTGTTGCACATTTGTGAGTTTCTTCAACCTATTAATCAAACTGACCTTGTCATGAGTTTGACGTTTTATTTAAACTTATTAGGAAAAGCCCTATAGAGCTTAAAGACTAAGTATAGATACTGCGCCCGTAATAAAGGCGTGAACAGCTGCGAGGCTTTGTGGTTTCTGGGATGAGCTTACATACATCTTTGTAGTTCTAGTTTACATCACACTTTGGCATTTCTCCACCAGCTCTCGCTAGAACTTCTTATTGTTTTAGAAGGCGATGTAACTGCATTTGCTACAAGTTCTTTTACATTTTGTTACTACTTTTCAGTGTTTTACTCTGAGTCAGTTAAATAAGTGTGTTTAAGGGGCCACTTGACAGCTCACAGGCCCAGGCCTGACTCCTGGCCTTGCAGTAATACTGGTGCTTGTAGTTGCATTGTCCTGTGTATGGAGTCCAGTGAAATTATTTAATTGCATATCTGACGAACATGCACGACATCACCACTCACCAGTGCCATAATAAACAAGACAGTATTAAAATACAACATTTCCTTTTGTTTAATAAAAACCCAAATTATCTAACCTGATGCCCTCCTTCCCCTCTGCGCGATTGGTGGTGTGTATCTGTAGCCTTAATGACTGGGTCTGTGTGCATACATGCACCCCATGATTCTCCCATGTAGGCTTGGTATCTACTAGGATACATTCTGGCGTCACCCTAAACTGTAAATGGGCAAAGTGGATTCAGAAAATGAATAGATGGATAATCAGCAGGAACCATAAAATGAAAGCAACCCCAGTGTGATGTGAATAGTTTACATGCACACACAAAAGAAAATGAAAGAGAATAACTCAGTTAAGGCAGAAACCTGATTTCTTAATAATACGCATTTACATGTTCAAGTATTCTTCAGCAATTCTCTTTTGCTGAAACGCTCCAACATCATTAAACTGTGCAAAAGAAAATTAAACGTCATCATCTGCCACCATGAATCCAAAAGTAAGCATGACGTCTGTGATCATTTTCTTATGTTTTATAAATATCTTTAGTTAAATCGATGCTTTATTTATAGGATGGCCCTGCAAGTGCTCCTCCAACTTACAGGGAAAACCTGGGGGTTGGCGACGGGATTGGCACTCCATTACACAGCTCGGAAACAGCAGACAGGACTCCTTTCTGCTCTCTGCGGGAGTGGCTCTGCTGCAGCCACCCACAGCTTGCATTATGAAGGCGATGGGGGTAAGCCATCAGGAGCCTCATCTCCAGAAGAACTGAAACCACCAGAGAGCCAATAGAGTTACGCCTGATGGGGATAGGAACTGGTGTGGTGCTGAGGTGTCACCAGCTGAAAGGCAGCACTTAGGTCCCAATTTAACATGGCCCTTCCAGGAAGGCACATGGACCTGACCTGACCTGTTACCGATTGCACACATCACACTCTTCTGCTTGGCCGTGCAGTTGAGCCTGCAATAGATTTGATGTACGTATGCTTCTTGACTTACAACCAGCGCTGCTGGAATAATAATGCAGGTATTTTACTTGTAAAGACAAGTTACTTTAAATGTGTTACCCTGCTGCTCTTGACCTTGTGTTGCTGAGTTTAGCACTGTATGCTCAGCTCATCATCATAAATTAAGTGATTTCTAAAATATTGCGATAGATTCATTCAACCAGGTGATCGCCTGCACATTCATCCATTTAGTGAATCCAGTTTCAGGGTCGCTGGACACCAAAGCCAATTGTGATGTCTTGAAGTGGCAGATATTCAGTTTTAAATTGTAGATGCTTATATTTTATTTGTGCTCAAACAAACAAGGTGAACCTAACTTTACAGAGTGAATTAACATCAAGGAATCTTCTATTCCTGAATTATATCATCTTAAAATATCAGTTTCGACAGTTTGCCTCAGGTGGTGTTGATTATCTTATCACTTAGAAACAGAACTTCGACAGCCAGTTAATCGAAGGCATGTAATATCCCAAGTCTCGACACCCAAGTCGCAAAGCTGAAATCACAAAGCCCAAGTCACGTAACATCTTGTGGAATTTTAATATTTTTTTAATATTTTAAATATAGCTAGTCCAAAGGACTTAGGGAGAGAAGAACAAGGACATCAGAAGAGGGCAAAGGCTACGTCAGAAAAGGAGACCTAGAGACATACGACCACTTCATCAAAACATTGGAGGATGTAACTCGTGTATTCCACCAATTGCTGAATCAAAAATAGCCCCAGGACAAACTTACATTCCTTGACATATTTCATAAGCTTTTTCTTAAGACATATAGTATATATATATATATATATATATATATATATAATATATATATATATATATATTGTAACCGATAGCCCGGCCACAGACAGACATGACACCAAATGTCCACAACACACATGTTTTTTTACAAATTGTACAAACTGGTTCCACCAACTCACACACGACTACTCAGTCCAGTTCCTCTCTTCGGCCGTCTCCACTCCTCTCTCGCAAGCTCCATCTACCTCCTCCCAACTCCCTGAACAGAGTGAGGCTGCCCCTTTTATAGTGCCCCGGATGTGTTCCAGGTACTCTGAAATGGTCTTCCGGCAGCACTTCCTGGTGTGGTGGAAGTGCTGTCCTCCAGGGCTCAGGAACCATCCAGGCGCCCCAGCTCTGTATCTGTGGTCCTTGATGGAAATCAGGGGGGCTGCCCTCTTGCGCCCAGGGGAGATATTGCCCCTCTCCCAGTCCTTCCCTGTTCCCGGCACTATCTGCCACTATATATATATATATCTATACTAATAAAAGGCAAAGCCCTCACTGACTGACTGACTGACTACTCACTCACTCACTCGTCACTAATTCTCCAACTTCCCGTGTAGGTAGAAGGCTGAAATTTGGCAGGCTCATTCCTTACAGCCTACTTACAAAAGTTGGGCAGGTTTCATTTCAAAATTCTACGCGTAATGGTCATAACTGGAACCTAATTATGTACATATATACCGGCCATAGCCTGCAGCTCGGTCGCCGTGTAAGGCGGTGTTGCGTCTCTCATCGTCACACCTCACACGTAATTGAGTGCCTGCCCATAAAAGGCCGTCCGTCAGCGGTAAACCAATAGAAACACTCTGCCGCTAAATATTCACAGGTGAAGGACTGTGCTTATGCAAACGAAGATGAGATGGTCAGGGATAGAATAGTTTTTGGTACAAACTCAGCAAAAGTCAAGGCAAACTTTTAAGTGCCGGGTCTGAGCTAATATTAAATAAAGTCGTGGACATCGCAAGATCACACGAGATAGCACAAGCACAGCTGAGAACCTTCGATGCATGTACTCCGAGCTGCTAACGTGAACTGACTGAGCGTAGTACGCAGACAAAAAGCAAGAGCTCCAAAGAGCGCTGAACAAAAAACGCATTACACAATTGAGAAGGCAGCAAAAGAATATGAAATGAGTGACGCATACAAGCATATTCATAAGTGCAGCTACTGCGGAAACAAAGCACACGGTGGAAAAAGTCAATGTCCAGCTAAAGGACGAAAGTGTAAAAAAAACCTGTGCATGCAGTGTGTGATGTCTCAAATAAAGAGGAAAACGAACTGTTTATCGATGCAGTAAGAAAGGAATCGATGAATGAAACCTGTTATCTTTACAACGGTTGACAAAAATGGAATGTAACTTGAACACAACACATCCTCCAAATATGAAACTGATTGAAAGAAATAATGATAATCAAATCCTTGATGACAGCAACACTCATAACAGTGACAAAACAATTACATTGACAATCATGTTACTTTATTTTTAAAATGTTCTCCTTTCTGTTTCATAACTTCTTTAACACACTACTTCTCAGCTGCGAAGCGCGGGTATTTTGCTATATACCCTGCTCTACATACTGTCAAATAAACGAACAACACGCCATGGTACAACGCCTCTTGCGCTGACGTCCGAGGTTCGATTCCCGAGAGGGGGTGCAGTGAGTGTGTACACCTGATGAGCCCAGAATTAGGGCGAAACACATGTTGAGTACTCTGCATTATTTACTGACAAGTACGAGACATGGACAGATAAAGGTTTGGGGCAGCCACCCGTGTAATGTGGTATCCTGGCTGCAAAAGTCGTTTCAGCAAAATAATCAGCACTGAAGTGCATACAACTGAGTCCACAACAAGACTGAGGAAAAAGGGGAAAGGGGCAGGTTTTAAAGGGAAAGACAGGAAGTGAGGTCATATGGATCCAGCATGTGATCTTCCACCATTGGATCATAGCCGGACGTGACGTCAGAGGGACTGGAGCTGGTGTGGTCTACTTCCATTGGCTCGGTCCCGGAAGTGATATCAAGAGAGCCAGGTGGAATCCCCCGGGAATGGTCTACAGGCAAGGGAGAAAAAGAGTCAGTGAACTCTACCACACCCCGGCATGCCTCCGAACTGCCTTCACTCAAGCCCTTTAGCTGCCTCCCATGCGCATGTGTGTGACAATATCTATATCTATATGTATATATGTAAATCTATATATACAGTATATATATATATATATATATATATATAGCAAAATACCCGTGCTTCGCAGCGGAGATGTAGTGTGTTAAAGAAGTCATGAAAAGAAAAGGAAACATTCTTGAAAATAACGTAACATGATTGTCAATGTAATTGTGTTGTCATTGTCATGAGTGTTGCTGGCATATATATATATATATATATATATATATATATATATATATATATATATATATATATATATATATATATATATATGTTATGATGATTATTCTTCTCCAAAAGAATGTTGCACAACATAAAACAAAGTTTTGGGGACTGTCCCCATATATTGTCGTCCAGACAAATAAAGAATGAATGATTCAATGTCTCAGAAACAAAACAGTGAACAGTTTTCTCCAGTCAAAATGGCGACTTTATACAGAAAAGGATTATGGGACAGGAAATGGTTGGCATGAAGTGACGTTGGAAACAGGAACCGGAAACAACGTCATCATGATGGAACGGAAGTGAGGTGGATTGATGGAGCCGGAAGTGGCGTCATCATGATTGGCCGGAAGTGACGTCGTCGTGGCCATTTTGGAATCCGGAAGTGGAGGAATTATTTTTCTTCAAGTTTTCTGTTGACCAAAAGAGATTCAGGTAAGTACCACGTGACAACCCTCTATCTCGCGATGTTTAACTCACCTTTAGGCTCTTTGACTGCCTCCTAATCGCACATGTGTGACAATATATATATATATATATATATATACACATATATATATACACACACACACACACACAGACACATATATAAACATATATATATACACATTATATATATATATATATATATACATACATATATACATATATATATACACATATACAAATATAGACATACCTGTATATATACACACACACATATATATATACAAATCTACAAATATATATCTACATAGATATATTAGGGGTGGGACTCGATTAAAAAAATTAATCTAATTAATTAGAGGCTGTGTAAGAATTAATCTTGATTAATCGTATGTAATCACACATGAAATTTTGCCCCAAATCGCAAATGTTTTTTTAATTTAAAAGGGTTTTAGTGGGCGACAGAATCAAATAATAGACATGGACATGAATATTGTAAACTCAAGCTCTTTTAATTTCTGAAAAAAAATGCTTTTAAACTGCATTTCAATTCAAAACAGAAACAAAAATATCATCCCTGGTTAAAATTGGGCAGACTTAAAGCGGTAGTTTAAGTACTTTAAGTACATTTTCAGAATAGTATTGTCTTTAAATAATAATAACCAAAATTTCAACATAAAGTGCAGTTTTTCTTCTTAAAAAAATAAGTCAGAAACATAAAAGGTAATTTGACCAGCTTAATCTTTAAACTGTGAGTAACCTTAGCCAAAATTATTTTGTACATTAGGCTAAAACAGTGTGATCATTGAACATTTTGTAATTAGATGTAATTAGAATTACTAACAGTCACGGAAGTCCAATGATCCCCAGTAAGAGCCACAAAGTCCGCTTTCTGTAATGCATCTAATTTTGCTTGCTTTTCAGTGTGCACAAAACCACGCTTTTATCAAGGCTTCGCTCGGGTAGTTTTTTGAAATGAAATTTTCCTCCAATCAGTCGTAGGAACACGCTTTATTCCAACTCTAACATTTTTTGGTGTGTGCATCATTGTAATCGATGTACCAGGAAATCATGCATTGACAAAAGTTCCCCTTTGCTTGGAATTGAAAGTGTGATTAAATGCGTTATTTTTTGTTAACACGTTATGGAGTACATGCATCGAAGCTTCTCAGCTGTGCTTGTGCTAAGAAAAGGAAACATTTTAAAAATAACGTAACATGATTCTGCGTTAACCGCATATTTTTCCATACGTCTCAAACCAAGGAGATGCGAGGGTAAAATGAAACGGGAAGCGCGCATGCATACTCAGTGCATCCATTCTCGGGAATCGAAACTCGGATGTCGGCGCAAGAGGTGAAGCCTCTACAATTGCGCCACGGCATGTGGCTTGTCTATTTGAGAGTATATAGATCTGGGTATATACGAGTATATGTATTCACAGCAGAGAAGTAGTGTGTTAAAGAAGTTATGAAAAAGAAAAGGGAACATTTTAAAAATAACATAACATGATTGTCAATATACAGAAATTGTTTTGTGAGTGTTCTGAGTGTTGCTGTCAGCAAGGATTTGATTATCATTATTTCTTTCAATCAGGGTTGTATTTGTAGGATGTGTTGTGTTCAAGTTACATTCTGTGTTTGTCAATCGTTGTGAAGATGACAGGTTTCATTCATCGATTCGTTTCTTACTGCATCAATAAACAGCTCGTCTTCCTCTTTATCTGAGACCTGACACACTGCATGCACGGGTTTTTTTTACACTGTCTTCCTTTAGCGGGACATTGACTTTTTCCACCGTGTGCTTTGTTTCCGCAGTAGCTGCACTTATGAATATGCTTGTATGTATCAGACGCTTCATATTTTTTTGCTGCCTTCTCAATTGTGTAATTCGGTTTTTGTTCAGCGCTCTTTGGAACTGTTGCTTTTTGTCTGTGCACTGCGTCAGTTCACGTGAGCCACTCTGTGTACATGCATCGAAGTTTCCCAGCTGTGCTGGTGCCATCTCGTGTGATGTCCACGGCTGTATGTAATGTTAGCTAAGACCCGGCACTTAAAATTTTCTCTCGCAGTTTTGCTGAGTTTGTGCCAAACACCACTCTGACCATCTCATCTTCCTCTGCATAAGCACAGTCCTTCACCCGTGAATATTTAGCGGCAGTGTTTCTATTGGATTGCTGCTGATGGACGGCCTTATATGGGCAGACACTAAATTACAAACGCCAGCGGCAGCCTGTCTATGAACTTAATTTAAAGTGTAGGTTTACATCGTAGGTTTACAGCGCTTTTTGGAGCTCTTCCTGGTTTTCTACGTACTGCGTTGACAGTCAGTTCAAGTGATTACATGGGAGGCGTGATGATGTCACATGAAACTCCGCCCCCCACGGCTTTCGAGCTCAACTCCATTACAGTAAATGACCATTATATGACCATTACGCGTAGAATTTCGAAATGAAACCTGCCCAACTTTTGTAAGGAAGCTGTAAGGAATGAACCTGCCAAATTTCAGCCTTCCACCCTCACGGGAAGTTGGAGAATTAGTGATGAGTCAGTGAGTGAGTGAGTGAGTGAGTGAGGGGCTTTGCCTTTTATTAGTATAGATATATACTGTATATATATATATATATACCTGTATATATATATATATATATATATATTTAAAGACTTTGCTATCTATATTTCTTTTATACTTTCTTCTACTGGTATTATTATTCTTTAATAAATACCATATTGCTTTTAGATTTCTGTACTTTGTCTTCATATCTAGTGTGACTGAAGTAATAAATATTAAGAGCACCTGGAGCAGCAGGAAGTTGCCATGCGCTCTGAACTGCGGGGTTTATCAGGCTGAGTAGAGGAGCTCCATCCATTAGAAGGAACAGTACAATAAAAGTAAGACATCATTGGTTGATAAATGGTCTAAAGCCAAAGATGTTGAGCCTTTGTATGTTTAAATATATTCTTGGAGATCAAAGCAATATTTACATCTCTATATATATAAAATCCAACATCCGTCCGTCCGTTTGTTTTAAAGAACTACTTAACAGTTTAAATCAAGTTTTTTTCTATAATTTGCTTGAACATTCTGGTTGATTTTGCAACTTCTGTCAGAGTGCCAAGTATCATAGTTCACTTGCAGGAGCGATTTATTTTTGCTAAGCCAAGGCAGAGACTGCGGGCTGAGGGAAGGGCGAAGCGTGACGTCAGGAGTGGGGAGCCAGGCGGGGCCCTACTCACTCACTCGCCAGCCTTGAAGCGTACCTTTCTTTCGCTTAGCTAGCGAATGAGAGAACTACTTAATGGATTTAGATTTGTTTTTTTCTATAATTTGCTTGAACATTCTGGTTGAGTTGGTGACTTCTCTCATCGCGTTAAGTATCATAGTTCGCTTACAGTAGCGATTTATTTGCTTGATTCCGAGAGAGCGGCTGTGGGCCGTGGACCTCTTCACTCACATGGCAGCCTCTGTTTGAGTCGGTCTACCTCTGGCCACGTTTTGGAGCGTACCTTGCCTCTGCCTAGCTAGCAATACCTGTTTGTTTATTGATTTTTAAAGTTTGTCCTTCTTCACTGCTATTTGGGCAGAGTGGCAGGGGACAGCTAGTCTTAGATATATCTAAGACTAGCAAAATACCCACGCTTTGCAGCGGCGAAGTACTGCCTTAAAATTTTTATTAAGAAGAAAATTAAACCTTTTTAAACTGAGGGAAAATATGCCAATAATTATTTGTTATGGATCTCTTTGTATACCACATTGTGAGTTCGGCCCTCTGGTTGTAATATGACCAAGCTGTGCGCTGAGCTTACTCTTGAGCATGCAACTTACAGTTGGCCTTGTGAACAGTAATCTGGTCTCAAATCTGACAGCTTGGATTGCTGCTGTCATAATCGGTTTGAGTTTCATGGTTTGTTTCAATTACGACAGTATTTGTACGACTTGTGTTGAAGTGACATTCGGCATCTGTCAAGCGTTGTAAGTATACAACCGGTTTCATCGATAACTTCGCATCCAGCTTTTGAGAGTTTAAACATTCATAAACATCAAAGTGTCCACTACTGAAATCGTCACCTGTGAATCTAAGATGTTTAAGAGGCATTGGCGGTTGTCGATAGGTGTAAAATATTTGGCCATTTCGGTACACTTGAAAGCGACAACCGAACAATTCAGCGGCAGCCATCAACTCACATGCAGAACCATAGGTGAAGGCCTTAAGCATTTCACTCTTATAGTGCTCCTGTGTAGTATAATTATCTCCTGTACCGTCATCAGTCCACACTTTGAACCTGTCCCAGTCATTCAATACATAAGACACAATGTTCCTCCGGATATCAAGAGTGAGCCTGATATGGCTGTGCAATATGTAACAAAGAGAATGGAAAAGGCAGGTGCCATCACCGGGCATGGAAATCACTCGGTAAGTGACAGTTCTTTGATCTATGGTGATCACCTTGATAGACATGTTAATGGGGGTACGGTTGGAATGATAAAGGAAATGGGTACCTGAACAATGTAAAGTAAGTCTAAAATACCTAAACAATAACTATAATCGTAATAAATGAACAATAAAACAGCAGAGAAGCCATGAATTAAATAAAAAGGCTGTAGTTATCAGCAGGGAGACGTGAATCCCGTGGCGTAGCAAGGAAGGGAATGTAGAGAGCGGAGTGACGGACGGCCTTATATAGGCAGGCAGCCAACAACGTGGGAGGCGTTGGGATGGGGGACTCACTGCACAACTCCTTTCCTCTCTATGCTCCATCAGTTTTATTTCGGATTGCTTGCTGACACTTTTCGGCTTCCTCAGAGTTTTGGGCTTGGCTCCTACCCAAATGATGTCACTGTGTGAAATGTCATCTTAGTAAGGTATAGGCACTTGATCATTACCATGTAATTATCAATATGATTCTTGAACGTAGTAAAGGCATTGTGCAAAATGCATAAACCTGGAGTAAGCAGGGTGCAAATCCATTGTGGTGCACACACACTCACTCACAAAGAGTCACAAATCAGCCCAACCTACATAGTGATGGACTCTGCCCTATTGACATGAAACCTGTATCGTTACAGTCTTTCAAACTGATTGCCTAAATTGACATACCCAACAACTGAGACCAACAAGCCAGTGATTGGCTACAATACCATCAAATCTTAATTTTCTCTTTGGCTGGAGGGGTGGGCTCTTTGCATGTGAGTTAAGAAGCAATGAGCGTTCAGCTGGAAGTACAATACATAGAATGTGGTAACAGGAATAAGGAACACGCATGTTTTGAACCTCAAAAATAAAACTGAATCATGTCTGTCTGATGTTTCATGTTTTATGAACTAAAACAGAATGGAAAAAAGAAAAAAGGGCAGAGACTGTGACTATACACACCACAGCTATTAATCCATCATGCCAGTGCCGTCAGGCAGCATGGGGAATTTGGACCTCACAAAGAGAAAAGAAGCCTGTCTGTCATATGTTGCATATTTTACATATCATAACAAAATGGAAAAAAATAATTAAAAGCCACTTTAACGATCATTTTACTTTTCTGCAGTTGCTGCCACCTCACATTTTGTAACTTTCCAGAATGTATCGGGCCATAAGCTCTCCATTAAGGTGCAGATTAAGGTTCTAGCCACAGTAGTTTGCCATGCCGATGTGCTTGATGTTCAGCAGCTGCCGCTCCAGTCATTCTTTTTCTTCCTATCACATAATCTGCTCTTGAGATTTGCTTCATGTTCAGCAGATGTTGCTGCTGTTCTTTTTCATTCTGCTATGTCACCTTCTAGATCAGATTGCTGTAAGAAACACACAAACCCTTCTCACTCAGATTGGCACTAACTCAAATGTATTGATTCAACAACACATATCTGGTCATAAGCTTCTAATTGAGAGGAATATCAAGATTTTACGCTGAGTTGTTTGTGAGTAACACACAGACAAAAATTAGCATTTTATACATATTGATAGCTATATTTTCACATCTTACTTTTTTTCTTTTCTATTCAGGCTTATATGTTGGCAAAGTATGCACTGCCTCTCCAAAATGCTGACCAGGACAAATGTGATAGTAATGGGTATGTGGACAAAAGAATATGATAAGATAACAAGAAATTCAAAAAGGAAATAAAACAAAATTGTCTCTCATTCAACATGTCTGCATTCTCCCAGTCTGGTTCAACGGGATAAAATATATATATGCATAAATATATATATAGTGAGACCCGTTAAGACCCCCAAGTGTCGAAACATGGGTGATACGTCTATCAAGGGTTGTTTGTCCACTGTGAGGCAATGGCAGGTTCACTGCGTCCCCAAGGCTACTACGAGGCCACAGTCCTGCCACACAACGCGTCCATCAGCCAAGTTTGATGCGGGGAGTGCTTTAATCCAACCACTGACCTGGCCCATGTTTTCTTTCCTCTCTCCCCTCAACCCTCACTGATCTGCAGCCATCCATTCTACAACTTGATTTGTCAATATCAGCTAACCAAGCTTGACTGCCTTCTTGTCATCATCATTTTTAGGCCACCTCTTGCCCCATTAGAAATGAAGAAGGTCTGAAACTGCCTACAGTAATTTGTGTGGATTAAAACAAAAACACCCAAATCCTACATGACTTCAAACCAGTTGTTCCTCTGACATCAGGAGTAATACATCTGAAAAACATATAAGGAGGAACCTGATAAAGAAACTGGGCCTTTGCGAGATGTTTCTTTTGCTTAGCAGGATAGCGGAGGGACAGAGGACACAGAGGTTCTATAACCACTAAAAACTCCCATGAGGCTCTTGTTTGTAGACCACCCAACTCCACCTTCCAGAAGAAAAGTTTACTAAAGATTTAAATCTGGACATTAACTTGGCAGAATGTCTTCTTTACATTTTAAGAAGCAGAACTCAATGAGTGAATATAAAAATGGCTGTGTGTCCAACATGCTGTCTTCATGCACAGAGGCCCCACAGAGGTTTGATTTTTCAAGTCAATACTCTAAAGGGTGTCACAGTAAATATGAAAAGAGGGTCATCTTAAAAATTGTTGGGTGTGAATCACTTCTACAAGTTATTTTTAGGAAAGCCACAGAACTAATAGTTGACTTTAGAAGTACCAAAAAATGAACACAACTGTTTGCAAGTAGCTGTTACATCATCTTCTTTTAAAATTACGAGCCATCACAAAGAGTAGGGAGAATCAGCTTTTACTTTACATTCAAAACTGTTTTTAATTACCAAGTACAGTGGTACCTCAGTCGTATTCCAAACAAAAGTCGTATACCAAGCAAAATTTTTCGCATCTAAGCAGGATGTATACTAAGTTGGACTTATTCCAAACTGGACGTATACCGAGGTACCACTTAGGGAATCCATTCCCGGACGGGTTCGTCCATTCCCGAGAATCCTAGGAACCCGGGGATGACATAGTGCACGGGCATCTCACATGTGAACAGTTTTAGAATGACCGACACTTATTTTTAATAAAACTACTGCAATATGTTGACACCAATAAAAGACTAACCTTATCTACAAGCAGTTCATGCTGTCATATAAGTACATGTATCTAGTTAGTTGCGGTAATAAGAGCGTAGAAAGCACAACGTGTCCAGCGTGCGGTCGTCCAGGTGAGAGCGCATGTTCGTGCTGAGTAAGCCAGCTGCTGATAAAGCACACTCTGGCTCCACTGAAGTAGGCGGCACAGTCATCAGATACTGATACACTTGTTCTAAACAACGCTCGCGCTTGCTGTTGCTCTGAAACACCGCCACTTCAGCTTTTACTGATGCATCCAGTTTCTTGTCATCATTCTGTGATGGCAAATTTCTTGGCACGGATAATACGGATGCAACAGACTGACGCATTGTAATTTCAAGTTGCTGTTCAATGCTGTTGTCTGAGAGACGTCAATGAATTCTGCCCCGTCCCGGCATTCGTGAGCTGCAGAGTGCAGACTCCTCCCAGTCCACTGTGCTTAGTCTTAGTGGGAGCCGGGAGACTGACTGCTGGTCTGTTGTTGACTGAATTAATCGGCAACACACTGCACCGTGGGCCAAAAAACTGTGCCACTTAATTATTTTCATCTATAACTCTATAACTAATTTCTTGATCAATTTTTACACTTTTACGCGTTATATATGCAAGCTTGGCTGTTCCCGGTTTCCCGGGAATTAAGGAGTTTAATTCCCGGCAATGCGGGAATGAAAAATGTCCAGGAATGGATTCCCTAGTACCACTGTACTTAAGAATTATAAACCGAAGTTGGTTACACAAAAAAATGTAATTGTTCCAAAGTGCCTTTTTCTTAATATGTGAAGATATTTTAAATAGCATCCATTTCCTAAAACCACTTACCCAGGGCAGTGTTTATCCCAGGAATCACAAGGCATAGGCAAGAACAAACCTTAGATAGGTTGCCCACCCATCGCAGGGTCAACACACAGTCACACACACACAGACCCACACACTGGGGCCAGTTGAGCACCAGTTCATCTAACCTGCATGTCTTTGCATGTTGGGAAGAAACTCCGATGGGCACAGGGAGAACATGCCGAGTCCACACGGGGAGGAGTGGGAATGCCAGTCCTAGTCTCCTTACTGGGTGGAAGCAGTGCTACCACCACGCTACTGTGCTGCCCCTCAAGGCACTGACAACATTACACACATTTAAGTTGTTACTAATAGTTAAATCTCCTTATTTGTAAGCATTTTCAAGTTAAATAGTGACAAGCAGAGAACGCATATCTCCCAACCAACTTGATTAAGTTACCTCAACATAACTTTGTGGAGTTAATAAAATGGAGTTCAAATGACTTACAGTAGTAAGCTGAAGTAATTACTATTATCACTGTGTCAGCACATCTTACTACATAATATTTGCAGGCTTAAAAAAATCATTATATTTAAATTAAATAATTTAATTCATTAAATTTCAATGAATGCATTTAAGTATTGCGGTTTAGAGTGCACCACGGGCACACAATAAATAATCATCAAAGACCCAGCAGTAGCCATTGTTGAAAGTTATAAATACCTGGGGACATTTAAAGGCTCAAAGCCGTCCACAAAAAGGGACAACACCACCTCTACTGTCTAAAATCTAATATGCTGTTATTTTCTTTTTTACAAATGCAGTATTAAGTCTGTCATAGCTTTTGTTTCATTGGTTTGGTTTGGAAATGTAAACATTAGCAATAAAAAAAAACAATAAATCAAATTGTAAAACTGATCGTTAAAATAAGGAGGTGCTAACAGTCAGTTTTGTGGACAGCAGGACTCGACCACTGCATTCACATTTCCAATTGTTGCTATCCAGTCAACAGTTCAAATTTCTCAGGATAGAAAGTAACGGCTTAATTCCAAATGCTATTAATTATCTCAATGTTAAAAACGTACACTTTAATAAACATCCACAGAGTTAACTTGTAGTTCAAAATTTCTCATTTTTGTCAGTCACTGGGCAAGCCTTAAGGCTGCTTTAATTTTCATATATTACATGTATGACTCGGTATGACATCATAAGTACTACATTCACTTCTGTATTTTGTTGATTCATATTATTATTATTATTTATTTATACAAAGTTATGTTTGATGGCTGAGTTTTTGTTTACTGTGCTTATAATGTGATGTCTTGGCCCTTTTGGGACAATAAATCCAAATGGAGCCGTCTCTCTTCAGATGAACCTGGCAAAGCAGAGCTGCTTTATATGACAACTCTTATTGTGCAGAATGGTGTGTGAGTGAGTGTGTGTATCGGCGTGTGTGCGTGTGTGTGAGTGTGTGCTGCTGAGCCTTTGAACAGGAAGCCGGCCGTTTTCAGTTGCAGAGAGGGAGGCTTTCCGCTTTCACGGCCATCAGCTTTACCTGTTTAGTGGCTTGGCTGGGTACTGTAGTTGCCGTAGCGACCAAGCCAGTTGCTGGCGTCCCAAAGAAAGTAAACAGCTCACTTGCTTTTTGGCAATGCTTAGATAAGGTTCTGGAATATCTTCACTCTGGTCTTTTCTCAAACTGAAGTTTGTCTGAAAAATGGCAACACGAGTCTTTTTGCGTTCTGACGAGGAGTTTATGAAGGACAGTGAGAAGGACATTGCATCTCTATACCTTAACAGCCCAGAGTCCCTGGGTAAAGGCATCCAAGATAAAGACAGGTGAGGCTTCAGCTGTCCACTACCCATCTTCTTGTCACTTTCAGATGGCTTTTAGGTTCCTTTTGCAATTTCTGATGTTTTGTGGACTTTGGGATATCTCATAGCCTGCTGTGATTTGTGGGGAGAAGTAGGAAAGCTCATTAGGAGTCACGAAGGGCCTAAACACAGTTGCTGGTTATAAATAAAATTAAACTACCAAGTGTTTAAAAGAGCCCAAGTAAGATAGCATAATGTGGGGATGTGATTAAAAACATAGGACCCTACTTTAGACGACGTGTGCAAATGACAAACCGTAGTAGCTGGTAAGGGGAGGAATCTGATAATAAAGGGCTGACCAAAAGAGATATGAGGAACATGGCCTTGATCAGAAGTGGGCTGGTGTATTGTGTCTGGATTTGGGACACTTTCTCAGTATTCATGTAGATTTTCTTTGGAAAGCTGCCACTTTTAAATGTGAATTTTGGATCTGTGAGTGAAGTTGGTGGAAGGCACCAATTTCTTCTGGAACAGGCTTCGATTTTCATGGTTGTGACTAAGATGAATCAAATATGATAAAGGGTGGGTAAATGAAGATCGTGTGATTGTTTTATTTGTATGTTCTGGACAAGTATTTGCACCATGTGTCATCATTCATTCATTCATTCATCGTCTCTACCTGCCAGGTACAGCAGGATTAATGTTCACCAGAATGAACTTTGTGACATTCCCATTCAAACCATGTGTGAGTGACAATCACAGAGTCAAACTGACTTTTAAATCAAAATAAAGCAGAAGTCTGCCACCTTTACAGTCTAAAGAAGCCACATCTTTTTAGTTTTAATCTCATTATGTAGACATTTTTAATAAATCACAAATTGAGTCTGTATGGGCTTATGCTCAGTTCCTTGGCATATAAAATTTATTATTACCAACAAAAATTGAACAAATCTAATTGTAAAATGGATTAAGATAATAAAGTCCCAACACTCAAATCTGATAGGCTTTCTTAATAAGCAGGTATTGTGTGCAGCAGCATAGCTTCTCTCAGAGAAAACTCACCTTCTGATTTCACAATTTCAGTTTCTGCCAGCTCACCATAGTATCACATTTCCAAGGAAACAAAGCAATCAGTACTCCTTCAGTACCTGGAACAGAGCACTGATTGTAGATATGGTTAGCCAGACGTGACCTCTCTCACTAGAGATGTATACTTAAGTTGCACTCTTTTCTTATCTTAGAGATCTCCTGAAGAAGAAATCTGGACTTGAAGGTCTTCGAGGTGTCAATTTGCCAGATAAGTTTAAGTGGAATCTTGGCTACACAACAGAAAATGGTAAGCATTCTGTTTAAGACACACGCAAACACATGAAATTTATTTGGTATGTACAGGGTACCCCAATCATTCATGTGTCAGATCACCCTATAATAAGGGTGGGTTCCTCCAAAATAAGAAACAAGGAGAAGTTGAAAAGAATGCCCTTTCCTTGAGGATGTTTGCCACAGAGAAGGTTCAGAACACTTTGTATTTTCCTCTGTGCACTTATGGAGGTCCCTTCATCTGATAAGGACCCTCGGTGACACCAATCTTCAGCATTTCTCTCTCTGTGTCACTATGTGTTGTAACAGTGTGCTCTCCAGTAAGGATTTCCTTACTGCTATCTGTACCAGTTTAGAGCAAACTGGTTTTACTATGGAGATTGGTATTGTCTATGCTGTGGTGCATGCAGGCCTAAAAAATTAGAACAGCATTCAATACTATCATCCCCAGGCAGCTGATCAGTAAGCTGAATCTGCGTGGACTTAACACCTCCACCTGCAACTGGATTCTGGACTTTCTCACTGAAAGACCCCAAACAGTACAGATTGGGAATTTAAGATCTAACACCATCACACTGAGCACAGGTGCCCCCCAGGGTTGTGTGCTGAGCCCACTACTTTTCACGCTGCTGACCCATGATTGCACTTCCAACTCTGACACAAACCACATTATTAAGTTCGCCGATGATACTACAATAGTGGGACTCATCGAGAACGACGATGATGCGGCGTACAGAGAAGAGGTGGAACGGCTGGCACTTTGGGGCAAAGACAATAATCTGTCTCTTAATGTTGAAAAGACAAAAGAGTTGATTGTTGACTTCAGGAAGACCAAGGCTGACCATCTTCCACTCACCATTGATGGCGTCACAGTAGAGAGAGTGAAGAACACCAAGTTCCTCGGTGTTCACATCACAGAGGACCTGTCCTGGACCAAAAACACCACCTATCTTACAAAAAGAGCCCAGCAGCGTCTCTACTTCCTGCGACAACTGAACAAGGTGCACCTCCCCAAACCCATACTTACCACCTTCTACAGAGGCACCATAGAGACCGTCCTGACCAGCTGCATCACAGTCTGGTATGGAAACTGCCATGCCTCCGACCGCAAAGCCCTTCAGAGGATTGTGCGGACCGCTGAGCGCATTATTGGCAGTTCACTACCCAGTCTGCAGGAGATCTACACATCACGCTGCCTTCATAAAACCACTAGCATCATGGCTGATCCCCACCACTCCTCCCACCAACTGTTTACTCCTCTTCCATCTGGAAAACAACTCTGCAGCATCAGTAGCAGGTCTGCTAGATTGTGCAATAGTTTCTTTCCTCAGACAGTCTGGCTCCTGAACACCATGCTGCCCTCCTCCACACTGGACTCTTTACTCCTTACCCTCTCTGGATTACATAGCACTACATAACACTGTATATTTCTTTTTATTATATATATATATATATATATATCTTGTGTATTGCACCTTTTGACTCTGGAGGACAATATTTTGTCCTACTGTGTACTGTAAGTATATTGTTAGGATGACAAAAATAGCTCTACTTGACTTGACTTGACTTGAACTTGATGTTAATTTGGAAGAATTACTTGGATAGAACTAGCAAGCTTTCTTGGGCTGAATGGACGGCTCTTGTCTAAATCTTTCTAGTGTTGTAAAGACAAAGAATGTATCGAATTGACCACCCCATAGTTTGCTTGTGGTACAGAGAAGTGCATTTTGCAGACATGATTCACATCTAATTCTGCTGCCCAGTGGTTTGGACAGAGAACATCTAACATAGGAACTGATGTCATGAACCCCAACCATCAGAACTCCACAATCCACTGCCTTTCCCACCAAATTCTTGTAGGCTTGACAACAAATTCAAAGCAAAGGAGCACACACAACTATAACACACTGAGATAAAAGACAATGGGTACTTTTTAATGGATATATAGTTTAGAACTGGTTACCCTGGAGGGGGTATTGTGTTTACTGTCAGATGAGGTGTCCTGTCATCTCTGTAAAATTTTACTTTGTGTCACAGGCATTCAGGAGAGCATCACACAACGGGACCCCCAGCTAGCCCTCAGGTCTACGGAGAAGGTCAGTTCTCTTTTACAGTGGGCTTCTTCTGGATAGGATTGGTGAGTGGGGATTTGGAAATGGGTGTCATGCCAGTGTTGTGCAAAAGAGCGGAAGCCTGTGGAGATTCAGTTCTGCCTCTTATGATAAAAGGGACACTGCTTGGGGAAACATTGGAAATTGTCCAAACAACTCCAGGCTCTGGGTAAAAAGTAGAAATCTGGGATAAAAAATGATTCTGGGATTGAAAATTGAGCAGTGGGAACTAAAACTATGATGCTGGAGACACAACTGAAGCAGCAGAAACAAAATCAATGCTTAGAGGACAAAACTCAAAGAACATGAGAGGAAACCTATGGCGTGTGAGAAAAGAAACTGAAAAATATGTGGCAAAACTGGCAATTTGAGGGACAAAAAGAGTGTTATGTTGGAATGAAATCAACTCTGCAAAACCAGAGCTGATGTTGTGAAAGAAAACAGCTGTTTCAGGACAAACATGGTATTGTGAGGGTGAAACTGGCCTTATAAAAATGAAATCACCACTTTAGAGATGAACTCAGCCCAGCGGGAACAAAGCTCGGACTGCAGGAATGAAATATTTTAGGGAGAATAAAAATAGCACAAGGACAGAGTTGTAAGATTAAACCAGCGTGGTGACAAAATCAGCTGTGCAGGTTTAAAAAGTAGTGAAGGGGCAAAACGTGTGCTATGAGGATGAAATCAGCACTGAAGGTTAAGTCTCCTGTTCTTATGATGCCCTCATCATGAAGCCAGCATTGGAGGGATACTTAATCCTGGAAATAACATGCTTCAATGGTAACAGGGGATTGTGGGGTTCAAAGCAGCATGGTAGGTTCAAACCATGGCCTCATAAGAGATGATCAACACTCTAAGGATAAAGTGATGTTATAATGTTGAAATGAGGGCCACTAGGTAAAAAGTTCTTAACAGTGCTAATTTATTAAAAAACACACACACACACACACACATATTCCTACTTACTGTATCATCTCTCATTTTGAAGACTTATATTTGGGTGGTGAGAAGAATAGTGATGTTAAAATTCAAGAAATTTGGTAAACAGTTTGTATAAAGAATCAGAAACATGTAAACGCTTACATGGAATTCAAGACTTGATGTCAAATTGCAGCAACTAGAAAAAGGCAGATTTTAATTTTCATTTTATTCCATGCTTGTTCTGCTGAGTACCAGAAGACCCACAGCGTTCCTCCAAAATGTCTGCTAGACATTTGACAGAAAGGAGCAGCAATTTATTTCATCCATCCATTTCCAACTCGCTGAATCCGAACACAGGGTTACGGGGGTCTGCTGGAGCCAATCCCAGCCAACAAAGGGCACAAGGCAGAAAACAATCCCAGGCAGGGTGCCAACCCACTGCAGGACACACTCAAACACACCCACTTGGGCCAATTTAGAATCGCCAATCCACCTAACCTGCATGTCTTTGGACTGTGGGAAGAAACCGGAGCGCTCGGAGGAAACCCACGCAGACACGGGGAGAACATGCAAACTCCACGCAAGGAGAACCCGGGTCTCCTAACTGCGAAGGCAGCAGCGCTACCACTGCGCCACCGTGCCGCCCCAATTTATTTCATGTTTTATGCTTATGTGGGAGGTGGTTAGGTGGGTTTCAAATGTGCACCAACTGTTGCCCTGTTTGCTACTAAGATGCTTTACTCTTTTTCCCGTTCTTGCTGTACCCTTTCCTTGCTCCACTATATGGCAGGTGTGAAGTGGGTTGTATAGCAGCTTGTCACACAGAGCTAATTCTGCCTGTTTGGTTGTTTTTCAATTCAGTGTGCGAAAAGAGGAATAAAGTAAAAACAGTATTTGAATAGTGGACTTTAATCAACTAGTGAGACTTATTTACACAATGCAGAGTACGTCTGTTCTTAGTTAATACCCACATGAACTCGCCTCCCATACAGCAAACGTCAAGAAGTAAGTGACCTGTGCAAGGACATTTGACTGCTTTACTGCTTGATCGTTGATTTGCTGAGGAACACTACATACTCTGAAATGGAGGGACACTTCTGTGGGCCACTAAAGCTCATTTCAAAGGTCAGCAGTAACAACAATATGAAAGTTTAGAATCAAAGTACTTTATGAAATAAAACAAGAAAGCATGAAAGACACTCAAAGGCCCCTGAATGCCTACAGTCAGAAAGTCACAACTGTGTTGCCGCTCCAGTAGGAACCAAGAGGGATAAAACCATAAGATTGCAAACATAATGTTTTAAAAACTCATTACAATGTTCTTTTATGAAAGCTAAAATACTGAACAATCAACCAATCTGCACACCACCAGTCTATCAATGCGCCTGTAAGCAGAAAAAGTAGCCCAGTGAGACCCTGGCTACTATGCAGTTTTGTACAAATGTGATGATAAACATGGATTATCGTACCCACTTCTGTTCTTAGCGTGTCCATGCTACACATTCCCGTATCTCAGTCTCGCTGACATTCGCCTTCTCTCTAATTTATTTGCTGGCTGCTAAACCATAACCTCATTTCCTTGTTGCCTCCTTGCCTGTGTTGTAAAAGTTCCTGTACGGCAATCCTTACTGTTTTTACAATTTCTGATTATGCACATCATTAAAGCACACAGAATGAGGGGGTCTGGCAAAGTAGGCTTCCAAAACCTTTTTACCGGAGACGGTCAGTAGTTGCCTTTTAATAATAATTGATTTGATTTAGTTGTGCAAGTTTGACAAGATGGCTATGCTGGAATCTCATTTTCTCTGCAAAGTGCATTATGATTGGGTGTAAAGAGAAGGGGCGGGGCTCAGGTGCTAACCATTTTGAGGTGTTAACCTCAAATCAGGTAAACGTTTAAACATTTTTAGTTCATCCCTAGTAAAGAATCATAAAAACAGTGAGGTGAAGGTGGTTGGATGGTGTTGTCTTGTGTTAATGTATGTTCTCTTTGAAGTCTTCTTAAGAATTTTTGAAATCCTGTTTTGAAATGGCATGAGCACCACCACTTTGTGATGGTTGTTGTTTAGGGTTGCATCATGTGGGGTCTGACATCATAGTTTTGTCAAGGCCCTAATCACTCCATATCATTTTTCTCCAGCGATTTTCAGTCATAGACTTCATTTACACAATCTTAGTGAATTGCTGTGCACTCCCATGGGCATCTGTTGTATAGTTTGACATCCCCAGCAACTCAGTCCACCCAGTCTGCAACTCATCCCAACTAAATCAAGCATTCTTGATTTTGCCTCAAGTAAGTGCGGTGCATGTAATGGGAGCAGTAAGGAAACAGTGAAAGAGCGTGTTTTGGACCTCACAAGCAAAGAAGGCTTATCTGTCTGAAATCTAGTGATTTAGATACCACAACAGAATAGAGAAACAAAAAAATAAATAAAACTCGTCATACCTGGAAAGCATGCATACAGGACTGGCGTGGTCAGAGAGCACATTATTGGCAATCAGAGAAAGGGTCAAGCTCACAATACTTAGGAAATGTAAAGCTGTGCTGGAAAGTCGCCACCGTGACGTGTAATTTGTTGTCCTTACCGACCTACAGTCAAGTAATATGACGTCCTAAAGTGCCAAGATCAGCAAGAGCTGTCTTCAAGTCTGACATCCCCACTGACTAGAAGTCATGGAATGAGGCGTTGGCTTCTGTAAAAACATGTCAGCATGCTAGTCTTAATATCCAGACTTATGGACTTACTAAAAATAGGCAGCAATTACAGTTACAGATCTTTTTTATTTATTCATTACTTTATCAAGAGCATCTCTGACTTAGATTTTTGGATTTTGTTTTGGTTTTGCAAACCTTTGTAATTTTTGATTTTTTGATAACCAACCATTCATTACATTTTTTCTCACTCTTTTCATTTCCTTTTTCTCTGCAAAGACAGAACAGGAAGTGACAACTAACAGAAATGGCTGTGTGTGTTCACATCTGCAGTTGTATGGGTGCACCACCAACTAATGACAATTTACACATCGTCCCAAAACCTCAAGTCTAACATATCTCATGTTCACAGGTACAGGATGTGCGGAGGTCCACAGAAGCTCTGTATAATGATCTTCTTGAAGGTACAGTAAATTTCACTTTCACACTGCTAGCCTGTAACAGTGAGTGGGTGAGATGAGAGTGGAGCTGTCGCATTTGGTCTGAACAGAAGCTGTGAATGGAAAGAAAACAGTTGGCCATGAATGATATAATGCTCATCTTGATGGTAGGCAATTGCATTAAGGCTT